>NC_042615.1:344146498-344808679 GCF_901001135.1 Rhinatrema bivittatum
GAGCTATAAAGGCAAGTCATATATCTTCAAGGTGAGACTGGATGGAGCATGCACACACATTGGACAGTTTAGATAACCTTGAAAGATATATATAAATATATATAATATATATATTATAGTATACATATTGGGGTAGATTTTATAAAACTACGCCCGCGTGTACTTTTGTTCGCACACCAGGGGCAAACAAAAGTACGCCGGATTTTATAAGATACGCGCGTAGCCGCACGTATCTTATAAAATACGGGGTCGGCGCACGCAAGGGGGTGCACATTTGTGCACCTTGCATGCACCGAGCCCTGCACACGCTGCCTGTTCCCTCCGAAGCCGCTCCGAAATTGGAGCGACCTCAGAGGGAACTTTCCTTCGGCCACCCCCACCTTTCCCTCCCTTCCCCTCCCTAACCCACCACCCCAGCCCTGTCTACACCCCCCTACCATTATCGCGAAAGTTATGCCTGCCCCAGGCAGGCGTAACTCGTGCAGCGCTGGCCGGCCACCGCTGCACGATTCCCCGGTCCGGGAGCAATTTCGGAGGCCTCGGCCATGCCCCCGGAACGCCCCCGAATGACGTGCCGCCGCAACATGCCCCGATACGCCCCCCAGGAAAGCCCCGGGATTTACGCGCATTCTGGGGCTTGAGCGTGCCGCTGAGCCTATGCAAAATAGGCTCGGCGCACGCAGGGGGGGTTTTGAAAGGGTTACATGCATAACGTATGCGCGTAACCCTTTTAAAATCTACCCCATTGTTTCTAAAAGAGCTTTCCATTTGTTAGTGACCTGGGTGGATGAACTGTTGGTAAAGTTTGCTTTCACTTCTGGATTTTTGACCTTTATCCCTTAGTCATTAATAGGCCTGGAGGCCTGGAAGTGTAGTGCATTATTACAAGTGAGGCAATGAATGCAAATCTATCTCATGAATGTTCATTGTGGATATTGTGAAAACCAGGCCTGTTTGTGCCTCTCGAGGACCGGAGTTGGCCACCCCTACACGAAGGCTTTTCTCCCATTTTGGGTCTTTGGGGGAAAAAAGCGTTTGTGAATTGTGCCTTTTATGTTCTGCTTCACAGTAGTCATCAAACAAGGCAGCTGCTCACTTCCAGGAATCACATTTCTCATACCTCTCTCCTTTCTCATACCTCTCTCCTTTGTAAATACCTCCCCTTTTATTTACCTCTCAAAGCTGATGTTCCCTTTCCTCTCTTACTGCACTATGTATTTACTCCCTCCCTTTTCCCCTCCCTGTTAATTGTATTTTCCACCTTTCAGTTACAATGTAAACCGGTATGATGTTTGCATACTAATACCGGTATATAAAAGCATTAAATAAAAAAAAGCATTAAATAAAATTTCACATCAATTCACATTGTATTTCAAAAGCATGATAATTGTAGTAAACAATGTATCCTTCTTTTTAAGACATAGAAGGGGTAATATTCAGTAAGCCGGTGAGCTGGCAAGCTATCCAGCCAAAGATAGCCAGATTACTTGTCCTGGATATTCAATGGGATAAATGTCCTGCTGAATTTACTCACCTAAAATTACCTGTAGCCAGACCGGTGGACACAAAAAAACAGTGCAGTTTGGGCCTGTGGCTCAATTCCCACTCCCCACCCCCAATATTTCATGAATGGCCCTGCCTTTGGAATATACTATTACTACCTAACATTTCTATAGTGCTATTCGAAGTATGCAGCACTGTTATATAATAATGTGAATCATAGGTGTTGGTATAGAGCGGGCCACCAAATTTTGAGCTGCCATCCCGGAAGTGCTACTGCCACATGCAGGTCTCACGAGACAAGCAGATCAGCATAACACAGGCGCCCTCACAGAAAACCAGTGTGAGACCCACATCACAGCACGAGCACTTTCTGACCAGATCAAGAGTAACTGCCCTGCAGGTCAGTTAAAGACCAGCCCGCAGGAGGGGAGGGGTTCTGAGAAGGGAGGCTGGCTTGCTTGGTGAGGGGGAGCCTGAGGCTGAAGGTAGCTGAGGGTAGGAGAGTCATCTGAGGCTGAAGGGTGGGCTGAGGCTGGCTTGCTGGGGAAGGAGGGGTTATGGAGGCTGGCAGGCTGACTGCTGTGCACAGGGGAAAGAAGGCGATGGAGGATACCAATGCTGGGCAAAGTGATGACTGTGGGCACTGGTGTTGCACTTGGGAAAGTAAAGTACCAAAGGGAGAGGGAAGGGGAGGGTGTGTGTGTGTGTGTGTGTGTGTGTGGGTGGGGGGGGGGGGTGTTACGTTGGGGCCATCAACTTAGTGGGTAGTGGGGGTGAGTGTTATGTAACAAAACACCCCTCTCCTATTCTCCACAAGAAAACTGGCAGGAGCTCTGCATCTCCAACTTAGCACAACCCACTCCCCACAACATTGACAATAGGAGCTTGCCTTAATCGTAGGGGGGAAATATATTTTTGTTTTTATCTTTTCAGTTTTGTAATGCGTACAGTCTGGCTTCTTGGGGGTTTCCATTTCAGTTTTTTTCTGCACATTTGTAATTTGTATTCAGATATTCTGTATTTGATGGTCTGTCTATGTTCTGCAAGTATGACCAAGCTGAGGAATTCTGCTAGCGAGTACTTTGAATCTGTAGCAGTTTCTAGAATAAGGACTGAGAAGAAAACCCATTTTGCCGGCTACTGCGAGGTGATTAAGCATTGGATACTTCAACAAAAAAGGTGGAGGGGTGGGGGAAGACTTACAGGCCGATGCAGTATGGTACGCTCGGCCGAGTGCACCATTAGCCCCCGTTTGGCCACGCGTTTTCCACGCGCTATTTATACCCCTTATACAGTAAGGGGTAATAGCGCGTGGAAAATGCGCGGCCACTCCCCCCTTCTGAAACGAATAGCGCCCGCAACATGCAAATGCATGTTGATGAGCCTATTAGTTAGTCCCACACGATCCAGAAATTAAAATGTGCAGCTAAGCCGCACATTTTACTGTCAGAAATTAACTTCTGCCGGCACCGGGAAAGTGTACAGAAAAGCAGAAAAAAACGTGGCTATCTGCAGGTTCGACAACCGACGCCGGTAACATTAAACGTCGGCTGTCAAACCCGCTGACAGCTGCCGCTTCTGCCAATAAGGAGGTGCTAGGGATGCGCTAGCGAATACAGAATCACGCACACAGGAGAGTGGCCTGGGCGTGTGTTGGGAGAGCGGGTGCTCGCCTCAGAGCACCGGCTCTCCCGCACATTTTACTGTATCGGCCCATTAGTAAGTATGGCTTGCTGAAGTTTTTCTACTCAGTGAGATATTTTACTTTTTCCACTCAGATGAAAACGATTAAAAGTAAAAAAAAAAAACCCAACAAAATAAAAACAGGGAAAAGAATGAGAAATCTAAGCAAAGCAAGTCAGTCTCTCACACATGCAAAATTTAAGAAATGCGTTTGAAAACTTGAACTCTCAAATTAAAGTATGGAATGTTCCATATAATTTCTCCTTATGTTCATCTTTAGAGGCTGATGCATTAAGAACAGACTTTCCCAGGCGTTTTCATGTGTTTCATTGCAAAGGTTTTAAATGGGAATCCTGTTGGAGGGGGACCCCTCAAACACGAAAAAGTCCTACCTGGCTCCAGTTTATTCACAGTCTTCCAACCTGTCCTGGTCCCATGGGGTGGAGATCCCAGGAGAGGTCTCCAAATATCTTCATCCTTCTTTTTAGTCTTAGTGTCGGTGACTTCTTCTGCAGGGAAAGTCTTAGGAAACAGGAAACAGGCTATCCCAGCCCTGGAACCCTTATGGGAGGGGTGGGTCAAAAAACCTCCTCAAAAACAATATCCGAATACTTGCTTGCTACAAAAATCTCTTAGGGCTCACAGGTCTTCAGCCCTTGTCAAAGGCGGATTGCAGGAACATTTCAGCCCTGGGGAATTTTTTCAAAACCAGCCTACAGGGTATCTGACTCATGCTTACCTCACCTAGGTCTGATAAAGGCTCTCATCAAATACAGAATAAAGACACCATAAAGAAAAACTGAACTGGAAACTGCAACAAGCTAGATTCTGTATGCAGTGTGACAATGGATAAACAGTAACCATTCCACATAAAACATCAAACAATAAAATCAAGAAATATAAAATATATTAGAAAACCATACTAAACAAATGAACAAATATTTCAAAACAGCTGATAAATAGAACATCCAATAAATAAAAACTCATTGGGAAATGTTTAAAATATTTGCCAAACACCAATAAAATATTTCAAAACAGCAGACGCATTAAACAACTAATAAAAATAATTCACCGCTCTCCATACCTGAGAATTTTGTATTCTAGTCACCAAAAATATATATTAATGTGCAGACAAAAACTGAGCTGGAAACCACAACAAGCCAGACACTGTATATAAAAAGCAAAAACATTATCATTCCTCATAAAACATCAAAAAATAAAACTAAGAAATATAAACTACAATAGTAAAACCATACTAAAATAATGAACAAATATTTCAAAATGGTTGACAAATAGAAGACCCAATAATTAAAACTTTTTTTTTTTAATTTACTGTTTTGAAATGTTTTTGGTGTTTGGAAGACACATCAATTAACATTGAATAATTCAAAAAATAAAGATAAAAATGTCTTATGTTCTCCATTCCTGGGAATGTTCAATTTTCAGTCATCCTAAGATTGTCATACATTAGCAAGAGAGAGTGGATGCACAAACTTTCTACTCCCTCCCTCCCACCCTCCCACATACACCCTGATAGAAGCAATCTCCTTTTCTCACACACACACAAAGACAGAAGCACTCTCTTTCTCTCTATCTCTCTCAGCCGAAGACAGCCAGAAACATGCTCCATCTCTCTCTCACACACACAGACAGAAGCATGCTCACAAACAAACACAGAAGCACCCTCCCCCTCACATACACACCACACACACATACACCCTTCCCCTCTCACATACATGTATATACACACACACACACACACACACACAGAAGCACCTTCCTGATCTCAAATACATACACACACACACCGTCCCCCAGCTGAGCAGCTTCAGTCTTTGGCACCGCCAGCCTGGTCTCTAGCGGCCGCCAGCGGCTTCAGTCTTCAGTTAAGGAGAAGGGGAGCAGTCCCCATGTAGCCGCTACACTGAAAATTAAAAGCAGAGAAGAGCGGATAGAGGCTGATGTTGGACCCAGTGGCTCCGCAGGCATGGGCCGCTGCAACCAACACCAAATGTGATTTGGTGCTGATTGCAGTGGCATGCCCGAAGCCTCAATAGGCCAATCCACCCCTGCCTCTTGTCCTTTGTGTCTGGGGAAGCCTTCTCCAAAGGGTGCAAGGTTTAAGCCGCCGTCCCTTTTGGAAAAATCAGGATACATCTTGGCCCTCAAAAATCTCACATTGCTGGCATCTGTCATTCACACTTGTCTCACCTAAGGAGTAGAATGAGGCTCACAGGTCTTTAGCCCCTTCACGGAAGTTCCCAAAGGGAATCTGGCAAGCATCTATCTCACTGCAAAAAATATGAGGAGAGCCCCTGGCAGGGAGTGCACAATGAAAAATCTCCTCTAAGCTAGATTTCCTGATGAGGCAGGGAAGACCCACAGAGAGTGAAAAAAACTGCATCCTCACTGCTCTGAAGTTAACTCAAAAGACCATCCCGAATATTAAAAAGGCTTCACTAAATAGGCACAGGCAACCAATTCCAGCCATACAGGTTGGGAGGGGTTGAAAGCATTGGAAGGCTCACAGAGATGTTTCTAAACAGGGACCTAGGGCCATCTAATGGCTGACCCAAGGCGGCACCTCACATCCATTAACTTAACCCAAAGAAATGGTATCATGCCCTCATTATATTTAGTCATTCCCAACCATTTTATAAAGGAAATCCACTTGAAATTAATAACTGACAAACCTGCTATTAAGTTGACTTAGAAAATAGCCACTGCTATTACTAGCTATGGTAACTTGGAATAGACTTAGTTTTTGGGTACTTGCCAGGTTCTTATGGCCTGGATTGGCCACTGTTGGAAACAGGGTGCTGGGCTTGATGGACCCTTGGTCTGACCCAGTATGGCATGTTCTTATGTTTTTATGTAAATAGACTTGCAATTATATTAAATATTAGCCTGCTGTCATAAGACAGAGATAATTCCTATTTTTCTTTACTTCTTCCTTCCTTTCATCCTTCCTTATACTGTTTCATGACCATCCTCTGATATGTTAGCCAGACATCCTGACCCCTGCTGTCGCCACTTTTATTTTCACCAAAGATTTTACCTTTTCCTTTATTTGAGTTATTTTAAAAGTAATTTAATATCTATGTCTCTGAAAAAGTAAAGAAAAATATTTCTCCAATTTTTTTTCAGAATATGTGAGTTAAAGCGAGTAAATACTGATGTTGTGTGTCCCCTCCCCTATGCATAATGTATTGTCCATTGATGCACTTCATTTTGCGCTATGTTATTCTGTACCTTATTTGGACTGGCAGTAAACCTAAGGGAGTTTCTGACTATTTGCCAATTCTGTTGTGACTATTGTCTGCATCTACTCATTCTGAAGCAGTAAATAATTTAGTTATTTGAGTTAGTTGAGTTTTTGTTAGCATATATGCCAGTGATTTGCATTTTTATTGTATTGAATAGGGCAGAGATCAGAATAGATCTGAAATTCAGAATACCTTTTATGACAGGGATACAACTGGCAGCCCCTATATTTATTTATGTCAGTAATGCCACAGTATAAATTACATATTGTGCTCCCATATGCCTTCAAATCACCTCAGAATGAAATGCTGATAGCTCTGGAAAGTTAGAACAATTCTGTTCAGTTGTTTACAGTCAGACTATTAGATGACCACTGTCATTTTAAGTCAAACGTCTGTGGTTTTGGTTTCCTGTATGAAGGGGTCCTTGGGTTTAATCACGCTGATGTTCATTTTCTTAGCGCAGGTGCAGCAGTGAACAGCAGCGAGAGTCTCCCTCCATCCTCATCAGTCAATGACATCTCCTCCATGTCCACCGATCAGACCCTGGCATCTGACACCGACAGCAGCCTGGAAGCTTCTGCAGGACCCCTCGGTTGTTGCAGGTGACTAGCCGCCTGCCTGCGAAACCCATCGTTCTTCAGAAGATGATAGGATTTAAAAAATAATAATAATAATAATTTTCAAAGAAAATGAAAAAGAAAAGATTAAAACCTCTTTCAGCCTGCTTCTCCTACAGAGTTATGTAATGCAGCTGGGCTGAAATATATATTTAACTTAATATTTGCTCTGCTTTGGTCTTCTTCCAATGATGCTTGCTGGAAACAAAAAAAAGACAAAAAAGCAAAAGATTAATTATAGAAGTCTCTTTTCATAGAGTTTAAACTAATGGCTGTTAAAAACCAGCGACCATTCTTTCCATTATGACTTGATAAGGTGTGCAGAAACCACCGAAGTGTGTGTGTAACTATCTATTATCTATAGTATCCCATCTCTTTACACACATATATCTGTCTGTCCAATTTTTCTTTAGTTGGATGGATAGAGATACACACACATGTACATTATATATGCATACATACAGACACATGTATTTTACAGTATACACAACTGTACAGTATATACTGTATATACCGGACATAAAGGACCGATTTTATGTGAATGACATGAATACAGCTGTAATATAATATCAGTGTATAAATGGTTGAGTTCATTAATTTATCAAGGTGTCAATATCTATAGGAAACTTTCTAAAAAAAAACAACAACAAAACCCCCCCCCCAAACAAACAAAACCAACAGCTCTAACAGACCCTGGAAAATGTAGTACCTGGATTATGCTGATCATTAGAAAGTCATTTGCATAAAAAAAAACTGAACTAAATCCCCAGAGGAAAAATGTACCTCAGATCTTTATGTTAGCTTTTTTTTATTTTGCATATTTCTATTTTAGAGCAGGCTTGCTGATTTAAAATCAAATTAAAATGAAGCACACCTGTTTGTCATTTTAATTTCTTTCATTAATTGTTTCCCAGGCAGGGACAGGAGTGAGAAAAAAAAACCAACATGGTTGTATTTCGGGAACTGCTATTTCTCATGTCTCAGTTGCAGTAAGGGAGGAGTGACAGGTTTCCATCTGCAGACAAATCAGTTGTTTCCCACTAATGAGTACTTGGATTTCAGATTTAATTACAGTATATGTGCGAGGGGGACCAATCGTGACAAGGAAAGCAGATGCGTTAGAGGTTGAAGTGTTTTTTGCACCTTTACAGATAACACGGTGCTTGTAATGCGGGGCTCACCATGAATCTGCATTTCCAGTGGAGATCCATGATGCATGGTTAATGTGGGCCAACTCCAGCTATCTTTCAGGTTTTCAGCACTTCCGATGTTTGCAAGATGTTTGTTTGATAAACACATTTCCTTAAAGGTGCCAGGATCATAGCATTTGCTGTTTATGGCAGCATGAATAAGTTTATGAGTATTTTGTGTTCCTAAAAAGATGAGTTCCTTTTAATTCAGTTACAGAGATTTATTGTAAAAAAAAAAACATCATAATAATAATGACTTTTATTGTTTTTAATGGGAGGTTAAATTTTCCCTATTGGCCAAGATCCGTAAACAGTTTTGTGGCCCCAGTGGAGTCAAGTGGCAGGCAATTACCTTCCTCCCCCACCCCCAGCCTTACAGAGATTCTCAGTTTTAACCAAAAAGGGACCGTCCTGAGCTCATGATTCAGAACTTACACTGGATCTTAGCCAACGTGGATCCCTGAATGTTTTCTATTTTAGCACTTCAGACATACACTTTGGAACTTCCAGGGTGGATGACTTGGCAGCAGAGTTCAGGGTCACACAGAGTTCATTGCAGAAGGTTCTGGAACCCCTGACTCATAATTCAGTCCTTCAGGCACTAGGCCACACCAGCTTTGTAGAAGTAGTGGTCCTCCATAACTACTTTCATCTTGTCTGTACTCATGATTTGTTCCCCTTAACAAGCAGGAGCACCATGTCCAGCACGTGAAAAAAAATTAAATAAAAAAACAAATGCTGAGTACTGGAAATAAACACTTTTATTCAATACAATATTATCTCAAAATGAGCACAACACTGAACATGGATGAACTTAAAAAAAATGTTTGCAAACCCAAATTTAAAAAAAATCAGGCAAATCTGTAATTGGCTCATGGAAATTTGTAGACAGGAATAAGTGGGCAAGTTCCATACAAGTACTTCACAGGCTTGACTTGTCTTGTTGATTTTAAGTTTCCTGAATAAAATTCTTAGAAAAGAATGTATACACACCTCTCGAGAATCTGTGATTTATCTACACAAGCTGATACCGAGCATCATGAACACAAAATCTAACTGAGGTATGGTTCATCAATACCTGCAAATTGTTTTTGCACAATGAATTTTATTGTATTTGCATAATTCAGCACGAAAAAACCAAATAGTTGCCCTTACACAGCAGTCACTGTTTCCAGACAGAAATGTACAATCAAAAATTCAAATTTTCTTTGCTTTATATTTGCATTCAATTAGAATGTATTTTCATATTTTAAAAGAAATTTGAGCTAGTTTTCTAAAGCTCAGGTGCAGCAGTAAATGTGACAGCAATAATTTATAGGGCCCTTCTCAGTCACATGATTTTCCATGGCCACGAAATGGGAAATATAATTTACTGCAAGGGCCAAGACAGCTTAAACGTTATGTTATTGCTCAACAAATTTAGCAATATTCCCTATTAAGGTCATGACACATGGAAAGCAATACTCAGCAATATGGGCTTATTCCGGCCTAAATTAAGGGCACATGCACACGAAGTGATTTAAAATAAAAGTGCAGGGCATAACAGATTTCACAGAGAATCCCGCTAGAGATGGGGATTTCCTCACTATTTTAGAAAGGACGAGCTAATACCTTTCACATGTGGTGTAATAAGATAAAATATTACAGTATCGCACTGAGCTTTCTTGGGGCTCTTCATTAGGCTGGGATTTTGCTCTTGTATAATATTGTAGAAAGATTAGCATAGCTGTTGGAAAATAATATTTTACCATAAGTATTGTACGTCATTTTGTGGCTTATGGTCTTTAGCGTGGTGAGGGAGTGTCTGAGTTTTCCCTTTGAAATTTGAATGTAGTACTACAGTGGTAGGGGACAGGCTTATTTTTCATACGTTTAGTAGCAAAGTGCCATATAGGAAGTAATTTTCAGAGCTATTTTATATGTGCATAAAACCTGCATAATTGGCTAAACTGAAATAGCCCAGGACTCTGTTATGTGAACGCTTTTAGATGGTCTGCAGAGGCATTGCGGGAGTGGAACTGGAACAGAATTGGAACTTCTGTGCATATTTTTTGATTTTTTAAAGCAAGTTATGCACTCCAAAGAGCAGATACAATTTTTGTGTGATGTGTACACGCACTCAGCCAAGTTACCTGAGGATTTTCAAAGCTAACTTTGAAAGTAGTTAGTAACGTCTGAATGGACAATGCACACTCAGTCTTTATTGCTCTGAGGGATGTTTGCAAGCTACCCTTATGACACAGATGTCAAAAAATGCCCAAGGCTCAAGGCAAAAAAACCTCACCCAAATGCAGTGCAGTACCAGCGGAAGAATTCGATATTTATAAAAAATATTTATTTTTAGTAATGCAAGAAGCGTCAATAGAAATACAAATATTAGGTTGCAATATGTGTACTGTCTGCTGCCACGTTCCAGTGCCTTGTTTGTTGCTGTTCTTTCACTCTTTAATTGGCTATTTTTAAATGCCATCTCTATTCTTCTGCTTTTTTTAAATTTTGGTCTGGCAATTTCTAGTTCAAAGTGGATAAAGTAGTGAGGTTACCATGTTAGTCCACGTAAATGCATAGAAATAAAGATTAATACATTGGCTGGCTCAATTGGATGCCACCTCTGTTAAGGCTTGATGCCACGAGCCTGCATTTGCAGCTAAACAGGCTAATTTTCCACTGTTTTCATATTCCCTACCAATACATAGCCCAGCCATGGCAGGGACAATCCTCAGCCAGAGGCCACAGACCGCCGCTCTCTTTGGAATCTGGTAACATGAACCCCTGGTAATGTGGCCTCCAGGGAGCAGAGTCTTGACCTGGGAATTGAGCCCGGGGCTTGGCCTGGCAGCACTGCCGCAGAGCCACCAGGATCCACCCCTCTTCCCCCTGCTTTTGACAAGAAGAAGAATAGGTAAACCTTTTGCAAAAGGAAAAAGCTATGAAAGGCTTCTTGCTAACTTCTTGATTGTTGGCAGGAATTCCCTTTTCACGCGCCACAAGGCATTTAAGCAGACAATTAAAAAAAAACAAAAAAAAACAGGCTGGCCAGAAAAAGATGAATCCCAGTTGAGACTTGGGAAGTAGCAAACAGTTTAGCCATCCTAGTTCCTTACAGTTAGACACAACATCAGCAATAAACGATTGCCTTTACTTCAGGGCACTGGAAAGTGACAGTAAATAAATGCCAAGAGATTGTTTCAGGCCTGTACTCAGCAGCAATATTTGATGGACAATTGAAACCCACCCAGAGAGGACACTGACCGATCCATCCTTTCTTGACATCCATTCAGTATGGCCAGTTTGTTGTTGTTGTTGCCATTCCGATTTCTTTAACGC
This sequence comes from Rhinatrema bivittatum, assembly GCF_901001135.1. NCBI lineage: Eukaryota > Metazoa > Chordata > Amphibia > Gymnophiona > Rhinatrematidae > Rhinatrema > Rhinatrema bivittatum. Next base: position 344,158,085 of record NC_042615.1, read on the forward strand.
GGGGGATAATGTGCCCATCAGGAAGGCTTGAATCATAACGTCAATGCCAGGCTCATCTCAGACAAAGCTGTGCCACCGAGAATCTGAGTCCAAAGCTGCACGGTAAGGGGTAGATCTTAAAAACATACGCGAGCGCGTACTTTTGTTCGCGCACCAGGCGCGAACAAAAGTATGCTGGATTTTATAAGATACGCGCGCTGCCTGTTCCCTCCGAGGCTGCTCCGATTTCGGAGCGGCCTCGGAGGGAACTTTCCTTCCACCCCCGCCCCCGACATGCCCCTTTTACAAAGCCCCGGGACTTATGCGCGTCCCGGGGCTCTGTGCGCGCCGGCGGCCTATGCAAAATAGGCCGCCGGCGCGCGCAGGGCATTTAAAATCCGGCCCTAAATGTTTTCAAAGGTCACTGAATGTCTAATCTTGGTGCTGAACATCCCACCTTTCCCCTCATTTGGAAGATATTAATAATCAAAGTGTTAAGCTTATGTGTTCAGCATCTGCTGGAATGTACTTGTGCATACCTGGCCTTTCGTTTAGATGCTTTCTTTTTTAAGGCAACTCACAGCATAATTATTAGACCAATCAAAAGAAATGGATATATATTGTGTTAAAAAAAATGAACAACTAGTCCGTATTAACACATAAAATAATTCAACCCATAGTTATCAAAAGTATTCTTTTAAAGTATGGACTATGCAGAAAGACCAAAATTAAAAAAAAAAAGTACCTATAGCCACGTTGGAATGCATAAATCTGTAATGCCTGTCCTAAGAAGCGACTGGCACCTGCATCTCCATTGGTTTAACAGTGCTGGGAAATTGGACAGCAACACTTAACGCACCAACATCACAAAATAACTGACAATCTGCACATAAGTAATAATTATTAGTCATGAAAAACTAACAGTTTTGAAATGATGCAGTTTTAAAAGCAATTATTTTCTCATTGAAACAGAGTAAAACGATTTTCTATAGATTCTTTGTATCCACATAGCCAAAGTTTGAAGTAGTGATGTAGAACCAAAAATAGTAAAAACTACCTAGGACTTGGAATCAAGAAACATGATTATTAAGAAATGGAAAGAAAGTAGTGAAGTCTATGTGGGAATTAATAAGGCACTTGAAGAATTCAAGCATCTTTAAACACCTATGTAATCAAACAATGCAAACATTAAAGTGGGGACTGCTAGAAATGTAAAAAGCTTTAGGAACATTTCCAATCAATATACTTTCCTGCTTAGATGCTTTAATTACTTGATGCAGGACTAGACATACAGGGCCTGATTCTTCAAAGCCACTTGCATGCATAAAACTGTATTTTAAGGTCCAATAAAACAAATCGGAAGATGGTCCAACGTAGCCAAGGCAAACAAAACAAAAGCAAGACCGTGTACCGTGGAAAGAAGTTTTTATTAACTAAATGAAATGCCCAACTCCGGCCGAGCTTCACCTAATCGGCCGCATCAGGGGCTCAGTTCTCCTTTGTTTTGTAATTATTGCTACTCAATTGTGCTTATGTGTAGCAATACGTCAAAATTGGCTGGAAAAACCTTGATGCAGGTGAAGAAGAAAATCTTAGCACATGAAATTCATCTGTGTATTTTATACACATAAATGACTGTTCTAGAAAAGCACAGGACCGTGTGCCCATAAGAGTATGTGTGTAACTTGGTATTTTTATGTAGGCTGAGAAGAGGCATTGTGTTGGGAGGTGGGGTGGAGCTGGGACAGGTTTGGGACTTACACGGATAATAAATTACACCCTCTGAAGACCTGGTGTAACTTTCTGCAGGTGAGTTTATGCGTGTTCCTGGCCGATTACCTGTACATTTTCAAAGTGAATTTGTGCTCTTAAGTTCGCTTTGAACATTTAGAGTAAATTCTTTAAGTAAAAGGTAAATGCATACTCTACCCAGTTCCACACAGCTTACAGATGCAGACCAGGTATATCCCAAATATTTAAAGAAAACTAAGGGCCTGATTTTTAAAAGGATTTACTCGAGTAAAACTGGGCTTTATTCGAGTAAATGCACTTTACTCGAGTAAGTGGGTTTTTGAAAATTGCTACAATATATGCCATTGAATTGTCCATAGGATTTACTCACATAAATGCACTTTACGTGAGTAAATAGCATTTGAAAATTGCTACAATAGTAGTTACATTTATATGCGTAACTCCTTTTGAAAATTACCCCCTTAATGAGCATAATTTTCCTTTGAAAATTCCCAGGTAATTTAGATGTATCTTCCACCTTTGATATGGTTCATCATCTGACGTTGCTCATTCGTTTAAGGGATTTTGGATTGAGTGATTGTATTGTTCAGTGGTTTGAGTTATTTTTAACTGGATGTTCATTTCAGGTAAAAAAAGGGATTTTAACTTGTTGAAATAAGAAGTTTGTTGTGTTCTATAGGGCTCAGCAGTATCAACTTGCTTTTTAATATTTATCTGTTATCTATTTGTAAATTATTACCAAGCCATGGCATTTCTCATGAAATTTATGCTGACGATATCCAGGAGGCAGATATTCAGCACCACTCAGCTGGATACATTTTGATTTGTCTGGCTAAGTGGCGATGACTGACTATCTGCCCAGGATCAGCGACTGCCACTTAGCTGGACAACTATTTATCAGGATAAGTTTTTATCCAGCTAAGAGGCAGGCGGGGTGAGGGCATTCCGGGAGGAACTGATTTAGCTGGATAAGTTAACCGGCTAACTCTGGTCGAGCCGTAGACCTGTCCTAAAGTTAGCCAGAGAATTAGCTAGTTAATGGTATACTGCTGAATATACAGGCTAATTAACAGAGCTGCATTGTGGCTGAATGTGAACACCAGATGTCTTTCCCTGTACAGTCTGAGTATATTTCAGCTGCTTCGCATATGGTGGAATGTATTCAAGTATAAACTGCTGGATGTTGTCAGATAAATTAGTAATTAATTTGAAGAAAGCAGAGATTTTATCGGTGAGTCGTACTCTTTCTGCTCCAGTGATTGAAGTGCCGGGTGGGCACCGCATCTCTTTAAATGGTAGACCAAGCATGGAATCTGAGGGTCAGGTTTCACTCCTGGTTAACATTGAAAGATTAGATTAAAGCAGTGGCAAGAGATGCTTTTTTTTTTTTTCCAAACTGAATGTGGTGTGCAGAATTAAGCCAACACTGTCTCATAATGATTTTAGAATGGTAGTGCAAGCAATGCACCACCATTGATTATTGCATATTGTTTATTGCAATTCCTTGTATTTATTGATTATCGCAATTCCTTGTACTTATTTGATAAGTGTTTTCCAGCTAATTCAAAACACCACTGTCTGTCTTATTTCCTGATCATGAGACTCCATACTTGAAATAGCTGCACTGGCTGCCTGCTGCTCGGTGTATAAAATTTTTAAATGTCAAGTTAATTTTCAAGCTCAAAATGGAGAGACACCTGTGTATTTGAGATCAATGTTATCTGATCATGTTCTCGGTCGTTCATGTGGTTGACAGCTATTATCTATTCTATCTTTGAAAAGCTGCCAATTGATAGTCAAGATCTAGAATGTTTTTGACTGCTGGCCCAATACTGTCAAATGTACTTTTCCTGAAGAAAAGTAACTTTTAGAAAGAATGTAAGATTCAGTATTTTTCTCAAGCTTTTGCTGGGGTTGGTTATAAGCTGATAGCTTCCTGTCATGAGGATCATTGCTATTTTTATTTTAATGTCTAAGGATTTTGATGTCATTTATCAAGTACGATGAATCAATCTTATTTTGCTTGTTTTGTTTTATTCATGTTACATTTTATTGTTATTTGTTTTATGTTTTTGAGGTTAATGCTTATGAACATCGGGGGGTGTGGGGGTGTGGTGTGTGTGTCTATAAATGGTTTTAAATACATGAATTACATAAATAAGTTTGCCCTGGTATTGCCCACGAAGCGCTTGCACACCCTTGCTCGGTTAATCAAGCAGACAGGTTGTGCAGGTTAATTTATTTGTGTACTTTTCAAAATAAATGCGTATGCGCGCAAGTCCCAACTTGGCTTCCCCAGATGCCTTTCCCCGGCGTGCATAAAAGTAATCGCAAAATGGGGCTGCACACTTAGGGCCGGATTTTAAAAGGTACGTGCGGACGTACATTTGTGCGCGCAACCCGGCGCACACAAATGTATGCCCGATTTTATAACATACGCGCGCAGCCGTGCGCATGTTATAAAATCCGGGGTTGGCACGAGCAAGGGGTTGCACACATGTGCACCTTGTGCACGCCGAGCCCTAGGGGAGCCCCGATGGCTTTCCCTGTTCCCTCCGAGGCCCCCCAACCTTTAGTCCATAAGTTGCGCCTGCCTCAGGGCAGTTGTAGGTTGCATGCGCCGGCCAAGTGCCGGTGCACGATCCCCTGGCACAGCCGCTGTGCCAGAGGCCTCGGTCCTGCCCCCGCCCTGCCCCGTGCCACCCCTTTTACAAAGCCCCGGGACATACGCGCGTCCCGGGGCTTGCACGCATCGCCGGGCCTATGCAAAATAGGCTCGGCGCGCGTAGGGCTTTTAAAATCTGCCCCTTTTATGTGCACCGAACATCGGGCTATTTTATAAGTCATGTATGTGGCATTAAACCAAATTTTATGCCCATAGATGACTTTGAAAAACAGACCTATAAATAGCAATTTGCTGAGATGTGAAATGTGCTGAAAATTACACCTAGACATTAAGGGAAAAACACTTCTCCAAATTGCCCACATAGGTGGCCATTAAAAGTTGGATTTATAGAAACAGAATGGGGAGGGGTGAAGGGTTTGAAAATTTATTAGATATTTAACTAATGTCGATAGCTGTCTAAGGACAGGTTTTAAATCTCTAGCTTTTGGAAATTTACCCATAAACAGCCGAATTTTGTATTGGACACGCACGTAAAAATCGCCACTTACGTGCGTGGCCGGGACCTGGGCGTGCTGCGCGCATTTTCAAAAGGGCCCCGGCTACGCGCATAAGTGGTGATACGCGCACAAGTGCTGAGCCCTGAGAAAGGGGCGGACTGGGGGGGGGGGGCAGGATGGGGCGGGACGGAGGCCGGCTGGAATGCATAAATTACTTCTGCGCAGTAAGTGATAAAATAAAAAATTCAGGCAAGGTAGGTTAGGTTTAGGGGGTGGGGAGGAGAGGGGAAGGAAAGTTAGGCAGGGGGTTAGGGAACTGGGGAAGGCCCAATTGCGTCGCCGCAATTGGGCCTTCCCCAGTTCCCTAACCCCCTCTTGTGCGCACCGCCTGCACATACGCACGGCCAACGGATTTTATAACATGCATGTGCCGGCGTGCACATGTTATAAAATCAGCACGTCCATATGCGTGACACGTATGTTTTAAAATCTACCCCAATGTGAAGTAAAAACTCAGATTTGCCTCTGGCTTATCGCTGTTTATTTAATGTAGGATTAATACAATGTGAGATAAATCACATCTAAATGGATTCTAGAATGCAAATAAAATTTACTTTCGCATTCATAATGAGCCTCTAGACTGTGGTTTAACATCTGCCATCGTTAGGGGTGGCAGATGTCAAAAAGCAAACTTGAAGAATAACTATGTGGATGTGATTTTTTTTTTTGCATTGAATAAACCATTTGGTGTGATTCAACTTACATCAGATTGGTGATTATAATAGAGAATCAGTCTAATGAGCTAACCTGAGCCAGTAGATTGTGAAAATTAGCAATTAATATGCAGAATATACAGTATTTCACTTTAATCATGGGTAATTTTTAGCATTCCTCTATCTGTCCAATGCTTATGGGCTTCAGTCACTTGTGGCAGAAAAATTTCCAGCAGAAAATAATTTGTTGACTTTGGCAAATAAAATAAATAATACCCTATGTTAAAAATGGGGCTTAGAGGCTCAGTATTTCCTGGGAGAATTAAATAAACCCTCCTTATGTGGGTTTAAAGCTGTACTCTGCTTTCTCTTCCCTTCCCCACATACACTCAAAATCATATAATACCTTCTCAGTTTTATTATAATTTGCATAACTCTCATTATCTCTATCCTAATATGTGGTGTTGCTCGCATAATTTCACCAGCATCTGAAACTGAACAGAGTAAGGTCACTGAGCGTATTTACACTCTGAAGTAACTAAAGACCGAGGGGTAGATTTTAAGAAAGTGCGCCTTCGCATACTTTTGTTGGCGCACCAGGCGCAAACAAAAGTACGCTTGATTTTAGTAGATACGCGCATAGCCGCGCATATCAGCTAAAATCCAGGATCAGCGCGCGCAAGGCTGCTGATGTCGTGTAGCTGGTGCGCGCCGAGCCGCGCAGCCTGCCGCCATTCCCTCCAAGGCCGCTCTGAAATCGGAGCGGCCTCAGAGGGAACTCGCTTTCGCCCTCCCCTCACCTTCCCCTCCCTTCCTCTATCTAACCCACCCCCCCGGCCCTATCTAGACCCCCCCCACCTTTGTCGGGGGATTTACGCCTCCCGGAGGGAGAAGTAAATCCCCGCGCGCCAGCGGGCAGCTAGCGCGCTGAGACGCGACCTTGGGGCGGTTCCGGAGGGCGCGGCCACGCCCCTGGACCGCCCCGGGCCGAAACCACGCCCCCGGGCCCGCCCCCAAAACGCCACGTTCTGCCCCCAAAACGCCGCGCCGATCCAACACGCCCCCCTCAAAAAACCCCGGGACTTACGCGAGTCCCGGGGCTCTGCGCGCGCCGGTAGGCCTATGGAACATAGGCCTACCGGCGCGCGCTGGATAATTTATTTTGAATAAATTATCCAGCTAACTGTAGCCGGATAAATTACTGCACGGTATGCTTCTGACTATATTCCATTCACCCCCATGGTTTTTGGCCTTCAGAAGGCAAATACCTCAGGCTTTTTGGGTTTTACCGTATAGCAACTGTTATAAGAGGATCTTCAGGAGGAATAAGAGATGAACAAAAATATATTTGACATGGTAACAAACAAGATATCGGGGTGCAAAGGGGTGAAACATCATAAGTATTTTATTAATGCCCTGCACGCCAAACATTACTGATCCCATGCACCTTATGCAGTTTTTATTCACCTTCCGGACCCTTTACACCAGAATGTATTCTCTCCTGCCTAGAGCTATTATATAACATTCCTTGCTGCAACACATAGCTCCCATTTTAGCACATGGAAGAGATTTGGTCACTTAACGTTACTCATGGCAAACCCTGCTGAAATCAGTTGTGCCATTTAACTCTATCAACTGCCATGAAAGGGAAATATGAAAAAAACATTAGGCTCGGCACAAATGAATGGCTCTATTTTCTTACGGGAAAAAAAAATAACATTTTTAAAGAAGTGGTATCACTTTCTCAGCAGCAGTGTAAGGCGGCACGCACCTTTATAATAGGGTGTGACCAGACCTTATGTCCTGCCTAAACAACCTAACACTTTTCTATCATATCCCTTTCCCATCCTTTCCTTGCTAAGACCTGGGAAATAGTATTCTGTTGCAGGGTCAGTTTTCTGGAAAGTTATGCACATCAACATGTACACAGACTTTTAGAAAGCAGCCAAAATCCATGGCTGTTCAAGCAGGCTTTTCCATCTATTTGCATACTGTAATTTACACTGATTATTCATTGGGCTAGCACTTTTGTGCCATCAGCTGTTTTATTATCCAAGATTTATATAGAAGGAGCAGTTTGTGTATGTATATGTAGTGTTTTATGTTTTACATTTTTATGGCTGTCTTTGGTGTATCCCTCCTTGAACTTTGCAACTAGTGTGAGTTTGAAATTGTTTAACTATATATAGATAGATAGATATTCTCTAGCATTATACACAATCTGGGCAAGTATTTGTGCACATACACACAGGCACAGAGGGAAGCAACAGGCATGTAGTGCATATGTGGTCAAATTTTGTTATCTCCAACAACAACAACAAAAAAAAATTAGCTAAAAACAGCAGATGCCACACCAGCATGCCAAAAAAAATCAAACCTTCCACAAATCCACCCACTTATTATTTTTTCTTTATATGTATTTCCTGGTAGAAATGTATTAAGTTTTAATATATGTTTTGTATGTATCTTAATAAATTGTTATGGAAAGAGTTGTAGTTTCATATATAGTCAATAACCTCCCAGTAATGAGACTTTATAATGTCTTTATAATCATTAACCGCCAACCTCCTTCCAATGTGCTGATGCAAAGTATTGCTCAAACAGGTGAATTATTTTACTAAAAATAGTTTTGTGAAATGCTGGAAGAGTTTTAACTGTGCCTTTCACTATTAAAAATTTTAACCGGGGGGAGCCCAGAGAGAGTGTGGTGAGGAACGGGCCCCGCTCCTTCTTGTATCCGTTTGTGACCTACCCGGAACAGCCAGGACTCACGAGGTGTCCGTCGGAGAGAGCCCTGACCCCCCCTCCGGTTGCAAGTGGGCGGAACTGGAGGACTTCGGAGGAGGAAGTCTGCCCATAAATTCCGGGGCAGACGGAGATAACAACCGGGGAGCCCAGAGAGAGTGTGGTGAGGAACGGGCCCCGCTCCTTCTTGTATCCGTTTGTGACCTACCCGGAACAGCCAGGACTCACGAGGCGTCCGTCGGAGAGAGCCCTGACCCCCCCCTCCGGTTGCGAGTGGGCGGAGCTGGAGGACTTCGGAGGAGGAAGTCTGCCCATAAATTCCTGGGCAGACGGAGATAACAACCGGGGAGCCCAGAGAGAGTGTGGTGAGGAACGGGCCCCGCTCCTTCTTGTATCCATTTGTGACCTACCCGGAACAGCCAGGACTCACGAGGCGTCCGTCGGAGAGAGCCCTGACCCCCCCTCCAGTTGCGAGTGGGCGGAGCTGGAGGACTTCGGAGGAGGAAGTCTGCCCATAAATTCCGGGGCAGACGGCGCATCGCCGCCGTCGGCGCGCGCTGCCTAAGCCGCACGCTCCAAAGGGGTGCGCGGCTTGGACCGGCTTAGGCCGGCGAAGGCGAGAAGGCGCCAACCCCCACTGAAGCGGAAGTAGAATCGGTGCCCGTGACAACCTACCATCTCAATTGATGTTTATTAACAGGAAGAGTGAGTAAAAAAATTGTCTTCTTGTTTTGACACTATTTAGTGACAATTTAAGTTATAATGCCGCACTCGAAGCGGAAGGGAAAGGTGCAAATGGAAGCCTCGACCCCCACGGCACCTTCCCCATTGCAAACAACAATGACAACCTTTTTTCCTCCGGTAGAATTTTCAACCCCGGAGTGTCCCGTTGTAAGAGTGGGGGAAGAGCAAACCCCACCCCTACTGGGAGAAGTGAGTCTAAGTCCCAGGGCTCCAACTATGCCTCCACCTCCAAGATTTAGCATTTTGACTGAGGTTTCCAGCACAGCTGCCATAAGGAATCCGATGGAGCAGCTGAGCCTGTTCGAGGAGGACCATGGTTCATTAATGCTTCAAGAACAGGGTAAAGACTCTCAGAGTTTTTCTCTTAAAAAGGTGCAGGACTGTGGAGAGGCTATGGTTAGACCTAAGGCCTCAATAACAACAAAAGGTTGGACAAGTAGTTCCCCCTTGGGGAATAACGTGAACCAAGTACAAGGTGTTGATGTTCCCTTACCTCTAACCCCTGATGCATTACCTGGTACTCCAAAATTAGTGACGGTGGAAATGTTATGGCGCTCCATGAATATGTTACAAAATAATATTATGAAGTTAAATACCACTATTAATGAAATGCAAAATGTATTAGTAAACCTAGGTCCCATGGTGCAAAACTATGGGACAACTTTGATTAAGGTACAGCAGGATATTTCCTCTATAGAAAAGGTACAATCCTCGATTATTAAGGGGGAATTGGCTTTAAATAAAAAGGTAGAAGTAATAGAAAATCATTTAAAATATACAAATTTAAGAATAGTCAATTTCCCTAAATGTCGTATGGTTTCGCCTAAAGAACAATTAAAAAACTATTTTTCAGAAATCTTTACATGGTCGCCTGAAAACTTTCCACAAATCATGAATGCTTATTTTATTAATGAGAAGAAAATTAACACAGAGCAAGTGGAAGTTTCCTTAAACATAACAGATCTGATTGAAACTTCATATACCACCCAGGTGGAGATGAGGGGAACCCTTATAGTTAAATTTATGATGTCTTCGGACAGAGATAAGGTCTTAAAAGCCTTTATGATAAAAAGATCCTCCCTATACCTGGGTGAAAAAATCTGGATATATCCAGATGTCTCTAAAGAGACACAAGAAAGAAGGAAAAGGTTCATTGCTCTGGCTAAAATAGCTAGAACTTTTGATATACAAATAATGATAAGATTTCCATGTAAATGTGTCATGCGGGTGGAGGGGGTAAGATATGTTTATTATGACCCGTCTCATTTAGAGAAATATTTGGTAGAGCGGAGAAACCAAAGAGAAGGAAACACTGTCTAAACCTGTTCCAAGTTGGAAAGATAAGAGTAATTATCTACCTAAATTCCTGTTATAATGAATCCAGAAGGATAGATTTTATTTATGTTTAATTTTGTTGCTTTAGGTTCCCCAAACACTGGTATTGTAACTGGTATCAGGATGTAATTTTTTATTTAGAAAAAATGAAGGTTATGTAATTTCAATATAAAAATGTCCTGAATACCTGGAAAATATTCAAAAGACTTCTTTTGAATAATGTAAAGTTCAAATATTATTGTTTGTAATTTTTGAAAATTTATAAATAAAAAAAAAAAAAAAATTTAACCGTTTAAGTTTGATTAGACGGATCAGCAAGACAGTCCGCACCTTTCAGTGAACGATTCCTACTAAATGACACACCCAAGATTATACCAAAAAAACATTGCTGCCCTCCTAACGAGGCCACATTTCAGACAACTAATCTTTCCTCAAGGGATGTTACTCTTCTTAAGCTGTTAGATCTTCAGTGTCGCTTCTTGTGTTCTGTCTACAACAGCCGCTTATGAACTTCTCTTCAAGGGCCGCTCAGTGCTTTTTTGGTATAATCTTGGGTGTGTCGTTTAGTAGGAACTGTTCACTGAAAGATGCAGACTGTCTCGCTGATCCATCTAACCGAAACGATTAAAGATTTTCAATACTGAAAGGCACAGTTAAAACTCTTCCAGTATTTCACAGAACTATTTTTAGTAAAAGAATTCACCGGTTTGAGCAATATTTCATATTAGCACATTGGAAGGAACTTGGCAGTTAATGATTATAAAGACATTGCGAAGTCTCATTACCGGGAGGTAATTGACTATATATGAAACCACAACCCTTTCCATAGCAATTTTTTAAGATATATATAAAACATATATTGAAACTTAATACACTTCTACCAGGAAATACATATAAAGAAAAGATAATAATTGGGTGGGTTTTTGGAAGGTGTGATTTTTTTTTGGTTATATTTTTAAGACCTTCCTGTTGTATGGTGGAGTTTGATTTTGGTACACCAGCATGCAGACAGAAACTGAAGACATGTAGCCATTGACAGAAGCCATCTTGCTTGAATAAAAGAAACCTGAATAAAAAAAAGTAAAATGAGTAAACATAGACTGCCTGGCCTTGTGGCGTGGTAGCAGTGATATCCACTTCCATAAAGAGGGACTTGGGTTCCGTTTCTGGCTTGCCGCTTCTGCTGATGAGGTTGCAGAAGCAGGATTCTCAGCCTGTGGGCGGTGGGTGGTGGGCGATAGGCAGGGGAAAGGGGAAAGATCATATTCATTGGGAAAGTCTGATATCTAATGGCTAGATTTGGGACTCATAATTTATTGCAGGTTTTCCCAGCTTAAGGGCTGTTGCTGCTCTGGGTGGACAGGATGTGTTGGGAGTGGATATAAAATGGGGGCAGGGTCCCCAGGTGGTAGCAAAGGTTCTGATTGAGTTGGAAGCCCAAAGGAGCAGGATAAAATGTCTGTACCATAAAAGAAAAGAAAATGAATAAGCCCAACCCACAATAGTTTGTATCTTTCTGGTCACCCTCTGGAGTCAACAAGATCCCTTTAATGTAGAGGGAGTGCCTGCAGTGATTGATGGTCCATGGGCAGTATGGAGACCTTTCCCTTATCAGTCTGAAAGACACAAAACGAGAAACGTATTATAGCTGTCTGGTAGACAAGTTAAGGTGACAGAAAACAATACATCCTCTATTATTACTCAATCTTCGATCATATATGAAAGACATCAATAATGTGTGAGAACCCACAGCTGTTTTTCATATAAGCAAAATGTATTCTTACCAGAGTGACAAGATTTGGGACGTTATGGGGGGAAGGGGTTTAGTGGAAATTTCAGTTTGCTCATGTGGGTGATGGGCATTAGGGATTTGAAAACATTTTTTGTTTTTGTTTGTCCATGCATTTACCACCCTTTTCATGAAGAAATGTTTTCTGACATTGGTCCTGAGGTGTTCCCCTTGGAGTTTCATATCAAGAACCCTAATTCTACAGCTTTTTTTTTTCCATCCCTAAAGGTTTGATTTTTGTGCATTATTAATACCTATTAGGTATTTCAAAGTTTGTATCATATTTCCCCTGACCATTCTCTCTTCCAGAGAATATACATATTTAGGTCCTCCAGTCTTTTCCCATAAGTCATCCATTTTGGTTGCCTTTCTATGGCATGGCTTCCATCCTGTCACTATCCTTTTTGAGAGACAGTCTCCAGAACTGAACTCAATACTCCTGTGGAGATAAAGTTATTCCCTCTAACTTGCTCCACAATAAAAATATACAAATCTTTTGCAGTGCAAGGTAACCACATTTATTAATGTAATATTATATGAGAAAGAACTCACATCAAGCAAATTCTCAGTGGATGTTTCTAAAATCCAATACATACAATCAGACTTATATACTATTTATTTCCACAAAATCATGATTCAGCAAAAATATTTGTTTGGCCAATCACAGTTTAATTTATCAATTTGTTTCTAAAACATCTTTAGATGTCCTAGATTAGGACCAGTTGGCAGGTCAGCATGACCCAGGTCCTGACTGCAATTACCTACAAGCACAGCGCATTTTGTTACCACAAGAAAGGATCATACATCATTATATCTATTTTCCACCAAATGCAATTAATTCTTCAACTTTGGCATAGTGGTACTCTGCATATCTAAGGATGTTTTTTAGAATTCAGTATTTTTCTTCATTAAGGTGGATTTGGGGAAAATCCACTGCTTCTTGTTGTGATAAGCAGCATGGAATCTATCAACCTTTTGGGATCTGGCCAGGTACTTGTGACCTGGATTGGCCACTGTTTGAAACAGGATGCTGGGCTTGATGGATCTTTGGTGTGACCCAGTATGGCAAATCTTTTGTTCATATGTTCTTACTGTATAGTTTATGTATGTTTTCCATCTGTTAACCAATAGGATGCCCTGGTAACTGGTGATATATTGAAAAATAATAATAATAATATCACTCAAAATATCCAAGTATAGCTCGAGGCCCTCATTGGTGACTGGAGGTGAAAACCATATAGTTACCCCATTGAAGTTAGAAAAACCACACACATGGCCAGGTATTCGTCAGTGGTTACCCTAATCTTTTGAAGGTTTAGCCTCCCGCCCACTGTTGCCAGAGGCAGACTGCGTATGAAAGCTTTCCCCATGGGGATAACCGTATGTGTCATAAGGACACTATATTAGCCTGGTGTGTCTCCAAAACTAAGGAGGACAGCTTGTCCAGTTTGTCTTGGGGAAGCCTCAAGACTATCAGTGATGAGTCTAGTTCTATACCCAGAAATGTTAAGCTGGTAATAGGGCCTTCCACTTATCAGCTGCCTATTACATGTCAAAATAGCCAGCCAAAGCTTGGAATTCTTGAAAGAGCATTTGACAAGCTGTAGAGTTATCTGGAACTACACTCAAGAAATCATCCAGATAATGACTGGCACTTGGATTTCTCATGTACCATGCTAAATCCCAATGTAGGAAGGTACTGAACATTTCAAAATAAGCACATGAGATGGAGCAACCCATGGGCATAGCAATCACTCATCAAAGTAGTACACACTCTTGAATTAAAAGCCCAAGAATGGGAAACTGTCAGGGTGCATATGGAACAACCAAAATTCTGATTCAATATCCACTTTTGTCATTTGTTCACTTGTGCAACAATATCTGAGAATGACCATGACTTTGTCAAAACAGGGGTTTTGTACACAAGGGGTAAAGTCCCCTAGAAGGGATAAAGCCATTGAACTACTCCCTAGTTGGGTAAGAGAGGTCATGAATCAACCTGCAGATACTTGGCTTATTCTTTATTGATGACTGCCAAAGGAAGAGCCGGATCATCTGTGCAAAAGGCCTTCATTGGAACTGTCCAACAATGCAGCTCCAGTCTCAGCTCAGTGGTCAGCTTCCAACAAATGTCATTTGCTAAATTTTATTTATTTATTTATTTATTTACCTATCTATTTATTTATTTATTTATTTATTTAGTTGTGTGGCAGATAGCGCATTAGAGACAAGAGGTAGGCTCCATGACCCCCATGTATGGTATCCTGAAACCATAAATGAAACCCTTCAGTAGTGCATCTTCCCCTTCATTATTAGGATATGCTGCAAAATGTGGTGCTATACTGCTCCATCTCACTGGAAAAGGAACCCGAGCAAAGCTTTTTACCTGTTCCACATGCCCCTTTATTGGGTCATTGAGAAACTGCATAGTGTGAGGGAAATATAGTACAAATATCCCTATATTTGAAGCATGTCTGACATGGCAGAGTTGCTTTTCACTGGGCCAGTGTGTCGGTGGTATCTTGAAAGGGATGACCATGAGTCTGGGACTCTGTAGGACTGGCTGTCACGTGTCAGCCACTATTTGACACCGTGTGTGCCCAGGGGTGTCTGCCATGTTTTCCCTAAACCGCTCATCATAGTTGTGCCATGCAAATCCTTTGTAAGTGGAATGGACACTCATAATGGTATCTAACTAGGATCACATGGCCAAGTGTTGGGAAGGTTCCACCCTGCCAAGGATAGATGCCAACATTGGAAATGACCTGACTCATGAATTAATATTTCTTGGGACCTTCCCAACTGTGCTGGGTGGTTCATGCTGTTTACTTTGCCTGTTTTGACTACCCTCCTTTTTGTGACTTTCTAGTAGCTTGAATATGTCTACATATTTCCTGAGCCTGATTTATTGTGTCAGGGATCTAGGAACTCACTGCCAAAGCCGTATAGTACTGCTCTGTTAATGGGAGGCCAGAAATTACTGGCAAAGTAAATGTCTTTGTTCCCACTACAGAAGATCCTCTAGAGGCAGTGGAATTGGAAGATGTGCTCCTTCTGCTTGAGGACCTTGATCTGTGGGAACACTTCCTATAACAATGACCTCACTTGTCTTTCTCAGCTTGACTCTTCATGTCAACCCCCTGCTACAGGCTTTGCCTCAAGTATACTATTCCAATCACTGTCTGTAATTGCTACCAGGCAAGGCCGATCCGTGCTGTCCAGTTGTCTGAGTGATTCTGCTCTTTTCTTGGTTCGTTCTCCTGGGGTTCATGCTGCCAGGATACTTATTGGACCTGTGAGGAAAATTGATTGCTGATGAGTAAATATATAAGGACCTGCCCCTGAGTGACCCACAAGGAGTGATAATTATCTTTGGCCTGGCATAGTGTGGGCATTTGGGTCTAGGGTTCAACATCACTGCCCATTCTTTCTCCAAACTCCCATAGCCTGGGCACTCCCTATGTGCCAACTCTGGGGTTTTAATCCCCGCTGGGGTGCTATGCTTGATAAGGCAGCCACAAGAACCCATGGGGGCCATAAAGGCTATCAGGCCACATAAGGACTTCAAGCCAAAGCCTGTGGGGGCTGGAGGGGCTAATGACCCATTTCTCCCTCCTGAGGGTGGCACACATTTGATTGCTGCTCACTGTACCTCACATGAGAAGAGGGAGTCTGTTAATAAATTGACAGCAGGACAGGCAACCCTTTGCTCCATTCCTGTATAGCCAGCCTCTACATTACTGTTCACATTGTCACTTCCTGGGAAGGTGAAAGCCGTCTGCCCATCCCCTGCCAGAATTTCAGCTATCTGCATTTCCTGCTACGGTATGGAAACCCAGAAAACAGCCCTACCTCTTTGTCGGGAGCCTCAAACTGTGCTTAGCATGCTTGCCTTACCAGGGGGGCACAAGGACATGGTTGCCTTGTTTTCCAGGTGACTATTTTTAATATGCCTGTATGGGAGAAGGCTTCAGGAAGCAGCTTTTATTTTTGTCCCTTAAATAAAGCCCTTCCCTTTTTTTCTCCCTTTCTTGCAGTCAGAGAAATGATGGCAATTAGAAGAGGTGGGAGCACATATGGGAAAACGCAGTACAGTGGTATGGTAGGCAAGAGGAAGAGGCAGATGTCTGGCCAATCATCATCTTTTGTTCCATGTTATGCAGCATTCCCCAACTCCTGTCTCAGCCACTCAAATGGCCCAATCAAGCCACAGTCTTAGTAAGAGGGTTAGTCATGCCTGGCTTCCATCTTCCATTTGTTAGTGAATCAGGGAGCTGGGGCACGCCAGGCACAGCACACCATGTAGCTGGACCCATAAGCATGCACACATATTCTATGACCCAGGTCCTCCTGAGAAGGAGCACCATGACGAGGCATGCTGGGCAGCCGGTGAACCCAGAAGCAAGCTGCGCTGCTCTGGAAGCCCCAGGATTGGAATGATGACTGGCTTTACCCCACTCTAGCCATTCACAGGCAGGCGTGACCCCTTCTCCTCCTTTTCCCAGGTTGGGTGCAGTGTGCCCAATTATTACTAGTCCCATGTACTCAATGCAGTGCTGGACATTTAGCTTTGTGCATACCATGGCAGAAGTGAACCTTACTCATAAGCTAAGGGTATGTAGGATATGATCTCTCTCAAATTCACTGTTGATGCTCTTCTTAATACTTACATTTTACCATATTGAGCCCCCTCCTGGAGTTCAAAGGATGTAATATGTGTAGGAAATATATCTGGGTATGCTTGGAAGTTCTTTTTAATCAGACTTGTGGCACCCAATACAATTGGAATGATTTCTGTATCTTTCTGCCACATTGATCTCTTATTGCATTATTTAATACTTGAGGATCTTTTCTTTCTCCACAAGCTATACAGAGTAATTGCATGACACTGACACTTCTATTAGCAATGTGGTTCTTGTTTTTCTCCTTTACCACTATTTATTTAAAACATTTCTCTACCACAAGTATTCGCAGCTTGATGCAGCTTACATAAAAACATTCCTAAAATTTATACACAAAAAATACAAGACCATATAAAACATTGAACCAATGCTCAACCCATATATTCTCCCCTGCTGAATAACTACCTTGTACTGTTCTCATGAATCATCTGTCTTTGCTTGAATTGCTAAACAGTCAGCTACATCTTTTTTCCCAGCTTCAGATATCAGAGAAAACTCAGTTCTTAATACCAAAAATTTATTCAATGATGAACACTTTAACACTCACTGGGAATGTCGAGGATAGCTGCACAGATAGCAGAACTGAGTACAGCTGTGATGAGAATCTCTGAAAGCTCAATAGATAAAGCTATGGATATTATTGGAAGAGGTTAAAAAAGTGATGCTTCAAGAAGCTTAAAGAGAAGGATTCAGGAAGAGATGTTAGCTTGCCAAGAGCCTTTTTCCAACTGAAAACACCACAGGAAGTAAGGCAGCTCCAGGCTGTTTTTGGTCAAGGGATGAAGAGGAAGAGGAGAGAGACACAGGGGCGGATTTTCAGACTCCGCGAATAGGCCTACTTTTGTTTGCGCTCCAGGCGCAAACAAAAGTACGCTGGATTTTAGTAGATACGCGCGGAGCCGCGCGTATCTGCTAAAAACCTGGATCGGCGCGCGCAAGGCTATCGATTTTGTATAGCCGGCGCGTTCCGAGCCGCGCAGCCTACCCCCATTCCCTCCAAGGCCGCTCCGAAATCAGAGCGGCCTTGGAGGGAATCCTCTAACGCCCTCCCCTCACCTTCCCCTCCCTTCCTCTACCTAACCCACCCGCCCGGCCCTGTCTACACCCCCCCCCCTTACCTTTCTCCGGGGATTTACGCCTCCCGGAGGGAGAAGTAAATCCCCGCGCGCGAGCGGGCCTCCTGCGCGCCGGGCCGCGACCTGGGGGCGGGTACGGAGGGCGCGGCCACGCCCCCGGACCGCCCCGGGCCGTAGTCACGCCCCCATACCCGCCCCCAAAACGCTGCCGACACGCCCCCGAAACGCCGCGACGACCGGGCCCGCCCCCGACACGCCCCCCTCGGAGAACCCCGGGACTTATGCGAGTCCCGGGGCTCTGCGCGCGCCGGTAGGCCTATGTAAAATAGGCTCACCGGCGCGCAGGGCCCTGCTCGCCTAAATGCGCCCGGTTTTGGGCGGATTTAGGCGAGCAGGGCTCTGAAAATCCACCCCACATTGAGAGAGAGAGAGAGAGCAAACAGGGCTAGATCAGAAACACTCAAAACATTAACCAATCAATATAGAGAAAACTTGTACCCTGTAGAAAATCTAAGCCAAGCAATCACTCAAGGTGACACAGTGTGGCAGTATACTAAAGAAACATACAAATACACTGTGGAGACACAATACCTAAAGGGAGACTTTCCTAGATAATTAGCAGGACGTTTAGATAAAAAGCTTGTTGAAACATGTAAGTTTTAAGTAAGCTGTCAAACATCTTTCTACATGCTGACAACTGGAGAATCGCAGGGAAGGAATTCCATAGGACTGGGCCCACAATGAAAAAAACCTCCCGCATCTCAACAAGATGAGCATGCTGTGGAGATGTTACATCAAGCAAGTCTCTCTAAGGGACTGGGTGGGGTTATAAACATGCAACATTGCATTCATCCAAGGAAACAGATATTCCCCAAGAAGTTTGTGTATCATCATAGCACTTTATGTTGCATTACCTCCTGCAGGAAGGCCTGCAAGTGGCCTCATTCACCCAATACCACCTCAGTCTTGCTGCCGCAACCCATGGTAAGAGATTCGCCACCAATGCTGCCTCTGTCCCTACACAGCCTCTCTTACACGGATGCCGCCACTGTCTTGCTTGCTGCCTGGAGCACTGCCAACTCCAGCCATGCTGTTGCTCCTATGTCGACCTGCTAGGCTTGCACGCATGTCTCTTCTTCAGTTAAAAGACCCACGGTGGGAAAGTCCACTGCGCCCTCCAATGATGTCATCAGTGGATGCCCTATAAAAAGGCTCTTCTGTCTCTCCAGGATTGTCTTTGCAAGGTCGCCTGTGGTCTCTATCTCATTCAGCATTCTATAGTCTTTGTCTTATTAGAGCACCTTGTGTCTTCATCCTGTTCAGTGTCTTGGTCTTCACCTTGTTCCAAGGTTCCAGTGTTTTCAGCCTTCAGACCAGTGTCCTGTTCCAAGCCTTCAGAGTCCTGCTCCTGAGTTCCTAGTCCTGTTCCTTAGTCTTCTGAATTCCCAAGTTCTGGTTCTGAGTTCTGAAGTTCCCGTGCCTTCTCTTCTGGAGCCTTAGTCCAGCCTTGGTCTGTTTTGCTGTGTTCTCAGTCTTCACTTGGTCCATTGTCTTGTCTGGACTCCTTGCCTTCTGTCTTTGCCTGGTTCCTAGTCTTCGCCTGGACCTTTGTTTTCAATCTGCTATGGTCTTCAGCCTTGATCCTAGTCCTGCATCTCCTGCTTGGTTCCACTTCAGTCTTCAGTTCCAGCTTGGTGCTGCTGCAGTCTTGGTACTAGTCTTCAGTGGATCCTTGTCATCGCCTAGCCCGTGCCTGGATGCGCTTACCTGCCAGCTACATGGACCATGGCCAGCCCCAGGGTTGTGTCAGTCACATCGTGGCACAGGGGCTCATGCATACCTGCGATCTGAAAGGGCCTTTGGAGTTACCAGAGGGTTACCCGCCCCCCCCCCCCCCCCCCCCGAGACCAGTCCTGGCTGCTGGTCCTCTATCACTTTATATTTCATCCACCATTCAACTGGAAGCCTATGTAGAGCATATAATATTGGTGTAATATGTGAGCTCAAGCTCTGATCAGATGACACTTGAGTAGCTGCATTTTGCAAGAGCTGTAGTGCTTTAATGGCTTGATTTTAAAAAGCATTTGCACGTGTAAAACTGGATTTTATTCGAGAAAGTGGGCTTTTCAAAATTGATACGATATAGGCCATTGAATTGTCCATAGGAGATTCATGTGTAAGTGCACTTTACTTTAGAAAATAGCTTTTAAAATGACAAGACATGCATTCTCACTTTTTATCTATCTAACAACCTGATCATCAAATACAAACCACACAAATACTTGGTGTTTTCATATTAGGTTGCTTTTTGTTGGCCAAAAAGTATGTGTATACATTGCCTGTTAACTGAAAATTTACCCCCAAAAGAGTTTGATTTCTGTCAACAAATTTCAGATGAAACTTATTCACTTTTAGTATGAGATAGAGAAAATGAGAATCCAATAAATTATAATTATCAATTAGATAAAAGTTATTAGCTTACTAATCATGAAAGAGAAAAGAGGAGCTTCTGTAATGTATGAAAAATGGTGTCACAATTTAATGATGAAAAAAACTCTTTTTTCAAGTGAAAATTAAAAATAAAATCTAAACTATAGTTATTAGATATTCAGTATGTGCTCCATCCTGAATATTATTTTGTCAGGTGGCTATTAGTGTTAGAATACATAAGCATGTGGATAAGGGCAAACTGGTTGACATACTGCACCTGAATTTTCAGAAGACATTTGATAGTTCCTCATGACAGACTCCTCAGAAAATTCAAAAGTCATGGCATAGGAGATGATTGTGGTTTGATAACTAGTTAAAAGATAGGAAATAATATTACTAAATGATCAGTTTTCCCAATGGAAAATGATAAAAGTAATGGAGTGCCTTGGGGATCTGTATTGGGACCAATGTTGTGTAACTTATTAATGGTCTGGAAAAGGAAACAGTAAGTTGATCAATCCTCCGGATTTACGCGCGTAACCATTTTAAAATCAACCCTAAATGTTGTCAAGGTCCTAACCCTCATTAACCCCCAAGAAAATACATCATACAAATCCTTATGTTGTGGGTCTTGGCCGTGGAGGACCACGGGCAAACCCCACCTTTTCCGCCACAAGCTGCCGCTTCTCCCGGTTGGCATGGCATCCTCCGCTTTGGGGCCAGCCAACCGTGGCCTGCCACGCGGCTTTGAACGCTGCCACCCTGCTTCCTGTGGAGCTTTCCCTACGCGTGCACATGCGGGAGGCTCTGCCTCTTAAAGGGCCCAGGGTGGTAAACTCCGGTCCAACCCTCTCCAATGATGTCAAGAGGAAGGGCTATTTAAACCAAGCCTCAGTCCTCTGTTGCTTGCCTTAGCAACAGGTTGTCTCTTAGGAGTGCTAGTTGCTGCGTTGATTCCTGCCTGAAGTCCTGTTCCTGATCCAGCTCCTGATCCTGCTCCTGATCCAGCTCCGGTCCTCGCTCCTTCCTTCGTACTCCAGTTCCTGCATCCCTCCTCGGCTTGATCTCCTGGTTCCATCTCTTGGCTTGTCTCTTGTCTTTGTTGTCTGCTGCCCGTCTCGACCCCTGGCCTGGTTTCTTCATCTCTACTTGCCTGCTGCCTGCCCCGCATCCTCTAACCCAGGGGTCAGGAACCTTTTTGGCTGAGAGAGCCATAAACGCCACATATTTTAAAATGTAATTCCATGAGAGCCATACAATATGTTTAAAACTAAATACAAGTAAATGTGTGCATTTTATGTAAGATCACACTTTTAAAGTACAATAAGTCTCTGAAAATATTACACCAGGCCTTAAGACACCAATACATCTCCTATTAGGAAAACGGACCAAGTCAGGCTGCTATAGAGTCCTACACAGAAACTACACGCCAGCAGAAAACCTCACCTGAATCACGTGCTGTCCCTCACCTAACATAGAATAAAGAGACCAAAACGCATAACAAGAAGCATGCAGACAAAAACTGAATTGGAAACTGCAACAAGCCAGAGTCTCTGTATGCAGTGTAACAAAGGAAAAAAGAAACATCATACATCCTTATAAAACAAATCAAGAAATATAAAATCATCAGCAGTAAAACTGTACTAACAAAAAGAACACATGTCGAAACAGCTGATGAGTGGAATATCCAATAATTAAAAACTCATATAAAACATTTCCAGATACCAACAAAATATTTCAAAATAGCAGACACAAAGATCCAGTAATGAAAAATAATAAGGATACAAAAATTTTTTTGCTCTGCATACCTGGGAACGTTTGATATCCAGGTGTCCTGAGATTGTTCTGAATTAGCAGGAGGTGGGGTGGTTTGCTTGGAACTTTCTCCTCTCTCAGTCACATACCAGCGCTCTCTCTCACACTGGCTCTCAATGACACACCTATACACACATGCTCTCAGTCACTCACATATACAAATGTTTTTTCTCTCTCACTTATATAGGCTCTTAATTACACATTTACACACATGCTGTCTATCTTTTCACGCTTACACACACACAGGCTTTCAATCACATAAATACATGCTGTCTTTTTCTCTCACACACAGACTCTCATTCACATGCTTACAAACATGTCCTCTCTTTCTCTCATTTACACACAGGCTCTCAATCACATACTCACATGCTCCCTCACCTAAATCAGCTCTCAATCACACACAGACACACATGGTCTCTCTCTCTCATTTAAACACAGGCTCTCAATCACATACTCACATGCTCCCTCACCTAAATCAGCTCTCAATCACACAGACACACATGGTCTCTCTCTCTCATTTAAACACAGGCTCTCAATCACATACTCACATGCTCCATCACCTAAACCAGCTGTCAATCAGACACAGACACACATGATCTCTCTCTTACTTATACACACAGGCTCTTAATCATACATACACATGATCTCTCTCACACACAAAGGATCTCAATCATACACACATACTCTTTCAAACAAACAGGTTTTCAATTACAAACTTACACATACAGGGTCCCAATGGTAAACTTACATTCATGCTCTCTCTCTCACAGGCAGGATCTCAATCACAGACATACTCTCTTTCACATATACAGGCTCTCAATCATTCACATACATGCAATCTCTCACTCACACACACAGGATCTCAAACACACATGCTTGCTCGCTCATTCACTCTCTCTCTCCCCCCGGGAACTCGCGGCAGCAGCAGCCACCTCCCAACGCTAACCTCCTTCATTTTCAGCCCTCGCGGAGGCGAAGGCGGAGTCCCATCGGCCGCGGTTGAAGATTTTCATTTTCCTCCGAGCCGCGCTGCAGTCTTCTTCCCGCGCAGGCACCCGATGCTCTCCACTTCCTCTTCCGGGCCGCGGGAAGAAGAGAGCACCGGCGTGCTCTCTTCTTCCCGCGGCCCGGAAGAGGAAGTGGAGCGCATCGGGTGCCTGCGCGGGAAGACCCGCGCAGGCACCCGATGACTCCAGCGCTGGCACCCGGCTGACACCCGATGACTCCCGCGCAGGCACCCGGATGACTCCAGTCGGCGTGCTCTCTTCTCCTCCCCCCCGCGGCCCGGAAGAGGAAGTGGTGAGCATCGGGTGCCTGCGCGGAAGAAGAGACCACGCTAGTGTGGTCTCTTCTTCCCGCGCAGGCACCCGATGCTCTCCACTTCCTCTTCCGGGCCGCGGGGGGGGGGGGGGGGTGAGGAGAAGAGAGCACGCCGGTGCCGCTGACTCCAGCTGTCCTGCCGCGTTCCGCCCGGGCTGACAGCATTTTAAGCCCGGGCGGCGGAAGACCGGGGAGCAGCTGGGTCAGCCGGGAACCGCGAAGTATGGCGACACGTGTCTGCGAGCCAGATGCAGCCCTCAAAAGAGCCATATCTGGCTCGCGAGCCATGGGTTCCCGACCCCTGCTCTAACCAAACTCTTGTAGTGCATCTCCACTGCCAGCCCTGACCTGGACTCCTGACCACGTCTTCGCCTCATCTCTCCTGCTTCACCAAGGCAACCTGTACCTAAGTCCTGCCAGCCCCGGTACCCAAGGGCTCAACCTGCAGGGAACGAGGGCTGGTATATGTGACGCTCCAGCTGGGTTGACCTAACTTTCTCCACCTACCGGCGATGGGAATCACGTCGGGCTATCCCTGTGTGGTAGCGCTATTCCCCGTCCCGGCTCAAGGGTCCACAACCATAACATCTAATGCTGAAGTTGAACTTGAAACTGAAGGATTTCACCCTGGTTTCTGCTCAGCAAACTCCATAGATCTTTCTGTGTTTTCTTGGTAAAATCTGAGTTTTACCAGTAATCTCCGGGAGACCCAATACAGGGCTTCATTTGATAAACATTTTTCCCATAGATCAGAATAGGAGAAAACCTTTAGTAAATACGTCTCCAGCAGGTTTGCTGAAATCTGAGGCAAATCTCCCATTGTGATGAATTCTATGGCAAATTTTGCTTAATTTTCTCTCAAATTACCATGAATCGATAACAGATTTCGCTGACAGAATGTCTCTGCCATTCGTGAGGTTTATCAAATCGATCTGATGAATGTGCAGATTTTCCATGGGTTTGTCAGTTTGTGGTTTGTGAACTTTTTTAAATACAGAAGCTTGCAAATCACTTGTTAAGATGTACATGGTCTGTTGAGCCCACTTGACAGACGCCCTTTGGATGATTGTCATGTTGGTTCAATAAAAAAACATCTGAAATTAGAAAAGAATCCAGCTTTCTCATGGCTATTATAACTAGGTTCATAGAAAACTGTGATTAAAAAAAACCATAAGAACTGCTGGTTGCTAAATGCAAAATCTATGGTAAAATTCAGAGATTTAGTAGTTTAAGCTAAACCAATCAGAAACCCTCTGAGTCTATAGTTGAACAAACATAGATTAAACATTGCTAGGGCACAGCAGCTTGTGAGACTGCTTCAGGAAGACACTGCTAGCCCATCCCTCATCTTTTCATTTCATTGTGACCTTCAGGCTTCTTCTGCAATCTCCTCTCATTTTTTCTGCTTGTAGGAGAAAAGTTCAAAAAACACTTATGGGCTTTTTTACTGTTGCTATTTTGGGAATTTGCATCCTTATGTAAATGTAAAATATGTAGGCTCCAACAAATTGTGAATTTTTGTCATTTTTCCAATCAGTTTGTTTCTATTGGCTCCTATTATCACATCACCTTCTGGTATTTAGCAATATATTTAATGCTTCTTGGAAGTTTACATAAATGTAGTTTTGAGGGATTTTTTTGTTGGCTATTAAGTCACCCATGTCTTTATTTTTAAATATAACTTTAAGTATAGATGTATCATCTTTATTGATGTGCTGAAAAATATTGTGGTCTAAAATAATTTCAGTATTACTAGCATTTTATATCAAAATACAATGAGATTGTATAAATACATTGATCAATATAAAACTATAAATCATTGCCTCAGGTACAAAATGTGACGTGGTTTTTAAACGCCCGATGTGTGAAGAAGTCGGGCTCATGTGCGCTAAGTGGATTTCACAAGCCACCAAGATGCACGCATATCTCCTGCAGCATGCACATCTCAAACGTTTTCAAAAAGGGTCTGGGCGGGGTGTGGTCATTTCAGGGTGTGAACCAAAGATGTGCACATAAATACTGATGTCACCTGGTGCACACTGAGGCCCCTGCCACATCACTTTACTTCTGCTTTGGATGCCGTGTAAGTTAAAATTTAAAGATAACTAGGCAGATCTATAGGGCTTTAAGTGTCGGGTATAACTGGGGGGGGAGTGGAGGCTATCAAACCAGGAGAGCTTGAAGGACCTATCTCTTAACTGGGTGAACTGGGGATGAAGTGGTAAAACTGGGAATGGCATTGGTGTGCACCCCTTTTAAAATTCCCCAATGTACGTGATAGACATGGGACTTGCGCACACGTACGTGCTCACTTAAATTTGACGCATATGTGCGTGCGTCCAGGCTATTCTACCACACGCACGCCCTTGTTATAAAATGACCATGTACCTGGGTGCGGGTCGATGTATGCATGCAAATATATGCACGTGCCCCAGTTTGAAAGTTACCATTCCTGATTGTACGCTCTCTGGGGATAGAGAAATACCTACAGTACCTCAGTGTAATCTCCTTTGAAGTGCTAAAATGTGTAATATAAAAATCAGGTAAATAAATAAATAAATATTACTCACTTTAACAAAAAAACTTTTAACAATTAGATTTTTTTTAAAAATTACAAAAAATATGCTAAAAAAAATATAAAACAATATAAAAAACTAGAAACAAAATATTTTATTTAATTAATAAAAGTTATTTTGTTAAAGGAAAGTTACATGGTTTTACAGTTTTATAGTGAATGATGTGTTATACCATCTCATTGTATTTTCATTTCTTTTTTGGTGGAATTGGAATTTGTAGTCAATTTTTTGTAGCTTTTTCATATCCAATTGATTTAAGATGAGAAAAAAAAATATTGATGGAAAAGGAGATGTTTTTGCATAAATACAGTTTTAGAGGTTTGATGCTTTAGAGCTGATTATTTGTACTGAAATAATGGATCAAGCAATGACTTAGATGGTGACATCATGGTTTAATTTTGTTTTACTGGCTTTTATATAGTCAAACAAAATGATTGTCCTTGGTTTGTGAGAATTTGTTCCATATGGGGGAAGGGGGAATGGGAATTTTGTGGTGAAATTTAATCCTGCTTTCCAATTAAAAATTGATTTTACATTCATCTTATAAGCTAAGTTGGTAGGAGAACATTATCAACTCTTTACAAGTCACATGCGAGCTTTTGCTGCTCTTGTAATTGGGAGAACAAATGGTGTTCATGTAACCTCGCCTACTGAAAGCAACCTTATATTTTGATATTTGCGAAAGATGCATGTCCTACCATTAAATAACTAGAGAATCCCATAATGTGTCAGCATCATCTATGCTTTTCACTGGGTAAACAGATGTACTGTTCTTTTATCAATAGCTCTACCATCTAAAGGTTCTACAGATTTTTTGTAATGCATAATAAATTACCCCTCTTATCGGAAGAGTAGGTAGATAAGGTTAACTCATTTTCAGTTCTTTAATAAGTCAGGTACTTAAAAAGGCTCTATTGTGAGCCATCCATATGTTTGCAGAATCCTGTGTTTCAAACCATTGAGCAGGTGGGACTTAGGGTCAGAACAAGTTAAGCGACAATTTCAACACAAACTCTTAAAGATTTTAATAAGGAGCCAGCTGTTCACCATGTCAGGCCTTCAGTAAAACCTACATTGCACCTGTCTGTAGTTCTTCATGATCAGACTTCAAAAGTATATTAATGATGACAAGGACTGTAATGTATCAGTGTTGATAAAATAGTCTATGAGAAAAGACTAGAAGAAAAATGGCCACTTTCATTGCAAAGGCTCTTTTCAAGAAACAGAGATAGTGAGGATAAATGAAAATGGAGGCAAGTGATAAGGAACAGAAAGCATTTAAATGGCATTTCTTTCTCTCTCTCTTCTGCCCCTTATTCGTTGTTGCTAATACATATGGAGCACTGCAGCCTTAAATCTGTCCATCATGTATTTTGCCATTGTTAAGTTGACACAATGCTGCTCACAACAGGTTTTTGTACTGCAAAAAGGGGGAATTATTTTTCTTGCTAAAAGAAAGAATTTTTAACATTGGAATTCGCCTTATGAAGAGACATGCCAGGGGTTCAGGGCAAGCTGTGCTAATCATGTGTTCCTCCTCAGGACAATATGGGAGAAACCTCTTTAATTCTGCTGGCTTAGAATGTAGAGAGAGAGCACAACAAAACAGTTTTTGCATGCAAGTCCCAGTGTGTTTAGATTTAGATGTACAAGCTGACAGAAGAGCAGCAAAGCAGCCCCTGTGGCAATAAGAGTGATACTGAGCTTTGAAAACTGGAGTCACTTTTGCCACTGATAAATGCTGCCGTTGAATGAGATTGGTACTGTTATTATAGTACACACATCAACTGAAGGAGATGCTTCACTGCGTCTTAGCCAGATTTCATAGTCCTTCAGGACAGTTTTGCTCTCCTTAGTTCATGCCATTGTGAGATTTGGTAACAAACACCAGACTGCATCAGCTGCTATAAAAAAAAAAGGCCTGTACTAATACGGCACGAAATTGAGCTGGGAACTCTGATTAAGGACAAGACTATACAAAGTTCAACTCAGAACAGTGAACAGATGAGCATATAAATACAGGAACATTTTTCTCGGTTTTAAAGTTTAATTAAAATTTCTCTTTCAGAGTACTATGGTTTATGTAATCAGATTACTTTTAGGAAAAGTTCTGAATTAAAAATCTGAGAAATGTTTGAGATGGAAATTAAAAAAACAACAACAATATAACCAAAGTGTCTCTAAATGACTAGAGGTGGATACCCATTTCTCTGGTGCCATATGCTAAAATC
This sequence comes from Rhinatrema bivittatum, assembly GCF_901001135.1. Lineage (NCBI taxonomy): Eukaryota > Metazoa > Chordata > Amphibia > Gymnophiona > Rhinatrematidae > Rhinatrema > Rhinatrema bivittatum. Next base: position 344,186,395 of record NC_042615.1, read on the forward strand.
AAATTGAACAAGGGATTAGGGGATCCTGTCTTAATTCTGCACCGTTAGACAGTAACTTTTAAGCGGGCGCGTGGGCACACATTTTCGTCGGCCTGCATCCAGGGACGCGGCCATTTTATAACATACGCGCGTATATGAGTGCGTGCTATGAAATTGGCCGTGTGCACCTGTGTTCACGATTTTAAGTGGGCGCGAGCCTATTCACGCAAATGCCATTTCTACCGCGTGAGGGGGGGGGGGGATATTAGTTGACTCATGCGCTGAAGCCATTTCCAGTTATCCCAGTTCATCCAGGTAAGGGATAGGATTTCCAACGCCCCCCCCCCCCCCCGTTCTTAGCTTCCCGTTTCCCTTTAAAACCCCGCCGATCTATTTTTCTTTATTTTACTATTTACACGTCCTCCATGGCAGCAGTAAAGTTACGCGGCAGGAGACCCCCGACGCGAGCCTGTGCGCGTTAGCATTGACGCGCACATTTGAAGTTGAGCTCCACGAGTGCCCATGTCCCACTCAGGCCACGCCCATACCCTGCCCTTTTTTCAGGACTTTTTATTTGTGCGTGCAGTGGGGGATACGCGTGCTCGCGGGAGCTTTTTGAAATCTGCTCTGCGTGCGCTGGCCCAACATATTTGCATATCTTCCGGTTTTGGCATACATTGGTCTTTTAAAATTCCCCTTTTATTGAGCAGGATTAGTAGATGAATGCGTAGACCGCCTTCTTCCCCTTTCCGCTTCACAATGCAAAATTTGGGTGGATTACAGAGGCAACAGATTACCCCTGCTTTAGTAAATTATGCAGTGAAATAAAGTGTAAGACTGAGAGATGCCAATGCTTTTCCTTGCCATTTAAACTGCTCTCGAGCACTGCATGTCTTCACTGTTTTGTGCTTTCAACTAGCTGTTGATAGAAAAATGAAGTCTGATTTCCTGCAGAGCAGAAGCACTGCGTCAGCAGGCTAGGCTGGCAGCCTTTAGACCTGTGACCGACAGGCAATGCTAGCAAAAAAGACAAAGTAGAAAATCCCACTGGGAGCTTTTAGCCAGAATTATTCAGGAAAGTCAAGACCTTTCTTTTGAGGATCATATTGTATTGCTAAATTGTTTAATTCTTCTAGTATATGAAAATGCAAAAGGATTAATGGTACAGGAAAAAAGACTATGTTAGATAAATTGTACTAAAATTTGCTGTTTTTTTTTAAAGAAATCTTTATTTCTTCTCTGGACCACAGTTGTACATCCATATTTGCAATTGCATTCAGAATCATTTGTAATTAGATGCAACCTGAATACTCAATGAATACTCCCCTCCTACTCCATCCCAACACAAAGGTGTCTCTCTGGGGCCACCTAAACGACTCCCATCCCTCCAAAATGGAGGCCTTGAATACTTGCCATTCTGGAAATTCCCCAGCGTCTGCTGACAGGAGAGACTGGATTGCTCTCTTGCTGGCACGATCACTGTATTCCAAAAGGCACAGCCCGGCAGCTCTTCACCAGGCATCATGGTTTTCATGTGCAGCAGCCATGCAGCAGGAGGTCTCTACTGGCAAAGACAGGGGGACTAACCAGAAGGCTAAATACCAATTTGAAAGGGGGTAAGGGGTGTTCAAGTAATACCCAAAGAGGCTAACATTGGTGTCAGACTCCTGGTTGGGTAAGCATGGAGTGGCTTCACTGGAATTCAAGTGTGGGGGTCCCCCTCCCCCCCCCCCCCCTAGAGGAAGTCTTTGTTGTACCTCAGGGAGAGTGAAAGATCCTTAGGTTGAGGAAGTGGACCCGAGGACATGGCAACCATGTTAAAGGTTAGTGCCAGCATGCTAACATTTAACACTATCTCCAAAGTAGTGTTAAAATGACCGGTGCCCGCTGGCCTCTGCAAATTAAATGCCCCCTTGTAACCAGGCTGATAAGCATTCATAAATTCATTATCACTCTATTTGCACAATGTGCATGTGAGTGCATGCTAACCGTTAGCGTGTATGCCCGATTTCATTCACATTAAATCATTAGCCCACTGTTTAACGTGAAGCTAAAAGGCATCACTGTGTATGCAAACTGACAGCAGGCTTTAGTGAATTGGCCCCTTATGTGTTTATTAGCTCCAATGCAAATCATGGGGGTCCCATCCAGCAATAAGAACCAGGTAGTGAAATGTGCCTTACATCACTTATACAAATACATGATATTAGGTACAGCAAATGTTCAGAGTTTGTTTATCGCTAGAGACATGAGCGTAAACACCGAAATGACAATCAGGCATATGCTGCATGGTAGCATCCTAGTCTGAGTTAAGGACCCTTTTGCTTTGGCTCGCCCCTTCCCCCAAGCATTATTTTTGTAAGCCTGCTATTTATTTGCTATACATATTTTACGATTGAAATGTAATCTAGAACAAACAGGTGTGGCTATAACATTTTTAATGTAAGAGTGAAAAAGCACAAAATAGCGTTCTGAATGTAGGGAGCTGAAAATGTGCTTTCTCGGCTGAAGGGTTTTCAGTGCTGTCCTCCTTCTCTTTCAATACAGTATATCATGTGGCATTGAGGGGCCACAAACTTGGCTTTCGTCCCAGGGCATCGTGGCTTCTGAAATGCTAGGAGACTGGATTTGTGTAATGCATTATCTCCCTTTGGAATCATAAACAAGACAGAATATGGAAGTATAATAATTTATTCCAAGTAGTAACCCTTCTCCAGTATAAATTGTTGTGCATGAAACACAGTTCCATGCATTCAGTCCTTCCACAAGTATAACCGTTTCATAACAGGGGTCATCATCAGAACCACTTTAGCAAACATAATATTGAATCCTTTTGATTGCTGTCAACTTTCTAGAATCTTTGTTGCCAGGCTTTTCCCAACTTTCCTTGTGTTTTTCCTGCAGGAAAATAATTTGCCATTGCTTTCCTCAGTTACTTTGTTTATACTTTATTTTAAAGCTTGAAATACTCTTTTGATGTGTCAGGCATAAACTTACCCCTTGGCCTTTATTTTGTACTAAAATGTTACAGGATGCATACAAGAATTATAACCCTTTTTAGCATAGCTTCCCTAACCTGCCCTGAGGACACTACAGCCAGTCAGGTTTTCAAGGATAGTCACAATGAATATATATGAGAGAAATTTGCATGTGCTGAGTCTCCAATGCATGCATATTCATTGTGGATATCCTGAAAACCCGACCGACTGTGGGGTGCTCAGGACAGGTTTGGGATGCCCTGCTTTACAGTACTCAATGCCAAAAATCAGAAAAAATGTAAGCAAAGCCTCAATTACAGTGTGCTTCACCACAGTATGCATTTTTAGGATATTCCTGGAGAAGGACTGCAGGGGAAAAAATAGTTAAAACTGCCAATAAAAGTATTGCTTTCTCCCAATAACCAAGTTATGGACAATTTTTAAAATTGTCTACTAGCATGAACTTCACAATGCCCCTTTAATTCTTTAAGAGGAATGCAAATATGATTTTCCTATGTCAAGGATTTTATTGCACTTAAGATTCATTTCACCACATGCATGATTTACATACATTTGGTTTCCCTAGTTAGAAAGTTCATCTGAAAATTGGATCACAACTCATTGTGCGCTATACTTGCTTGCAAACGGTGCTAATTTATTAAATCATGCCACTGGAAGGACCACATGACACCCATGTGAATCCTTCCAAATCACAACATTACAATCACCACTCTTGTGTATACTGAATGAACGTATTAAGATGAGACAATTAAAGTGTTACCAAAGTCATAACCCTGAAAGGGGATATTTTTTCACAATGCAGCCACACATTAATACAAAATAAATGTCACTTTGCAAAGCAGATAAGGAGGTATGAATGCTGATAATCCAGAAATGATGCATCCCAGTTGATTTTTGGGCTATCACACTAAAGCACAGGCATGTGCATAAGGACATAACATTCAGGGTAACCAAAAACCTCCAAATTAAGCTGACTCAAAGCAAATGTCTATGGATTCATGGCATGCATATTCTCTGAAAAACAGACCTATTTGGTGGCCTCAAGGATTAGTGTAAGAGACATCAATTTAACTGTCTGAAGTCACAATGAAGATAACACATGAAACCCATGTGAGTCTTCCAAATCACAACACTATAACCACTGCTCTTAAGTATACCAACTGAATGCATTAAGATTAGACACCTACAGTAGTCAACAAAACCAGAATGCATCATTTTTGCATTATCAGACAGCACATTCTGGACCTCATCTTATCAGCTAATAAGACAGATATGAAGGAATGATGTTAGTAACTGAGCAAAGAATATATTCCAGGCTTCCGATTATAATTTCTCTGCATGCTAATGAGGCAGCTAAAATGTGATTTTGACCCGTGAATTGAAGATCTGTATTTTGAAAGTAGAGCAGCAACACAAGTTCAACCAAATGGGCCTTATTTACTAAGCCTTTTTCCCCAATAGGCACAGAATGGGCAATAAAAGTCTTAGTAAACGAGACCTCATGTATTTTATAACTTGAGGCACACTTTAATATCTACAGCAAATTCTGTTATAACACAAATAGGTTTCTGTTACAGACTACTAGCGTTTTTGTCTCAGCTATACAATGCGGGTCAAATAAGGATGCCGGAGACAAACAATTCCCAGGGTGGCAAGGAGACTCCATGTTTCTAGACTACAGGGCTTAGCCAATCCATGAATAGCAATATTTGAAATGGTGACACAGCATGCGATAAGGGTGCCCCTCCCACCTCCTCATTAAAACGTTTACCGCCTCCTACTTCCACACATGAAAAAAACCCAGCTATTAAACTGGAGCTTATGCATCTACAATAAAGACATCTCTTTACGTCTGTTTCCTTATTTGTGAATGTCCCTTGGGCAGTCATTGCGGCTGAATGGAAGCAAGGTCCTGATCCCCAGTTTACAGGGGATCTGTCACCCCACACCCTCTTTTACCCCCTCCATCGTAGTAATCTTTCAAAAATTGGACTGTTGAGGTGTCAGAAGAGGAGGAAAAGGTTCAGCTGCTGAGATTAGATACAATTATCTTTGTGTACAAAATAAGAGTTCTATAAGATCGAATGGTCTTTTTTTTTTTTGTACTGTTTGTGAATCATTTTGTTCTGGTGTAAGAATGAGATACATGTCGGATTCCTCTACGGCAGTACTTTGTAAGGATGAGCATTCTTTTTCCATTTCTATCTCCAGACAGCACCAGACTTAAAAAAAAAAAAAAAAGAAATATAATTAGTACAGAACTGCATTTCAATCTCTGAACTGATTTATGTTTAAAAAACAAACAAAAAAAGACACTCAAGATTTTAAAAGTACTGTGTATGAATAAAAACTATATGTATGTGGTTGAAAATAAAAAGGAAATCTTTGAAATCAGAAGTAAAATGTTGTGTGCTTTGTTAAGACCTTGCATTTTGTTCATTATAAGAGAGGTTCTTACACGGCCTGTATTCTGTGCCACTTTACCTGAATGCATCATTCTTAGGTTCTCGAAGCAGCTTTATCCCCTGACTGTATATGCATAGACAGCCATCTTGGTAATTTTGGAGGCCTGGATGGGCAGCATAACTTCATCTCTGGCACATACTCAGCCCGTATTTATCTTTACCAGTTTGAGCCTAGTAAGACAACTGTCCCTTTTCTGAAGTCACAAACTCCTCTTTACTAGTGAACTGCAGTTAATCTAAAAATCCTGGGTCGCTCAGAAAGGGAGTTAAGCAGATAAGAAGCCTACGTGTGGTTCAATTGCTTTCCAGAAAGAAAGTCAAAGTCTAATGCCTATTTCTCCCAGTGAAGGATTAAGGGGCAACTTCTTTGTAACACGTCTTGTTTACAGACCAATGGTTTACTTGTTGCAATGAAAGCATATGCCAGGGATGGCCAACTCCAATCCTCTGAACCACAGACAGGTCTGATTTTCAAGATATCCACAATGAACATGCATTAGGAGTGGAAATTTGGTCGTCCCTGTCACATAGTAGGGGCAAATGGCTGCCAGTGCCATTTTGACTAATGGCAGCCACCGGAGTGGGATGTTGCTCCCAGGCCCCCTGCTAGACTACCAAGGATTTTTGTTAAGTCCTGGGGGATCGGGAGGGGACTCTGCTAGTGGGTGAGCTCCTTATTTTAGTAAATGGGAAGGGTTGGGGTGGGTTTGGGGTTTTGTTTAAACAAAAAAGAAATGTAAGAATGAAATAAAAAATGATCCGGGTGAGGACCCAAAATGGCCCACCCCTAGACCAAAAACAAAAATGAGCCAAAAATTGTTGGGGGTCCCACCTCTCTAATATGCAGGAGATATACAATGGAGACAATGCATTCAAATCTATCTCATGCATATTCATTCTGTGGATATCCTGAAAACCAGACCTGTCTGTGGCTCTTGAGGACCGGGTTCCCCCCCCCCCCCCCCCCCCGCCCCGGCATATGCTATGGAAACCCATCCGTTTATATCTGTGGATTTAGAATCTAGTGTTGCAGTAATTATATAATTAGGATCCTCATAATTGGGCATTATGAGAGTACAATTTAGTAAAACTAAAAATAAATGCAAAGTTTATGATTATGCCTCACAGATGTCATGGAGATGACATGTTTATAATTTCTCAAGATGGCCATGACTTAGCTGTCACTTGCAGTGAAACCCATGGAAATTCGTAACAGAATATATAAATAGCCTAAAATAGTAATTGAAAAAAAGTTGCCTTGACATTGATATGACAGTGATTAGGGCATGCACTACAAAGTTAAGATTTCTTTTGTTCAGATAGGTCGGGTAATGTGTCACAGTGCTTTACATTTACAATATTCTGTAACCAGGCCTATGCATTAAAATTCTACACTTTGAGCATGATTTATTGGCAAATTTCATGAGAAGTTTTGAAACACCTATTAGTAAAACTCAAGTAGATGAACAGATGGTTTTGCTGTGCTGCACAGACCCTGTGTAACTTAAAATGGATTCTTTGTGGGTTATAATACCTTTTATTAGATCAGCAAAACAGAATCCCTTGAGCTTTCAAGGCCACTTAGATCTGAAGAAGAGACCTATGTGTCCTCAAAACCTCATGCTCTACGTCCAGCATCTTTGGACTATTGTTTGTTAGTTCAATAAAAGTTATAACCTACAAAGAATCCAGTTTTCTCCAGGACCAATATGGCTATTCAAACTTATTATTAACCTTATGCTGTCAATTTTAGAGCTTGTGGAAGATTCCAAACTGACATGAAAGGAAGTGAAATTGTCCACAGGGTAGGTAGAACATGCATGGTGAAAGAAGTTCTGCAGCTTCCCTGAACAGCCCTACAAATGTACTTCAACTCTATTCTTCAATAATCACCTCTCAGATGACACACATTTTAGTCTCCATGCTCATTTTTGTGAATCGCTACTGAAACTGAGGTGGCAGCTGGAAGAAGAACATCAGTTCATTTATACAGACTTAAAAAGCTTTCAGAAATTAAAAACTGGTCATCCTTACCAATCTGATCAATATTTGGACAGGTGACTTGGAGGTGAAAGACTGTTCTGTGGTGATAAGTATGCTGAATGGAATCATACATAAAGGCCATGCAACACTGCCACATGCATCACCAGAGGATTTCCATCTAATCTGAGAGAACTTTCATATAAGAGTAATCTGTTCAAAATTTCTCATGTTAATAAAGGATCATCCTCTCAAATCTTTGACTTAACTGATTATTTCTCAATGTCTTATAGTTAAGATTGTCTTTATTTGATTTGAAATTTTCTTCATAACTTCCCTAGCTAGTCCTTTTCTGTCATTCTGTAAGTTTTAATTTTTTGGATGCTACTTCATGTTGACCCTTCCACTACTTTCTCAGATCAAGCTGACTTCATGGAATTGGCTGCATAATTTTCTTTCTTGAAATAAGTTATTGTTTTCTTTAAAAGTCTTCCTTTAACTTCACTTATTTGATTTTTCAGAATGCTGTCATCAAAGTAGGCAAGTAACCTCCTACTGTTATAGGAAAATGTCACGCAGCACTACCATGACATCTACTACTATTGCTGCCTTGGAAAAGGTTATGATGTTATTAGATGTTACATTTGTTTCAGGATGTTGCCTCAAGCTGTCTAGGAGGGGAAGAAAAGGTTCTGCAGTAACGTGGTCTAGTTCTGGGCTCACCCCGAAGCACTGCTCGAAGACCCCCAAGAACAGTTAAGAGTATCTGTTTGGTGGTGTAGGCCCTACTGAAGTAATCCACTGTTGTTTCAATCCTTTGGCATGAGCCTATGGCCAGAATGAGGAATCCTACTGTCCCCATTGCTTAAATTTATCAAAACCTGGAATACAAATTAAAGTATTGAGCTACAGATGGAAGTTTCAGTGTCTCGGTGCTCCCTGTCAGTGTACAATTCTGAATGGTTCGATGGGGTTGAGGTATTCCGCTATTTTTTAAGTCCACCTGGCTTGCTGTGGTGGACTTGAAACACATACATTTCCAGTGATGACTTAATCAACTCCAAGAATCCCATTCTTGAAAGCATCTTTGACTTTCACATGGGAACAGATCTTAATGGTGCTTGACAAAGCAATCAGGCATTTTTAGGTCTTTTGGCTTCCAGCTTGGAGGGCATCACTTGCAAAGTGCATTAAATAACCCTCCCAAGACACCCATCTAGTTTTCCCCCAAGCTCTTGATATTCTGTGTCAATCACAGTTGTCCTCTCTGGTACCAATGCATTTTGTGACAAGGCTCCAATCAGCTTCTTTCAGAAGACTTGATTCCAGGTAGGTTTTAATAAAGGCTTGTTCCAGGTCCCTCTGGAAATCTGTCTGCTTCTAGATTATACATTTCTTTTACTCCTATTCTTCCCAAAAAGTGAAAGAGAGGTCTGCCTCTGAGTAATTGCAACCTCAGAATTTTGAAGGAAATCAGAGTTCAGTGTCCCTTCCAAGCTCTCACCAAAACTCCAAAGAAGACTTTCTCTTCCAGAGATTATCTGTTTTACACATTTGTCCAAAATATGGCTAAGACCTTTCCTCTTGGGTTGGAAACCACAGGATTATCTAGGCTAGTGGTTCCCAAACCTGTGCTGGATGAACCCCAGCCAGTCGGGTTTTCAGGATATCCACAATGAATATGTGACCCCTCCCTTGAACTGGACTATCGATACCCACATGAGAAATTATATTCACTAATATGATTTATCTTTGGATTTATAGCCTGAGTGAGGGATGATACAGAGTCCCAATCACCTCAATACCATGATTCTGTGCCCATCCAAAACAACCTCTCACTTGTGGCTCCACAGACCAGATAAAATCATCAAACCAGAATAAAAACAATAAACAACCCTTTTACTAATATTGTATAAGTAGACAGTAAATCCAACCAGAACATTAAATGGGGAAAGTACAGTAGTGAAGTATAATATAAACCTGCAGTTTTCTTATTTTAAATCAAGCAATACAGAAATAACATTGGGATTGGCCGGTTAGCCAGGGCAATCAATATACTCATATGGAGAGTTAAAAAAAAAAAAAAAAAGATAAGGAACACTAATACAGAAAGGGGTAGATTTTCAAAAAACGCAAATAGGCGTACTTTTGCTGGCGCATCAGGCGCAAGCAAAAGTACGCTGGATTTAATAGATACGCGCGGAGCCGCGCGTATCCACTAAAATCCTGGATCGGCACGCGCAAGGCTATGAATTCTGTATAGCCGGCGCGCGCCGAGCCGCGCAGCCTACCCCCGTTCCCTCCAAGGCCGCTCCAAAATCGGAGCGGCCTTGGAGGGAATCCTCTAACGCCCTCCCCTCACCTTCCCCTCCCTTCCTCTACCTAACCCACCCGCCCGGCCCTCTCTACACCCCCCCCTTACCTTTCTCCGGGGATTTACGCCTCCCGGAGGGAGAAGTAAATCCCCGCGTGCCAGCGGGCCTGTTGCGCGCTGGGACGTGACCTGGGGGTGGGCACGGAGGGCGCGGCCACGCCCCCAGACAACCCCGGGCTGTAGCCACGCCCCCGTACCCGCCCCCAAACCGCTGCCGACACGTCCCCGGTTTTGGGCGGATTTAGGCGAGCAGGGCTCTGAAAATCCGCCCCAAAGGTTGGGGGGAAAAGCAGTGACATACGCCACTTTCAAAAATTGTCTTTACCCATGAGTACTCAATAAGGGGGGAGAAACATTTGGAATGCCATTTGGATGCCATTTGAAAAATTGGGCATCCAAATGGCAGATGAAATTTAATGTGGATAAGTGCAAGGTGATGCATATAGGGAAAAATAACGCATGCTATAATTACACAATGTTGGGTTCCATATTAGGTGCTACAACCCAAGAAAGAGATCTAGGCGTCATAGTGGATACAAATTGAAATCGTCGGTTCAGTGTGCTGCGGCAGTCAAAAAAGGAAACAGAATGTTGGGAATTATTAGAAAGAGAATGGTGAATAAACCGGAAAATATCATAATGCCTCTGTATCGCTCCATGGTGAGACCGCACCTTGAATACTGTGTACAATTCTGGTCGCTGCGTCTCAAAAAAGATATAATTGCGATGGAGAAGGTACAGAGAAGGGCTACCAAAATGATAAGGGGAATGGAACTGCTCCCCTATGAGGAAAGACTAAAGAGGTTAGGACTTTTCAGTTTGGAGAAGAGACGACTGAGGGGGGATATGATAGAGATGTTTAAAATTATGAGAGGTCTAGAACGGGTAGATGTGAATCGGTTATTTACTCTTTCGGATAATAGAAAGACTAGGAGGCACTCCATGAAATTAGCATGGGGCACATTTAAAACTAATCGGAGAAAGTTCTTTTTTACTCAACGCACAATTAAACTCTGGAATTTGTTGCCAGAGGATGTGGTTAGTGCAGTTAGTATAGCTGTTTAAAAAAGGATTTGATAAGTTCTTGGAGGAGAAGTCCATTACCTGCTATTAAGTTCACTTAGAGAATAGCCACTGCCATTAGCAATGGTAACATGGAATAGACTTAGTTTTTGGGTACTTGCCAGGTTCTTATGGCCTGGATTGGCCACTGTTGGAAACAGGATACTGGGCTTGATGGACCCTTGGTCTGACCCAGTATGGCATTTTCTTATGTTCTTATGTTCTTAGAACAGATCCACCCCAATGTCACCAGTTTGTAAAGGGTGCACCTGTCCCAAACACAAAATTGTGTGGAAATAAAAAACAATCAAGAAAATGAAGAAGTCCCTCTTGATGGTGGAGCTGGTTAGTTGACAAACCAAATAGATGAGCCCTGCAGTGTATGAAAAGTCTCTCTCTCTCCTGGGGAGCTTCCTTAAATGGTTATTTAGTAATAAACAGAAAGCAGGCCTGGTTTTAGTCTCCTACAGAAATAGCACGGTACACCAATTTTTCTTTCCCAGTTCTTGCCAGCAAGTGTTTATGCTTGATGGCTGACAGGCTGAAGCTGTTAAGATGAGATACTGAATTCATGACAAAAGGCAAGGAAATAAACCTTCTTCCTTCTTTGCTCTGTGCAAAGTTTGGATTACATAACTCAGTTTCTTAGAAGGGTGATCCAGCCATGTGCTCCTGGGCCTGGATATCTCTGGAAAGGAAGACTTTCAGTCTCTCAGCTCCTGGCTTCTCTGTCCCTTGTTGTGATTTTACTTGTAGCTCAGGTATGAAGCAAAAACAGCTGTCTGTCTCTATTTCCTCACAGCGCAGACTTCTGTCTCTCCCTCTTGATAATTAGCTCTTCAGGAGAACAACTGATTGCAAGGCTACCAGATGCACTCCTCTCTTCCTGGCTCCTGGCTCCAACTCCTGCCCATCCCCACCCCCCACACACACAGACAGAGCCAGCCAAATTGCACCTTTTATTCTTTAAATGATCTCCCAACATTTCTTTGGCTCCCTCCTCTGCTGGCTATGTAGTGCTGTTCTCTGGGCAGGCTAAACAGTACAACCCTTTCCACAATTTGTTAACACTGTGAGTGCTGGATGTTGCTCTTGCAGAACATTTGTCATTCACAGGAGAGCACACTTGGCTTTTAATGCATTTTTATATTCTTCACCTTGGCTGTGGCAGTTTGCAGTCTCTGCAGGTTTGAGACCCACTTTTTGACAGCCCAAAACACATCACTCAAAACTAGACACAACTTGGTTCACATTTTAAGGCTCCAACATATGATAAGATTGAGGGGGAATGAACCTGGTTTACGGTAGCTTGTTAGAAATACACATAACTTAAATTTGCATGCAATGGAAACCATGCATGCAAATTTATCTCATGCATATTCATTGTAGACATACTGAAAAACTGACTGGCTTGGGGGTTCCCACAAGAGGTTTGGAAACTACTGATCAAGAGGACCTCCTTTTGGTCTGCTAAACTTTGAAATAACAAAAGAATTGGTGGCTGTACCTTTTCACCCTAATCCCTAGATTCATCAAAATGCTATAATATTGCATGTCTGCATAATGCTCATAGTAAGAGAAAGAGGCATATTTAGGGTTATTTTTAGAGTTAATACACTACGCAGTAACATAGCACTTCACAACCACACCACTTCTATTTTGTAGCTCACACAGGGGGGGTGGGAGAGAGAGATAGAGAAAGAGAGAGAGAGACTATTTGTAAGGCCCTCATAGTAGTCAACTATTTATATCTCTTTAGGAGGGCCAGCTAATAGCTTGAGGTGAGGGGTTGATGGTGGTTTAGGGTTTAGGGGCCAGTTTTACAGGCAGATTGACACATATGAACAGCACAGTACATTTCAGCGAACATTTGAAGTTATTTGGAGTGAGGAAAGTCTCACCCTATGTTATCTCGGCCTACCTTGCATCAAGCTAGGCTGAGATAAAATAGTAGAAATCTCATCTTTGTGAGACTGTCCTCACTCCAAATGGCTTCAAATGTTCACCGAGATGTACTGTGCTGTTCATACATCTCTCTCACTCACTCTCTCTCTTTCCCTCTCTCAGAATTGGCCAAAATGTGATTTGCAAAATTTATCATGAATTCCATTTCAGGCATATCGCACAGCTTGACACCAGGAAAAAAGGTGTAGTTAAAACAATGTGATATTGCCCCTCATTTTAATTAATCCCACCCTTCCAAAAATTTGCATTTCTTCTGTGCCATAGTACTTATTGCATGCGTTAATGCCATAACACATTTTAATGAATGACCCTATAAATTTGCAGAGAGTTTTAGGTTGTGGAACAACGCATATATGTTTAGCCACACAAAGGGGAAACATTCTGGGGGGTGGGGGGGGGGGGGATTGTAGATCATAAAATAAGACATGTACATTGCATTTTTTAATACACCATTCCCTTCCTAATAATGCCTAACATTCTGTTTACTTTTTTGACTGCCACAGCACACTGAGCTGGGAAAGTTCTATGCCTTTATTTAAGCTCCTGATGTGAATCCCATTACTGAAGCAGATTGTCAAGCATATGAGGAGTTGTGATTCCTCTATACTTCCAGAAATCAATTTCAGATAGCAAAAGATTTTTGCTATCTGAAATTTTGCTATCTGAAATCGTCCATATCAGTAAGATTTACTGATATGGACGAGTAAGAATGGATTCCCCTAGTGGGTAGTTCCACAGTCCTATAGGGGGATCATGCTACAGCATGTACATGATGAACCATGCGCAGGGCACAGAGGTGACCAGATCACTTATGACGTACTGAAACAAATAGCATATTGACCTCACGTATGCCAGGGTGAAATTATACACAAAAGGCTGTCTCACCTGCTGCAGGCTCCAGCCCACTTCCCCTGCACATAGAACACCACTACAGAAGCAAGGCATTACCATGCCCTGGTCTGATATTCAAATAGACTGGGTTGGGCCTGTTTTCTGATTCTAAGGGTAACAAACACATGCTCATGATGACACGCATGTTTACCAAGTTTGTAGAATGTATTCCTGCCCCTAACAACACTGCTGAGTCCACAGTCACCCTACTCGTGAATCACATGTTCAGTCGGGGCCTGACCATGAAATTAGACTCGGCCAGGGCCCACATTTTACTGAACAGGTAATTAAACATATGTGAAAACTGTTGGGTGTGAAAAGTAATCCTTTGTTTTGTCACTAGGGCCCTAGGTCCCTTACCATCTGGACTAGTAACAGCTTGGGATTTTCCATTCTCTTTCAGTCTCTCCACTGAGCTGACTGGATTGGCTCTCCCAGGGGCATGAGGCAGAGTTAGAGAACTATAGAGTGTGGTCATTCTGAGTTGGAGTTTGAGGAGTAAGGAGCTGTTTTTTGCTTACTCCCTGCTGAGCTGGGACCACTAACCCAGCTTGGTATATTTCTTGACTTTAGAGGAGATCCCTTCTCAGTACACTCCCTGTCTGAGAGGGTTTGCCTCTCTTATATAGAGAGTGAACGTTTTTGTAGCTTTTAATAAGTTTCTTATTCTGGGGGACACCCTTTGCCTTGGGAAAGGAGCAACCTCCTCAAATCCTGAGAACAGGGGCTGGAGATCTGAGAGCCAGCCCCTCTACCCCATAGAGGAGGCAAGACCAGTGACAGCACTACCCAGCGTGAGACTTTTGGATTTTCCCCCCTTTTTGTTTGTGTGAAGGTTTTTTTCCCACCGCTCTGCACAACCTGGTGAAGGAGACAGAGAGCTGTGAGCTGAACTGGAACATCTGGCCTCTCTCCCTGAGAGGTCCATCAAGGTTGTACCATCAACCCTTGGGAGGCTCCCTATCGGATCTCCACCCCAAAGGGATCAGGACACAGACTGTGTAAGTCAGACTGAACTTTAGACTCAGGTAGGATTTTTTCATGGCATGGGGCTTCCCCATAGGATTCTCCCTCTACTGGGCTGTTGCATGGATGATAAGGCAGTGGAATGTTCCCTCCCAGGAGCTGGGGAGATGGACACCAGCAGCAGAGCCCCTGTGTAAATAGTTCAACTGTACAGTTTCAGTTGTTGAATGTTTGTGGGACAGTGATTGGAATTAATCAGTAAATACGATTTGAACACCCAGTCTGGATCTAGCCTGTCTGTCCTTGAGGAGAACACCACACTAGAGACACCCACACCATAGAAGGGACTCTCCATCACCTGGGCACAGAGGTTTTCCTCTCCCCCCCACAGAAAGAACTCACTGCCTAGGAAGTTCGGGAAGGATGAGAAGGATGGCAAGAGCAGCCCCAACATGATATTATGGCCCTAGTGGAGCCACAAACACCCCAGTAAAGGGTTACACACATAACACATCCCCCACAATCATCAGGACAGGTAGATAGGAGACAGAAAACCATAATCAACATTCTAAAGAAATATGTGTCCACATCAGGTAAGGACTGGGATATCAAATTACCCCTGGTGTTAATGGCTATCAGGGCTATGCCACACCGTACAGGGTTCTCCCCATTTGAGCTGATGACAGGGAGAGTAATGACCTTTCCTATGCATTTGCTTTAGACGATGCAGGATGCTAATTTTGCTAATGCTATGACTGCACATGAATGTGTTACCCATCTGTGGGAACATTTGCAAAACACTTTTGCCTTTGCCCAAAAGAATTTGGAGACCATTATCAGAGGTAGAAAGGCCTATTATGATTTAAAAGCTACTTCTAAAGAGTATACATTTGGAGACAAGTACTATAATTATAGTAAAAACAAAGCCAAAGGAAACAAATTTTGCCGAGCTGGAAAGGACCTTTTGTAATTGTGGATAATATCTCACCAGTCACTTATCTTATCCAAATTAAGACAACCCCTGTTGGTGAAGATGTCCTTAAATGGGTCCAAATAAATCAGCTCAGACCTTGTCACCTTCATAAATTTGTGGATCAAAATGCTGTGCTCGGTGACACTGACATTAACAATAAAACAGAGGAGTAGGTCTCTACTCTTTTTCAGATGAAGAGCCAGTCCCTGAGGGTGATCGTCCTAGTGCTGCTGGTGATAGGGGCAGAAGCTGCCAAGCTGGTCGAGCTTGGTCCTTCCTCCAGCGTCGAGATTCAAGACACCCCTGGCTTCCTCATCACGCAGTCCCAGATTGTCACCCAGAAAGTCTTCGTGTTGCTGGACCCCCAACTTGTGTTCCAGAAACATTTTAATCTCACTAACATGCATTTGCTGCAACTAGAGCTTGGTTCAAGGATTACATGAAGTATGCTGCCCAGAACATTCTGAGCCAATTGGACAAAATTATGATCCAGCCCATTAGAAAAGACTTAGACTGACCCAAGAGGTTTATTAGACTTATTGCTGGATCCATTATCTTTTATGCCCTGGGTTCCTTCTTTGGTGCATTCATGCCATTTCGAATGGAGTTTCTGTGAAAAACTTGCAGAACACTGTTAAAGAACTGCAGAATGATATGAAAAGTATCTCTAAACAGATATGATACCAACAAGAACAGTTAACTTCTCAAGGTAAAATGCTAAGTAATACTGTCACCTTGGTTAACTTACATTCTCATATAACCAAGAGGACATTACCACCATTAATACTGTGCCAAACGAAGTCTGTACCTTTATCCAGTCTATTCAGGTGCTCACTAATGATTTCTTTGGAGAGCTGGATAACAGCATTAGTAACCTAATGAAAGGACAGATTCCAACTTATTTAGTCTCCCAGATGTCATTACAGATGCTTTTGCTAAAATTACCCAAAGTATAGTGAAGTTCTATCCAGATGCAGATTGCTTATCATATGGGTAATGCAATACCTCTGTATGTGCATGTTGAGAATATGGAGGTTGCTTATGTTTTAATTTTGCCTTTCATTTTACCTGAGAATCTTTACCAATTGAAGCAAGTAATTAATGTAGGCACTTGGAAAAACAATTTAGACCTGCATGTAGATACACCTGCCCTTCTGGTGTATCAAAGTGACAACCCACAGTAATATTTAGTTCCTAATTTAGGCCTATGCCAACAAACAAAGAACATACGTTGATTGTGTCCCGGTAAGCCTTTCCTAAAGGCTTACCGGGACACAAACTCTGTGTGGTTTGTCCTTGGACAACATCTGAGAAAAATGTAAGATTACCATTACAAAGTATGATGAATTGTCTGAAACCAAGGTTGATGTTGTAAATAATGTTTGGTTAGTTAGCATCCCATTGAAAGCAATCACTATTTCTAACAAGCATGATGTTACTAGTAAGGTTCCTTACCCAGTAATGTTTCTTGAGTCACCATACCTAATGCATAAAGTGATGTTACTGTGTGTGTGTGTGTGTGTGTGTGGGGGGGGGGGGGGGGGGTGTCCTTATACTACCTTGAACCAGACCTGATTCTCACAGAAGTAGAGATCCTAGATGTGTTTCAGGGCCATGAATCAACTTTCATGAAACCTGACATATCTTTTAGACCAGTGGTTCTCAATCTTTTTTCTATTGGGACACACCTGGCAGAGGATGTTTACATGTGCGACACACTAAACACATGACCATCACAGAACTAAATGTAAACATATTCTGCATCCTCAGGAACCCCCTGATCCCCAGCAATAGGTGTAGGGCAGAACTAGGACATTTCTCCGTACAACTCACCATACAAAAAAAAAAACATTCTGATTCTGGTGTCATCTCAACAACAGGTACACAAACTCTCTCTGCTACCAGCTGCATTGCAAAATATACTCAGCACATGTGTAGCAAACCTGCCATACCATAAAGGCACTAACTCCAAGGACTCAAACAATAATAATTCTACAGCTGAAAAAGGCAGCAGTGCACCACCAATGCATGTCCTATTGAGAAAACACAACAAATAATAGAGATGTGCAGAGGGACGCCATACGCGTTGCATTCGTGATTCAGATTCGTCGGGGAGCAGATACGTTGCATTTGGCCGTATGGCACCCCGATGCGTTAATACGGCGATTTCTATTCGTGTCCCAGCTAAAATTAAAATTAACTACAACCTCCCACCCTCCTGACCCCCCCAAGACTTACCAAAACGCCCTAGTGGTCCAGCGGGGAGCCATCCCCTGCACTCTCACACCCTCAGTACCTGTTTCATCATGGCGCCGATAGCCTTTGTCACAGGGGCTACCGGTACCATTGGTCAGCCCCTGTCACATGGTCATCGGCGCCATCTTGTGCTCCTACGATGTGACAGGGGCTGACCAATGGCACCGGTAGCCCCTGTGACATAGTATGGGCAAAGGCTATCGGCGCCATTTTGAGTATTGGCATCGGACGGCCGGAGTGCAGGAGGTCGCTCCGGGTCCCCCGTTGGACTCCCAGGGACTTTTGGCCAGCTTGGGGGGGCCTCCTGACCCCCAGAAGACTTGCCAAAACTCCAACGGGGGTCCGGAAGCGACCTCCTGCATGCCGGTCGTCCGATGCCAGTACTCAAAATGGCGCCGATTGCCTTTGCCCTCACTATGTCACAGGTACTGATGGTTGGCCCCTGTGACATGGTGAGGGCAAAGGTGATCTGCTGCCAGTATTCAAAATGGCGCCGATAGCCTTTGCCCATGTTATGTCACAGGGGCTACCGGTGCCATTGGTCAGCCCCTGTCACATGGTAGGAGCACAAGATGGCGCCGATGGCCATGTGACAGAGGCTGACCAATGGCACCGGTAGCCCCTGTGACAAAGGCTATCGGTGCCATGATGAAACCGGCACTGAGAGTGTGAGTGCAGGGGATGGCTCCCGGACTCCCCGCTGGACCACCAGGGAAATTTGGTAAGTCTTGGGGGGGTTCAGGAGGGTGGGGTGGTTTGTTTAAATTTTTAATTAGGTGGCCATATAATTCGGGGAAGATTCATGTATTCGTGGGGAATCGCGATACGTTTCGCTTCCCCACGAATACTACGAATAGTGTAATATACGTTGCGGATCGCCAATACGGTGAAAACGAATGCACACCCCTCAAATAAGACTGATACAAGTGTCTACATGCTAGTAAAATGCCTCACCTAAGTCATACAGAGAAATACAAACTAAATTACAAATTACAAATGTGGAGACAAAACTAGAATGGAAACCACAAAAAGCCATACAGCATGCAATGCAAAAGTGAAGAACTAGAAACATAAATACGTTTCTCCTACACTAACCAAAGTAGAACGATAGAAGAAATGCACATTCCCAAAACTGACATATGGATCTTACACCCTGTAACTCCTCCCTCCATACCCCTATCATTCCTCACTTTTCCCAATTACTCCTTTTGAATCATCTTCTCACACTCATATCCCTGCCCAGCATTCCTAACTCCCACCTGCATCTTCTTCCCTGTGCTCCATTTCTTCTCTGCTCGACTTTGCCCCTTCCTCCCTTCTTCCCCTCCTTGCTCAACCTCATCTGACCCCCTCTTTCCCACCCAGCAGCTCCTACACTCTGTCTCTACCTGCCCTGCATCTCCAACCTCCTTTTCCCCACCCCCTACCAGGTGAAGAAAGCATCACTTCCAGGCCCAGAAGGGGAAAATAAAGTTGTTGTTCTATCAGGCCCAAAAGAGCAGGAGTTGGCAACGTCTCTCTCTGATCTGGGTGAAGGAGGAAACAGCCTCCCATTGGGCCAGAAAGAGGAAAAGGCAGTGAAAGAAGCCTCCTGTCAGGCCCGATAAAGGAGAAGTCAATTCACCCGGGTTGATGAGGAAAAAGCAGCCTCCAGCTGGCCCTGTGACATATCACCTAGGACCTCGCAACACATCAGTGTGTCCCGACACACCTATTGAGAACCACTGTTATAGACTATAAAGACTCTCAAACTGTTGAACTGTCTGGGGACCAGGACAAAGCAGAAATCACAGACTACAATTATGATTCCAGAGATGAAGATATTTTGCAAACTATGTTCTGTCTTAGCCTTGCCTGTCCTAGCCATGATATCAGTAGTCCACCTACTATTTTTGATCAAACTTTTAGAAGAGTAATGGCCTTAGTCACACATACACAGGAAAGAGTTCACCGTAAGGCTATATGCCTGTGAAATTTCCCACAGCCCCTTCTCTGGATCTGTAGTTTTGTTCAACTGTCGCTGCCCGAAGTCTCCACTTCACCCTCCTTACCTCTTTGGCGACTCCTCCCGCGTTTGATGGATGTCTGGCTGCCGCGGCGTCTGCCTGCCGCCCTCTCCAGCATCCCCGGTCCAGCTTGTGCACTGCATTCCACCATGTTGTTCAGCTACCATAGGGCATGCGCGTGCTGCGTGGCCCTGCTTCTTATTCCTTCCTTGGCGCAAACCTCAGGGGCGTCCCCCTGTGATGATGTCACGCATCCCGGATACAAAAGCCTACTCTGCTAGCTATTCTAGTTAGCAAGGGGGACTCCTTATGGATGGGATTCGCTCTCCGTACCTAGCTACTCTGCCTCTCCTTAATTGGAATTACTCTATCGGAGTACCTGCTCCTCGGGAGCCTCTCTCTTTTCTTTCAGGTCGCTGTCTGGAACCGGTACTCACTCCTCGAGGGCCCATGTTCCCGGACTCGCTGCCTGAGCTCACTTCTGCTTGGAAGAAACTGCTGCCTACACCATCAGTGAGTTACCATCTATATTCTCTCTGAACTGTTCCCTGGAACCAAGTACTCGCTCCTCAAGGGCCTGCCTCTATTCCAGCTTCTGTGTTACCTTCCGGGAGAAACTGCTGTGTGAGTAATCAACCAACGAGGCTCTATACCAGAACCCTGTATATGCTTCACTGTACTCACTATCTCAGTTTCTCTCCACTACAGCACAGCTATTGAGGGATCGCTGTTCCAGTGTCCTGAGGGACTACACACCCAGCCGGGCTTCATCTCTACTCACAACTGCCACCTCTGGTGGCTTCTCAACTCTGTTTAATAAAAGATAATTCTATGTTGTGTGTCCTAAAGCTGAGCCTGACCTGTGGCCTCTCTCGGGACTAACCCCCATGGGCATGGTCATCTGCCACAGTGTCCAAGGGTCCACCCAAAACCTTACAAACAATAACAAGTTTGGCTTCGCATATTTACACATGGCTTTAAAAGTAATTAAAGATATGAATTACCAAATTAATCAGTGATTATACTTTTTACCTTTTACAGTAGGAAAAGGAGATTTGCACACTCACACATGTTCTACTTTAAGTCTAAGATTGATGCTCCTACCTCAGATTTCTACAGTATGCACTATATGAGAGCTACAGTATTCCCTTATTTTTTTTTTAATGCTTTTACATTTTATATTACTATTCTCAATTTATTTTCTTTTACTATTATCCCATTATTACTTTTCACCATTATTACAAGGATTCTATTCAGTATTATTCCCTCTATTATACTATTACATTGCTGTCATTCTACTATTATTACTATTATGATGCCTTATCAGTATCATGGCTCTATTATTTTTGCGATATTCCTACTTCATGTTGATGATGTCATCAACGGTGGTTATATATGTCATGACAGCTGAGGCCTGCACAGTAGTCTGATAGTTAAGTTTAAGCAGTGATAAGCTCCCTTGCCAGCTCATCCCAGCTTAAAACGTGGGAAATGTAGGGAGATACCCGATGTTTATCACTGGAAACAACAAAATTATGAATATTGTTGCTAAGAGGGACACAAACTGTAAAATATGGGTACTGACATATAAGCCAGCCAAGACCCTTTCTCAGCAGAAAGAAACCAGATAAGAACTTTGACCAGCCTAAACAATGCTAGCCAGCTTATTAAGATCAGCTTTGCTGACTATAAACTCTTGTCTAAATAAAAAAGTAAGCAGCCCTGAACAACCAGGACAGCAGGAAAAAAACAGCTTAATACAAAACAGAGCCTGTCCAAGGGTATTTAATCAGAGGTACCAGGATGTGCCCCCTCCGGAATAGAAGGAGCATCTGAAAGGACGAGAATGCTGATATGACAAGTTAACATTGCTCAAGATATGGCAGGACCCCCCTCCTGATGGAAAAGGGGGAGGGCAGTGACCTGAAATGCAGAGACAGCAGCATCTGCTTGCTACATGACTATGCATGGACTTTATGCATATTCATCAGCTATTATAAGGAAGGATAAACAGAAGGGAGAGAGGAGCTGATGACATGAAGGTATCCCCGGCCCCTCTCTGTGTCTAGGAATGGGAGTTTCTAGGAGTCTGGAGAGAGAGAGAGGAAAGCCATGCCAGTATTGGGAGGCCTGGCACAAAGTTAGGACAGCCCAGAGCAGAGAGATGCACTGAACCCAGCTGGTACCAGAACCAAGGAAACAAGCCTTTACCTTGAGATGATCCCCAAGATCTCCAGCCAGAGACTGCTTTAGAGCTAAACAGAGGGGAATCTCTTAAAGTCAGGTGGGGCTAGTCAGTTAGTACCTGTATTAATCCTTATGCAGGCTAGGGTTGATGGCATGTTTAAAGCCACTAATGATGAATCTTTAGTATAAATTGGAGCTCAGTAGTAAGGATGTTAGATAGAGGTACTGTGTATTTTCTTCTAAATGCTATTCCTGTAAAGTCTGTCAAATAAAAGCCTAATTCTGTAGATTAAACACATTGACTTTCCTGAAATATTCAGATTGTGTGGGTATAAGAGGTAGTAGAGAGAGAACTGTCTGTAGCACTGCTGGCCCTGAGAGATGTGGGGAAGGAGAAATGAGGGGCACAGTAGCAGACAGATCTCTGAATTCCTAATCTCATGTATAGGAGCAACTACTCTAGGTGCTCACACATGGGCAACAACAGCTACAAGGCATCATGTTAGGCCAGTAGGCCCAGCAACAAGTCCTGAAAGAGCAACTGGATAAACAGACTTCCTTGACACAGATAGCACAGTCCTTGAAAGCTACCCCAGCCCAGTCTAACCCTCTAGCTCCCAGTGTTATTTAAGTTGACTCCAGGAGAGGAGCCACACAGTTTTCTAGTAAATTTTGAATGCATGGCTTGCATAGCTGGGTGACCAGAGTCAATGTGGGCCACCTATATAGGCAATTTGTTGACAGGTAGCAGTCAAGCTACATTCCAGGCTGAATATCCAGACAGAGTGGCCACCTATGCAACATTTAAAGCCACCATCTTGAATGTATGGCGTGTGCCTAGAAATGTACCAACAATGAGTTTGATGGGGAGCCCTCCAGACAGGAGAAAGTCAATGAAACCTTTTTTATCGATTAAAGGATATAGGATGGAAGTGGCTACAACCTAAAGGGAAGACTGGCATAGAAGCAGCCAACCTAAATCATTTGGAATAATTTTTAGACAGCTTGCATCATCTATGCAATAGTTGGTATGCCAGCATTCAAAGCTTACTTTCAAAGCTGCCCTAGAAGTCACACATACCTTCTACAAAACCTAATCAATGCTGGAGTGCAACAAGTTACAAAAGAAATGGTCATCACCAGATCCCTTAGTCCACAGTTGGGAGCAAGGCTTCTACCGCAGATCCCAGAGAATGACTAGACTGGGATATTATACTGGCCATGGGACTTAAATCCACTGCCAAGCTTCAGATGGGGAGAGAGAGGACACTTTGCAAGGGAATGTCCCCAGAATGAGGAAGAGGCTATGGATGTCAACTTAATGACACCTCACATTTGAAACTTTATTTATACTAGTCACCCTGTTGAGCTGGGTGGGATCCTTACTCAGGACCTGGTAGATTTTTGGAATGTAGCACTGCTGAAGTTAGCAGGCTTTTGCTGCTTTTCTGTTTGTGTAGTTTTCTGTTGAATGCTGGAGCCCAGGTAATTTTTCTGATCTCCAGCATCCTTCCCTGAAGCCAAGACTGTCTCAAGTTATCATAGGCCCTTTAATTAAAAAGTCATCTCTCCAATGTTTTTCCCTTGCATTCCCTAGGGGCAATCTGCCTTTCACAAGCTGGAATGCAAGATAGTTATCGTCTTCTATCTGAAGTGGCCTGAAGCCCTTAAAAAGTGCACCCAGATTGTTTCTTTTGTTACTAATAGACCCAGTATTCCTAATAAAACATTGGCAAGCAGATTGCATCTCACATTGTTATTCCTAGACAAGTTTGATCTTAAAAGTGTTTGGGTGATAGCAACATCAGAAGTGAGCAACAGATCAACTGCCACTGAACAGATTTGCAAAATTTGCAACATGAAGTTCAATTCATATATGCACAAAATATTCAGGTCTTGATTCCGCCTCTTATCAGGATTCATGATTTGGCTGATCAATGCTTTAGAGATTTTACTAAGGGCAAAGCCTAACTCCCATCCTCTTAGGACCCATTCTGTTAGGTCTCCAAAGTTGTCTTATTGTTTGTGTTGCATAAAATTATTAAATTACAAAAAAGCCATCATGTAGTTTGACCCATTGATGTTAATTTCCCCTCTTTTTAAAATGGCCTACCCTAGGTAGTATAAGGGGGCCCCAATTCTACCCCTTACTGGAAGATTTTGCCCTTAACTTTGATGGCCACAGTCAGTCAATGATCTCAGCATTTCCTGCCCCTATGGTGAGGTTAGTGTGAGTAGGTATGCTAAGAAGGCATGCTACTTCCCACTGGGATGGATTTAGAATAGGAAGAGTTCTTGAGAGCCTTAGTCAACTAAAAGCTGGAGGAGTCTGGAGAGTAGGATTTCAAAAAGTAGAGTCCAGGTCTCTATCTCTTAACAGTAGGCCTAACCCCTTCACATGGAAGGCTCGAAGAGTGAGGAGAAACAAAAATATTACCTGGCTGGAGAAAGTAGTATGTGCAAATCATTAGTCTTAGGAGAAGAGAAGGAGGATTCCTCATCCATACCTGAAAAGATTTTTGGTGAAATTTGTACCTAGGAAGACTTTTTCCTTTAGTAGGTTGTCCTTGGAGAAAGGAGTCTACCCACCGGAAGAAATATCCTGTGAAATTGCTGTCTGATATAGGACATCAAGCAGAAGCTCATCCAAGTGCCAGAAGTTGGTGAAAAAGGACAGCCATCTTTCTGAACAGATACTAAGGATGTGCATTTATTGGTTGATTAGTTTCATTCATTTTGGCAGTACACACATATCTCATGAATGGAGAGTGGGTGCACAAAACTGATGGTATGCGCTTTTATGAGTGGGTGCCTACATAAGTACATACCATCAGTTTTGCGTCCCACTTTCTATTTGTGAGATATGCATGTACTGTTGAAACAAATGAAACAAATCAACCAATGAATGCTGGGGAAAGGCTTATTTGAAGAGGGGAATCTGTCCAAGCAGACCTGTCTGAGAAAAGGTTGATACTACTGAAAAAGACAGAGAATATTTTAGTACTTTTGTGGACTTATTTATTTAACAACTTTTAATATACCGACGTTCGTATGGCACATCACGCCGGTTTACAAATAACTCAATTAAAGGAGGAATTACAATGAACAGGGGGCAGGGGATGGGAGCAGGCCAGAAAGAGGAGGGGGCTAAAGGGGACAGGAGAAGAGGGAAAGATAGGTAGCGTGAAATAGAGAAAAAAGAACTTGTTTGTAATGTGGTGCATTATTCACTAGCATACCAGTATTTTTTGACTTTGTGTTGCCATCTTCAGTGCCAGTAAAAGTTAAATTTTGAACAATAATCTTGAAGTCCAAGGGGTGTTTTTGATGTTGACTGGAATAAGTGGAAGAACCCCTGTAAGAAGAAACCTTAAGGGCCTTGTAAAGGAGATCTTTCCCTTCTGTGCCGAAACTCCTGAGGGATCATAGGGCTTCCCAGTGAGCCCCTGTGCCCAAGAGCTAATCAGGACAGGGGCTACACTAGAAAATCCAATATATGAAATATAGTGCTAATGAAGATGTTTACTTTCAGAGTCAGAAAGAAGTAGTATGGTTGCTGTGGTTAGTTTACTTAGATATCTAGAAATAAAAGTTAACAACAAGCTGTAGGTGACACCTTTTTAATGAAACAACTTGATACATTTGTGGCTTTTTTTATGAAAGCTATATGCCCTGTTCTAATTAACCTGTTTGATAACTTCAATTTCTACACTAACAAAGAGAAATTACTTATCTATAATGTTTATTCTCAGAGGATAGCATCTAAATGAAGATATACAACTCTTCCTTCTTCCCTTTTTGGGACTTGTCCTTCACTTATCTTAACTATACAAAGAGTTAACAATAGATGAGTCCATGGTCCTTTGCTATGTATGTGCAAAATGTTTCTAGAGATCTCTGGATGATTCTCAAATAATACATTTGACAAAAGTCACAGGACCCTTATATAGATTTCCATGGATCTACTATCCTCAGAGAATGAATATTACAGGTAAATGATCTCCTTTTAGACCTGTTGTCTGTAATTTACTATCTACAATGAGTATGAATGAGAAACAGTTGCATATAATTTGCAAATTTTGCTTATCGGAAATTCAAACCAGTTTGGGGGCCAGGAGCTCAGTAGATGAAAGACATTCAGTGAATGATGAGCAAAAGCAGCAAGAATGAGCGAGGAAGAATTGTTAAGGTGGCAAATTGAAATGACAAGACTGTTTTCTGGTACATCAATGAAAGGAGGAAGATCTTTGGAGATTGGAATCGTTACCCAGGACTGGAAGAAAAGGGGATGCCATTTCTTTTCATAAAAGTGGTAATAGGGAGGAGGATTGGAAACTATAAGCTACTTAGTCTAACCTCAGAGATAAGACAATTAATGGAGACTTCTCAAACAGAAGGAACAATAAGGAATCTTGAATCCAGCATTACAGAGACATCCAAATACCTCAAAGGGGGTATTATAGAAACAGCCATATACCTCAAAAGTATAGACAATGCAAATGAAACAAACGCTTTTTTCAATGGAAAATAAATTCCAAAACAAGAGGTCATGGTATCAAGTATCAAGTAAATACAGGAGTAACATCAGAAAAGATATCTTCATAGAAAAAGTGTTGGACATATGGAATGGCCCTCCAGGAGAGATGGTGGAGGCAATAAAAACAGTAATAGAATACAATGAAGTATGAAATAAGTATAAGGCTCTCTAGTTACAGAGAAGTGAATGTAAAGACAGAGATGACCTGAGGAAATAAAGTGGGCAGAGTAAATGAGCCTTAAGGATCTTATCTGCCATCAGATTCTATGTTTCTATGTAAAATTATCCTTTCTTTGATCAGGATATGAAAAGAATTAAGCAAAAAATTGTCCTTGTTTTTCACTAGTATAATTGTGGGTATTAAGCAATTACAACACAAATGCATTGTATATTCTTTGGAATGAGCATCTTATTTTTCCATTGCAAAATTCTATGCAAACAAATTTCATAAAAATCACATTGATGAAGAGGACCTAGATTTTAAAGAAAAAAGATCCAAACATGTCTGATATTCATGTTATACTTTATAAAATTATGTACATTGTTTTTGGTCATCATCAAGTCCATTGGCACAAACAGCACAGCCACAAATTATCCCTTTTTTTTTATTTCAAAGAATTAACATTTTTTATATTCATTTTATCTTCATTCCCCAGCAAAAGATAATAAAATCTATTCGATATACAAAATAAGCTGATGGTAACACAATGCAAAAAAAAAAAAAATCTTAATATGTTAAGTGCAAGGAAATTAGCTTTGAGATAAAGCTTGATTGCAACAAACTACAGTATTCATTTACAGGTTGAAATACACGACTTGCATTAAAATGTTCCTTCAGATACACTTCTAGTTTTGTTTTATATGAGATTTTTTTTTTAACTATGTACATATATCCAGTTTTAACACTTGACAATGGCATAATGGAGCATTTGAGAATACAATATTATGTTAGATATGCACTGTACTGTAGGTACCGTTAATTACTGTGTCTAACCCGCTCTCCTTCAAGGGTTCACAATATGATATTGAGTACTAGCCTCAGTTAGGTGACCAGCCACCTGATGAGTCTTAACTAAATTCCAGATACCCTTCCTACAGTGTTAGACCTCTCACTGGATCCATATAGTATTGCCTCTCTCTGGCCGGCGAGGCTCAACAGCCAGCTCTCCGAATGTTGAGAAAAACTGCTCCATCTCCTTCTGTAACATGTCGTTCCTCTTTTCCGCATCTTCTTTTGCCCGCTCTGCATTTCTCATTTTGATTTCTACCATGGTGAACTTCTTCTTCTCTTGGTCCAGCTCCTCGTGCAGGGCCATCACTTCTGTCTCCAGTGCCAAGTTTCTTTGCTCCAAGCTACAGAGATATTAAAGAGACTGTCTCGGTAAAATGGCAAATAGGAAATGGCTCATCTTACTTCATCACTAATAAACAAGTGTCTGTTTTATTCTCATAAATGTTTGAGAAAATAAGAGAGATTTTTTTTCCCCACAGTAACTTTAAGATTATTGAAATGGCAATGTTAAGTATGAGGTTATTGTGATCCTTAAAGCCTATGAATTTCAGCTGAAGCAGGAGCATGTTCACTTAGGCATAGAGAAATACAATTAAGCTTACCCCTCAAAACTGAAAAAGTATGCGGTACATCTTAGGAAGTTGCTAGAGAGAGGGAAATTCCTTATTGTAGTGACATACTTAGATTAACATAACATATCACAGAATGCTACCTAAAACATCAGGTCAAACTGTCAGTTTGAGTTACACAGAAGGCCTTTTCTTCATAAGGAATGATCACTTTAAATTATATTCGACTACATTGAAGTGACATATCCAAATACTGTACCAAGAACATGGAAATTCTTCATTTGGGGAGAACTATTTTCAAAGACATTTGACCTGCTAACTAAGGCCTGGATTCATCATTCCTCGCAGAATGATGAATCCTGTGAAAACGGGGGGCCTACGAAAACCCGCAGCCTTCGCACCACGGCGGTGCGCCGGCTGCCGGCTTTCGCACCGAATAGCGCCACCGTGAAAGGTGGTGCTATTCAGCGTGTTACTGCCGACAATAATTTTAGTAACATTATCGCCGGCAGCGAAGACACCGCCGACTCTGCCCCTCCTCGCCCCCTCCCCTTCTCTCCCCGACTCCTTCCCTCCCCCTAATTTGCAATCTATCACTTGCAAAAAGGCCCTTTTTGCATGCGATAGAGGTTTATCGCACGTGATAAATGACCCCCTAAGCTAGCTACATGGGTAAATTCTCCTGACTGAAAACTGCCCTCCCCTCAGTGGCTAAAAGTGTGCATGCTGCCAAGCAGGTGCAAAAGCCCATCCCCTCTGGCCCTGAATTTTCCAAGGGAAACTCTGCAGGGAGTTTTCCTTTCAAAATTAGCAGGCAATTTCAAAATATTTTCCTTAAAGTGAGGCGCCGGAACCCTCGCTGAACGACCTCCTGCAGTCGATCTCCTGCCGGCGCGTATGGCCGGCGCCATTTTCCGTACGAAAACGATTCGCGGCGGGAAATCGCTCCCTGACCCCCGCTGGACCTCCAGGAACTTTTGGCCAGCTTGTGGGGGGCCTCCTGACCCCCACGAGACTTGCCAAAAGTCCAGCGGGGGTCCGGAAGGACCTCCTGCCGTCCAATCTTTTTCGTCTATGGCCACCGCCATTTTGGAAAATGGCGCCGGCTGAAGACGACAAGATGCAGGAGCAGGAGCCCGTTCCGGACCGCTGCCGTTCCGGACCGCCGCTGGACCCGCAGGTTATTTAAGTTATTTGGGGGGGGGTTCGGGAGGGTGGGGGATTTAATTTAAAGGGTCGGGGGTGGGTTTTAGGGGGTTTTAATGTGCCGGCTCACGATTCTAACGATTTATAACGATAAATCGTTAGAATCTGTATTGTATTGTGTTCCATAACGGTTTAAGACGATATTAAAATTATCGGACGATAATTTTAATCGTCCTAAAACGATTCACATCCCTACGCGATACAGTAAGTAAAATGTGCAGCCAAGCCGCATATTTTACTTTAAGAAATTAGCGCCTATCCAAAGGTAGGCGTTAATTTCTGCCGGCATGGGGAAGTGCACAGAAAAGCAGTAAAAACTACTTTTCTGTGCACCCTCCGACTTAATATCATGGCAATATTAAGTCGGAGGCCCCAAAAGTTAAAAAAAAGTAAAAAAAAAAAAAAAAAAAAAAATTTAAAATGGGCCCGTGGGTTGAAAACCAGATACTCAATTTTGCCGGCGTCCGGTTTCCGAACCCGTGGCTGTCAGCGGGTTTGAGAGCCGATGCTGGCAAAATTGAGCGTCGGCTGTCAAACCTGATGACAGCCGCCGCTCCTGTCCAAAAAGAGGTGCTAGGGACGCACTAGTGTCACTAGTGCCTGTTTTTGCCACGGACCCTAATTTAAATAAATTAATTTACTGTATTGCGCGCACAGGAGAGTGACCTGGGAGCGCGCTGGGAGAGCGGGCGCTCGCCTGCTCTCCCACGATTTTTACTGTATCGGCCCGTATGTTTGCTTAAAATAAATGTTTAAAGATTCAGGAGCTACCTGTTTGAATAAAAGTTGCACTTGATTTGGAAGCTGATTGGTTCATCACAAGACAAATATATTTACCGCATTTCTCTGACTTTCATTTCATTTTGATATTGAATGTGGACTTTCACTCCCATTCTCCATTTAAAAGCAACTCAGCCCATCTCATGATGGCAGAGCCAGGAGAAGAGCTATTGGCAGCTACTGCTAGATGCTGGTCACCATAGAGACTTGCAAATCTTATAAAAATTGGTTTGACAATATTTTGGTGCACTTTTCAGATGTTCCCTTAAAAATCTTCAAAAGTCCATCAAATTCAAATTAAATTCAAAACTATGATTGCGGCTTTGGATTTCAACAAATCTGCTATTGAAAGCTATCGATTTGAAAGTTAGATGGGTGTTGTCAAGATATTCACTGCAACCGTGCTTATTATATGACCAACCTCCTTCTGAATTCCCAGTGATCCATCCCTTTTGAATTGCTCTTTGAATAGCAATTGTCCAAAACTTCAGGATCAACGGGGCTAAGAATTTTTTTTTTTTTAAATCACATTCACTTCTGCTTGAATCCTTCCAGTCTCTCATTGAGATGAAGAAAACAACCATAGCCTTATCTAACATTATTACTCGTGGCTGTACAAATCACATGGCGAAGATGAGCCGAGGTCATTCAATTACATCTGTCAGGGAAAAAAGTGTGATCCCCCATCCTGAACTTCCATGGTCTATGTAGTAATACAAAGTGAATTTAAAACCAAAAATGTGAAGTTCGTCCATTAAAAACTACGTTAAAATAAAATTTACTCTTTCGATCACATGCACAAAAGCCAGGAAATTTAAGTTCTCACTTTATGAACGGGAGGTGTCTTTTTTTTTTTATTACTCATATTTCACACGCACTTCAAATTGTTAAATAATTTGGTGCATCCAATTTTTCTAGCAGCTAAGCCTTAATGGGGACAATTTTCAAACCCATTTACACAGGTAAATAGCAATTTCTGAGCCCAATTTTCAATACTCTGCATAAATCACCAAATGCACGTGTATGAGGGCTCGCAGAGGTTTCTGTTAGTGTGGTGGGAGCTGCATTGTTTACAACTATTGGGTGTTTCTACCCCAAAAAGGTGCACACATATTTCAGTATCTGCATAAATTTGCAATGTAGGAAACTGCACTGTTTACCCACTGAGTAATATTATGTACATATGTTATATGTGTACTAATTAGAACACGTGCGCTTCATGACCCTGAGTTATAAGAGGAATGCTCCATTTTTTAAAATACTTGCAATCACCAACTCACCGGCACCTCCACCAGTTCTCCTGGACCCTCCAGCATTTCACCCCTCCCCCCCCCCCCCCACTACTTCATTCACACCTCCCACCAAAAACTGCAGACAAAAAACAAAGGCAATTTCACTTCCACAACTTAATTAGCAGATGAAAAATGGTATAGACAAGTTTGGGGATGTGTGTGCATTTACCGCTTACAAATGGCAACTTGTGCCCGTTCTTCCGAAGCCCACGCCGGAACGCTCGTAAACCATCCATTTCTCCCTATTAACAGTTATGTGCAACAACACAGGTATGTGCGTACTCGCAATACGTTCCAATTATCATATAGAGCAGTGGTCCTCAACACTGTCCTGGGGGCCCACCAGCCAGTCGGGGTTTCAGGATATCCACAATGAATATGCATGAGAGAAAATTTGCATGTTATGGAGGCAGTGCATGCAAATTTTCTCTCATGCATATTCATTGTGGATATCCTGAAAACCCGACTGGCTGGTGGGCCCCCAGGGCAGGGTTAGGGACCTCTGATATAGAGCATTTGCATACTACTTACAAACATAAAGTTGATTTTATGCTTGGAAACCTTTTGAGAATTAGCCCGTAGATGCGTAAATTGGCTGTCTGAAAAGTGCTCTGACTCAATATGGCTAAAAAGTGTGCTCACTATGGAACAATGCATGTGCCTTTATCCTCATTCAGGGGAGGTGTTCCCAAGAGCGTGGTTTGGGCTGGATCAGAACCTAACTCGTCTACCTTGAATTTTCAAGTCTGTACATGTTATTTTACATAGAAAATCTACCCAGGCAAAAAGCAGGTGCTGTGTACCCAAGGCACATTTCAAATGCAAAGTACACACAGACTTTCTCTGAAGTGTGGTACAAACCCCAAGGGTAAAAAATGCCTGTGAACTTCATCCCAAAGGGAACTGTCTGAAAATTTCCCCTCTATATTGAGAAGTGGTCTTGCCCTGTTTTTTTTGTTTTTTTAAATATATCTCTATAGATAGATATTTCTGTAGGACTAATGAATAACACCAGCTGGCCGTGTGCCTCAGGTAGCAGCGCTACCTGCTGCACTGCAGGTGCGTCATGTTCAAGCCTCCGTTCTGATGGGGGTTGAGGGTGTTTGATCACTCTGCACTGCTAATGTACTCCCAGCTGCTAGCTTAATGGCCCTAAGCACTCAGAGTGACGCCGAGGGCTAATCCCCAAGGAACCTTTCCTTCAGCCTTGGCAGAGGAGTCACCTGGGAATGCCATCTGCTATAGAGAGTTATAAAGGGAGGGAAAAGAAATCACAGCCTTATGCTAAATTCTTTTTGAGTCCTTGCACAGAAAGCTCATTGATATCCTGCCAGCTATGCTCATCTTGTGCATGCCTGATCATACTTCTCATCGGCATTATTTACTTCCATAGGATGCTGCTCAATTTACTTTACCTCTTTATCCTTGTCTCATATTCTGTCTTCTGTTTTGCCATTTCCTGCTTCAGGCTTGACACCAGGCTATGCAAGGCACTGTGATTGCTGGTGGCAGTCATGATGAACGTTTCACTGTTATCGCTGCTGCTTGTGGCTCGGCTACTGCGGCCTCCGGCGCTTCTCCGATCATATTTACTCTCATAATCTCCAGGATGGGAAAGATCCTCATGAGGGGGTCCATCTAACAGAGGGTCTTCGAAATTTCCTCCATAAAAGTCCTGCTCAGGGCAGGTTGTGGTAGAGGATCGGCAAGAGTGGGAGTTTTCAGGGAGGGATATTTCACAAGAGGATGTGGACCAGGTTGCACTGTCTATGCTCTGCTTATCATCAGAGTTCATCATGGAGAACTGCTGGTGAACGTTGTCGTAAGTGGATAGCCTGTGCTGTTGCTGGGCTGGATCACCCACCAAGTCCTTTTGTTTGCTGTCCCTCAAGGTGACATATCCATTGGGCATCCAGCCCACACTTCGACCATTCAAAGTGGTGTTAAGGGCGTCGGTGCTTGCAATGCCCATTCGTACAGCTCCATTTTGCACGCTGTGCGTCCCCATCTTGGTTCCCGGTCCCTTCATGGATGGCGTCCTCCTGGCCTGCAGGGTTCCATTTGGTAACGGCTGGCTCTTTTCGTGGCCCTCAACGGAACTGCTAAAGGAGCCATTTGTGACAATACCACTGCCTTTATTGAAGGCCGGGTTCTTTTTCACCATGAGTGGGGGGCTCCTGGCAACATCAAGTTTGTGAACACTATTTCTTGGGCTGTTCGATTTGCTCCCATTCAGGCTGGTGGGGGAACCGTTGTCCATGCTGCCCCTTTGGGGGGATTCGGGCTTCTCCCAAGAGCAGCGCCTCACAGCTGTCTCCTTGGTGTTGTTGTTTTCTTTGTTCTGTAACTGGCCGATAACGATTTTCTTCTGTGTTTCATTGTTGTTGTTGCTGATCTCCTGTCCGCTCTGAATCTCTGCGTCCTTGGGAAACAGTCTTTCGTGTTCGCTTATCATCATGGACATCAACTGCTGAACCACCACAGTACCTGTGGGATTAAAAATAAATTAGCTGACTTTAGCTTGGCTAATGCATTTTTTCCATGCAACACCAGCGGCTTTGTTGAAGAGCCGAATAATCTAGGAGCAAAAACATTAAAAACAGACACAGAATAATAACCAATTACATTCAATGACAGCAGAATAAAGGACAAGGCCACCTTTTGCTTCACCTTAATTTACAGAGTTGTAATTTCTAGCTAGACGTATAATGAAAGCTGTAATGGTGGTCAGTGGTACCACTGTTATTTAAAAACCCATGCGGAGATAATTAAGTGTCTCAACCACAGTGGTCAAGTGTAATCTCTGGCTTATTTTCAAGCCCTTAGGAATAATTCAAAGGACCATGTTGTACACATTGAATTAGCGTCCCCACTGGTTTATAGGTTTCATGGGAGGTACATTTAAATATCAAAGATTCTTTACTTCAAATGCAGCTTCTTAAATTCAACAGTGCATTGAATCTCCAGAGTATGCTTTTCTAAACACTAATGGTACCATTTTTTTTTATTTCACTGAAATAGCTTCTCTTTACTTACAATCAAAACATGTCTTTTTGTGTGTGCATTAGGCAGTCACATTTAGAGAATGCCATCTTCCACACAGTAAACTTAGGGTGCTTTAGTTATTTGAGAAGAATAAATAATATAAGCTTCAAGCGCATATTAATTGTTTTTCATTTTCATTTGTCAAGCTGTAATCTTGATTCCTAATGATCCAGAACTATGCCTGCAAGGACAAGACTCTATAACTAGCTCACCTATTCTGCACTGTATTTTCAATATTTAAGCAGTAGGAGATCTAACTGCAAAAGTGCACATAAAAGGGCGCAGTGCTAGGGCAATCGTGCAGAGCCTGCCTGACAGTCATCGGGCTGTACAACCTCCTTTATTTCCACCTTGGCAAACCTTGTGCGTGGATTCTGATCTGTGAGGGGGTCTGCACGGCCCATACTTCCAGGAAGGGAAGGGAGGGAGAACGGCCTGGCAGCCATCTCTCTGGGCAGGTGGATCACATGATTTCACCTGGGATCGGCCCATTCACCAGAGTGGCCCCAATCTCATTGTCTGATTTCCCAGCAAGGGAATGGTGGACTGGGGGAGAATAAAAGACACTGGCCCACCATGCTAGCTTCAGTCTCTCTCTCCTGCCTCCTGAGCCTGAACCTGTTAGACCGTTTTACAAACACACAAAACACCTTGGCCCATATTAAGAAAAATAAAGCAGAGAGAGCTATAATCCCGCTGTCATGGGCCTTGCTGGGGCTTCCTCCTCTGCTTTCTGCTGTTGTTGTTTCCATGATTGTCTCCTGTAAAAAATCCCCCAAACACCCTTATAGGTTTGTTCTTCCTTCTCCTAAATAGACAGCTCGTAGGCATTTGTCTCTGGGGTGGTTGGATCTTGAGCAAGGGAAAAGGCAGAGGCAGGAACTGGCACAGGGGCTTGACTGGAATGCCTGAGAGCCAGGCTGAGCTGCTTCAGTGCCTGTAAGAAGCAGGTTTGTGTTTCACAGAGTCCTGTGCCAATTCACTGGCACTCCCACTGGTAACTGGCCAGGGTTCATTGGGTTTGCAGGTAGTGGGATCTGGATTGTGGACCCAGGGATTGATGCTGCCAATATAGGCCCAACCTTGTCCCACACATTCCTTGGGGTACAGCCCAGTAGGGTTGCCATACTGTAGTCGGTGGAGCTACCCTGCCTCTGTGGGTCAAAACCAACATTCGAGCAAATAATTGCCCAGGCTGTGATGCAGCTGCAGGAACAACTTTCAGCCCTTACCTCAGGGATCGCACATGTGATGGGATCCCATAGTGCAACAGATACCTACATCACAGCAAGCACCAACACTGCAGTAGATGCCAGCTACAGGGAACGGTGAGGAGTACTGTGGCAGGGGTTCGGGCTTGGATGAGTGAGGGTGTAGTTACTGCAGAGACGGGCAGTAATAGAAACTAGGGGAAGTTCAAGCATAAGAGGATCTTCTAGTAACACACTAATCCCTTCAGCTTATTTAGCACCACGGCTTCATCAGTGGCAGTAGCCACACAAACCCAGGTGGTTGCTATGTCTGGGTTGCTAGCTTTTCCAGGCAGCAAACAGTTGTGGGTGGGAATACCATGTTCTCTGTGGTGCCACATTAGGCACAACAGGATGTGGATATTTGAGGGGCATAAGAAGCAAAGAAAGCGAAAGACAATAAGAAGCATGAGCATCCAGTGCAAGAGATTGTCACATGATATTTTCAATATAGTGTACGATCATTTTTCAGGAGGGTGAACATTGTCAGTAGTACAGAACCCCACCTCACAAACTTTTGTTCTTTGGTTCTACTTTGACACTATTGTTAATGCACACACTAAATATGAAAGTTTCATGTGGTTAGACAACAACAAAGCCTTCAGGGAAAGGATATCCGATACCCCCAAGATGTCATAGGGCACCCATGATGTCCTATGGCTGTCTCACATGACTTTCGGGATGTCAACTTCATAGGTCGCGAATTGCACTTTTTAAGAGGCCACCAGCACTTTGGCTCAGTCATGAAGCAACTTAGCAATCGCAGATGTGTGCTGGTGGTTCAAACGAGCAGGTTGCATCATTTTGGACTGCAAATACAAACATTTGTACTTCCTGTGCAGCCAGCCATCATTCCAACAAGGGCTCATAGAAAGGTGGGTGATCGGGTTCACAGGTGCATCCATATGAACTTTGGGAACAAACGGTGGACAGTTTATCCACATAACTGAACAAGGTGGTGGTGGCCGCTCTGCTATCCAGTTTCAGAGATAGCTTTCAAGTACTTTATATGGGGCCTTTAGGAACCATGGTGAACACCAATGCACAAATATGTGTGCACATATTTCATTGATGTGCCAGAAACAGTATTTAATGGTGATGATTCAGAAGAACTGAAACAAATCATGTGAACCTGGATGATATATTAGGCAGATTGACAAACTAAAGAGCAGCAAATTGCCTGGACCAGATGGTTTATACCCCAGAGTTCTGAAAGAATAAAAAAAATGAAATTGCAGATCTTTTACTAGTAATTTGTAACCTACCCTTAAAATTGTCTATTGTAGCTGAAGATTGGAGGGTAGGCAATGTGACACCAATCTTTAAAAAGGGCTCCAGAAGTGATTCAGGAAACTAAAGATTGATGAGCTTGCCTTGAATGCTGGGAAAAATCATTTGGTCCTCATTTTTGAAAGCGAGTAGGGCTCAACTCTAATTAGGATCTCATTGCCCCAAAGTAAAACAATCACCGCAGGGGTATGCTTTTGCTGCCATTTTCAAATATTCCGGGAATATTCCAGCCTGAAAGCAATGGTAGGGAGGGACGTGCTTTTAGCAGTTTCACCATTTCGGCTCTGCGCTGAGATTGCCTCTAACTCACCCTCCATGATGGTCAGAGGATCTTCCACTTTTGGCCGCAGGATGTTGGGACCAAAGACAGTAGCCAGGTTTTGCACACTCATTTTGTTCACACCTGAATAAGACTGCACTTCATCTAAGAACCTACAATGCATACAACACAAAGAATTAGTATACAGTATTGGAATAAAAGCTGTATAATGCCTACTAGCACCTTTACAGAATATACACACATGCACAGAGGAGTGCACGAGTTCACTTTGAAAGCTAGTGAAACTCAGGCGCACAACAGCCTGCACGTTTATAAACGCCTGGGTCATGAAATCACCCCCTTAAGGAGCCTGCAGTGGAATATAGGGCTGCTTTCAGTTAGACTACAGCTTTTAATGTGGTCCAGGCAGCTACTCTAGTAGTAGTAACTGGTTGTTGTTGTGAAGCAAACTCTTTATTATCTCATGGCAGTTTGGTGCTGTATGTAAAACGAATTGATAGTTTCAGCCCAGTTCTCAGTGAGCAGGTGCTCATATCAGTGGAGCTACCATTAATACTTGCAATCTCACTGAGAAACTCAGATATCAAACTATAAGTGGCTAGGGAAAATAAATAACTAGTAATCTCCCAAGCAAGATGTGAATCCCACCTGATTAAGGTCGGGACATAATGGCAGACCACGGTGGAGTAGTTTGTATTATCAGTGCTATGCTATATTTATCCTCTAGATAAAGTAGCAAATGCAAATGTACAAATGCCATTACACCACCTTTCTCAATCATTACATTCAATGTATTAAATAAAAAATAAAAAAAAAAGGAAACAGTTGTATAAACATTTACAATTCAGGAATTAAGATCTGTATATTAATACTGGCTGGGAGACCCTGCTTCAGTTTTTCAGCATTACTTCTTCCCAGATTCCATGGCTCGTGAGCCCGAGTGTTGGAGCTGTTCTCAGAAGACGAGGCTGTCAAACCTAGCAGCTCCAAGTGAAGCTGGATTTCATGCATGGAGTGAACTGCTTTCCTCATCCCAGTTGGGTTTGTTCCAACTCCAGTCTTACACTTTCAGCCTCCGTTCCTCTCTGACCTCACTGCCTTGCAGAAACAGCTGGACACAACAGAGCCAGTCCTTAACATAAATCTAATTTTCTTCCACACTAAGGCATGACTGGATTCAGTTTTCAAAATGAGACAAATAAGTGCTGGAGCAATTGACAAGTTAAATGCTTATGTCTTCAATTTATGTACTTGTTTTGCTAAATGCACTTTTTTTTTTTTTAAAGTCAAGGTGCATGTACTAATAAAATCGAATACTTAAGAAAACATAGATGAGCAAGCAGCTCAGAAGAGTAAGATGCTTAGCTCCTTGATCAAGCATTCGTTTTGTTCACTTTTGACAACACAGCACTCAATGTGTACATGATCAGCTTACACTACGTTGGGTTTTTCCCCTGTTAATAGGGATGTGCCATTGTTTTTCCTGAATTAGACTGTGTCAACAACATTGCCTAATTCGGAATGGCTCGGTAGAACCAAAAAACCATTTAATTTTTCCGAAATTTCGGAAAAAATTTCATTTTTGAGTTAGCGCGCACTAACTCCTGATAGTACGCACTAACCCGAAAATCAGGGCCCCCGAAAACCCCCCCCCCCGAACTGCGGGAAAAACTAAATTCCCACGGGGGGGGGGGGGCCTGAAATGAAGCTCGACACAAAATTTTTACCCAAAGTACATTTCCTACTGCTCTTTGGGTTTCCAGTTCAGATTGGAACTGGTTTCTATGGAGGCTATAATACCATTTATACATTCGCATCTACCTAGGGTTTCCCCCCATTTTTATCCCTCTACCCCCTTTTATCAATCCTAGCCTTCACAGCGACATTCCTCCACAGACCACAGCTCCCTCCAGAATATAGTATAATATGAATGCACCCTGAGGGGGTAATTTTCAAAAGGAGTTACATGCGTAAATGTAGCTACTATTGTAGCAATTTTCAAAAGCCATTTACTCAAGTAAAGTGAATTTACTCCAGTAAACCTGGTTTTTACTCGAGTAAATGCTTTTTAAAATCAGGCCCTGAGCCTTGTCATTGCACAATGGCTGGGACTCACTTCCTGCTTTCTCCCTCCCAGAAGCAGTGAACACAGCCGCTGCAGCATTCCTGGCCCCTTCCATCTCGAGGAAGAGAAAGCTGGGCTTGGGAATCAAACCCAGATCTTCTGCACAGCAGTGCACTGAGCTGCCAGTGAGCCACTGCTCAGTCCAAAAAAAAAAAAAAATGCTACCTATGTTTTTTAAAATCAGTAATCAAGCAAGAGATCTCTGCTGACCATGCCACGGTTTCCTGCTGGTTCCTATTTCCTGATGAGTTTTAAATCATTCCATCTCAATGCATTATGAAGAACAATGGAACAACAATTATAAAACCAGGACTGGGCTAACATCTCATGGTGACACAAAGTTATGGTGGTAAACTGCAAGGCTGTAATGAAGTTAGAGGTGTTATAACAGCGTTAGGAGATCTCTTTTACACAAGTACAGCAGTACATTTATAAGTGCCGTTTTACAGGGATGGGTAATACACAATTCCGCACCCCAGAGCATTCATGCACCCTACAACCGCTCGCAGTTATCTATTTAAAGTAGTAATAAATTCTAAGGCCTTTGGAATTCAACATCTAATTTAAAAAAAAAATCTATTGCTAATCACTCTGGGGTCCATTTTCAGCCACTGTGAGGTTTGGCTAGTTAGCTGGATAAATATTAGTTAACCGGCTAACTTTAGGACAGTCCTAAGGCCCGATCAGAGTTAGCCGCATAAGTTAAGGGGCTAACGCCGAATATCAGAGTTAGCTGCTCAACCTATGTGGCTAACTCTGCTCCTCCTCAGAATGCATCTTGCCTGCCCATGATTATATTCTAGCTGGGTAACTAGTTACCATGCTAGAATTTAGCCGGATAAGGGCTAAATATAGTCTGTTAAGCCATTTAGATGGATAACTATTATGTTATCCATCTAAATGGCTTTTGAATATGGATCTCTGAGTAAATAAAAGAAATATTTTAAAACATTCTAAAGACTCTTCTCATGGACTGGTTCTGTTATTTTGGACATGTTTGTGCACTGTGACTAAAATAACTGATACGTTATAACTCATTCCATTTGAGAAACAGGAATGTCTACTACTGTTATTATATTTTACACAGGTGGATTACAGCTGTGGAATGAAATCAGGAAGTGATAACAAAACAAGACGAAGGACTGTTTTTCCTTTGGTGGCTTAAAAAATAAATGTAAATTTTATCTTGCAAGGGGCTTTTTGCACTGATGATATACTATTTTTGAAGTGCTAATGTTAACTACAAAGGAACTTATTTGATTACTAGGGCCTGATGGACTATTTTCCACATTCTTCTTTATCAGCTGCTGTTTTTCTTTAAGTATTCAGTGTTGTTATTGTTAATGTTTGATGTATTTTACTTGTAAACTGCTTAGAATATAGGATAATGCAGTATAAAAACTATTTAAATAAATTAAAGGAACTAATTCCTATTCCAGACAATATGTAATAAATGCACTGTTGCCTCCTTAATATGCATAAACAAATTGTCTAATTTGTATCCTCTCAGTACACAGAGTTTCACTGTGCAGCTCTTTGCATTTGCTTTTGCAAACTAAATGGTAAAATGTTCTGCTCTTGGTTGAACTGATTTAGTTTCTGCACAGCACCTGAAGATTTGGGTTATTAATGCATCAAAGCACAATTTGATGAATAAATTGAAAGTTATCTGAAAATGTGATGAATGCTTTGAAGTGCCAAGGTGTATACACGCGGCAAAAATATTGCCTTGTTGTATATGATTCCCTAGGAAATTCTAGACAAGGTTTGAAGAAAATCTTTGCTAGAGTATGGTTGCATTCAACATCGGAATTCAGCTGTTCACAACATAGTGATCATTTAGTAACATAGTAATGTCGGCAGAAAAGGACCAAATGGTCTATATCCAGTCTGCCCAGCAAGCTTCTTATGGTAGTATCTGCAGAGAAACCCCTATATTTCTCTTAAGAGTAGCAACTGCCGCTCCATGCAGTTATTCGATGAGCCTTTTTGAAAATTCAGACAGTGCTGTTGTATTTTGCTTATGGACTTGGCCTTAGAAGCAGTCCTGTACTTTTTCACTTATGTCTGCATATCAGTACCCAAGACCTTAAAAGTCAGGTTCCGGGCTGGTGGTCATCTAAATCCAATTCCTCTTCCACCTCCTCCCTCACCACTGTCAAAGTGGAAAGTGATGTAGTTGCATCAAAAGCATCTACGCTTTTTGGTTAAGGGTTATAATCCCTTGCCTTCTGTTAAGAGTAGTAATTGCTGCAATGTGCAGATTACCCCCATGCTAACAGTTCCCCAGACCAGAAACGTTGGGGCCCTCGTTGATTGTTGTCTGAATCCAACTCCCCTTTTCCCCTTGCCATTGAAGCAGAGAGAAATGTTGCAGTTACATTGAAAGTATCAAGGCTTATTGGTTACGGTTAGTAACCGCTGCACCAGCAAATTACCCCATGCCCTCTTCGTTTCCATCCTCTAGCCTTTAGGGATCCACAGTGTTTATCCCATGCAACTTTGAATTCTTTCAGTTTTCGTCTTCACCACCTCCTCCAGAAGGGTATTCCAGGCATCAACCACCATCTCCGTGAAGAAATATTTTCTGGTGTTGGTTCTGAGTCATTTCATGAGCTCTAGTTCAAACCTTTTCCATTGGAAAGAAATCAATAGAAGTCCGTGCCTCATTAAAACTTTTCAGGTATCTGAAGCTCAGCATCATACCTCCCCTGCACCTCCTCTCTTCCAGGGCGTACATATTTAGATCCTTCAGCCTCTCCTCATAAGTCTTCTGATACTGACCTCATACTATTTGGATGTCTTTCTCTGGACTGCCTCCATCCTGTCTCTATTCTTTTTGTGATATGGGCTCCAGAACTGAACACAGTAGTCCAGATGAGGCCTCACTAAGGACCTGTACAAGGGCATCACCACCTCCTTTTTTTTTTTTTTTTTTTTTTACTGGTTATTCCTCCTTCTCTGCAGCCCAGCATTCTTCTGGCCATAGCTATTGCCTTGTCATATTGCTTCACTGCCGTAAGATCAACAGGCACTATCACCCCAAGATCCATTTCTTGGTCCGTGCACATCAGTATTTCACCCCCCATCACATACAACTCTTTTAGAATACCACATTCCAGATGCATGACTCTGCACTTCTTGGCATTGAATCTCTGCTGCCAAATCTTTCACCACTCTTTAAGCTTTCTTAAATCACTTTTCATTCTTTCCACTCCTTTAGGTATGTCCCCTCTGTTGCAGATCTTAGTTTTATCCACAGATATCCTTTCTGCAATGTCACTCACAAATATTAGGGATGTGAATCGTTTTTCAACGATTAAAATTATCGTCCGATAATGTTTATATCGTCTTAAATCGTTATAGAACACGATACAATAGAAATTCTAACGATTTATCGTTAAAAATCGTTAAATCGTGTTAGTGCGCACTAACTCGAGTTAGTGCGCACTAACTCCCCGTTAGTGCGCACTAACTCGATTTAGTGCGCACTAACTGAAAATGATACAAATAAACACTTTCCAGGTCACTGAAGGTCAGTTAGGAATGAATATGTGTTCCTATTGGCTGGCTGCCCTCTTATCTATTGATATTACCAAGGTTACCACTGAGGTGATGGTTGGGGGGATGGGAAATGGAACTGGAAACTAACGAACACCAACAGAAAATGAAACAAAGTGTTCACACTTCCCAGGTCAGTAAAGGTCACTTAGGAATGAATATGTATGTATGTATTCCTATTGGCTGGCTGTGCTCTTATCTATTGATGTTACCAATATGGTTGGGGGGATGTGAAATGGAAACAGTTGGAAGCTTGACAAAAAAAGTAATGTAATGATCAGCACTCACGTGACTAGAACTTGTTTGTTTATTATTTTTGTTAGCAGGCACCTGAAATGCTAGTGCATGTTGAATTTGCCAATCACTGTGCATTTTAGAAAGGTGGTCCTGGCTGGAACTGTACACAGTTCAAATATATGTAATTGATTGTTGGTAAGTGTATTTTTTAAGTAGCCACACTGGCACCAGTATGTTTACTTTTCCTCCTACTTAACTCACTAGCTCAGCTTTGTAAGAAGGGCTTCTCTGCTTGTGTGTTGTTTTTGTTTGGTGTGAGGAGAGCAGAAACATCAGATCTTTATTCAATCTACTACAGTCATCTCTTACAGTGCCCTATCCCTATTAATACCAGGAGTGTTGTGATCTTCCTGCACACAGTGCCCTAACCCTGATACCAGTCTGAGACAGCTCCCTCCCTGCATTACTAGTGAGAGGCTGGCTTCACAGACAGGGGGGAGCTGCCTGACCCTCACTCCTGACTTCCCCCATGTCCCAGCTAGTGAATGGTGTGTGGGTGAGGGGGGGGGGGGAGGATGGTGAAGTCTGAGACAGCTCCCTCCCTGCATTACTAGTGAGAGGCTGGCTTCACAGACAGGGGGGAGCTGCCTGACCCTCACTCCTGACTTCCCCCATGTCCCAGCTAGTGAATGGTGTGTGGGTGAGGGGGGGGGGAGGATGGTGAAGTCTGAGACAGCTCCCTCCCTGCATTACTAGTGAGAGGCTGGCTTCGCAGACAGGGGGGAGCTGCCTGACCCTCACTCCTGACTTCCCCCATGTCCCAGCTAGTGAATGGTGTGTGGTTGAGGGGGGGGGGGGAGGATGGTGAAGTCTGAGACAGCTCCCTCCCTGCATTACTAGTGAGAGGCTGGCTTCACAGACAGAGGGGAGCTGCCTGACCCTCACTCCTGACTTCCCCCATGTCCCAGCTAGTGAATGGTGTGTGGGTGAGGGGGGGGGGGGGGAGGATGGTGAAGTCTGAGACAGCTCCCTCCCTGCATTACTAGTGAGAGGCTGGCTTCACAGAC
Source organism: Rhinatrema bivittatum (assembly GCF_901001135.1). Classification (NCBI taxonomy): domain Eukaryota; kingdom Metazoa; phylum Chordata; class Amphibia; order Gymnophiona; family Rhinatrematidae; genus Rhinatrema; species Rhinatrema bivittatum. The sequence continues at coordinate 344,230,749 of NC_042615.1, forward strand.
AGGGGGGAGCTGCCTGACCCTCACTCCTGACTTCCCCCATGTCCCAGCTAGTGAATGGTGTGTGGGTGAGGGGGGGGGGGGAGGATGGTGAAGTCTGAGACAGCTCCCTCCCTGCATTACTAGTGAGAGGCTGGCTTCACAGACAGGGGGGAGCTGCCTGACCCTCACTCCTGACTTCCCCCATGTCCCAGCTAGTGAATGGTGTGTGGGTGAGGGGGGGGGAGGATGGTGAAGTCTGAGACAGCTCCCTCCCTGCATTACTAGTGAGAGGCTGGCTTCACAGACAGGGGGGAGCTTCCTGACCCTCACTCCTGACTTCCCCCATGTCCCAGCTAGTGAATGGTGTGTGGGTGAGGGGGGGGGGGGGGGAGGATGGTGAAGTCTGAGACAGCTCCCTCCCTGCATTACTAGTGAGAGGCTGGCTTCACAGACAGGGGGGAGCTGCCTGACCCTCACTCCTGACTTCCCCCATGTCCCAGCTAGTGAATGGTGTGTGGGTGAGGGGGGGGAGGATGGTGAAGTCTGAGACAGCTCCCTCCCTGCATTACTAGTGAGAGGCTGGCTTCACAGACAGGGGGGAGCTGCCTGTCCCTCACTCCTGACTTCCCCCATGTCCCAGCTAGTGAATGGTGTGTGGGTGAGGGGGGGGGGGTGGATGGTGAAGTCTGAGACAGCTCCCTCCCTGCATTACTAGTGAGAGGCTGGCTTCACAGACAGGGGGGAGCTGCCTGACCCTCACTCCTGACTTCCCCCATGTCCCAGCTAGTGAATGGTGTGTGGGTGAGGGGGGGGGAGGATGGTGAAGTCTGAGACAGCTCCCTCCCTGCATTACTAGTGAGAGGCTGGCTTCACAGACAGGGGGGAGCTGCCTGTCCCTCACTCCTGACTTCCCCCATGTCCCAGCTAGTGAATGGTGTGTGGGTGAGGGGGGGGGGGGTGGATGGTGAAGTCTGAGACAGCTCCCTCCCTGCATTACTAGTGAGAGGCTGGCTTCACAGACAGGGGGGAGCTGCCTGACCCTCACTCCTGACTTCCCCCATGTCCCAGCTAGTGAATGTTGTGTGGGTAAGGGGGGGGGGGGAGGATGGTGAAGTCTGAGACAGCTCCCTCCCTGCATTACTAGTGAGAGGCTGGCTTCACAGACAGGGGGGAGCTGCCTGACCCTCACTCCTCCGGGGTATTGTGATCTTCCTGCACACAGTGCCCTATCCCTGATACCAGGGGTGTTGTGATCTTCCTGCATGCAGTGCCCTATCCCTATTAATACCAGGAGTGTTGTGATCTTTCTGCATGCAGTGCCCTATCCCTATTAATACCAGGAGTGTTGTGATCTTCCTGCATGCAGTGCCCTATCCCTGATATCGGGATGTGTGCAAGAAGATCACAACACCCCCGGTATCAGGAATAGGGCACTGTGTGCAGGAAGATCACAACACCCCCAGTATCAGGAATAGGGCACTGTGTGCAGGAAGATCACAACACCCCTGGTATTAGGGATAGGGCACTGTGTGCAGGAAGATCACAACACTCCTGGTATTAATAGGGATAGGGCACTGTGTGCAGGAAGATCACAATACCCCTAGTATCAGGGTTAGGGCACAAGTTCTAGTCACATTGACTGATCACATTACTTGTTTTGTCAAGCTACCAACTGTTTCCATTTCCCATCCCCCATATACTGTCAGTAGGAAACTTGGTAACATGAATAAATAAGAGGGCAGCCAATAGGAATACATATTCATTCCTAAACTGACCTTAACTGACCTGAAAAGTGTCAAATTGTATCATTTTCAGTTAGTGCGCACTAACTCCCAGTTAGTGCGCACTAACTCCCGTTAGTGCGCACTAATCGGAAAAAACGATTTTTAACGATTTTTTAACTAAAAAATCGTGCCTAAGACGATTTTCTTGCCCTGCCACACGATTTCTATCGTTAAGACGATATGGAAAACGATTCACATCCCTAACAAATATATTGAACAGAGCCGGTCCCAATACTGATCCTTGTGGCACTCCATTTAACACTGCTTTCTCTTCAGAGTAGGTTCCATTTACCATTACCCGCTGTCTCCTGTTAATCAACCAGTCTTTTAATCCACTTCACTACCTTGGCACTGACTCTCAAGCTTCTCATTTTATTCACAAGCCTCCTATGCAGGTCTGTATAAAAAACTTTGCTGAAATACAAGTAAATCACATCGAGTGCTCTTCCTTTGTCCAAATCTCTAGTCACCTTATCAAAAAAATCAATCAGATTTGTCTGACAGAATGTCCCTCTGGTGAATCCATGCTGCCAGAGATCCAACAACTTACTGGACTGTAGATAGTTCACTATTCTTTCTTTCAGCAGAGTCTCCATTAATTTGCACACCACTGAGGTGAGGCTTTCGGGCCTATAGTTCCCAGCCTCTTCTCTGCTACCACTCTTGTGAAGCAGGACCACAACTGCTCTTCTCCAATCTTGTGGCACCACTCCCGTTTCAAGGGATCTATTGAACAGGTATTTCAGCATGCTCACCAGGACATCTCTGAGCTCTTGTTCTATCCTGGGATGAACCTCATCCAGCTCGATGGTGTTGTCACCTTTCAGTTTTCCTGGCTTCTCTCATATAGTCTCTTCTGTAAAAGGAGTTGTAGCTACCCCATTCCCATTTACAGTTCAACCAGCAACGGTCCTTGTCCACAGTCTTTTTTAGTGAATACAGAACTGATGTACTTTTTTAATTATTTCTGCCATTTTTCATCTGTCTCTATACCTTGCACCTTGTCCCTTTTCAATTTCATTATTCCACTTCTGGCCTCCCTGCTTTCTCTTGATATATCTGAAAAATGTTTTGTCACCTCTTTGGCAATCCTTTCTTCTACTTCACCTTTTTCTTTCCTGATTTCTTTCTTCGTCTCCCTCAGTTTCACCAGGTATTCTTTCCCTGTGTTCCTCTTTTTTGGGTCTTCTTGAACCCTGTTCTTTATTTTTTCAGCTACCTCCTTTGTGAACCAAATCAGTTTCTTATTTCTTGTACATTTGTTTACTTTTATAACATATAGATTTGTTGCCTTTATTCTGCACTTTGTAATAACTCCTTTTAATTTGGCCCACTCTTGTTCCACCTCGCCCATTTTTTCTCAGTCTTCTAGTTCTTCCTCCAGAAAAATCCCCATTTTGTCAAAGTCTGTATTTCTGAAATGCATAACTCAGGTTTTTGTGTGACTTTTCTGATTCTTATTTGTGATATCAAACCACACCATCTAATGGTGACTGGAGCCCAGGTTGGCACCTGTCTGGACATTAGAGTCATCGTCCCCATTTGTGAGCACCAGATCGAGTATCACACCCTCCCTCGTGGGATCCATTACCATTTATTTGAGCAGATCCCCTTGAAGGGCATCCACTCTCTCTCTACTTCATGCAGATTCCGGAGCAGAGATAGTCCAATCCAAATCCGGCAGATTAAAATCTTCAACGATCAACACTTCTCCCTTCTTTCTCACCTTTTGGAGATCTTTCATCAGATCTTGATCCAGGTCTTCAGTTTGGGTTGGAGTTCTGAAGACCATACCAGTTCAAATGGAAGAACCATCATCCTGTTTTCGGATAGCCCATAATGCTTCCTCCCTACCCCACTTCCCTTGCATTTTGGTTGTATTGATATTGTTTTTGACAAAAAGAGCTATTCCCCCCCCCCCCCCCCACACACACACATACACACACTTTTCTGTCCTCTCTGACCTTCCTTAACAAGTTATAGCACAGGATGGCCATATCCCAGTCATGAGACTCCGTGAACCATGACTCCAGAGCGGCAAAAAATGTCCAAATCCACCTCCACCATTAGGGCCTGCAGTTTGCCATTGTCTATAAAACAAATAAGTAAATAATTTTAATTGTATATTCCACCTTTTGTGACAGTCCCTTCAGAGAGTATTACATTCACAGGTTGGATGTATTTTCCTGTCTACCAGAGGGCTTACAATCTAAGGGGCATATTTACTAAAGGTTTTCTCCCATTTTGTGAAAAAATGCTTAGTAATTGGGTCCCTAAGATTGTACCTAAGGCAATGGACTTGCCCAACCTCACAAGGAATGTCAGTAGGATTTGAAGCCTGGCTTCCTTGCTTTGTAGCCTACTGCTCTAACCACTAGGATCTACACCATCATGCACTTCTACTTTTGTCCAGTTTCCTCTTCCAACATTCACATTCATGCAGTGGCAGGGAAAAGGAAGCACTTCCCAATGCTGAAGACTGCACTGCCTCTCCTAAGGGCATCTGGAATGACTAAGTGCCATGATCCTAGAATCCTATCTGCCTCGGGCAGGGCTTCATGCAGAGCAACCCAGACCACAGTGTGATCTTGATTTTTCATCATACTTATTAAAAAAAATCAGCACTCTTATCCAATAAAAGCACTTCATGTTCCAGAGGTGATCAATGTACATACTGTTTTCCTTTGCGGGCCACAGAAACGCGGTTTGCATAACTTTATAAGATCCCTTACCTACAGATGTACTTCAGGAGATTGTAATTGGCTGGCGGCAGGCTCTTCACGTGTTTTACTAATTCCTTTACTCCCTATAGAGAAAAAAAAAAGCAGTCTTCAATTAAAATAAATAAATGAGAGCAATACAGGTAAACAGTATTTGAAATAAGTGACTTTATTAAAATGTGGATCACTACACATTAAGGGCAACTCATGGCTTTGACAGCGCATGGGGTAAACAAACACCCATCTTCACAGTCCCAAACCAAGTAATGTATCATCCTTTTTTTAAGATGCAGCTCATTACCAGCTTGGGTACTGTACTAGATAACTGGTGCTTCACTCATCCTCAGTCCTGCTTCTGAGCTCCTTATTAGGCAGGCCTGGTGGTTTGTCTATGTGTTAATTACCACAGCTCTCGTTATTTCTAATGGGGGCTATTCACTAATAATACTCTACAAAGTGTGCTACCAAATGCCACACCTTAGTACATAGACTCCTTATATTATTTATGCTATTGGTTTTGTAACCCTCCACAGAAGGAAACACAAAAAAAGGATCTGATGCCAGTTTGGGAACACAGCGCTGATTTCTTGGTAGGGCTCACTAAATGATGGGTCAAGCAGATGGTGTAATGCACTCAGGCCCAGAGGCAAGGGGTGGAAATACCTGAGCTGGTCAGGGAAGCAAGCCACATACATCTACCCCCCCCTCCATGAAACCCTCTCTGACTGCTCCTCCAACTTTGTCCTTAGAAACTCAAACAGTTAGATAAAGGAGAGAGACTCACTCCAAAATATATTAAAAAAAAACTAATCAATGCTTATTTTCAGGGGTTACCAGTAGCCAGAATTTACTAATGGAGATTTAAAGCAGGAGATCAGTGGCTTCTACAGTCAGGCTGCAGCAGCACCAATTTTCACTCACACTTTTGACAGTTCAAACTATTGTTTTCCCGAAAGATATAGATTACCTTCCCTAAGTTACTCCACCGTCTTGTTAGCTTCAATTTGTTTCTAGGATATCATTCCTTCTTACAGAAACCAATTTCTCTTAACATTTTGATGACTTCCCATACACTCACAAGATACTCAGAACTCTCCTTGAGGATCTGACAGAAATTCCCTGGATTCTGACACTCAGGTCCTCCACGAGAGTGAGACCCCATGCTCTCTCTTTCACCTGGATAATCCTCCATGAGGAGAAACATCACGCTTCAGGCTTTGCAGAGCTCTCTCCCCTTGGGGAGAGGTACCCTGGGCCACCCACTCCCTTTTAGGATTCCTGAAACCTATTCCCAACAAACTTCAAACTCAGCATTTTAAAGTCCTAAGAATACCCCCCTCTATAGAATATTCTATGCCACATCTCTTAAAAAGGTCACTACTAGAAACACAGGGCCCGAAATTCAAAAAATAATGAGCTCCTAATTTTAGGACCCTAAGTTAGGATCTTAAGTTAGATACCTATTTTCAGCTGAATGTAGGATCCTAAGTGTTCAGCTGAAAATTCACTTAAATTTAAGGTCCTAAAACTTCGGCTTATAAATTTAGGAAGGCTATTCATTTGCCTAGATTTAGGACCCTAATTTAGGTGCCTAGTTCTGAAAAAAAGTTCTAAGCTCCTAATTTTGTTCCCTCCCTGAACTGCCCCTGCAGCCACCTACTATTTTAGGGCCTTATATTTAGCAGGCTAACAAAACAGTTCCTTAATTTAGGGAATCAGCCATAGTAAATTTTCAAAAGGACCAATTTAGGAACTTAAATGCACAAATCAGGAGCCTAAACTCTTTGAAAGTTGGTCCCCCAATAAACCTTCCCTAGTCGAATTCAGTAAATACACTACGTACATATACATAGTGTACTTAGTTCTTGGTACATGTACAGTGTCATTTTACTATTCATTATACCATCTAGTGGCCATTCAGAATACCACACTTTTATTTACAGTGAATTAATAGTAATGACAGCTTCTGCTGTCCTACAGTATCTTCACACCTGCTTTAGTACACAATATTTAGCACCCATAGAGAGGTCAATATCCAAAAGCCACTTAGATGGATAACTAAATGGCACAGCTGGCTATATTCAGCCCTACCAAACTTCAATGTTAGCTTACAATTCCAGCGCTGACTCTATCAGAGCAGCGCTGAGAGCGGGGCAGGGGGTCCCGCATCCCTGGCTCGCATAGAAAAAGATTATGGGGGAGATCGGGGATGGAGGACAGGTGGAGGGGGGATGGAGGACAGGTGACCCGATTCATCCTTCTGCTGGGGGCGGGGAAGGGGGAGAGGCAGCCAGATTGTATGTTTATCTAATAATCAGGACTGGTTTAAAACTGGCACAACTTTAGATTTAGATGGAAGAGAAAGGGGATTCTGATACTAAATTTTATGTGAGGACAACGCTACTCAGCGGCTTTTCTTTTAAAGATATGCGGCCATGTAACGTGTTATCCGGCCACACCCCTGACTCAGAACTTAAAAACACAAACAGCTATATTCAAATACGGCCGTCTATATCTTTAAGTTCTCCGGCTACATGTATGCGTAGGATATTTCAGTTCTAAGCCAGGGGAAAGGGTGAAAAAGGATAGCAAAGGAAAAGGAGGCAAAGCTGCAGTTCTTCTTAAGGAAAGAATAGAGCACAGTGCACCGCTCAGGACATCCAAACCATTCTGCGATGAAGCAAACGACAAGGAGTGCAACCTCTATACGTTACTAAACATAACAGATATCTATGCTTAATTCTTCTTTTTAATGCAAGACGCAAGCTATGGAGCAAAGCAAAAAAAAAAAAAAAAAAATACCCAGGCAGAGTTACGGTGAATAGGCAAGCAGAGGGTGTTTACAGAAACTCACAGTCTCCTCTTCCCTGCTGAGCAGTTTGGCACAAGAAAGAAACTCCTGGTATTTTGCATAAGGGATGACGGGCTCTGGAAGTTCTCTTAAGTACAGCTTCAGGAGGGATGCCACCGTGTGCACGTCTGTATCGCTGTGGGGGGATGAGGGAGAAAACAGTAAACAGCCCTGTGAATGAAATGCAAGTAAGTTTCCCCTCCAAATGTCACTGGTTTTATTCAGTTAAGGCACTTTGGGCACTGATTCACTAAAGCTTCGCGTCCCCTCCCCCCTCCCATAGAGGCGCAATGGGAGAACAAGCTTTAGTAAACCAGGACTTCAATATGGCAAAACGAATCTTCTAGCTTTATGCACAATTGCAGCGTTATTCACTTTTATTCTGTTCTTATAGTTGTGTTATTTTTAAATCTGGACGGAAAAGATCACTTTGGAGCCTCCCCTTCCCCAAAGATACTGCATCTTCCCCCCCCCCCCCCCACTTCATATCTTCCAACCAAAATTCTGCTCTTCAATTTTTTCCCTCCCAGATCTTCTCCAACTCAAATGAGTCTCAAATAATAGGATGTTAAAGCAGCTCTTCCTTTCTGTCGTTAAATTCCCCTCCATCGCCACTGAAGCCTGACTGACTGCCTGCGGTATAACCACGAGATGGCAGGATTGGAGAGCGAGTGCCAGCTCCACATAAGGAATTTTCCATTCCGTGTAAATTATTGACAACTGCATGGGTATAAGACGTGAAACCACTCATTTATATGTACAATGGCAGTTTTACACTGATAAGTTTAGGTGTTTACTTCTTTTTTTTTTTTATCTGCCTTCCCCATTTCAATGAATTGGTTTGAACAAAAATTCAGATAATATTTTCAGCAAGGTATCAGGTTTGGAGTTGCTGTGCCTTGTGATTTTGTCCTAATTCCCTTGAGTAAGTCATAAAAAGAAACAGGTTAGAGAAAAGTGATAGTCTACATTATTTATTTATTTATATTTAACACTTTTCTATACCGACCTTCATGGTGGAGACCATATCAGGTCGGTTCACATCGAATAGGGGAACTGAACCAAGAACAGTAACCAAAAACAAAAGGTTGAACATGAAAAAGCAAAGTTACATTTAACAGGGAAATTAAACTTGGAGGCATAGACTGCTGGAAGGAAGGAAAGGCTAGAGATAGCGGAGAAATTATTAGAATAAACAGAGCAGTCAGGAGGCTCTTATTCTGGGCTTAGGGGTAAAATGGAAATCCATTGCTCCTAAAGGAAGTTATTAATGTTTTGGTACTCTAATCCTTACCTAAGCTTGACTTACTAGTCCATGATTTGGCTCTGTTTTATGCATCTCCATTGCAGGCTATATTTTAAATATTTAATATTCTTCAGGGTGACCTATTCATGTCATGGTGAAACTGCTGGTGCTTTGCGGCCTTACTTTAAATCCAAAGAGTAAACTTCCAAAACAGCTTGACTTGCGCAATTCATTGCTAGAACAAATAACACATTCAAGGTCTTGCAGGGTGTTTCTTTCAACAGTACATGCGTTCCATGGTGAACTGTGCTTAATGTGGCTTGTCAGGGTGAATGCACCAATGATATATACACACAGGGGCAGATTTTATAAATGTACGCGCGGGCGTACTTTTGTTCGTGCACCAGGCGCGAACAAAAGTACGCTGGATTTTATAAGATACGTGCGTAGCCGCGCGTATCTTATAAAATCCGGGGTCTGTGCACACAAGGGGGTGCACATTTGTGCAACCTGCATGCGCCGAGCCCAGCGCGCGCTGCCTGTTCCCTCCGAGGCTGCTCCAAAATCGGAGCAGCCTCTGAGGGAAATTTCCTTCCACCTCCCCTCACCTTCCCCCCTCCCTTCCCCTACCTAACCCAACCCCCCGGCCCTATCTAAACCCCCCTACCTTTGTTGGCAGATTTACGCCTGCGGAAAGCAGGTGTAAATCTGCGCGCGCCAGCGGGCTGCTGGCACGCCATCCCCCGACCCGGGGCCTGGTCTGGAGGCCTCAACCACGCCCCCGGGCCCGCCCCCGAAACACCATGTCACTTGCGGCCCGCCCCCGACACGCCCCTCCATGCAAGCCCCGGGACTTACGCATGTCCCGGGGCTTGCGCACGCTGCCGAGCCTATGCAAAATAGGCTCTGTGCGCGCAGGAGGGGTTTGGGGAAGGTTTTTGGGGGGTACGCACGTACCCCTTTGAAAATCTACCCCACAGGGAGGATAACTTTCAAACAACTGCGTATGGCGGCATATAGGCGCCTATATGGCCATGAGTAATTTTACCATAATATTTTATATATCACATTTATCACGCATGTATATAAAATACGTGTTTCTTTGCCCTGCTATATATGTGCATAGGTATGCTTCAGTGCGGATATACGCAATGCATTGAAAGCAAATAGTTCAATGTATTGAATGCTTGTGCTTTTCTGATGCATTTAAAAAACGTTGGGTAGATTTTACTCTATTTATGGACCATTGTAAGGGGGGGGACGACACTTTGATTCGGGGTGAGTTTTCGGGAGGTGGGTTGTTGCTATAGACAAATTCAGAGGTACTCATTGTAAAATTGACATCATTAAAGAATTTTAGACCAAAAGTGGTCCTTTTCATCCCTTATAAGGACCAATGTGTCTGTAACCCCCCTCCCTAAAGCCCAACCCACCTCCGGAAAACTCACCCCGAATCAAAGTGCCCTCCTTACAATGGTCCATATATAATCAGATTGAGCCTTATAAAGAGGTTTGTTCTCTCTCTCAAAAATTAAGGGTTATGCGCATTAGTGCTGGCCCTGCCTCTGGAACACCCATGCCCTGCACACACACATATATGAATGTACGCACACCCTTCCCAGCTATTTAAAATTCATGTAGCCCCCAAGTGGCCCACTTACATGCATATGTTGCCATTTTTGCGCGTGCAAGGCTTTTAAAATCTACCTCTATATGGGCATATATTTTACATGCAAAAATAAATAAAGTGGGACTTACTTGCATAAATCAAGATTTATGCGCATAAGTCGGTATATTTCAAAATATGGTGTGCATCAGTGAAATTGCCAGTTTTACCAATTACTCCACCAGTTCACCCAGTTCTCCTCCAGGCCATCAAGACCCTCCTGCTTCTTCACTCAGAATTCCCACCTGGGCAATACTACACAGTAAATGCATTCAATATCACTTACACCAGATAATTAGCAGGTTTAAAATTATGCGAGTGTCTCTTTTAAAATTGTAGTTTGCATAAATATGGCCCTGCCCTGGAACGCCTCTAGACCATCCCCATTTTGCGTGCAAATATGTGTGCATAAAAGCAAAAATATGTGTGTGTGTGTTGGAGGCTTATAAAATAGCAGGTATGCAAGTAGATGCTACTTATGTGCATATATACTAATTTTTATGTGCATAAGTCTTTGAAAATTCACCCTTAAGATTGTCTGACACTGAAGTGAATGTTGGATGCTGAAGGAAAGTTACAGGGCATGAAAGAATCTTAATGGAAATTTATTTGACGAGAAAGATGGGTGGACTTAGGGGGTGAATTTGCATTTTTTTAAAAGATAAAATATTTCAATGTGATAAAGATTACAAACTAACAGGGTCATTCATCAAAGTGCATTATGGCCCTAATGTCTCTGTTTTTTGGGGGAGAGAGAGAGAGAGAGCGAGCACCTCTGGGATGGCACACATAGTAGTCAACTATTTATACTGCTATAGGAGGGCCAGCTAGTAACTCGAGGTGCGGTTTTGGTGGTGGTCTAGGGTTTCGGGGCCAGTTTTACAGGCAGAGTGAAATGTATGGACAGCACAGCAGACCTTGGATAAAATCTGATGTGATTTGGCGTGAGGAAAGTCACACAAAGATGAGATTTATTTCATGTTCTCTCAACCTAGCTTGATGGACTCTCTACCAGGCTACAATCAAGCTAGGGCAAAAGAACATTGTAGTAGTTTCATCTTTGTGAGACTTTCCTCCCTCCAAATGATGTCAAATCTTCACCGAGGTCTACTATGCTATTCGTACGTCTCACTCTGCATGTAAAACTGGCCCCAAAACCCTAGACCACCACCAAAACCTCACCTTGAGTTACTAGCTGGTCCTCCTATAGCAGTATAAATAGTTGACTACTATGAAAGCTGCACAAAGAGGCTTCATCTCTCTCTCTCTCTCACAGAAATGTCTGTCTGGGGACTTCATAACTTGCAAAGTACAAATATATATGACAGGGTGTATAGTAACTCTTGAATTGCCATGCCTTTAGTTGCATTTTAATGAATCTAGGCCTAAGAAATGTATGGGGTTGGCTAGAGCTTAGGGAAGCAAGTTGAGAACCAGGGAAGCCTGACAGCCAATGGCATGTGGTGACATTTATAGCAGGGGAGACAGTCTCACTCTCCTCCCACATTTGCTGGCGCCCTGCCGAAGTCTTGTTCCCTCAACCCTCTCTCCTCTAGAGACAAAAATGGAAGCCATATGGTATTAGGCCTGTTGTAACATGAAATGGTTGTGGGCTTGGCCCTCAGAAAGTCATGAATAAACAATTACAATATAGTAAACCTCCCATATGAAAAACAGCACTCAAACTCAATCCTACCAACGAAACGGCAACACTGCAAATATTACACCAAGCTGTAAAACACTAATATACCTCGTATTTAGAAAACAGAACAAGCTTGACTGCCTAAAATTCCTGTAAATAAAAAAATACATGTACCTAAAAATATTGTATAAAAACTACACAAGTCCCTTCTTCAGATATCAAATAAGACACATTCACTTGTAAAGAAGGGTCCTATATTGTCTAAATGACTCCCATACAGTATTTTTGGATAATAGTTACATAGCTCCAAAAAAAGCTAACACAGCCTACCAAGAATACAGTTTACCCCCAAGAGACAAATCTTCCATATCAAAAGTAAACTAGCTCCCAGGATTCAAACAGCAACAACTCTAATTGGGAAAGAACAGCACTAAAAATATTACATCGGGCCTTAGAAGACTGATACACCTCCTATTGAAAATAGATGGACTGCTATAGACCCCTAAACAGAAACTATACATTAGCAGAATCCCTCATGTGGATCACATATACAGAACATAGACCTTAACCAAAAGCAAAATAGGAGACCAAAATAAAGAAATATAATGCATCAATCATAAAAGTAAAACCATGCTAATAAAAAAATAAGTATTTAAAAACAGCTGATGAATAGAACATCCAATAATTAAAACCTCATAAAAATGTTTATACAATTTCTCAAAATACCAATATAATAATTCAAAACAGCACACACAAAAAAACCAAAAAATAGTGAAACTAATAAGAATTTTAAAAATTTCCTGCTCTTCATACCTGGGATGTTTTGATTTCCATCCACTCTGAGATTGTTGTGGAATGGGGGAGGGGGGAGTTGTACAAACATTTTCCTCACACACACACACACACACACACACACACACACAGGCTTTCACTTTCTCACTCACACACACATACACCCAAATACTGGTTCTCACCCACTTACCATTTCAACACACAAATAGGCAATCATCCACCAATCTGCACACACTGGCAGTCACGCATATACACACATATCCCTACACACAAGCTCCCACCCACCCAGCCACACACACACACACACACACATTGCCTCTCAACTTCTCCCCCACATACTCACACATACAGAGGCTCTCACCCACCCACACACAGTCATCCACACTCTCTCTCTCACTCACACACACAGTCTCCTCCCACATACACACACATATATACACACACACACACATAGCCTCTCACCCACTCACAAACACACATCCAGGCTCTCACCCACCTACCCAGGTAGTCAATGTATGCACACAAAGGCAGTCACCTCCCCCACACTGTCACCCACCCATATCCACATCCATATAAATGCAGGCAACCACCCTCCCACACCCACGCACAGGCAGGTAGGCAGCCACCCACCCAGGCAGCCATGCACAGACACATACACATAGGCAGTCACATACCTATTAGCATATACAAACACACACAGGCAGACACACACACACACACACATACACTCACTCACACACACACCCCTAGGCTCTCAACCAGCCACACAAACATAGAGCTTGGGCCTATTCTTCAGTCACCAATGGGATGAGTTCCCCTGGAGGCCACTGCATCCTCCTCCTCTTTTCAGCCACCAGCGGAATGGGGTCCCCTGGTGATGTCCTCTCTCTCTCTCTCTCTCTCTTCTGTCACCGCGGAATAGGCTTCACAGCAGTCTGCCGAGTTGTGAAGTGAGCAGTGACAGGAGTCACATTTATCCGAATGTCATCCCCTGCTGCCGTGGGGCTGGTCTGACAATAAAAGCTGTGAGAACAGTCCCACAGTAGCAGGGAATGATGTTTGTATAAACACGACTCCTTTTGCCTGGGGGGCTATAGGCAGGTCTGTTGCTAATGATCAGACTGGGCACAATCAATGTTTAAAACTGGGGCTGAATCCCTTGAAGGCCCTGACTGCCCGCCACTTCTAGGTTCAAATCTTGCAGTTGCTCCTTGTGACCTTTGGCAAGTCACTTCACCCACCTCTGTTGCCTCTAGTAAAACTTTGGGCTTCATTTACCAAGGCTTTTCTTCATTCTGTGACTAAACTATGGAAAAAAATCTTAGTAAGTAAGACCCTTAATTTATAAGCTTTTGGGGGACAGGGAAATACCTAAATGTAACCCGCTTTGAAGTGGCTGACCATACATGTCGAATTCCTATTTACAGATGCTATTTAATATGTTGGAGTCCTACAGATTGGCAAACCTATGTGTGCAATACACATGCAATGTACAATATAAGCCTTTAGGAAACAGCACGGAAAATAGGGAAGCTAGACTCAGTTACTCATCAGTAGCCTACCCTTAACTACAAATATTCAAATACAGGTAGGACACTTTCAAAGCTGTTTATATGGGTGAATAGTGATTTACCTATGTAAATAACCTCTCTGAAAACTCCCAGCTCCCCCCTCAGTTTGCATGTAAGTACAGGGGATGTTCCTCAGTGCATACACTTTTAGCTGCATTTAGGGGAGGCCTTCCTGGGGGGCCGGGGTTGGAAAAGAACACGTGCAGATTCTATTTTCAAATCTGCGTGTGCTGTTTTCCATGAAAAGTTGTATTGTGACTAAATTTTCTGTATATTTATATATGTTGTAACTTGCTTAGCCCACTTGTGTTATAAATGGGAATACAATTTTTCAAATAAATAAAATGAATGCATAAATAAAACCACCACCTTAACAGCAAGTTAAAAGGATAATAGATTCCATGAGAAAATCTACCATGGCTTTTTTAGAGGTGAATTTTATAACTGTGCACAGGAGCTGAAAGTCAGAGAATATAAGGTACTCGGCACACTTTAGCCCAAATTCTCAAAGTGAACCGACACACATAAATCTGCCTTAACAACAACAGCAGATTTCAGAGTCTACATTTAAGAATGCATATTTATGCACATAAATTGAACATAAATAATTTCTCCTGCCCCAATTTCACCCCCACCCTAGAATGCCTCTTTTTTTGCGCATGTAAAAATACATGCGCAACCTCCCCCTCCCCCCCAGATGGGGCACATAAAATGTGAGAGGGTCTGGTGGAAGCACATCAGTCTCAGTGGAGCGAGACAAATAGAGGCTGTAATGTCTCTGGGTCCCAAGGCAAGGGCAAAATTTGAACTGGGCAGGGAACCTAAACCACATGGGCCTCGTCTCTTTCAACCTCTCTGACTGCTGTCCCAAATTTGTCCAATTGAAACTTGCACCTGCAGATAAAATAGGAACTTAGAAGATACATTTAAACAACTTTTATTTTCTGGGGTTATCAACAGTCACAGTTTACAAAATAATGCTAAAAATCACTTATTAAATCAGGGGTTTCCACAGCCAGGCTGCATCAGGATCAGTTCCTATAAACAACTTACCCCTAGATTCATCAAAATGGGTTATTAAAGCATGGATAACAAAAAGGGGTGTGTTTAGGGTAATTTGTGGTAAACTTTTCACACCACACAATAATTCCTATTGTGAGAGAGAGAGAACCTATCTATAAGGCCATCATAGTAGTAAAGTATTTATATCTCTATAGAAGGGTCATCTAATCGCTCGAGGTGAGATGCTGGTGGAGTTTTAGGATTTAGAGGCCAGTTTTTCATGTAGCGTGAGACATACGAACAGCACAGTACACCTCGGTGAAGATTTGACGTCATTTGGAGTGAGGAAAATCTCACAAAGATAACATTTCTACTATGTTCTCTCGCCCTAGCTTGATGGACTCTATAACAGGGTGAGATAACATAGTACAAAATGTCATCTTTGTGAGACTTTCCTCCCTCCAAATGATGTCAAATCTTCACCGAGGTGTACTGTGCTGTCAGTGTTCGTACGTCTCACTCTACATGAAAAACTGGCCCCTAAAACCTAAACCACCAACACCTCACCTCCAGCTATTAGATGGTCCTCCTATAGTCTCCTGCTCCCAACCTCACTCATCTCATAGCCACAAAAGAACGTGCCTTATCTGTAGCAGGGCCCTCGATATGGAATTCTATGCCCCCTGATCTGCGCCAGGAACACTGTTTTCAGAGATTCAAAAAAAAAAAAAAAAAGCTAAAAACCTGGCTTTTTAAACAGGCCTTCCCTTAACTCTTATGAAAGTGTAAATAACTTGACTACCTTTATTTGTACATAATTTCCACCATGTTGAATTATATCATTTCTGTTACATATCTTAACCTTCCCCTTATCTTCAGTTTTGAGTTTCATCAGTTAAATGTATTTCTTTTCCTCGTTAATCTGTTCTGTGTAAACCGATATGATGTGAAAACGAATACCAGTATATAAAAACTTGTAATAAATAAATATAAATAGTTGAACACTGTGAGAGCCTCCCCAGAGGCTCTTTCCCTCTCCCAAGCCCAGAAATGGCTGAAATGCAAATCTAAAAATGTATTACATTACATATCACACAGCTTAACACTGGGAAAAAAGGTGCAGTTATTTCCAGCATTAAACCGTGCGATAGCATGCGTTATGCCATTGCATAGTGCAGTATTGTCCCTCATTTTATTAATTCCCACCCAAACTCCTCCCTTATCCAGCCCCTTCCCAAAATTTGCATCTGCGCCTTGTGATAGCGTTATTATCGCCATAATGCATTTTGACGAATGACCCTGTTAATGTCCAAACGTTAAATATTCCAAACTGTTACTTTCAAAATGGTACAGAATACTTTTCCCCATCCCTCCTCCCTCTTCTTACTCCATGAAATCCCCTCACAAAAATATCACTTTCACGTTTGCTTATGGTGCATTCCAATATATAAATACAATAAACGATCATAAATCTTTCTTAACACTTTTGTGTCTCACAGTAAACCACTCAGCTCAATACAAGAACACTTCTTGAGACCTTGGCAGGGGTTCTTTGATTTCCCCCAACTCAAACCTCTCTGGCTACCTCACTCCCAAGTCCTCCATAATGGTGTCACCTCCCTTCTGGATCAACTTCAGTTCTATAAGGACCCAAGATGGATCCATTATCTGCTTCCCTGGTGGGGAGACATTTCTGTCCAGCTTGGGACTTTTCCCCTTGAGAGGGAAAGCCCCTGCTGGGCTCTTTCCTTAGGGGCAGGCGCTCCGGGCAGCCCACACCTCTTGTGGGTCCCTGCAATCTCCTCAACTCCTCCCACCAGACTTCAAACTCAGGATTATATAGTCCCAATACCACTTCCCCTAGAGGATCCCTCATGTAAAACCTTTTTAAAGGAGACTCAAAGTAGAGTTCAGCACCATTCTTCCCATAATCTCCTAAGTGCATGTGCATAATATAAGTTTACCACACACAGGGACTGCTCCGAGAATTGTCCCATCAGTAGTTTTTTTTTTTAATCACAATACTCAATCGTTATAAAATCCCAAGAAAAGGTTAACTGGACTCCCCCAACCAGAAACCTTTCCAGGGGGCTCTTCAGTTCCTATACATGCACATAAGTGAGTTATGGGCACACAACTCTTCTGGGCAATTTATGTGTGTAAAAGATTTTGAAAATCTGGCCCACAGTGTAGAACCAATAACTACCATCTTTCTAGCTGCTTTTTCTCACTTTTCATGTCACAATTATTTTTATTACAACACATATTCTACAGCATATTAGTGAACTTTGCAGTCTGCAAAAATGGTCTATAGGACATTTTTTAAATATTCAGGAAGCTAATACTTATGTTAATCAGACTCAGACTCAAGCACACTAGAATTAATGTTTTAGAATTTCCTTTGGAAATGCAAAAAGAGGTCAAGGACATATCAAAATCACTGACATGTTATTCCCACAGTGTTCTCTGTGTACAAAGCACAACATAAATAAATATGTATCCAATTACTCTCTGATCAGATGTTAATGTTATTTCTAATAAATGAAAGAATCCAAGAGAAGAACACAGGTTTGATTATTCTGTCCAAGCAGCTTCCTCTTGCACCTTTGGGTATCCACTTCAACTGGACCTGAATTAGCTAGGGCTATGGCACTATGAGCCTTCATTTGCAGCAGTCTCGGATTTCTCCTCTCTGCTCTATTTTTATTCCCTCACCCTCCTTTTATAACCCAGTCATCACAGTCACAGTCCCCTAGTAGGCGTAGGCAGAGTGGGATGACTGGAATTTTCTCCTCCTTGCTTCTGATTAGAAAAAGCTTGGTCCAAGAACTGAACCCAGGCCTCCTGCACAGCAGGAGGAACGACCAGTGCAATGGGCCATCAGTTTTGCTCCTTGCATTGTTCTTTCATTTTTCCTTATCCTGCTTGCAACCATTTTTATTTTAAACAGAAAATATCCTTGTACTTATAACCATAAACAATCTCTCCCTAAATAACCTCCCTAGCCCTCAAACAAAATGTAAGCCATTTTCCGATATTTATCCTTGTACGCTGATGTCACACACAATCCTAGGGCTAAGTTCTGACCCTGTCTCTCACAGCCCTGGGATGGATTCTCTGATATGGGGGGAGGGTAGACCTCCAGGACCAATGGCAGCTCAAGGCAATCTGCTGCCTGAGGCGAGGGATGAGATGGTGCCCCCGCCCAAAGGCAAAGCACAGGTCAAATCATTGAGAGGGTCTTGGGGGGGGGTGGGGGCAGAGAGTCCCCCTTGAAGTCTGGCCCTTCCAGTGATTGGAAATGCTTTAGAAGGGGGAAAGAAAGGGTTAGAATTCCCAAACAAATGGCAAAGAGTGTATCACTAATGATATTTTTTGGAAGCTGGCGACCCTGCTACACTCCCAGGAATACTACAACCTGCCTCCCACGTTTCTGCAGCATTTGCCCCCTGGAGAAGTGGGAAATGGGTGAATAGTGGGGGGGGTCTGTGTGTGGCACACTCTCTCCAGGTCGGTGCAAGGATATCAGGCACACTAGGAGAACTTTACACACTCACCCTCACCACATAGTTAAAAACTGTGCATTTATAACAACAGATTGAACATGAAAAAAAGATATAGTCTTCCAAGATAAAAATATCACAGCAACATGTATATTATTTTTACATGCACTACATTGGTGCCAACCAGAAAACTCTGCAAAAAAGACATTTGTTATTAAGTATATTGTAAAATACAGTTGATGTAGGCTTAGTCCTCAGAAAGCCATGAGTTAACTGAATAACAATGATAATATAGTAAACCTATTATGATGTATTTTATGCTTGCATTGTAATGATTAATCTGCTTAATACAATATGTTTTCTATAAGCAGCCCAGAAATATTTTAAATAAACCTCCCATACCAAAACAGCACTAAATGCCAGCACTCAAGCAGTTACAACCCTACTTTTGAAAAGACAATGCTACAAATATGATGCCAGGTTCTAAAACACCAAGATACCTCCTATTAGGAAAACAAAATGTATGGCTGCTGAATCCCTACACAGAAATTATATGCCAGCAGAATATGTCCCTTTGATCACACATGTAGAACACAGACGGTTCAACACCAAATATAGAATAAAATATAAACAGGAATGTGCAGACAAAAACTGAACTGGAAACTGCATGAAGCCAGACTTGTTTACAGTGCAACAATGGAAAAATAGAAACACCATCATTCTTCATAAAACAATAAAAAATCAAAAATATAACATTAATCACAATAGCAAAACTATACTAATAGAAAGAATAAATATTTCAAAATGGCTGATGAACAGGACATCAACAATTTTTTTCAAATGTTCTAAAAAATATATATATATTTCAAAACAAGACACATCAAGTAACATTCATCAGTTAAGAATAAAAAGAATTCCCCACTTTCCACACCTGATATCTTTTGATTTCCACTCACCCTAAAACTGTTGTGGATGAGGGGGGAGGGCGCACAAACATTATCCTGTCTCTTTCACACATGCTCGCATGTTCATTCTCTCTCACACATATACTGTCACATGTACATACATACATACACTTATACATACCCACAACCTCCTCTCACAGACACTGACACACTCTCAGGCTCTATCTCACTACACCCACACACAAGCTCTCACTCCCCGAATTCTCTCAATCACACACATGCTGTCACTCTCACTGGCTCCCTCACATGCACACACAACCCCAGGCCAGCTCACACATCTCCCCACCCCCCCCCCCCACCCCAACTACCCAGGCATGCACACATTCATTCTCACACAAACACACACCCCCCAGTCAGACACCAATTCATTCTCACACATAAATAGACCCCCCAGGCAAGCACCAATTCATTTTCTCACACACACACACACACTCACTCTATAGGGCCTCAGCCTCTATCTCCCCTCTGGGCCTCCTCTACGAGGGTTGCCGTGGGATGGGCTCCACGGTGGTCCTGATCTACTCAGGCCGCTATGAGGTGGGATCCACGGCGGCCCTAGCACCAGCCTCCTCTTCTCAGCCGCAATGAGATGGGATCCACGGCAGCCATGCCACAAATGCAGGATGCAGCTCCTCTTCAGCATGCAGCGGATGCTCCTCCTCCTTCCTGCACATGCGGCTTCGGCAACGTATTTCTTCCGGGGCCACGCAGGCAAGAGGGAGGAGGAGCATCTGGAAGTGACTTTTTCATCGGGCTGTGATGGCACCACGGCCCTGCCGATCTTCCTGCTGTACACTGCCCCTCCGTCGGTATGCGACTGAGGCAGTGTGAGGCGGATGCCACAGCGGCATTCTGAGAGGGGCATTTTTTGCCACCTCAAAATTCTGCCGCCTGAAGCGGCCGCCTCACCCTGCCTCATTATAGAACCACTCCAGTCCAGGACCCAAAGTGCAGAGGAAGAAACCCTTCCATGGGCAATGTTCTTAATAAGTGTAGTGTGAATGGGGATAAATTCTGGACGCTCTGGATATGTGTTTCAATTTAAACTCTACTGCTGCAGATCTTCAATAGTGATCATTTGGCACCATACACACTTGATTTTTTGTTACATCCATTTCTCAACTCAGTTTCCCAAACTTCTCTGTATCTGTGAACTTGTCTCTTGGTATTTGGGTTCTGAGATATCCTACCCTCCTGGGCTTGGAATAGTAGGTATCCCAAGATGAGCTTAAGGGTTTCCTAATGCTGTCTGACTCCCCCTTATTAAAAATACCTGGAGGTATATATTCAGAGAATACTTGCAACAATGCTTTGAGTTTCCTGAACAACACTTAAGGAAGGAAGGCCTCATGCTAACCCCAAAACATGTGTTAAACAATGGATTGTCAACACCAGAATCACACATTTTATTTCCTGAACCCCCATCATTACTCTAATCAGAGACATCACTAGCACTGGCACCCAGGGCCTATACCCAGAGTCCAAAGATTAGTGCCCAGAGTCACAGCAGTGGCTTCCACTATGGATGAGACTAATGAGTCTGCAGCAGTGTTAGCTGGACTGCACAGTGAAACTAGGAGGCAAGGAGACTGAAAACATATCGGCCTGCCTACATGGGGAAAGGAGAATGCTGCATCGGCCAGAACCTCGCTGTCCAACGAAGAGGAAGCTAGGTCAGCTGGGCCTGTGCGGGGAAAGTAGAAATCTGTGCATCAGCCAGGCCTGCGCAGACAAAGAGGAGACTGCTGCCTCAGTGGGTCCATGGGACTGAAGAAAGAAGGCTATTTGTTGCCTGCAAGTTCCAGAGAGTCACAGAACTTTGTGTGTGAGTAAGAAAGAGACTGATTGCATTTGTGTGTGTGTGTGAGAGAGAGAGGCAGAAAGCATGTGTGAGTGGGTATGACAGAGAGAGAAAAAAGAAAGAGAGAAGAGAAATGCAGAGAGCAGGTGTGTGTGACAGTGCATGTATGTGTGTGCGTGTGTGTGAGACAGAGAGAGCGACAGAGAGAGAGCATCTGTGTTGTGTGTGTGTGTGTGAGTGGGCATGTGAAGAAGCATATGGGTATGTATTTGAGAATGCATATGGGAGATTTCTTGTCTTGATTTTCCTTACTGACTAGGAGATGCATCAAGCTGCAATAGTGCTTTAATGCGCATTATTACGCGAGATATATGCAATATTGTGTATCTTATCGCCCAGATTCCCCTATTACAATGACCTTCTTTGCATGCAATTTGTATGATTGAATAATGCAAATGCATGCAAAGTAGGTCATGCATAGGCAATCCTATGCAAATATTTTATTGAAGCTAAGAAGGGTCCTGAGGCCCCCACCTCACATATAAAGCAATGGCAAACAATTAAAAATAAAGCATCCCAGTAAAGAAAGGAGGTTGAACGGGGGTCAGTGCTGACTCTCATCTCAACCCAAGTTGCCACTCAAGGCGGCCCTGACTCCCGCAAATAAAAAAAGGTGAATATGCACTCACGTGGTGATGGCTCCCTCCTTCCTAAAGACCAACTATACAATCATGGCCCTGGCCCCCCACCCCCTCTCCCCCCAAAGAACATAGAATGATAGCCCACCCTCTAGCCCATGAGCCAAATCAAAGTTAAGTAGGGTCCTGGTTCCCTTACCATTCCCACCCCCTATTCCCAGAAGTCCAAATTAGGCCTCTGACCCTCGGCACACCACTCCACTCCCCCTAGAACCTGAAATCCAAGTTGGGGCTCCTGTGGTGGGGTCAGGTGCACCCTTGCACATGACCCAGTCCATCCCATTCTTCAAAATGACGTCAACCTGATCTTGCTGCAGCCATGTGACTGGGATTGGACCAAGTGGAGGGTGGGGAGGCAGGTATGAGAAGAGGGCTGGTACCCTAATTTTTATCTTTTTAGATCAGGGTGATAGGGGAGCCAGGGCCATGACTGTATGGTTGGTCCTTTGGGGGGGGGGGGGGGCAGGACCATGATTTTCTGGTTGGTCTTTGGGGGAGAGGGTGGGTTGATGTCACCATGTGACCACATGTTCACATTTTTTTTTATTTGGGGGAGTCAGAGCAGCCAGTTGTGTGGCGGCCTCGGGTTGAGACATTGACTCCCGCTCAACCTCCCTTCTTTGCCAGGATGGGTTTTTTGGGGGTCAGTGGACATTTAAAGCGATGCTAGGTCCATGAATTTGGGGCCACCATCACATTCAAGGACTGCTCGCTGCGTTCTCTTGTCCTGTGGTGTTTGGCCACGAATCAAAAGAATGCGTCATACAGCAGCAATGTTTTTTCGGAGGAAGAGCCACACTATTGTGGTGACACCCCCTTGCGATAGTGGAACCCCTACCATGAAAATATATCATGG
Source organism: Rhinatrema bivittatum (assembly GCF_901001135.1). Lineage (NCBI taxonomy): Eukaryota > Metazoa > Chordata > Amphibia > Gymnophiona > Rhinatrematidae > Rhinatrema > Rhinatrema bivittatum. The sequence continues at coordinate 344,253,825 of NC_042615.1, forward strand.
CTTAGTGGCTCTAGGCCTGAGATTGCTATCACCAAGAAGTTGGGTAAGAAACCTTTTCAACCCATTGGTCAGAAGAAGCAACTCATGGCACATTCCACTGATCCAGAGGCATCATCTTTACATTTTTCCTAAAACCTTTCACCCTACAGGATGAATAATATCCATCATTCCTGAATGTGGATCTCACATATCATGTGCAGTACTGCCATCGAATTAGCCTCTACTGACTGAGTACTCCACTAGTAATTTCTTTATAAATTATGTCAGGAAGAAAGATCTCTTTTGGATTTGACATTCATGGGAAATACATGATGAAAATAAGAACCCTGGCCAGTAAAAACCCTCATCACTGTTGTAGTCAACAGATAGACCATAGCACCCACCTGTCCACTTCCAAAGCACACATTCCAAAATGAACTTAGGCCTCAGTGTACAGCCAAGGACAAAGGGAAGAAAATCCCTGGGATCATTTTTGTACATCACCTTGTAGCCCTTGGGAAAAGATAGGTTATAAATGTGAAAATAATTAAATACATTTGAATTAAGAAAAAGTCCAAGCAGTAAAGGGAAGGATCATGGTATTCACCAAGAAGCATTTGACTGAGGAAAAGTAAAACAATCATCATTATTGTTCCCTGGCAAAGGATAACACCAGCAGTTTAAGACAGACTGCTTTCAGAATCGGATCAAAGCTTCCCAAACATTGCTTCAAGCAAAATACTCTTCCTCAGGGGAGCAGAAGGGTATTTCCCAACAGAATAATATAATTCATTTAAATATTCACAGTGATATCTCTCGTTTGTTGATTTGTAACCTCTTCGATTTGATGATTAGAATGAAAAGTTTAATGGTTGATGTGCATGTTACGATTCTGCTTGTGGGATAAGCCCACAAGCAGCCTCTCACCTCTCCGCCATCCAGTCCTGTGGTCCAGTGACCATCCTCTTTCCCCTCATGGCCTGGAGGCCGCTGCCATCACCACCACCGTCTGTGGCAGGGAACCACCACTGTCTGGGTCTCCATGCGGCCCGGAGGCCGCTGACGCTGTCTTCATGCAGCAGGAGCTGCTGCCGTGTTCCGTGGCGAGCCTGCCGCCATTGCCCTGGAGTTCCTCTTTGCAGGCCGGAGGCCACCGACATCATCTTCTCCCCTGCACAGGGAGCTTCCATCGTCAGCTCCTCCCTTGCGGCTTGGAGGCCGCTCAGAAGCCTTCCTCCGTGGTGGCAGGGAGCCGCAGATGCTGGGCCTGGTTTTGCGGCCTGGTGCCATTCCTGCTCCTCTTCGTGGCATGGACACCGCTCTCCAGGGTCCTGCACCTAGGCCCGAGGCCGCGCCTCTCTCCGGATCTTAAAGGGCCTGCAGTGGGAGTAGTCCTGCAGTCCTTCTTGATGATGTCATCGTGGGAGTTTCTCTTCAGCCCATTAAGAAGGGCCTCTCTTCACTTCTTCATTGCCTTTGCAAGGAGCCAGTCCTCCTTAGGACTTCTCAGCATCCCAGCTTCTCCTAGGCACTCTGTTCTTCGTGGGATCCAGTGTCTTCATCTTGGTCTCTCGTCTGATCCTGTGACTTTGTCATGGTCTCTCGTCCGATCTTGTGTCTTCGTCATGATGCTCTGATGTTCCTGATCTTCATATCCAGATGCTCTTCTCTTCAGCAGCGCAAGTCTCCGGGAACCTTCGCTTTTAATCCACAAGCTTCAGGTTCCTAGCTCAGAGTTCCTTTTGCTCCGAGTCATCACTCTGAGCTTCCTTTCTCCGAGCAATCTGCTCCGAGTTCCTTTCTCCAAGCTTTGGATCCTGAGGTTCTGTTCTGAATTCTTATCCTGACCTGGTCTCCGGAATATCTCGTGTCTGCTTCAGTCCATGCCTAAGTCTCTGCCTGAACCTGCTCCATCCCAGCGTGGCTTGATTGGCTGTGGAGGGTGCACCTTGGTGCAGGCCTCATCTGAATCTTTGTCATGCCCTGATTCGAAGTTCCACCGCTTCGCCTGGAGTCTGCTTCACCAACAGCGTGGTCCGCGACCTGCCTTGAGTGGCTGTGTAGGGCTGTGTAGCACTCATTCAGCACTCTCTGTAATCCTGAACTCTAAGCAATCTGAGTCGGTGTCTGAGTCTGGGGTCTGCTTCATCATCAATGTGGCCCATGGCCTGCCTTGACTGGCTGAGTAGGGCGCGTGGCAGTACTTCTTCAGTATTCTCCTTAATTCTGAACTCCGTCTGAATCTTCAAGTATCCTGTGTCTACATCTGAGTCTGCCAAGTATCCTGAGTCTACGTCTGAGTCCTTCAAGTACCCTGAGTCTTCGTCTTGTCTGTTCGTTTCTGCCCTCAGCCTCTGTCTGTCCTGTCCTGTCGCATCTGCTGTTCCGTACGGCAGGTCCGAAAGGGCTATCGAATGGCCAGAGGGCTACTTCAGAGACCAACATTGCGTTGTTGGGTCTCTCTGTGTCAGGTTCGGCAGAGGCCAGGGCTCCCTATCTCCAGCCTGCTGGCTCGTGCTGGGGCACGTTTTGCCTGCCACGGTGCTTCCCCGGAGATCCTCTCCGGTCATGTCTTGGCCCAAGGGTGCACTTCCTCTCCAGGAATGGGACTGCTCCCAGGGTTCCCGCACCAGTGCAATGTTGAATAATAATTCCAGCTCAGGCATAAGGGAAGAGAGGATCTAGGAGGGGTATTCAGATTGAGTGATATCACAGTGAAGATGTAAATGGATTGTATAAATCCTATGTGAGTCGCACCCCATGGAGAAACATCATTCTCCAGGAAATGGCATTGAGGAAGCCTAGGAGGCAGTCTGCCTTTTGCCGGTTGGTTCCTGGAGAGTGCATGCATAGATTCTGTCCTTTGCTGCTTTCAATTCTGTACTCCCACTGCTCCAAGAGTGATCATCAAGAAAGGAGTTCGCTGGAACCTTCAAAAGTATCCATTTATGTAAGTTCGATAATGGAACTGGTTTGTTTATTTGTTCTTGTAGAAATTAAATTAAAAGCATGCAAGAAGCCCAATGCTCAGGAAAAAGTGCAGGGCTCCATTCTTGTGTCATTAATTTTGGTAAAAGTTAAAGATCAATTTTCTGGTATTTCAGATATGATATGAGACTTTTACATAGTTTCATAATCCATTTGTACCTTAGTATTAAGTAGCAGACTCTGCAGAATTCTTTTTTTTTTTCTTTTATTAATTCATGAAATACCACAGCTGGACACCAATTAGCCTGATTTACTGACCTTGTCATTATGCTGAGTTGGAAACTTGCTTCTCCTTGTGTAGATAATTGCCAAACTATGTGTAAAAATCAAGTTCTCATTTAAAAGGATTTATTCTTTAAGAGTCACTCAATTGGCTACTGTTAAATCTAGAAAGGGGAGGTAGTATTAAAAGTCATTAGATGTTTTAGTTTTCTATTTGTGAGTATTATGGGCTAAATTAGGAGCTTTGCATACTCACGCCAACATAAAGGCTATGTAATAGGTTGCATATATAGTATGTTTATCTGAATGTAAGCGTCACATCTATCTGAATTATTTTTAGTACTAGAGAAATTTAGTAATATATCAAGATCCAGCAACATCTAAATCCTTTGTCAGTTTATATATAATTGCTTAGCTCTCTGTTAATGAATTATGGAACTATAAAACATAACTATTACAGTTTTAAATATAGTGGATCTGACACTGAACACCTATCACTGTGTTTTGAGAACCAGTTTTAAATTATTTTAGAATTGTAGAAGTTGTATTTTTTCAACTTAGAAAGAAGTGAATTTAAAACACATCAGAACTGGTTTCAAATCCATAAAATACATGAGGACTGCTACTACTAATTACATCTATCATTTCTAAAGCTCTACTAGACATACACAGCTTTGTATAGTTACACATAAGAGACAGTCCTGGCTCTCTGGACCTTACAATCTAATCAAGACAAACATACAAGACAAACAAGAGTCTGCAGAAGTGTATTTATTTTGAAGAAGTGATTAGGTGTTAAAAGCATCCTCCAAAAAGGTGGGTTTTTAGAGTGGCTTTGAATTTGGCCACAGAGGGAGTGTGACACACCAACTCAGAGAGCCTGTTCCAGGCATACGGTACAGCAAGGTGGAAAGCACGCAGCTGGGAACTGGCAGTGGAGAAGGGCACAGATAAGAGTGACTTGCCTGATGAATGGAGCTCACGAAGAAGGGTGTACAGGGAGAGAGGTGAAGATAGATAAAGAGCAGCTGCAGAGTGAACGCATATGTAGGCGAGGAAAAGAAGTCTGAACTGATTACCTCTCCCAATCAATCACACTAACTTTTCTTGCACTATCTGGTTATGTGATGGAAAGAGACTAGGGGTAAACATCTAACAATCACACTAAGTTTTCCTTTTTCCATCCTTAGGGGGATGTTTTTGACATTTTGGGACTATACCTAAGATTTTTCCCTGCCTGGGATTGGTCTGCCTCCCGTTATACAATTTGGGCTGAGCATGTACAATGTGTGATTGGTTGTAGTGTTGATTTTGGAGCAGAAGGAGTGTTTATTTTTTCTGGTGGATCCCAGTAGGCCCCACAGCCTGCAGAACTGGGAAAAACAAGGCCAGTAACCAGCAGCGGACTCACGATGTCGGACCAGCCCAGGTATTCACCGCCCAGGCCGGCCCAGGACACGTCAAGTGGTCTGCCAAGCACGGCTCTGTCATGGCCAGTAACCTTGCTAGAGCCCTCATGGCCCTGGAGGGTACTGCCTTGAGTGAGTAGGGAAGGATGAGCTTTGTCTTTTGAGAGAGTTGTTTTTGTGTATTTAGACCTGCTCCTAGCTCAGGAGGGTTGATTTGTGAATAACACATAGGGAGAATTGTCGCCAGTCAGAAATGTGAAAAGACTTCAGCACTGATGATGGCAGCATAAAGTACACATAGGAGCTTGGGAGAAATTGATTGTTATTTAAACATCGAAGTTATAATATTGATTAAGAGATTTTTTTTTATTATATTCTCTATTAAGGGTTGTAAATGGCATTGTAGCGATAAGGGTGTGCAATATAACTATTGATATTGTTGCGCTGGAGGTGGACCCTTGGCCTGGTGCAGGATTGGTACGGCCCTCTGGTCGGACCCAGAGAGCGCCTGCCACCACGAGGCGGAGCACAGGAGGAGACAGAGGCTAGCTGGAGCTTCACCAATAGCAACCCGGGGTTTCTGCAGGTTGAGCCCTTGGGTACCCAGGCCACTTGGTCTTAGGTGGACCTCGCAGGGTCTCCCAGAGAGGAAGTGCAGGGGAGTGCTCACCATGGACAAGGGTGTACGGTCGATGTTCAAGCAAGCAGGTTCAGGAATCACAGGAGGCCAGAAGAGAGTGTCCAAGTGGAGAGCGAGGATCAAGGCCAGAGTATCAGTCCAGAATGGTCAGCCGAAGCAGGGGTCAGTACCTGTAATCAGTCTGGTGGTAGTCAGATCAGGCAGAAGTCAAGTTCCAGGCAGTGGTCAGACAAGGTCAGGAGCAAGCAAATGTCAGTACCATATATACAGGACTCAGGTGATATCAGAATCGGGCGCCGCCCGTGAGTTTCCCCGCGCTTGGTCCTTTAAAGCTGGAAGAGCTCCGCATGCATGCGCACAGTAGGGGGGCGGGGCAAATGCCAAGGAGGATGCCGAGCCCCGGAGCAAGGAGCGCTGCAAGGAGGAAGGTCCCGATGGGCCTAGGGACGCTCGTGGGAGCCGTAGAGGAGCAGCGCTGGGATTGAGAGAGGAGCTGGTAGACTGTTGCGCCAGGTGAGCAGGCCCGGTTGCGGCACCAGTGCAGCTGGGAAGCAGAACAGTACCCCCCCTTCTAGGCCTCCCCCTTAACAGCCTGGGCTTCTCAGGATGGGTCCAGTGGAACTCAGAGAGGAGGTACTTGTCGTAGATGTGGTGGGAGGGGTCCCAGGAGTTCTCCTCTGGCCCGAAGCCCTTCCATGACAGGAGGTACTCCCAATGGGCTCTATGGCGCCGGACATCCAGGACCTCTTTTACCTGGAGGATGTCTTCAGGTTCTCCGGCAAGTTGGGAAGGTGCAGGAGGCCTTCGGGAAGGTCAGGTCAAGACTAATGGCTTCAATAGGGAGACATGGAATGTGTTGTGGATACCTTGGAGAGAGGAAGTTGCAGCTGGTATGTAACCGTTCCTATGTGTCGGATGATTGGGAATGGTCCAATGAACCTGGGAGCCAATCGTTGTGAAGGAAGATGTAGTCTGATGTGTTTGGCACTTAGCCAAACTTTCTGGCCGGGCTGGAACAGCGGTGCAGTGCGACGATGAACATCCATGAAGCGTTTGGCACGATCGGCCACCTGACCCAGTCGTTCTTTGACCTGATTCCACAGGCGGCATATTGTCTGTACCGTAGACTGGGCTGCAAGAGAGGGGATGCAAAGTGGCACTGGTAGAGACAGGCGTGGTTGGCGACCAAATACCACTGAGAAGGGTGAGACACCATGGCTGAGGCGATGTGGGTATTGTGGGATAACTCGGCCCATGGCAAGAGGTCGGCCCAGTTATCCTGCTGATCATTGACATAGCTTCATAGGAATGTCTTCAGGGAGCAGTTTGTCCTCTCGGCTTGGCCATTCACTTGAGGATGGTAGGCCGATGTCAGATTCAGGGTAATGGCAAATGTTTTACAAAGAGACTTCCAGTACTTGGCAGCGAATTGCAGTCCACGATCAGAAACGATCTCTTTGAGTAATCCATGTAAGCGGAATACATCTTTAAGGAAGAGTTTTGCCAGTTCAGGAGCTGAGGGGAGGCTTTGAAGTGGCACAAAATGGGCCATTTTTGAAAAGCGGTCAATAATAACCCAAATGACTGTGTTGCCCTTTGATGGAGGCAGATTGACAATGAAGTCAGTAGAGATGCTTGACCAGGGTTCAGTGGGAGCCGGAAGAGGTTGGAGGAGCCCCCATGGATGACCATTCGGGGGTTTTTGCTGTGCACAGATGGAGCAGGAGTCCACATAATTGCGGGAGTCTTTAACCATGTTAGGCCACCAATAAAGTCTTCTTAACATCTCGAGGGTCCAAGCCCGGCCAGGATGGCCGGTCAACTTCGAGTCATGGGCCCAGCGAAGGACACACTCCTAGAGACGGCATGGGACCACCGTCTTCTCGGCAGGTACCGTGTTGGTAATTGCGAGGGATATGCACGCTGGGTTGATGATGTGCCTAGGAGTTTCGAGCGTATCTTCTGGCTCGAGGGAGTGAGAGAGAGAGTATCCGCTCGGATGTTCTTTGCTGCTGGACGGTAACGGAGTTCAAAGTGGAAGCGTTCAAAAAACAGCGCCCAGCAGGCCTGTCTAATATTCAGTAGCTGGGCTTCTTTTAAGTGTTAGAGGTTCTTGTGGTCTGTAAATATCGTGAACTTATGTTGTGCTCCTTCTAACCAGGGGCGCCATTCCTGAAGGACCAATTTCACAGCTAAGAGCTCACGGTCCCCAATCATGTAGTTTTGCTCTACAGAAGAAAACTTGTGTGGGTAGAAAGAGCAAGGTACTAAGGCCCCTTGGAGGAATATTGGCTCAGGACCGCCCCTGCTCCAATGGAGGAGGCGTTAACTTCGACGATGAAGGGGCGGTTAGGATCTGGATGACATAGACATGGTCCGGTACAGAAGGCCTCTTTTAAGGCGTGGAAAGTGGATTGAACCTTGGGGCTCCAAACTTGAAGGTTACTACCTTTCCCAGTCATGGCCATGAGTGAAGCAGCTAGCGTGGAGTAGTTAGCAATGAAGTTTCTGTAATAATTTGTAAATCAAAGGAATCTTTGTAAGGCGCGGAGGCCTACTGGCTGAGGCCAATCTCGAATACCTTGAAGTTTCTCAGGCTCCATGGTGAAGCCTCGATTGGAGATGATGTAGCCCAGGAATGGAAGGCGAGTCTGTTCGAAAATACACTTCTCTAATTTTCCGTAGAGGTGATTGTCTCTGAGGCGTTGGAGGACTGTTTGAACATGTGAGCGGTGGGACTTCAGGTCTTTGAAAAAGATCAGTATATCGTCCAGATATACCATGACAAATGAGTATAATAGATCCCGGAAGATCTCATTCATCAAACGCTGAAAGATGGCAGGGGCATTACAACGTCTGAAAGACATTACTACATACGCATAGTGGCCATCCTTTGTATTGAAGGCGGTCTTCTAGATGTCCTCTGACTGCATTAGTACAAGATTGTATGCCCCGCGGAGATCTGTCTTTGTAAAGGTCTGAGCTCCTAGGCGATCAGATAGTTCGCTGATGAGTGGCAGAGGGTAACGATGCGTGCGAGTCACGCATTTAGCCGCTGGTAGTCTATGCAAGGATGTAAACTGCCAACTTTCTTCTTCACGAAGAAGAATCCGGCTCCTGCCAGGGAGTCGGAGGGTCTTATGAATCCTTTATTCAGATCCTCTTTAATGTACTCTGACATTGCTTGGGTTTCCGGAAGCGAGAGGGGTAGGTTCTGCCCTTGGGAGGCTTGGTGCCCGGTAGGAACTCAATGGGACAATTGAATTTTCGGAGCGGATGCAGAATGTCAGCATTTTGTTTGGAGAACACATCTTTGAAGTCAGAATACGGAGCAGGTAACCCAGTCAGGGTTGTAGAGTTCAAAACGATAACCGCTGGAGATACCTGTCGCAGACAGTGGTTCTGGCACTGGGGTCCCCACTGAGTTAACTGCAGGGATTGCCAGTTGAAGTGGGGTGCATGTACCTAGAGCCAAGGAAGTCCTAAGATTATCGGATGCATGGAATGCTTCAAGACAAACAGAGAAATTTCCTCTTCATGGAGGGTTTCCACAGAGAGGCGAAAGGCCACGGTGCGATGAGTAATGCGTCTGGGAAAATGCTCTCCCTGGATTTATGTGATGCAGAGAGATACTTCCAGAGGTTGAAGTGGGATCTGGGGTAGTGTGACGATATCGTCCAGAATAAAATTGCCACTCGTCCCAGTGTCCACGAGTGCAGTAGTGGCAAAGGAGCGTGATTCCCTAAAGAGGGACACAGGAAGTAGTATCTGGGGGCCAGTAACAGTAGTGCCCAAGTTCAGGACCCCACCGAGCTCTGGCTTTGCAGTTTCCCGAACGTACGGGGCAGGAAGTGTCTGGAACCACCACAATATAAGCAAAGGCCTTGCTTCTTATGTCGGAGACGCTTTTCAGAGGACAAGCGCCCGTGATTAATCTGCATCGGTTCTTCTGGTGATGGAGGAGGTGCTGGTAAAGTTTTCATCTGGGGACTCACAGCATGAGCTGGGCGTAAGGCAGAGGCCGGAGGACCTTTACCTCCTGGTGTCGCTGTCGTAGGCGATGGTCAATCTTGCCAACCAGGGAAATCAGGTCTTCAAGAGATGTGGGAATCTCACGAGCAGCCAGCTCATCCTTGAGGGCAGGAGACAAACCCTCTAGATAGATTGCCCATAGGCAGTCCTCTTACCACCACAGTTCTGTGGTGAATGTTCTGAATTCTACCGTGAACTCGATGAGCGAATGTGAGCATTGTCGGAGTTGGAGAAGCTGGTGTCCCGCAACCGCCTGTCGGCCGGAATCCTTGAAGGTCCGCTTGAAAATGGAAATGAACTGGGAAAGATGGAGGAGGATAGCATCAGAACGTTCCCTAAGTAGGGGGGGCCATGCCAGGCCTTTCCCCTCAAGGCATGAGAGGATGAAAGTGATCTTGGTTATCTCACTCGGGAACAGTGCAGGCTGCAGTGCGAATTGCATAAAGCACTGGTTGATGAAGCCTCGGCAGAAGCGCGGATCCCCATTGAAACGGGGTGGAGCTGGGAGGGCCAATGATGCCTGAGGGGGCAGGGTTTGAGCCAGACCTCCTGAGTTTGCCACAACAGAATCCTCTAGTTGAGACCATAGTCTCTCCACAGAAGAAGCTAATGCTTCTAGGGTTCATTGTTATTCTTGGACATGAGCAGCTAGGCCAGGAATGGTGGGAGACTCCGCCGAGTCCATGGCCTTGGCAACCTGTTGTGCTGGAGGTAGACCTTTGGCCTGGTGTAGGATTAGTACGGCCCTCTGATCAGACCTAGAGAGTGGAGCACAGGAGGAGACAGAAGCTAGCTGGAGTTTCGCCAATAGCAACCCGGGGTTTCCGCAGGTTGAGCCCTTGGGTACCCGGGTCGCCTGGTCTTAGGTGGGCCTCGCAGGGTCTCCCAGAGAGGAAGCGCAGGGGAATATCCACCACGAGCAAGGGTGCACGGTCGATGTTCAAGCAAGCAGGTTCAGGAATCACAGGAGGCCAGAACATAAGAACATAAGAATATGCCATGCTGGGTCAGACTAAGGGTCCATCAAGCCCAGCATCCTGTTTCCAACAGTGGCCAATCCAGGTCATAAGAATCTGTCAAGTACCAAAAAACTAAGTCTATTCCATGCTACTGTTGCTAGTAATAGCAGTGGCTATTTTCTAAGTCAACTTAATTAATAGCAGGTAATTGACTTCTCCAAAAACTTATCAAATCCTTTTTTAAACATAGCTACACTAACTGCACTAACCACATTGTCTGACAACAAATTCCAGAGTTTAATTGTGTGTTGAGTGAAAAAGAACTTTCTCTGATTAGTTTTAAATGTGCCACATGCTAACTTCATGGAGTGCCCCCTAGTCTTTCTATTATCCGAAAGAGTAAATAACTGATTCATATTAACCTGTTCTAGACCTCTCATGATTTTACCTCTATCATATCCCCCCTCAGCCATCTCTTCTCCAAGCTGAAAAGTCCTAACCTATTTAGTCTTTCCTCATAGGGGAGCTGTTCCATTCCCTTTATCATTTTGTTCGCCCTTCTCTGTACCTTCTAGGGATGTGAATCGTGTGATCGATCGTCTTAACGATCGATTTTGGCTGAGGGCGGGGGGGAATCTGATCGTCTTAGTTTTTTAGGTTAAAAAATCGTTTTATCGGGGGAGGGCGGAAAAACCGGCACACCAAAACAACCCTAAAACCCACCCCGACCCTTTAAAATAAATCCTCCACCCTCCCGAACCCCCCCCCCCCAAAATGTTTTAAATTACCTGGGGTCCAGTGGGTGGGGGGGGCCCTGCGTGATCTCCCGCTCTCTGGCCACGGCTGCGTTAAGAGAAATGGCGCCGGTGGCCCTTTGCCCTTATCATATGACAGGGCAAAGGTAGCGCTGGCGCCATTTTGGTTCCTGTGACCCGTTTTTTGACGATTTAAAACAATCTTCAGATATATTTTAAATCGTCAAAAATCGTTAGAGCCGCGATACAATAACAATTCCCCTGATTTATCGTCAAAAATCGTAAATCGGGGGAAGGGGGGAGGGCGGGAAAACCGGCACACCAAAACAACCCTAAAACCCACCCCAACCCTTTAAAAGAAATCCCCCACCCTCCCGAACCCCCCCAAAATGTTTTAAATGACCTGAGGTCCAGTGGGGGGGTCCCGGCGCGATCTCCCACTCTCGGGCCAATTGCCAATATTCAAAATGGTGCCGGCGCTACCTTTGCCCTCACTATGTCGACATAGTGAGGGCCGGCGCTACCTTTGCCCTCACTATGTCAACATAGTGAGGGCAAAGGTAGCGCCGGCACCATTTTGAATATTGGCAAATCGGCCCGAGTGCAGAAGGTCGCTCCCGGACCCCCGTTGGACTTTTGGCAAGTCTTGAGGGGGTCAGGAGGCCCCCCAAGCTGGCCAAAAATCCCTGGGGGTCCAGCGGGGGTCCGGGAGCGATCTCCTGCACTCGTGACGTCAGGTCACAGGAACCAAAATGGCGCCGGCGCTCCCTTTGCCCTGTCATATGGTAAGGGCAAAGGGCCACCGGCGCCATTTCTCTTAACGCAGCCGTGGCCCGAGAGTGGGAGATCGCGCCGGGACCCCCCCCCCCCCCCACTGGACCCCAGGTAATTTAAAACATTTTGGGGGGTTCGGGAGAGTGGGGGATTTCTTTTAAAGGGTCGGGGTGGGTTTTAGGGTTGTTTTGGTGTGCCGGTTTTCCCGCCCTCCCCCTTCCCCCGATTTACGATTTTTGACGATAAATCGGGGGAATTGTTATTATATCGCGGCTCTAACGATTTTTGACGATTTAAAATATATCTGACTATTGTTTTAAATCGTCAAAAAACGATTCACATCCCTAGTACCTTCTCCATTGCAACTATGTATTTTTTGAGATGCGGCGACCAGAATTGTACACAGTATTCAAGATGCGGTCTCACCATGGAGCAATACAGAGGCATTATAACATTTTCTGTTTTATTCCCCATTCCCTTTCTAATAATTCTCAACATTCTGTTTGCTTTTTTGACTGCCGCAGCACACTGAACAGATAATTTCAATGTGTTATCCACTATGATGCCTAGATCTCTTTCTCGGGTGGTAGCTCCTAATATGGAACCTAACATTGTATAACTATAGCATGGGTTATTTTTCCCTATATGCATCACCTTGCACTTATCCACATTAAATTTCATCTGCCATTTGGATGCCCAATTTTCCAGTCTCAGAAGGTCTTCCTGCAATTTATCACACTCTGCTTGTCATTTAACTACTCTGAACAATTTTGTATCATCTGCAAATTTGATTACCTCACTCATCGTATTTCTTTCCAGATCATTTATAAATATAATGAAAAGTACATGTGCCAATACAGATCCATGAGGCACTCCACTGCCCACTCCCTTCCACTGAGAAAATTGTCCATTTAATCCTACTCTCTGTTTCCTGTCTTTTAGCCAGTTTGTGATCCACAAAAGGACATCGCCACCTATCCCATGACTTTTTACTTTTCCTAGAAGCCTCTCATGTAGAACTTTGTCAAATGCCTTCTGAAAATCCAAATATACTACATCTACTGGTTTAACCTTTATCTACATTTTTATTAATGCCTTCAAAAAAGTGAAGCAGATTTGTGAGGCAAGACTTGCCTTGGGTAAAGCCATTCTGACTTTGTTCCATTAACCATGTCTTTCTATATGTTCTGTGATATTGATATTTAGAACACTTTCCACTATTTTTACTGGCACTGAAGTCAGGCTAATTGGTCTGTAGTTTCACGGATCGCCCCTGGAGCCCTTTTAAAATATTGGGGTTACATTAGGCACCCTCCAGTCTTCAGGAACAATGGATGATTTTAATGATAGGTTAACATTTTTACTACTAGGTCTGAAATTTCATTTTTGAGTTCCTTCAGAACCCTGGGGTGCATACCATCTGGTCCAGGTGATTTACTACTCTTCAGTTTGTCAATTAGGCCTACCACATCTTCTAGGTTCACTGTGATTTGGTTCAGTCCACCTGAATCATTACTCATGAAAACCTTCTCTGATATGGGTATCTCCCCAACATCCTCTTCAGTAAACACTGAAGCAAAAAAAAATTTAATCTTTCCACAATGGCCTTATCTTCTCTAATTGCCCCTTTAATCCCTTGATCATCTAACGGTCCAACTGACTCCCTCTCATGCTTTCTGCTTCGGATATATTTAAAAAAGGTTTTACTGTAAGTTTTTGCCTTTACAGCCAACTTCTTTTCAAATTCTCTCTTAGCCCGTCTTATCAATGTCTTACATTTAACTTGCCAACGCTTATGTGTTATCCTATTTTCTTCTGTTGGCTCCTTCTTCCAATCTTTGAATGAAGATCTTTTGGCTAAAATAGCTTCTTTCACCTCCCCTTTTAACCATTCTGGTGATCGTTTTGCCTTCTTTCTACCTTTCTTAATGTGTGGAATACATCTGGACTGTGCTTCTAGGATGGTATTTTTTTTTAACAATGACCAAGCCTCTTGCACACTTTTTACCTTTGTAGCTGCTCCTTTCAGTTTTTTTCTAACAATTTTTCTCATTTTATCAAAGTTTCCCTTTTGAAAGTTTAGCACGAGAGCTGTGGATTTGCTTACTGTCCCCCTTCCAGTCTTTAATTCAAATTTGATCATATTATGATCACTATTGCCAAGCGGCCCCACCACCGTTACCTCTCTCACCAAATCATGTGCTCCACTGAGAATTAGATCTAAAATTGCTCCCTCTCTCATCGTTTCCTGAACCAAGTGCTCCATAAAGCTGTCATTTATTCCATCCAGGAACTTTATCTCTCTAGCATGTCCCGATGATACATTTACCCAGTCAATATTGGGGTAAGTGAAATCTCCCATTATTACCGCACTACCAATTTGTTTAGCTTCCTTAATTTCTCTTAGCATTTCACTGTCCATCTCATCATCTTGACCAGGTGGATGGTAGTATACTCCTATCACTATTGTCTTCCCCAACACACATGGGATTTCTACCCATAAAGGGTGTTGAGTGGATAGCGAGGATCAAGGCCAGAGTATCAGTCCAGAATGGTCAGCTGAAGCAGGGGTCAGTACCTGTAATCAGTCTGGGAGTAGTCAGGTCAGGCAGAGGTCAAGTTCCAGGCAGTGGTCAGATGTGGTCAGTGGACAGCAGAGGTCAGGTTCCAGGCAGCGGTCAGATGTGGTCAGTAGAGAGGCAGAGGTCAGTTATAGGCAGTGGTCAGACATGGTCAGTGGACAGGCAGAGGTCGGTTCCAGGCAGCAGTCAGACGAGGTCAGAAGCAAGCAAAGGTCAGTACTGTGAGATCAGTCTGAAGGGTACTACCAGGAATGGAGAGACGCTGGAACAGGAGACACTGGAACAGGCAAACTGGAGACACCGGAGTGTACAACCAGATTGCCAAGGCAATGAGCTAGTGGCTGAGCCCTGGTATATATACAGGGCTCAAGTGACGTCAGAATTGGGTACCGCCCGTGAGTTTCCCACGCTTGGCCCTTTAAAGCTGGAAGAGCTTCACGCGCATGCTAGGGGGCGGGGCTGATGCCGAGGAGGACACCGAGCCCTGGCGCAAGGAGCGCTGTGAGGAGGAAGGCCCTGATGGGCTGGGGACGCTCGTGGGAGCCACTGAAGTGTAGCGCTGGGATTGAGAGAGGAGCTGGTAGATGGTCGCGCCAGGTGAGCAGGTCCGGTAGCAGCACCAGTGCGGCCGGGAAGCGCAACAGATATGGTAGTGATTAAGAGTTTTTTCAATCATAAAAGCCATAAGGGTGTGTAATATAATCATCAATGTCAGAAGAGAACAGATTTGGTTATGCTTGCTGTTTTGTATAACATTGCTTATTATTAATAAGCATTACAATATAATTTTAATATGGAAGAATTAATGTGTATAAGTGTGTATGTGTATAAGGGTGAGTGATTCCATGCCATTTGTATATGTTTCATTGTAATGTCATGTAAATTTTGATAATAAAGTTTGTATACTCTCATTCATATGTATGTTATGACATATAGCCAGAGTTAATCTAATTTTCAGCCACAACCTAACTAGCTATCTTATCTTGCTGCTGTGCAGTTTAATCGGTATTCACCCTTAAGATGCCATCTGCATAAAGGGAAATGTATTCTAACATCTTCTCCCTTCCACATCTTCAACCAGAGAAAATAATAGCTCAATAGCAAAGCAAAGGAAATAGCCAACACCCTACGTTACATCTCTTTCTTCGCTGAAAAAAATGGTAGAAGTGGGGCAACTTTAATCATTTGAACCCAATCAATAAATGCCCTTGGCAAAGATCTATCAATGATAGATATTTTTGCTTAAGCCAATCAAAACTGTTCCTGCATCAAGGGTGAGAACAACAATAGCTGGATGACACTGAAGCAACATTCTTGAAGGTCACATTGCCTGCACATCTTAAGCCTAGAATAAACCATGCCTGAATTGCATGAACCACAGTCTGCACCATAGTCTACTATATCCTTCTTTAGGTAAAATGTATATTCTAATGTTATTATACATATATAAGTAGGGATATAGATCTGTACAACCGAATTCATTTGGGCTGATATAATAATGTATAGAGTTGTGCAGGCCAAAACAATGTTGTTTTGTTTCATTTGGCTAAGGTTCTCAACTGAATTCCAATTTGTTGGGGGGCTTTTTGTTTCACAAATAAAGTGCGCTATTTCTGCAGGTTATCTGGCTAAATGCCTTTGACTATGGCCATCCTAGTCTTTTGTTTGGCACAGTACGAAATCCCCCTTTCATACCAGCAATAAGGAGCAATTGTTTGCTACAATATGTAAAACTTTCTCAAGAAAAATAGTCATCTCTGAGATTGGCACATAAAAGTTCCCCAAAATGATCAGCTTTCCTGAAATGTCTCCTGTTTCCAAATGACCCTTTCCTCCTTTTCTGCATGTGTCATTTTTTCCCATTGCAGATTTTTATTTTATAAAATACCAGATTCTGTGGTTTTTTTCCAGGAGGTAGGACAAGAATACTAGACCCTTGCCATCCCTCTGTAACTTTTTCAAGTTCAGGAGGGAGACAAATGAGTGATTTGTAAACATGCTATATCACAATTTTCACTGTTTAATAGGTTTAGAAGTTCAGGCAGTCCTAGGAAAGATGGATGTGAGGTGATCTTTAATGAAGCTGGAACAGGCACTGCTGCCTAGCCTGTGATAGAAGATGATGATGGTGATGATAACAGGTTTAGTATGGGGTTTTTTCCCCCCTTCCACAAGGTAATTAACCTTGTTCACATTTTGAGAAGTAATTTTTAAACGACCCATGCTTGTAACAGATCAAATTAATATCAACAATCACCTCTTTCCCTATGTTGCTATTTTTTTTTTCACAGATAATACTCTCATTCCAATAGCCACATTCATCCATCTAACCGTAATAAGGTCAGGATTCTCTAGCAGATAAGTACATAATGCAAATATAACCTATAATGACATTTTAAAGCATCTAACTTATGCTTCTGAGGCATATTGATTACAAGGGAAAAATGGTTTGCTCAGAGAGATTTCCATATTAGATCTTTCAGGGCTTGATTTTCAAAGTGAATTGCACATATACAATCCTGTGTTATGCACGTAAGTGATACTCTGAAAATCAACCAGTGAGTGTGCATGTAAAAATATGCAGGTAATATAATTGCCTGCATTCTTTTACCTACAATTGAGGTAGATGTCCTAAGGGGTGGATTCTGGAAAGGAAAAGCATTTATACACATACATTCAATTTTCAAATGCATGTATGTAAATCTGCACACAGAAAAGTTACACCAGCACTCAAGTTATAATTTTCTCTGTGTAATATTGTACGTGGTTTGGGACAACTCTCCCATTTTCAAAGTGGACTTATGCACATATGTATGTTTTGAAAATTTAGCTAGAGTCTGTGGGTAATCAGTACCTGTATAGTCCTATGTGGGCTATTTGAAAATTACCCTCTCTATGAAATTGTAAGCACACTAATCATGCTCAAAGAAAAGGCAGCAAGAAAAGCAGTTTCTCACGCCTACCTGACTCTTCTTCCCCTCCCTCCTCTTTACGGAAAATATCTCTCTTTCTTACCTAAGATTTGCATCAAGGTAGCTTTCCCTCTCTCATCACTGATATTGTGTTCTGGAGAACTTGTGTTCTTTAACATTCCAATTAATACAATTTTACTTCCCCAGGTAGGAAGCAATCTACTGATGATCCAATCCACGAGATTGTTTCTACCTTCATGCTGAAAAGCTCCCCAAAGTCTCTTTTGCTCTCTGAAGTAGTCTCCTGTTAGGTTTGATATCCTCTTCCATTTTCTTGAGAAACAAATCTATGCATGTGCTACTAAATCCGTTTTCAAGGTAGCCCTCTCGTCTTCCAGAAACTTAATTCTTAATTCTTCTAGTTTGGGCATGGCTTTCAAAAGATTCTCATAGATCTAATCATGGTCTAGAAGAAATAGTTACAGATAAGCTAGGTATGGAGTTTGAAATAAAATCTTTTTTCCTTAAATGCATCATAATTTTGAGAAAGTACTGTATATTTTTGATGCTTCTGGAGAGAAATCTTGGTCAAAACACATTCTTTCGCCGTTCCATAGTACTATTCCTTTTTTTTTTGTTTGTTTGCCAAGCTTACTGTAGTATTTCTTGCTTTGTTGCACAGTCTAGTGATCTAACTAATATTGATCTCATTTATTTTTTCAGGTCAGTTGATTTGGCCACTGGTCCTGTGAACTCTTTCAAGTTTAATGTCCAAATCTTTCACATTGCCAGAAGTATCTTCTAGTAAATTAGCAGTATCATCCTCATACCTTTCTCTTTTTCTTGTGGAATAACTGAAATCTGAATGTTGTTTCATTTGGGCCTGTTCTCAATATCCTTCTATCTACTTTTTAGCCTTTTATTTTTATCTAGTAGATGTTTATTTTATTTATTTATATAGAACTTTTCAGCACTTGCTTGAGGACTCCCTTCCATTGTTCTAGCCTCTGTTTCAGTCACTCTTTTATCTATTTGTTTTAGAGAACGCCCCAAATCCTACAAAAACGGTTTCTAGCTTGGATAAAAGGTTGAAATTTCTTGTTGGAATATTTTGTAGTTTTATCTCTGCCAGTATTGGGCCTTCTTCACTAGTGTTGGCAAATGAGGCTGACAATTATTTTCACTGCATCACCCAGAGTTCGGGAAGTAGATGATGTCCTGCACTTACTGCCAATTTCTGCTCTTGACTTGCAGCAATGAGACACTTCTCTATGTGCAAATGTATCCAGTTTGCTTGTTTGAATGACAACCAAAACTGCTTATTTTTGTGTTTTTACTTTTTCTCCTACATCTTCGATGAACCAGAGTTGCTTCTTTATCTTTATTTTTACTAAGATGTCTGAGACAAATATATGTTGTCATTTCACTACTCCTTTCTACTGATGTCCACGGTTCATCTGTAAATCTTAGATCTCCTATTTCTGACAAGGTTTCCTTGATATAATCATGCATTTTCTTGAAGTCAACCCTTCTGAAGTCTAGGACTCTTGTTCTAATATTGTTTGATTGTGATCCAAAGTTTACATGAAACCACATAATATAACACTCATTGGCCTCCATTTTGTTCCCTGTTATAATCTTAGTGATACTGCCTCCATTTCTCTGTATCAGATCCAGTGTCACCTTACCATGAGTGGTACTTTCAACTACTTGTTTATGAAATACCTCTTAAAATTATTTCAGTAACTCTCTATTTCTAATTGATCCAGCTGGCACTTTCCAATCTCCACAAACAACACCTTTCCTGAGAATGTTACACATTGGATGGTGTGAGGGAGCCTTTCAGAAAGGAAAAGGAACATAGATTGCACCTACATAAACATTAGACTTAAAATTTTCAAGATAACCCACATTAAGTCTGCTGTTCCTTTCTTACTTTGTACCTCAGTAGTTTTTAGTTTTTTCCTAACATGTAGAACGGCAACTCTATTTTTTAATACGTATTCTGTCCCTTGTGAAAACATTGCATCCCAATTTAGTCACGTCCTCGTCTTGATTATCACTGAAAAGTCATTCAGCGACTGCAACCACATTAAGGTCTTCTACCATGATGGCTTCTATTTCAAGAATTTTATTATACAGACAAGATCCAGAATTTGACCACCACATACATTTACCAGCTTTTCAGGGTCACAGAACACCTGCTTGCTTAGACTAAGGCAATGCTGATTGCTATAGTAGATGGTCCTGAGATCCAGGAGGCAAAAATCCCACAATAGTAGAATCAACTGGTGAAGAGAGCTTTACAATAAAAGCTTTTTTTGTATCTTATGTCTCTCCTGCTTGATCTGATGAATCAGTGAATCATATTTGTTTTAGTATAAATATTGTAAAAAGTCTGAAAACCTTTGCAATGGATACCTTTTTTCAGCCTGTAGCAATTTTTATTTTTAACGAATATCAGTCAAATACCTTCTTTCACTTTGGTGACATTTGGTTGACTCTCATAGTTCATGCTCAAGAGGAGAAAACATTTTTTAGTGAATCAATCCCAAAGTTCTTAGCCATCCTTACCAACAATACATGGTATTTCATCACTTTCTTCCCACAGTTCCGTTCACAAGATGTAATTTACTAGGTCTTAAAATAACTAACAGAAAGCACACTCATATGTACTAGACTGCTGTTTCCTCACTGTTTTTAAAGACTTCGTTATCCTGTTGTGCAGTAATAGGATATTGTCATGGCAACAATGGAAAAGTGTTGCTATTAATAATTTCATATTAATAAAAAATAAATCTATCAGCTGTCATAACCAACATAATTCATTTTAAACTTGTAGAGGAAAGCAAAATGTGCCTTGGGGAGAATTCCTTAATTTCTTTTTCTTACCGGAAGGTTCTAGTACCTGCGGAATCTTTTTATATGCTTGACACGTGTCTAGTAAACTGACGTGGACAGGTAGGAGAAGCTTCAAGGCGAGTGCTTCAGGGTCTGGCTTCACTTGTCAGTGAAGATGGACACAGGTGAAACTTGATAGGACCTTTACCACTATCAGAGCTCTCCCGCTGCGCATAATGAGTGTGCCACTGCAGGATTATATCATGTAAAACAGTTATTGAGCATCCAGTTTAAGCAATGCTGAAATATTCTTCTTCAGGTTCGAAGCATTACCGAAGGGCACTTAAGCATGAGGGAGAAGTGAAGGAGGAACCTTGTGTCCCTGTGTGCCAACAGAGACCCAACTAAATAAAAGGTGAGGCAGAGAAGTATATAAGCATGAAAACTAGTCAAGAATTAAAAAAAAAAAATGTAGAAAATGCTTTATTGGACCACTATTTTCCACTGCCATAAAAAAAAAAAATCGGAAAATGCGTACCAAAGCCCAAAAAGCAGCGCTGCACAGTCAGTGGCACCTCAGTGTCCACAATTTCTTATCCAGCAGGGAAGGTCCCTTTTGTCCATGACCTCGCAAGTACTTAAAGGAGTCACTCATTTCTACGGAGGTTTCAGTCGGGCAGACTCAGTTACTCCCTGGGCAAAGCTCTTCAAAGGAAAAACGAACAGAACAAAAAAAAAAAAAAAGAAAATGTTTTATCTCACATTGCTTTTTCCTTATGCCAACATTTCCCTTTCGTAGTACTTCCTTAAAATTTCAGCTGCAGGCAGAGACAGGCCCTTAACACATCATCTTCTGAAGAGTCCAACTCGGAAGGCAATGGAGGTACCTATGTCCTTAGACCTCCCTAAATGGCCTCAAGTCGAGTTCTTTGGCTATGAACTGGCATGCTGGATCCCAAAGAGGACCGGTCTCTATGAGGACAGTTTTCAAAAGGTCTGATTCGGAATAAAGTCCATAGATGCTGCTTACCCCCGGGCTGTAATCCACTTTTCAAAGTGAATATATATGCGCACTTTATAGTTGAAAGTTAGAAGTAACTAAGGGGTAAAAAGTAGCCGGAATACTTTGTGAATGGAAAATAAGGCACATAGATTTGAAAATGCAATTTATCTGGTGAATTTTCAGAATCTGTGGGGTTGCATGTGTAAAAATAGCATGTGTGTGTGTGTGAAAGTAGCATGCGCATGCGTACATGAGATTTTATAAACTTCGTAACTACGTGCATACTGGCAGTATCACATATACATTTTAACCGGGGGAAAAAAAAGGGGGGGGGGAGGGGGGGGGAAAGGGGCATTCTTGGATGGGGGTTCATAAGTATGTGTGCAAATTGCTGTTTTATAAGAGGTATATGCGCACCAAACCTGTCCATATACTTTTACACCTGCAGACTGATTCACACTGTTGAAACTGGACTTGCCTTGTGTCTGCAGTTTTTGGGTGGGAGGTCTGGGAGACCTGGTGGGGGTATATAGGGTGAAGGTCTGGGTAACTGGTGGAGGCATCAGCAAATGGGGTATGTGCATACTTTAAAATATACCTGCCTCTGCGTTTAATTCTGGGTTATTGCACCTGAATTGTTATAATTATTTCGCACATAAAATAGACACTTTTTTTTTTTTTTTTTTTTTTTTTTAATGGGTAGAGAAGTTAACGCGTTCCTACACTACATGCTACAGCATACGTGTGTTCTTTTGGGTCATAAATAAATGATATTTTAGTAACCGTGAGGCTCCCGCCACACAGTTTATACAACAGCATAAATCTCTGCGTGTCCACTTATGCACTCAAATGGTGCACTGCAAATAGTTTTGAAAGTTCGGCTGAAAGTGCATGATTTTCTGATCAGGGGCAAAACATGCCCCTGGGGACACCTCTCTGTCTCTTAATGTGGTGCAAAGTACATATGGTGTGGAGCAATGCATTGGAGGAGGGGCAATTTTCAGACAGTCCATGTACATGGGTAAAATGCTTTCTACCTTTGTAAATGGCTTTGAAAATTGCATTTTAGATATTCACAGTGTAATTCTTAAGGGCGTATGCTGGTGAGTAACAGTTCTACCTGGTTTTCTGAGCTACAGTTAGATCTTACATTTTGTTGTGCTGTTTTAAGTTTGTATATGCAGGACCCTCCTACTTTGCTCCGCAGGTTCTGACACAAAAGGAAGGTCAAAGTGCTTCACTGCTGCTGACCAATTCAACATGGCCGCTCTAGGTTGTCATTGCATCATTTCAGGAGACTTGATTATATGAACCAATAAGAAAGAGGAGAGTCTTTTGAAAGGGGCTTTCTGGGGTTTTTTGTTTGTTTGTTATTTAAGAGAAAATCAGTTGGTAGACAGAGAGAAAGAGGAGATGCTCGTCTCGGACTCTCTGCAGAGGATTTTTTTCTGAGAATTTTCTGCTTGGTGGAGCAGCTGAAGAATAACAGAACATTTAAAACAGGCTGGCTCTGTGCAGAAGAAATTCACTGGACACTGCAGGGTATTTGAACAGTGAAATTTCCTGCTGGGTTTGGACAGTCTAAATAAGAGAACAGACCAACAGTATAACAGAGCTGAAGAAAGAAATCACGGAGACCCTGGAGCTGGCTGAAAGCTGTTTTTGCTGTACCCTCTTGCTTAGTGGAGACCAGAGAACCATTGAGCAGCCTTGTGAATATTAATAAGTAACAGTGGATCAGGGCTCTGTGTGAATATCCTAACTGCTATCTTTTACTGGGGCATCTTTCATAACTTAAAAGATAGTTAGTTATCTGCATCACCCACAAACCACTGGATTACAAACCAAGACCTAGATTCACTAAACTGTGATGTTTTATCACAGGAGGGGGCCCATTATCGTGGGTGGGGGTGAGGGTTGTCACCGTGACAGTGGGGACCCTCCCACGGAAAAACATCATGGCTCTCTGTCGCGTTCTTTTGTCTCGCGGCCAAACACTGTGGGTCAAAAGAACCTCACGGGACCACTATCTACTAAAAGGGCCGCAGGCCCAAATATAAAAAAATTACAGCTGAGTGGGGGGGTCAGGGCTAATCCCTGTCTCAATCTAGGGCCACCACAACAGTGGTCTATTGCGGTGATATCGCGTGATATAGTACACATAAGAGCACTGCCGTGGCTTGATGAATCTGCCTACAAGTTAGTTATGAACCGCTTAAATATCTGCTTTTGAATTTCTGACCCCATTACCGTACCCCCAAGGGTGGAAAGAGTATTCATTCATCCCAGTTGCACTGGGACAGTGCTTCATTTTTATCTGCCCCTCTAAAAATCAAAAGACATGTCCCATGGGTCAAGGAACATTGAGCATTGCAGTACAGCTCTGGGCAGGAAAAAAGAGTAAATGATAGTGATATACTCTCGAGGGATAAAAATAGCTCACTAACAATGTAAAGTCCAACAAGCCTTGGTACCAGTAACATATAAAAACAATATTCATAGATGAATATTCTAAGGTAAGGGGAGTGTGAGAACACTGTTGTACTGCGTATTGATATTAGCATTTATGAATGCTAGCACTGTTTGACTGATCTTGTTTTTATATGCAGAGTTTAACACAGCCCTGTTACCTGTTGCAGAGGGGGAAATCCATTTCTACTCAAGCCACTCTTCTGGGTGGGGCCTCATGTATATAAATGTAGACTATTGTGAATGTTTGGTTGGCATCTACTACGATTCATTTTATGTGAATTAGCAGAATATAAATGTTGAATTAAATAGATACTAAAAAGATAACATTTCTGCTCTTCCAAGATCAAATATTCCCTGTCATTACATCCTGTAGCCTGGTTTCTGTAGGCAGATTCAAGGCCTGTCAGGTTTAATGGTTCAAAACCTCTTGGTTTTAGCAGGCCCGGCCTGACCTTTTGAGCATACTGTGCATTTGCACGGGGTGGTACATACTGGGGACGGCACATATTGTGGGCGGCGGCAACAGGAGAGGATACGGGGTCACCAGCGAAGCCGAAACTGTCGGCAGCTGAAGAGGAAGAGTGTCCGCCAGTAAAGTTCAACCTGCTGGTGGCTGAGAAGGGGAAGAGAGGATGCTGGCTGCTTGAAGCTGAAGAGGAAATACTACGCTGCCAAAGTGTTCCCTGTTATATGCCGTGTGTGCGCCTTCACACTTTTCCCGCTTCAGCACTAAACCCCCTCCTCCCCAAAAAAGCAGGAAGGCCAGTGGGTCGTGGTGGGGCTGATGAGAAGAGGAACCCGCGAAGCCGTGGTGGAGCTCATCCCATGTATATGAGACAGGGATCCGTGAGAGAATGTGTGTGTTATTGTGTGTGTGTGTTATTGTGTGTGTGTGTGTGAGAGAGAGAGAGAGAAAGACGATAATGTTTGTGCAGCCCAACATCCCAGAATCCATGAAAATCTCAGGGTGACTGGAAATCAAAAGATCTCAAGTATGGAGAGCAGGGGATTTTTTTAATCTTATTTATTTTAAACATTTGGTGTAATTTGATGTGTTTGCTGTTTTGAAATATTTACTGTTTGGGGGGGGGGGGGGGGGGGACGTCTCCAATAACTTATAGCACAAAAGTGCCTCTTACTAATTCCTTAGTTGTCTCCACAATCATTTATGGATGAAATCGGAGAATAGATGTGCTAGTGTGTTTCAGACATTCCTCAACAAGAGAGATCCTGGTCAGAAGAATAGAATCTACATAACAGAATTGACTTGTGGTTCCTTTGTTCTTTCTTTTTTTTACTGCTTTGGCCATCTTCTTTAGGGAAGGTGACCAAGGCTCACTGTCAGAGCCCTCAGGCCTTCAGGAGAGAAAGCAAGGGATCGGGGAAACTCTTGAGTTGGAGATAATTAGGTGATTTTGTGTAAGAGGGGAGTTAACACCATATGCCTCGTCAGAACTGGCGTAGACCTTCACTGTGTTCAGGTATCCATACCAGGGAAGCCCCAGTGATGGGAGCATCTCTAAAAAGTACCCTGCTAGGGCTGGGAGAGGAGACACCCCCTAGTCTGCAGATTCTGTGGCTGTAATGACTAGAGATGTGAATCGGAACTGGGTTCCGATTCCGGGTTCGGGGACTATCGGGGAATCTTTTCCGTGCAGTCCGATCGTTTTTTGTTTTGTTTTTTTTAAATCGGCTGCGCCCGAGCCGATAAACAAAAAACCCACCCGACCCTTTAAAACACATCCTTTAGCTTCCCCCACCCTCCCGACCCCCCCCAAAACTTTTTAAAAGTACCTGGTGGTCCAGTGTGGGTCCCGGGAGTGATTTCCCGCTCTCAGGCCGTCGGCTGCCCCTAATCAAAATGGCGCCAATGGCCAGCCCCTGTCACATGGTAAGGGCAAAGGGCTATCGGCACCATTTTGATTAGGGGCAGCCGACGGCCTGAGAGTGGGAGATCGCTCCCGGGACCCACACTGGACCACCAGGTACTTTTAAAAAGTTTTTTGGGGGGGTTGGGAGGGTGGGGGAAGCTAAATGATGTGTTTTAAAGGGTCGGGTGGGTTTAGGGGTTGTTTTTGTGTGCCATTTTTCCCGCCCTCCTCCAAAACAATAAGAGAACCCCATGAACAATTTCGTGGGGTTTTCCTATCGGTTTCAGGGAGCCCCTGATTTCTGATGAGTTTAGTCAGAAAAACGATTCACATCCCTAGTAATGACAATGACAGTATATTTGGATAGTTTTGCTTTTCCTTTTCTGTATGGATTGCATTAGAGTACTACCTGCTAGGGATGTGCAGGGGAAAAAATTTGTTTTCGTTATTTGGTTCATCTCGAGAGTTTTTTTTCCTACAAATTTCGGTTTGTGGATTGCTGGATTTGTTTCATTCTTGTGAAAAAAAAAACAAATTAAGCAATAAAAAAACTCCCCTAAAAATGGGCAAAAAATGAAATCAAATCCTCCATCCCACCCTCCTGGAAAAATTCCGGGGCCAGGATCCCCTCTGACCCCCCCAATTACCCAGTCCAGTAGGAATCCACCAGCAAGACTAGGCTGAAGCCTTGGGCTTGCATAGACCGAGGCCACGGTAGAGTGCCGCAGATTTGGCCTACTCAAGGCTGAGGCTTTGGCCTAAACTGGAGCCCAGACCCAGACCCAATATTGTGACCCGACCTGGAGGCCAGGTCCTGATGCTAGGACCTCAACCCGGATACAGGTCCAAAGCCATACCCCAACCCAGAGGCTGGGTCACAATGCCGAGGCCTTGGCCTGGACCCAGGCCCGATGCTGTGACCCAAACCAGAGGCTGGGTCCCAGCACTGGGGACTCAGCCCAGACCTAGACCCGATGTCACAACCTGACCCAGAGACTGGGTCCCAACACTGGCACCTAGACCCGGCTCCAGAGTCAGGCCCAGGCTTTGGATCTCAGGCCTGAGATACACTCTTTGGATCCTCTTCTTTGGCTCTTCAACATCAAATGACTGTGTCTGCTGGCATTGTGTCAGAGTTAATTAACTCTGGCACATTCAGCCCTGTAGATGGCACTATTTTGATGTACGGCTTTTTTGGTGCTGAAGAGATGGAAGAAAGAAGAAATCTCCGGGTCGGGCATCAGGCCTGGGCTTCAGTGTAGTCTGAGGGCCAGGTGTTGGGACCTGGCCTCCAGGTCAGGTTGCAGTGTCAGGCCGAGATCTGGACTCTGGGTTGGGTCAGGCCTGGGCTCAAGCTCCGTGCTATGCCGAGGCCTAGGCGTCAGGATCCAGCATTCATCAGATACCTGATGGATCAGGTAAGCTTTTTTTTGTTTTGTTTAACTTTCAAGGGTTCTCAGCCGAGTTCCTGGTGTCGGACCTTTCCTCTGACGAGACCTTGGCATAGTGATTGGGCCTAAGCCACTGACCCTGCTTTGAGCCTTGGCCTATGCCCTAGGTGAGGCCCCTGTTTCGGGTCTAGGTCCAATGCATTAGCTTAAAATAATACAAATGAATAAAGTTAATTTCATTCAGAGGGCCCCCGATTTGGTTCAGGTCCCCTGAATGAAAAATTAGCCTTAATCATTGCGTTTTGCACTTTCATTTTAAATGATTGCACATCCCTACTATCTGCCAACTCTTCCACATTTACCACGTACCCCAGTATACTTTAATTTGTTGACTACTACTCATTTATGCGGTTGTGAATTTGTGCTGGGAAATGAACACATCTTTCAAAATCCTCAGTGCTCTGAAAGCATGACTTTCACCCTGTCAGGATTCCTGGACCCCACGATGGGTTGTTTAATGGTCTCTCAGCTCCCAAATGTGCCTCCTCAGTATATCCAAGGTGGACAAAGAAATTGTAATAAATAGTTTTCAAAATTTGATTTGGTAATAAAATAATAGTGCAATTGATAGAATGCTTTCCTCTTTCCCAGCTCCTCTGCTTTTGAGGGGAGACTGTTCATACTGACTTATTTTCAATGTAGAACAGCAAGTATTATTCAAATCCAAGTTGCTTTCCCTCTCAGTGATTTCTAAGGCACCAGAATTCTATTTGTTAGGGTCTCCACATCACCAGTGCTGGGAGTTAAGCAAGCCAATAAGTTTCACTTTCCCAGATGAAAGATTCCCAGTGTGATCATACCTACCCAGTCACTTCAAAGAAATTGGTCTCTTCAGCCCATCACTGAGAAAACCCTAGGATTCCCTGCCCTTTCTTACAAGAGTTCAATTTTGAACTGAGTTGGAACAGCTTCTCCCACATGAAGACTGTTCCTAATTTTGGAATCAGGCTGGTTCAATACTTTAATCATTTCAATCAAATGCCAGCCTCTTATGTCTCTGCCACTGCTGACATAGTGCATTAGAAGTTCCACAGTCACTCTCCTGTACTCTTCTACTCTCAACTAAGTAGGTGATATCCTTCTTCCCCTATACAATTTTATTTAGATCTCTTCACCCTCTACTGGACAGTCAAACTCAGGTAAAACTAAGGTGTATACTGTATTAAGCTATTACGTGGTTTAAGGACTGGACTAAATACAGTCCAGTGCTACACATCATTTATCATATGAAGTTTCCCCATGAGGACATGTGAATACAGAGATGTATCCTGTAATACTTGATTATGCTTCAGTGCTGTTCTTTGCTCACTGAAACACAGTCAGTGATACATTAACAGTAACAAAAAATTAACCATTCCTATTATTCAAAGTTATGCTGAGCAGTACCTGAGATGGGATGGATCTGAGAACAAATATTGCTCCTAGGGACATAACCCATTCATAAATCATAAAAATAAAGGCAAGATTTGCTTCTCTAACTGGGTTCATGGTCTTGCAATCTTGGCAATGCTTAAGCAATCACTCCAAAGTCAAAATATTGAAGAAATATATTGCAGTCATACTCAGTTCTGAAAGGGTTGCTACATAACAATAGACAACTATAATTCTCTTTTTAGGGAAATATAATTATTTAAAATGTTTGCTTAAAATTATTCTCAATTTTTACATTCTTGGCAGTGTCCAATTTCCATTGTGTTGGTATGATATACGCAGCTCAAGGAACACAAACTCTTGCAATTGACTCTAAAGGAATTAGCTGGACACTTGGACGTATAATCTGACATATTGTATTTATTAAAGGTTTGTTAGGAAGAATATACAGTAAACTCATTCAAAGGTATAAATTTTGTCAGGGAAGTCCAAAATATCATATTTTTTCAGTTATGATAAACTATTTTTTTCAGTGATCCACAACCCAAAACTCCTTCCTTCTAATTGTACATAGTCCTAGTCAGGAAAGAAGGAAAATGTCTACTATCCTACCTCAAAGATGTGTCCATAGAATGCATGATTTTACTATTGGGTTTAAATTCTGTGTGAAGAGAAACTGAATAGTAATTGAGTTAGGAACCCTCCGCAGACTAAAGGCATGTGACACCCAAGCTACTTTGTATGTGTATGCTGTTCTGCAAAGCATATGGACGAGACAGTGTAAACAAGCAGCCTTTACCTCACAAACATATAAAGAAAGATTAGCTGCTGTAAAAGTATTCAGTCAAATCTGTTACAGGTATGCTGTGAATACTCCAATTACTTTTAATGAGCTTTGGTTTTAATTCTGTTGATGAAAAAGAATAAAGTACAAGTATAAAATACCAAGAAAAATGTTCTGACAGTATCCTACCTAACTGTAATATTTTTGTATTTCCTTTTTCATACACAGATCACTGGCAAGAATGGTGTTTTGACTCCTAAAGATTTTGCCTTGGCTTCCAACCAGCCGCTTATCCATCAGTCCAGCTGCATTCATTCATATTTTTTATCATCTATGTATTTCTGCCTAGCTACACCCATCTATCCACCGATGCATCTATTCATCCATCAATATCTATCTTCATTTATCCATCCATCTGTATGTACCTATTCATATACATCTATCATCAGGTCTACTTGAAAAAAAAAAGATCGTAATATTAGTGTCAACAGAGGTATTATTGCTTTTGATCTGCTTTTTTTTCTAGAGCATGGTATATATTTCTACATTTTACCTGTCAAATGATGGCTTCTCTCCACAGTCAAAGGCATCCTGTAGTTCCTTAACAAGGTTAGCCTGACCTGGGAGCCTAAAAAGACCCTCTTCCTTCAGTCCTCGCTGTCTGATAAAATCCACACATTGTTCCACCAACATAGGTGCCAGACGATCACCGTATCGTTTTTCATACCGAACTGTGTCTTCCAGCTTCTGGCCAAAAATACCTGTTTGGATCACAAACATACAAAATAGAGGGTTAAAGAAGGCACTATTAGTCTTTACGTTCAAACATGCCTTCCATGTATGTAATACACAGATTTACAGGTCGATTTTAAAAGCATTGCTTGTGCAAAAATGCCCATATATGCACGTTAGTGGGCTGCGTGCAAGCAATGTGGATTTTAAAAAGACACAAAATACACGTGTAAGGAATAAGAGACGGGGGAATGGGCATTCTGGGGCAGAGCCAAGCGTAACTCCAAATTTGAAAACCGAAATCCATAGCGTGCATGCGATAGATATCCGCATCCCTTTACCACTGCTCTTGATAAGGAGCAAGTCTGTAGATCTTGAGTTTTAGGGCTTATAGAACAGAGTGAGGGGTCTGGGTCAAATGGAGGGGGGGGGTGTAGGATGAAGTGCTAGAGAAGTCAGAAAGACCTTGCCAGTAACTAGATAAACTGGTGGATTAACTGCAAGACTGGAAAGGTGCCTCACGCGAGCATGTTTTTACATTTTCTGATATACGCACGTAAAAGCCAACAAGGACCTATGGAAGACACATGCGCACTAGCTGTGCTCGAGTAACTTCTTAAAATTAGAAGCATATTTACGTACGGTTGGTGCATTTTAAAACATTCGCGCATAAAAGCAGAGACAATTAAAAATTCCAACATATCCTTGCCTGGGCAAACGCGCGCTCATTTTAAAATTGACCTCATAGTCTAAAAAGATCCTCAGATGAGTTACGGTATAAAAGAGAGCTCACAAATTAAAGGTCAGTATCTTCTCATGCAATTATCACTCTTTCATTAGAAAAAGCATTGTAGAACATTGACTTGGGACATCTCATTGACATGAGTACAGAGCTAAAACCCTAAAGACTGGTTTGATTCTCTGCGTACTCAATATGTCAACTAGGGCAAGTCTCTTAGCTTTTCTATGCTCATATTAACATTATGAATTCTTCAGGCATGAATATTTTAACCAAGTTGAACCTTCCTGCATAATGTATTTTACACTGATTATAAAAACTATTAGAAGTTCAAGAATTTCATGGCATTTCTTGAATCATGCTGTAGTGCCGTAGCTAGCCTATGGCTATTATAGCCACAACCATATGTGCCACTGCTGAAAGGGTGCCATATGCAGTGCAGAGGCTGGTGGTGCAGGAGAGCTGCTGCATCTCCGCTCCCTCTCCGCTGCTGGCAGACCCTTAACTCCTGAAAGCTGCTCCAAGTCCTATCATAGAAAGAACTCAACAAAATCAACCAGTGAAGGCATGGGGGGATGTGCGATAGTTTGCGAAGGTTGTCCTTGGCAGGAGGGGATGGGACGGGGCCATTGCAGGTCTGGAAGGAGAGTGTGTGTAACTCTTGCCTATCCTAGTGTGCATTCAGTGCTTGATTCTGCTGCAGTTCCTGCCATGATAGGACTTGGAGCAGCTTGCAATTTTTAAAGGTCTGCTGGCAGGGGACAAGGAGTGGGGTTGTCATGGGCAACAGAAAACCAGAAGATAAGGCAGACAATCCAGGCTGAGTTCTCCATACAGAGGAATGCTGGATCAGCCAGGTGATGGAGGAGGACCCAGCCCCAGAATGGATCATGGGTAGAGAGATGAGGAGGTAAATACTAGTGGAGGGGAGAAGGAGAGAGGTGGAAGTAAATGATGGGTAAATGAGGTAAAAATGCTGGAAAGTGTGTGTGTGTGTGTGTGGGGGGGGGGGGGGGGGGGAGTTGCTGGAAAGTGGGAGGGAAGGAGGAAAGGTATGCTGCGAAAGTGGGGAAGAAGGGATATATGTGGTGGGGAGAGACGAGTGAGAGAGGGAGATAAAGGAGATGGGAGGAGAAAAGAGATTTTGAGAGGGAGAGATACTGTGGGAGGAGAGAGAGAGGATATGTTGGGAAAGGGGGAGATATGCTGGGAGTCATTTTAGTGACTGGAATAGGTCATCTTTGGGAAGGTGCATCTCTTAATCTTTGTGCTTTGCTCACTACAGGAGAAAATGCATTTCTATTTGTATTTCTCCAGTGCTGCACTGCATGCTTCTTGGGGTTTCCACTTCAGTTTTTTTCTGAACATTTTTAATTTGTGGTCCCTTATTCTTTGTCTGGTGAAGGTGTCTGTTCTGCATGTGTGACTCTGGTGAGGGAATTCTGCTAACACAGGGGTGACCAACTCCAGTCCTGAAGAGCCACAAACAGGCCTTGTTTTTACGATATCCATAACGAATATGCAAGATATATATTTGCATACAATGGAGGCAGGACTGGAGTTGGCCACCCCTGTGTTAGCGTGTAGTTTTTGTGAAAGGATCTGTTTATAGCTTTATGTGTTTTCCCCACAGGAGGCGTATTAGTGCTCTAGGCCCAGGTGTAATATTTGTAGAGCTACTTTTTTCATAGGTAGAGTTGTTGCTGTTTGAATTTTGAGAGTTAGTACTGTTTACATATGACAGGTTTGCTAGATATATGCTGGACACAATATTCTAGGAAATGTCTCACCAGTGACCTGACAGTGCCATGATCACTTCCTTTTTTTCTGCTGATTATGCCTTGCCCTGTGCATCCCTGTGATTCTAGCCACCACCTTGTCACACGGTTTCACTACCTGTGTTTGAGAGCTCTGGGAGACAATGATCATATGAGGGGAAACAGTTATTGGTTGTAGAGAGGGGGAATAGGGTGGGGAGGCTGGGGGGGATGGGAGGGGGTGTTGATGGTGGTGGCTGGGGGCATGGAAGTGGGGATGATGGTGGTGGCGGCGGCTGGGGGAGGGGAAGTGGGGACACAGAGGGAGAATGTGGTATTGTGGTGGCTGGGGGGGGGGGGGGAGGGACATAGGGGGCACATCTTTTTATTTGTCCATAGGTCCCAAATTGCTTAGCTATGGCTCTGTCATGCTGTACCATGGAACCACCTTTCTATGACCTACTGTACATCTGTCACCTCAATAGATATGTATACCCCTCACATGAATATTTTACAATATACAGGCCCTACTTACTTACATGTTTTTTTTAATTGTATTTTATGTCTACAGAAAAGAACTCACTAGAACTTTCATTAAAATGTATGCCAAGAAAAAAAATCCTACAATGGTGGTGTGTGAAAGCAATCTGAATTTTACTGGTGTCACTGAACACAATCTAGACTTATGCAATATTTCCAAAATATCTTTATTCTCACAGATTTTAATTGAACTTATACATCTAATTATATTTTCCTGTTACGCATATTTTGATTTTTTAAATAAAACGTCTATAAATCACAAAAGAATCATGTTGCTGTAAATATATTAGTTGATAAATAACTATGCAATTATGATGCATATAATATTAATCATGTATAATCACCACGTCAAATTAGATTTGTGACTGCCCGATTTGATAATGGGTTTTCGGAAAAGGCATGGTTTGCAATGTCATCTTAAATATGGTCAAATACTTGTAGTCAAGAAGGCTCTCAAATCCTGAAATATTTGGCCATTTCTGTAGTATTCAGCAATTATTTTGAACCTATATGACTGGTCACTATTTGATTTGAGTAGCGTAACTCCCCTTTCAATATCTCACTGGACAAGGGGGCACCTTTGGGAGCCAATGGGCCATGGTGCATCCCATGGGGGACCCTGGGGTTCTTCCGACAGGGTGACGTGATGCTTCTGGGCCCTTAGGACTATTGATCCCCCTACAGGCTTGCATACCAGGATTTGTTATTCCAAATGAACAGAGTGCACTGATGTATAACTTGGTGGACAGTGATAAGCTGACAGAAAGCACACTTTCTTCTGGTGATATCCATAGAGCACTTTAAGAAGGTCACATCCACAGATCAAATGTTTGCAGGGGGTCTCCATTGAATCTACAGTAGGTATTCCTTCAGGCTACTCTGGATTCCCCTTTCTTACTTCAATCGTCTTTGAATCCAAATGGTGTGCCTCTCTTTTTCTCCTGAGATGCTGAAAAGCATTCTTCCCTCCTTTCTTTCTTGGACTGAAATACCTGGCAATGTATTGGATAAAGCTCTCTGGACAAGATACTACATTTATACTTCTCTCTTAAACACCAAACTAAGGGAAAAGAATCATGTGTCATTCTTCCTCTTGATCTCTCAGGCCTGCTCCCAAAAACACACATTTAAGATGGAAATGTTCTCGCCTTAGTGTGTGGCCTGACACAGCACAGACCGTAGCAGAGAGCACTACCTAGTACCTACTCTCTCCCTCCCTGTCTTGTTTTCTGAACCTCTCCTTTCAGAATATTTTAACATCCTACTTTTATTATTTCTCAGCTACCAGGACAGAACCTCCTGGGGTGTGCCTAGTGCACGTTTCCCTCCTATTTTTCCTCTCCTAACATATGTGTTCCCTGTTGGAGACATATGGTCACTTGGAACAACTGGCTCCCTTACAATAGGATTTCATGGAAATTAGAATTTTATTTTCTTCATTAAAAATCTACAGCAATGTGAGGTCTTAGCCTCAGAATGCTACAAGAATCTTTACATAAGCACATCAGATTTGCCATACTGGGTCAGACCAAAGGTCCATCAAGCGCTGTATCCTGTTTCCAACAGAGGCCAATCCAGGTCACAAGTACTTGGCAGGATCCCAAGGGGCAGACAGATTCCAAGCTACTTATCCCAGGGATTTCTGCAACTCAATCTTGATAATGGCTTTTCCTCCAGAATCTGGTTCAAACCTTTTTTAAATGCAGCTATACCAATAGCTTTCAACTACATCCTCTGATAACGAATTCCACAGATTAATTATATGTTGAGTAAAAAACAATTTCTCTTATTAGTTTTAAATGTATCACCTAGTAACTTCATTGTGTGTCCCCTGGTCTTTGTACTCAGAAAGTGTAAACAATTGATTCACATTTACCTATTCCACTCCACTCATTTTATAGACCTCTATCATATCTCCCCTTAGCCATCTCTTCTCCAGGCTGAAAATTCCTAACCTCTTTAGCTTTTCCTCACTGGGGAATTGTTCCATTCATGTTATCATTTTGGTTGCCCTTCTCTTTACCTTTTCTAATTCTGCTGTATCGTTTTTGAGATGCGGTGACCAGAACTGCACACAATACTCAAGATGAGGTCGCACCATGGAGCGATACAGAGGCATTATGGCATTCTCTGTTTTATTCTCCATTCCTTTCCTAATAATTCCTAGCATTCTATTTGCTACTGCTTATTGAGTCTCCGTGATAGGCAAATTTATCTCACGCATATTCATTGTGGATAGCCTGAAAACTCGATTGGCTGTGGGGTCCCCAGGACAGGTTTGGGAAGCCTGAACTACACAGTTCAGCAGGTTGGCTACCTAATAACCCGTACTTAGTACCGTGGTTCTGTGAATGTCAAAACGGTTACATTAAAGCATTATGGAAAAACAACAAGGCTAGGGATTCCTAAAGTAGGGTCCTACCAGTGTTAAAGGAAGGAAATATATTCAATGGGACATTGAAGTGCATCTTCTGGAATAAGGAGCACAACATTTAAAATATATATTTTTCATACAGTACTGTCCGCAAGTCAATCTATTAATCCTTTTCTCAAATTATGTTTGGCTTGAATAGCAAAATACCCTGGAGATGGAAAGCACCTGGGACACAGCTGGCAGTTATTGTGGATAAATTGGCTAAGATATGCTTATACTTGTAAGGAAAATGTCTAAATGTGTCAGTAGATATTTTTGTCATCTCAGACAAACTGATAAATTCTTGAACAGGTATTGCTCTCTTTCTTTGGCACGCTCACTTGCTGTTTTGTCCAAGATGAAATCAGCTATGATGCCTATATCGGAGATTCCCATAGCCTGCCACAACTGTATGGGTTTTCTAAGAAACAGTATTATAGCTCTCTTGATTTGTCCTTCATGGTAACCTTTTGATAAGCTACATCTGCTTCTTCTGGTGCCACCTGCTCATGAATGCTATAATTAAGGCTCGCTCAGCAGCTAGTGGATAGTTTTCAAGGGCACCCATGTTATACCCAATAAAAAAAAAAAAGAGAGAGAGAAAATTGAAGCAGAAAGGAAAGAAAATTAAACAAAGAAATTGGGAGAAGGATAAAGAGTGGAAAGGAGTATGAGAAAGAAGAAAAGAAAGACTAGCAAGGGAAGACAAGAAGGTGAGAGGCAAGAGCAGAAGGTTGGAGAAGAGAAGGGGAGTACTACTAGTTTAAATGTTTGGGCACAAAGGCAACTGGGCCCTCTCCTGCCAAATTTATGTGTAAGGAGGACCCCAAATATTCCTCTTACTAGTAGGGGCCAGCTGAGGCCTGGTGTGTCAGTGGTCTCAACGGACCCTGCCCCTGGGAGTGAGATCAGTGCAGGTAGGAGTGTTCAGGGAGGTGCGACACTCCCCAGTGGGAAGTGTCATGGGCTTCATAAAACTCCTGTGCCCATGCGATTCAGGAGGAGCTGGAGCTGAAGAGTTCTTGAGAGTTCTGCCTGAGCACCACAATGTCTGAGGGTCAGTGAGAGCCTCTCCATGCGGAGGGGAGACCTGTGTAGGGCACTAAAAGGAGGAGAGAGGAATGCACCATGTGAGGCTGCTGCCAGGGGTTGATCCTCCTGGTATAAAACAAGGTGCCCCCTAATGGTCTGTGTGGATACTGATTTTGCTTTTGAGAAGGAAGGAGCTTTTCTGTTGCGCTCCTATTAATTTATAAAAGTAAAGCCCTGAGTCTTAGGGTAAGGAGCCCCAGAAGAAATTAGGTTTTTAATCTTGAACTCGCATCCAGAATATATTCCTGAATATATTTTCTAAGAAAATGATTTTTGTTTTAGGGAGGAAGTTTCAAGCCATCCTTTCTCTCCAATTGGAGTAAGAGGGGCACTGTTTGTTCAGCTATGATTTCTCTAACCCAGGAATGTAAATAAAAAATCTTTGAACATAAGAACATAAGAAATTGCCATGCTGGGTCAGACCAAGGGTCCATCAAGCCCAGCATCCTATTTCCAACAGAGGCCAAAACCAGGCCACAAGAACCTGGCAATTACCCAAACACTAAGAAGATCCCATGCTACTGATGCAATTAATAGCAGTGGCTATTCCCTAAGTATAATTGATTAATAGCCATTAATGGACTTCTCCTCCAAGAACTTATCCAAACCTTTTTTGAACCGAGCTACCTTAACTGCACTAACCACATCCTCTGGCAACAAATTCCAGAGCTTTATTGTGCGTTGAGAGAAAAATAATTTTCTCCGATTAGTCTTAAATGTGCTACTTGCTCACTTCATGGAATGCTCCCTCGTCCTTCTATTATTCGAAAGTGTAAATAACCAAGTCACATCTACTCGTTCAAGACCTCTCATGATCTTAAAGACCTCTATCATATCCCCCCTCAGCCGTCTCTTCTCCAAGCTGAACAGCCCTAACCTCTTCAGCCTTTCCTCATAGGGGAGCTGTGACATCCCCTTTATCATTTTGGTTGCCCTTCTCTGTACCTTCTCCATCGCAACTATATCTTTTTTGAGATGCGGTGACCAGAATTGTACACAGTATTCAAGGTGCGGTCTCACCATGGAGCGATACAGAGGCATTATGACATTTTCCATTCTATTAACCATTCCCTTCCTAATAAATCCTAACATTCTATTTGCTTTTTTGACTGCTGCAGCACACTGAGCCGACGATTTTAAAGTATTATCCACTGTGAT
The DNA here is from genome assembly GCF_901001135.1 of Rhinatrema bivittatum. NCBI lineage: Eukaryota > Metazoa > Chordata > Amphibia > Gymnophiona > Rhinatrematidae > Rhinatrema > Rhinatrema bivittatum. The sequence continues at coordinate 344,291,301 of NC_042615.1, forward strand.
GCCTAGATCTTTTTCCTGGGTGGTAGCTCCTAATATGGAACCTAACATCGTGTAACTACAACAAGGGTTATTTTTCTCTATATGCAACACCTTGTACTTGTCCACATTAAATTTCATCTGCCATTTGGTTGCCCAATCTTCCAGTCTTGCAAGGTCCTCCTGTAATGTATCACAGTCTGCTTGTGATTTAACTACTCTGAATAATTTTGTATCATCCGCAAATTTGATAACCTCACTCGTCATATTCCTTTCCAGATCATTTATAAATATATTGAAAAGCACCGGTCCAAGTACAGATCCCTGAGGCACTCCACTGTTTACCCTTTTCCACTGAGAAAATTGACCATTTAATCCTACTCTCTGTTTCCTGTCTTTTAACCAGTTTGTAATCCACGAAAGGACATTGCCTCCTATCCCATGACTTTTACTTTTTGTTGATTTATAGTTCACTTTTTGTGATTGGTTAGTCACTTCAAAATGGATTATATTCAAGTACCGTTCTTATTTCCCTATCCCCAGAGTGTTTGCAGACTGAGGGTCATTTATTAAGCTATGGACTTTTTTCCTGAGAGGGAAAATACCATGGAATTTATTAAACTGCAGTACAAAGTACCACAGTACAAATTATATTTTCTCTGGTGGTAAAATATTTGTGGGATAAAATGCCACAGGTTAGTAGGAGCCCTCAACTGCCACATGATGATGGCTGTACAGTCCGGGATGGCCACTTTGTTAAAAGGACTGAGCTGTGCAAAGTCAATCCCCCCTAAATCGTGCAAAAACTGCAGGGAGGGGGGTCTTGTGAGACTCCCCATCCTTGCCCTTCTGCCACCCCTAGAGGTAGCCCCAAGGCATAAAATTTTTTAAAAAGAATAATACTTGCAAAGCATACCCCTCCCCCTCCTAAACCCCTCCCCTTTTTCTCAAATCCCGGACCCCCAGCTTTTAAAGATTTTGTAAAATGGAGCCACCTCTAGGGGCGGTGGAGGAGGTCTCACATGATCCCTGTTTTGCCTTGATTCAGAGAGGTATTTGGGATAACTGGCCCCTTTCAGGTGTGGTTCTGGGGGCATAGGGATGCACGTTAGTGTCCTGATGCTCCTGGGGAATGTTAGTTACTTCTGAGTTGCAGCTAACATTCTAGAAAATAATGCGGCTTGTGACTATTCAGGAATGCTAGGTTATTTTATTTAGCAAGAAACTACCTGCTAATGAACTGCTTTGTGTAGAAAGCATATTGGGGGATAATACTTGTATAGCGCAGGCATTTACTACACAGCAAATTCCTAATAGGAGTATATTTACCAAGCCACAAGGTTATACCTGAGGCCAGGGATGTGCAGAGGGACGCCATATGTTGCATTCGTGATTCGGATTCGTCGGGGAGCAGATACGTTGCATTCAGCTGTATGGCGCCCAGATGCGTTAATTGAACAGGTATTGCTCTCTTATAGCAAATGTAACCCCAATATTTAAAAAAGGCTCCAGGGGTGATCCGGGAAACTACAGACCGGTTAGCCTGACTTCAGTGCCAGGAAAAATAGTGGAAAGTGTTCTAAACATCAAAATCACAGAACATATAGAAAGACATGGTTTAATGGAACAAAGTCAGCATGGCTTTACCCAGGGCAAGTCTTGCCTCACAAATCTGCTTCACTTTTTTGAAGGAGTTAATGAACATGTGGATAAAGGTGAACCGGTAGATGTAGTGTACTTGGATTTTCAGAAGGCATTTGACAAAGTTCCTCATGAGAGGCTTTTAGGAAAAGTAAAAAGTCTTGGGATAGGTGGCGATGTCCTTTCATGGATTGCAAACTGGCTAAAAGACAGGAAACAGAGAGTAGGATTAAATGGACAATTTTCTCAGTGGAAGGGAGTGGACAGTGGAGTGCCTCAGGGATCTGTATTGGGACCCTTACTTTTCAATATGTTTATAAATGATCTGGAAACAAATACAACGAGTGAGATAATCAAATTTTCAGATGACACAAAATTGTTCAGAGTAGTTAAATCACAAGCAGATTGTGATAAATTACAGGAAGACCTTGTGAGACTGGAAAATTGGGCATCCAAATGGCAGATGAAATTTAATGTGGAAAAGTGCAAGGTGATGCATATAGGGAAAAATAACCCATGCTATAATTACACACTGTTGGGTTCCATATTAGATGCTACAACCCAAGAAAGAGATCTAGGTGTCATAGTGGATAACACTTTGAAATAGTCGGTTCAGTGTGCTGCGGCAGTCAAAAAAGCAAACAGAATGTTGGGAATTATTAGAAAGGGAATGGTGAATAAAATGGAAAAGGTCATAATGCCTCTGTATCGCTCCATGGTGAGACCGCACCTTGAATACCGTGTACAATTCTGGTCGCTGCATCTCAAAAAAGATATAATTGCGATGGAGAAGGTACAGAGAAGGGCTACCAAAATGATAAGGGGAATGGAACAACTCCCCTATGAGGAAAGACTAAAGAAGAAGTTAGGACTTTTCAGCTTGGAGAAGAGACGACTGAAGGGGGATATGATAGAGGTGTTTAAAATCATGAGAGGTCTAGAACGGGTAGATGTGAATCGGTTATTTACTCTTTCGGATAGAAGAAAGACTAGGGGGCACTCCATGAAGTTAGCATGGGGCACATTTAAAACTAATCGGAGAAAGTTCTTTTTTACTCAACGCACAATTAAACTCTGGAATTTGTTGCCAGAGGATGTGGTTAGTGCAGTTAGTATAGCTATGTTTAAAAAAGGATTGGATAAGTTCTTGGAGGAGAAGTCCATTACCTGCTATTAAGTTCACTTAGAGAATAGCCACTGCCATTAGCAATGGTAACATGGACTAGACTTAGTTTTTGGGTACTTGCCAGGTTCTTATGGACTGGATTGGCCACTGTTGGAAACAGGATGCTGGGCTTGATGGACCCTTGGTCTGACCCAGCATGGCATTTTCTTATGTTCTTATGTTCTTAATATAGTGATTTCTATTCGTGTCCCAGCTAAAATTAAAATTAACCACAACCCCCCACCCTCCTGACCCCCCCAAGACTTACCAAAACTCCCTGGTGGTCCAGTGGGGAGTCCGGGAGCCATCCCCTGCACTCTCACACCCTTGGTGCCGGTTTCATCATGGTGCCGATAGCCTTTGTCACAGGGGCTACCAGTGCCATTGGTCAGCCCCTGTCACATGGTCATCGGTGCCATCTTGTGCTCCTACCATGTGACAGGGGCTGACCAATGGCACCGGTAGCCCCTGTGACATAGTATGGGCAAAGGCTATCGGCTGCCAGTATTCAAAATGGCGCCGATCGCCTTTGCCCTCACTATGTTACAGGGGTCGACCGTCGGTACCTGTGACATAGTGAGGGCAAAGGCGATCGGTGCCATTTTGAGTATTGGCATCGGACGGCCGGCCGGCGTGCAGGAGGTCGCTCCCAGACCCCTGCTGGACTTTTGGCAAGTCTTGTGGGGGTCAGGAGGCCCCCCCCAAGCTGGCCAAAAGTCCCTGGGGGTCCAACGGGGGTCCCGGAGCGACCTCCTGCACTCCGGCCGTCCGATGCCAGTACTCAAAATGGCGCCGATAGCCTTATGTCACAGGGGCTATCGGTGCCATTGGTCAGCCCCTGTCACATGGTAGGAGCACAAGATGGCACCGATGGCCATGTGACAGGGGCTGACCAATGGCACCGGTAGCCCCTGTGACAAAGGCTATTGGCGCCATGATGAAACCGGCACCGAGGGTGTGAGTGCAGGGGATGGCTCCCGGACCCCCCACTGGACCACCAGGGAGTTTTGGTAAGTCTTGGGGGGGGGGGATTCAGGAGGGTGGGGGGGTTTGTTTAAATTTTTATTTAGGTGGCCGTATAATTCGGCGAAGATTCGTGTATTCGTGGGGAATCGCGATATGTTTCGCTTCCCCACGAATACTACAAATAGTGCAATATACGTTGTGGATCGCCAATACGGCGAAAACAAATGCACACCCCTACCTGAGGCAATGGAGGCCCAAGGTCATAAGGAGTGGCAGCAGTATTTAAACCCTGGCTTCCCTGATTTGCAACCTTCTTCTCTAACCCCTGTGCTGCTTCTCAACCAGCAAGTGTAGGAGAAGTGGTGGATACCTTGAACAGACGGACCAAATTCAGTTTTACCTAGACACAGAGTACAGATTTCAGTACCTGGATGTATATTCTTAGAGAGCGTGTGGAAAATGCCATTTGTATGTTTTATCTATGTCCTTAGTAAAGTTATGTTGGAATACTAGTACTGTGTCTAGCTTCATCATTTTCATTAATTAAGGGACAGATAGTTAACACCTAGGGCCCAGGAGGCTATTCTACCCCTCTCCCTGACCTGAGGACCCTGAACAGAGGAATGGGGATGAAAGATGCTCTGGGATATAAAGTTTATCCTGTGTCTTACTGAGGAGTCTGCTAGGACAGGACGTACACTTGGGAGGGTCTTTCCCTCCACAGGGGAGAGACCTCAACAGAGAGGTGCCGGGAGGAGAAGAGTTCCTATTCATGGAATGTGGCTGGGGCCCAAGGTTGAAGTCCCTGGGTCTGCTAGGAAGGAAGAGGTCTTGGGGTTCCAGAGTGTTCATTCCTGAGAGGTCTTGATGCTTATGAAGAAGTCTTAGGGAAGAGAGGATTCAGTCCATACTCCTCATCTGTCCTTGGAGAGGGTTCAAAGAGAGGCTTTTATTCTTGGTGAGGGCTGAAAAAGGAAAAACTGCCCTGCCAAGGAAGGGTCCTATCTGGGTCCTGTCTGAGAGAAGAGTCAGCCACAAGATTGCCAGAGTAGGAGGAGTTTTGGACAGAAAAGAGGAGAGCTGACCATCAGAGCAGGTAACAGGGGAGACCCAGGTGAGGCGAGTCCCTTCCTTGAGGGCTCACTTGCCCAGGAGTACAGCAGATTTCTGTTGAAAGTGACTGAGATTTACTTGTTATGCTTTTTAGGCTTTGTTTTACTGTGTGGTGCATGAGCCATTGGCGTATCATTGTTTTGCCATCAGTGCCAGCAAAGCGAAGCACTTCTATTTTTGAATAACAGCTTTGGAGTCAGTTTGGTGGGGGGTTTTTTTGTGCTTTTGATTGCGGCTGATGAACAGAAGAACCTCGGAGAAGTAGAAACACCAAGGGCAGTGAAACAGAGACTTCTTCACCTGGAAGTACGGGGTCTGCTCTAGGCCACGAGCCTCTCTGTGAGACCCTGTGCCCAGGACCAAATCGGGAGGAAAATGAAAGGAAAATGTTGTTGCTTTTAAGTTTTGAAATCCAGGCATTGTGAGTTAAAGCCTGTAATCTTTTTCATTAGTCAAGCAACAGATTTCTAAAGGCCATGTTTATTCCCATTGTCAGGAGAAATCGTGAAAGGTTATCTCCATCACCCATTCCTTGAAATTAAGATCAGCATTTTGGCACTATAAATCTGATCAGCTCGGTCACTTAGCCCCACCAGTGCTTCTGCAATTGCTGAATCCGAGGAGGGAATGGGATCTGAAGGCTCAATACTTAGAATAAAACGGGCCTGACACACTACAGAATGGTTTGATACTGCCTGGGCAACTCATCAAGTTTCCTTAATATGCATTGCGTCTGCCTGATCAAATGCTCTCTCTCATTTCTGTGCCTGTAAGTAAAAACTTGAGCCTAATGTGTGCATTATTAACATAAATGTCATTAGAAGAGACACATACGGTAGATGCATTCGTTAAAAATAAAACAAAGATGAGCAACGGCCAGGTGAAAAATGAAATGTTTCCCTGCTCTGATTTTACGGGACATCTGATCTTTCTTTTAAAATGGCAAACAACAAAAAACACTGAACACACAGCAACTCATACTGAACTGCCAAAAGCGCAAATGCAATACATACCTTTTCGGAAACTAAAACATCTTTTTATTCTTCTATAGGCAACTCTGCGTATGAGAGGGGCAGATGCCAGGGCACTTGTGCTGCGAACCACAGCATGTCTGTCTTCAAGCATTATACACGCCGAAGCCTGGCATTAAAGCAGAGTTACCTTTTAAGCTCTACAGTCAGGCATAACTTCTTTTTCTGTTGGTGCTGTTCTGGAATGATCTTGAGTTTTTCCTCGCTACAGCTTCGGTATTCCTCTGATTCTTATCACTGATCTTTGTTGCCCAATGTGCGGCCAGGATTTTTGTGAAGTATTTTTTTTTCCTCTCTCTCTCTCTCTCTTTGATTTGCAAGAATGAGAGCACCGGCTGTAGTCAAAATGTCACAACAATAGGATTTCAATGAAAGGTTACATGGCTTCCATTTAAATGGCAGCGCCTGCGTGGAAGAAACAGAACCAGCTGGAAGTGAGATGCCAAATTCCTCCAAAAATATCAGCGGGCAGACCTACACAAGGAGCTAGAGAGGAAAACAGTAGTAGGGGAGTCTCCAAAAGGTACCTCAGAGTAATTTGTGCTGCCTTCTTCCATCACGGTTAAAAACAAATAAAAAGAAAGTCACTTCACGGTCCCTAATTCCCCTCAATCCATCCTGGTTTTGCTGCATTTTCTGTCCCATGCAAACAATCCCTTTGGGTCTTTCTTTCTTTCTTTTTAATTTTCTTGTCTCTGAAAATTCTCCTCTTGTGGGAGAGGACTCGGGCGAAGGCAAGCAGTCACAGACTTACAGGAAAATGCTCAGGTTCTGCTGACGACCACATCTTCTGAGAGACAATTTCTTTCTCTCTCTCTCTCTCTTTGGCTAATGACCCTTTCCAAGAGCTTCTTCCCTCCCCCTCGCTCGGTCCGGTGCTGCAGGTGAAGCCCTTTGCCACTGAATGCAGCAGAACAACGTGAGGGAGGGACACTCATGAAAGCACCGGCAGCAGTAACTCTGAGGACTTTTTTCTTTAAACCCTGAATCGACTTCAAAAAGTAATCATGTGCAGCGGCTTAAAAACCTAGGCTCTTGTATGGGATGCCAAGTCAGCTCCGCACCTCGCATTAAGCTCCAGTTTTATTTTCCACTGATTTATAGGTCTTTTGCTACGTGTCTAAATTCTGCTTGCTGTACTCCGGTCACAGGTAATGCTTCAACCTTTCTTTAACAATAAAGAATTATATGGACGACCTAAATTCTCTTTTCCATTCATATCAAGGAAGTCATCTCATGTGCAAACAGGCATTAGAGGTCCTATGCGACTTTCCTTAAGGAAAGTTCTCACTAGCTTTCTTACTCTTTAGCTAGAAAACAATCCTGCTCAGAGCTCCATAACCTACCCCCTAGCATGAGTGAACAAACATCAGCTTAATCATCTGGGTTAATGATTCCCAGAGCTGCTTGCTCCCAGGCGAAAAGTGGCCTGCCTTTCCTGCTGGACACACCGTAAGCTTCAGTGGTTCAGACGTACCTGCTTACATGAACTGCCACACAACTGAATTAAGTCTAAAATATGCATAAATCATGCTTGCTTAAAAAAAAAACAAGCTACTATAGCAAAAAAATAGAAATGGGGACTTGGCTGCTCCTTGTTCAATTATCATAGGCCATTTAACCTGGTTGTCTGATCCTTATCCAATTCAGATATATAGCTCCTTACCCGTGGAGTTCATCAAACTATAATTGAGTTCTGACATTTTCTGAGCTGGAAGATTATAACTTGGATATTCAGTCAAATAAATGATACTGAAGTGCGCAAATGTTTCTGCAGTGCTCGAGTTGGGTTGAGTCACTGATTAGATGGGTCATATCAGAACAGACTTGGACCAGTGTTGCCTAGAAGTGTGTGTGTGTGTTTTGGGGGACTTAAAGGTGAGTTGACCTGGTTTTCCATGCTCTCATCAATCGAGGCACAGGTGGTGGTATAGTAGTCACATGTTATTATTGCACCTTACTGCCAAGGTGAGCAGCAACAGTGCAATATAGATTTGAAGTAGAAACAGAAACAGGACATCATATCCTACTAAAGAACTCTACTGCATTCTGGATCATGTAGACCTTGACTTGCAAACAGACAGTGTTTTATCCATGATTGCACTTTGCCAACAAACTTGGTAGAAGTCAGCTCAGGCACTGAGGCAGAACTTACTGCACGCTGTACCGTTGTGCATCAGACTGGGCTAGACTAGTTACTTTCAATCTGGTCGTGTGCCAGCAACCATCTGAGTTACTATCATCAGCTGATAATATTCACAGTAAAAAACTCATATTTGTGACACTCCCCCCCCCCAAGTTACTGATTGTTTAGGTACGGTACTGGTACTAGAAATGCCATACAGAAAAGCCTGGATTCCCAGGGATTTGGGCCAAATGTATGAACCAAATCTTTCTGCAGTTATGAATAAGGTACAGGCACAATTACTAGAGTGGCGATCTCTCCCACTCTATCTGTTTGGCAGATGCGCATTGGTGAAAATGGTAATTTTTCCCAAAATTCTATATGTGCTTCACATGCTCCCTTGTTGGATTACTGTCAATGATTTAAAGCACCTGCGATCCAGCATCTCCAAATTTCTGTGGCGGGGCACGGCCGTCCGTATCAAATACACCACTCTGGAACCCCTGCGACAGGCGGGAGGGTGCGGGATGCCTGATTTTCAGCTCTACAATGTCGCCTGCCAGCTGAGATATGTGGGAGAATGGCTAACAGATACCTATCGTTATTGTGAGAAGGGGGTTAGTGAGTGGAATGACGGCACCCAGGTCGCCGCTATGTTTGTTACATCTCCAGCCCTCGCATCTCCGCACTTTGGACTTTCCCAAATGGCTGCTGAACCCTTGTATCAAAGCTTGGAGGTGGCTGAGGAAGCTCCATGGTATGGCGGCCACCACCTCTTTACTGATGCCACTGGTGGGTAACCTGGACTTTCTACCGGGCCGGGAATCCAACGGCATTTTTCCAACAGTGGGCCAGTGGCGGGGTCATCTTTACCTTTCATTTATATGACTCAGAATCTCATGCCATTCTGGAGTTTCAAACGCTCATTAAGGATTACCATTTATCCCCACTTCACTTCTATGCATACCCACAAGCTCGTCACTATCTGCAATCCTTCTCATGGACGGCGGAGGCAGTGGCTGCGAAAACTGCTTTTGCCAATACGGTTTTTGATGCAGCCTGTCTCCATAACACTATAGCAGGATGGAAGTCCTTAGGTCAGGCTCGCCAGGCACATGACTTTCTGCAACCGCAGGTGCGCCGGTGGTCAACTATCCTGACCCGAGATATTACGGTGGAGTACATGTTGACCTGCTTTAAAACTCTCCACGCTCAAAATTCGGATGTAGGGCTCCATGAGCTGCAGTTTCAGATTCTTCATTTGGCCTATTATGACGATGTTCGCCGTTTCAAGATGGGCCTCACCGATTCTCCGCTCTGTATCAAATGTGGCCTAGAGGAAGGTACCTTGCGGTCTATTGCAATGCCCGCTGCTCACACAGTTCTGGGCGGCTGTGTTGGATACTATCACCCGCTGTACCAGTATTGCCACTCAGGCCTCTGGCAGTATTCTGATGACACATCCCTTCCAGATGCAGCCTCCGGGAACTCACTCTAAGACAAAGTTCGGGCGAGTAGCCGTCTTGGTAGCTTGCCGCACGATTCTGTCGGTGTGGGTAGAACCCTCCACATCTCCTACCTTAGCGGCCTGGCACCACAGGATGGCAACATTTATGCACATGGAACGCATGGATTGCCGGCAGCCGGAAGCGAGATACAAAATACAAGGAGTGTTAGCAGACATGCATTGCTTTATTACCCATGGAAATACAAACTGGACTGTTGGAAACTGGTTATACTTTATCATAGCATTGAATTCCCTGGTCTCGGGGGGGGGGGGGGGGGAGGAGAGGGAGGGGGACTGCCGCTGCTTGTTTGGGAGGCAGGGTGACTGTATGGGGGAGGGGTAATAGGAGTGAGTAAGGATGTTGGACGAATGTGGCTGGGGTGAATGTAAGGAGGTGGCTACTACTGGGGATGAAAGGCGGAGAGAGTCGGGGGTTAAAGAAAATGTGAAACAGCGAGAATTGCATTGTACTTGATCAGCTGAATGTTTGTATTCTGGTTATGGCTTTGTCCATACTGTTCTGATATGCCGTGACATGTTGGCGGTGGCCGTATGATGTTGTTTTGTCTAGCATATGGATGCATACTCTTGCTGCCAATAAAAATTATTTTGAAAAAAAAAAAAATCCCTGCAAAGACAGAAACACAGTTTGTGTATACTATACTGTATTTAGGGTCCACTAGTGTGGTAGATAAGACTTATGCTGAACTATAACATGGCCCCAGTGAGTCTCCTGTGTTGATATCTACCACATGTGACCATGTAAGGAAGAAATATAAATTTGTATAAATCCATATGACGTGCAAATATTCTCTACACATTTCCACTTAGAAACCAACAACTATGAAGCATCTCAGCAGGTGACACTTTCAAACCTGGGGAATGACCACAAGTCATAAAGGGGTGCATTTTCAGCACGGCGTAGAGATCCCGATTTAGCCAGCCAGATTCTGGCCTGCTAAGTTTAACTACATTTTACACCAAAACTCTTTGCTAGGTATGCAGCTGAAAATGAGCTTCAGTCTCGTTGGCTAAGATCTGGATGGCTAGATTTAGACCTGCCATTGCAGTGCCTAGGCCAGAGCCCCTAAGTTAGTTGGCCAGCATCTAGAGCCTCTTTAATTCCTTTTGTGCATTCCAGACCTACTCAGGACCTTTCCCAAATCACACTACTGTCCCGAGGTAGGGAGAGGAGGAGAGGAGAATGGGTCAGAGACAGAAGCACAGTAAGCTGAGCTCAAGTGGAATGTTAAGTTCTCCATTACTGTGTGAAAGTGGCCAGCTAGATGGAAAAAATGAATCCGCTCAGAAAACTAATAGTCATAAGAAGAGCTAAAGTAGAATATGCTACATTACTAGATTCAGATTCAGGAAATGTTATTGGCAATTTGTATACCTGTGGTGGCAAAATAATACATTAAGAGGAAAAATTTAAAAAGCAAATTTTGCATACGAATAGTGATTTTATGCACGTAAATTGTCCAGTCTGAAAATATGCAAGTCCTTTCACAGAGTGTGCACATTCAGCTGAGTTTAGGAAAAGCATGCAGGGGGAGGAGAGCCCCTGTTTTGGGTGGGATCGGAAAGTAATGTGGAAAGATTGTGCTTTCAAGTCTACGTGCATTCTTTTCCTAAGAAAATTGACCTGCATAGAAAGACAGGGTGCAAATGCTGTGCATGCACAAAACTTTGAAGAAAAAATTATCCATGCATGCTTGCTTTCTCATTGAACGTTGCCACAAAGTCTGAGGATAAAATGTACTCACAGATTCTGCCCCAAAGCGGACCATCTGAAAATTGCTGGCCAAGCAGTTAAAAAAACAATTTTTAAATTCCTCAAAATGTTAAGGACTGAACGTAATAACATTTTCCCTAGAGGCGCAAAGGGTAGGTTTTCAGTAAAGCGACCAACTGGCACACTGTGCACCTACTTTTCAGCCTCCAAAACCCCTGCCAGTTTTCAAACATATAGCACCCGTCTGCACTGCATTTGAATGTCGTCTTGTTATAAGATAAAAAAAATTACACAAGATGAAAATAATGGCATAGGATACATGCAGAAGCCCACTCACATATGTCATGTTTGATCATTGGCTTCTTTTGTGGCTACAATGATGGCATAAGGTACGCACAGAAGTCCACCCAAGCAAATTGTTTAATATTACCTGTACGGTGAATGCATGTGATTTCCAAACATGCATGCGAAACCCTCCTGCCCCGAAATGCCTCTTTTCTATGTGACTTAAGCTCTGGAATTCATTGCCAGAGGATGTGGTTAGTGCAGTTAGTGTAACTGGGTTTAAAAAAGTTTTGAATAGGTTTTTGGAGCAGAAGTCCATTAACTACTATTAAATTGATTTAGGGAATACCTAGCCTCTGCTATTACTGGCATCAGTGGCATGGGATCTACTTAGTGTTTGGGTACTTGCCAGGTTCTTGTGGCCTGGTTTAGCCTCTGTTGGAAACAGGATGCTGGGCTTGATGGACCCTTGGTTTGACCCAGTATGGCAAGTTCTTATGCACGTTTTGAAAGCAAATGCAGATTTTTATCCTACTAAAAAATCCACTTACCTGGAGAGAGCTAATTTAGGCAAGTTAACCCTTGTTTTATGCACATAAAAAGTGATTAAATCTTTGAAATGTTACCCCCAAATTGTACGACATTCTTAGTACATCTAGCCCTAAACTCCTTCAGAGCCATATTCATTAGATGGATAGTGGAAAAGTTATCCAGTTAAAGTTATCTGGTTAAAGTTATTTGGTTAACCAGTCGCGCTGAATATACCATCCTAAAGTTATCTGGCTAACTAATGGCTTTTGAATATGGACCACCTTGTTTCTGGGCATCATTTGTGGGTCTCATTCCTGGGACCACATTATTTTTCTCACATATAAAAGTTGAATGAATTTCACTGATCCATCAAGTCCAACTGTCTGTTAATTGCTTATCTTTAGAGAATTGCAAACTACTCTCTCCCCTTCCCAACTCTGCAGCACAGAGTAAGTCAGCACTTTTGCTCACAGCTAACTAGAACCAGGGCTGGAATGACCTTGGGTTATAGAAGAGCTTTAAAATAGCAATCCAAGATCATGATTTTTCATCCCATCCTTAATATAGTCATAAATATGGAGAGCTATGTGAGAGAGATGGCGAGATATGTGGAGAGCAAAGGGCAGCGGGTATGGTGGAACAAAACCCATGCTGATCCAGTGCGGTATTTTAGCTATTTAAGAAATGTAAACTGAAATTTATGGTCTAGGGATCACGGTTTGTAAACAATCCATCTAATGAGCCATGACGCTCTGCTTTTTTTTTTTTGTTTTTTTTTTGCTGTCTCAGCCAGTGACTCGGTGACTGCGATTTGCAGACCAAAATTTAAAGGAAGATGTTCTAATTAATATACAATGATTTGATCTATCTCTGGTGGCCCATTTTATTCTTGTTTAAATTCGGAGCAAGGGACTCTCTTGCTGCTGATCTGTTTACATCCTACAGCAGTGCACTAGGAGACATCTGGTCATGCTCATTCTGCTGCTGTTAGTTAAATGGATAAATTCCATCCATTTCTTCCCTGTGCTTGGAGAAGTAATGAAGTGACTGTATTAAAGAATCTGATAATGCAGTCAAACTAAAAATAAGATAAAAATCTACTAAAGATTGACTCTTCCAAACTACCTTCCAGATTTAGGCTGCAGTATAGTGGTTCAAGTGCTAAGCCTTTGAATAAAGTAGAATGGTTGCTATGTGTTAGTCCGTATGCCTTTTTATTAGACTGACTCAATGCCTTAGGCATCAAGTTAATTCAATAGAAAGTTATCACCTCCAACTTGTGTGTTGACCTTTATTTCTATAGTCTCTAAGCTTGCAATCACACCAACTTCATCTGAGATGTTAACTTTTGGTCTCGGAGGTGAATACTTTATTTATACATGGATAATTGAAGTTGCCTTTTGCTCACCTAAATAATTAAATGTAATTATGAAGAAGCTCAGACCTCACCATGATTAAAAAAAAAAAAATCTTGATCAGTGTAATGAAATCTCTTTGCCCATTCTTGGAACCATAGATATCACTGGAGCTCAGAAGTGACAGCAATACATGTCTTTTATTTGTATATATGTCTGCTTGCTGTAGAAATAAACTCACCTCCTCCAAATGGTGCCCATATAACTCTGCGAATAGATTTCACCCAGTCCTCCATGTCGTTCTGTGTGCTGGCCATGAGAAGGTATGTCTCATGATTAGCTGTCATTCGCTCTCGATCACCTCCTGGATAGGAAAATAAGAAGGCAGCTTTTACACATTGTCCTTGACCATGCGCCTTCCAGTGGCCAAAAGCCGATCAAATGTTTAAAGTTTCACGCTCATCTAACTAGCATGGAAAGGACAGCTTCACAGTGGAAGTGAAGCATGCCCATAGTATCTGACCAAATCTGTAATCATTCTCCATCAGCCTGAATTGGAGAGCAGGTCAGCGGATTCACAATCTGATTACAAAATTCTATTATGCTCCCAGGAGGAAGCAACACAATCCAATGTCATCAACAAGGCTGTTCCAGTTGCCATGCAGTGACCCTACAATACTTCACAGGTTATTCCAGGATCTATTTTTTACACCAGAAGATGGAGGTGAATGAAAAGAAATGTCATTTAAAAAGTAAGTTATACTGATGCATGATTTTATTAAAGAGTGATTTGTTATCCCAATACCTATTTATACTATGTGAGAGACAGTCAGTAAGAGTGTTTATCATATTCACATATTACATACCAGTTATTTTCTTGACCTACTGGCAAAGTTGTTGGACAGCCAGTCATATGTTTGGTTTGATGTATAGCTATTCCAAATCTGGGCCGGTACAAGCATATTTGGCGCCCTAGGCAAATCTTTGGTCATTCACCCCCTCCCCCAACTTAATTACTAGTGGCAGTGGCTCCAGCATAGTGCTCCGTCCTTTGATGGTATTGGCTCTGGTACAGCACTCCTCTGGACCTCACACTGGCAGGATTTTGCCGCCCCCTAAAATCTTGGCCCTCCAGGCAACCACCTAATTTGCCTATCGGAAGCACCTGCCCTGTTCCAAATATTTTCCCTCTATTTTAAGCTTTACCCATGTAAACTGGTTACCTGTGCTTTGGAAAAGGAGATCATAAACCAAATAGGACAAATAATGCACAGTAACCTCAGAATTATTTCTGTCTACAACTGTGCGGCAGTAGAATATACATGACAGCATTCGAAATACAACTGTAGTTTTGAAATGACAGAAACTGAGAAGGTTACGGTCCGAAGGATCACCATCAAAATGTGCTTGAGCAGGAAGCCATGACAGCCAAACCCCAACGTATCATTTGCAGGCCATCTATTATTTTTGACAGTATTTTGCTGCATACAAGTACTCAGTGCATAGCCTTAGGAATGCAAGGAGGTTTGGAGATTACCATCCTGATCTACTCTGTCATGGGAAGCTGCTTCCTGTAGTTGGCATGATGGTATCTCTTATTTTCTTACTTTGTGAATCAGCTGGGAGAGACACCCCATGACTTTATGATTTAAAAGGTTTTCACTTGGGGCTTGATTCATCTTTGCCCAAATTTAGGGCTTAGAAACATTTCAGAAAGACAAAACGTTATTTGTCAAGCTTGGCAAACAAAATAAAATGCATCTTAGATTTAAAAAACATGACTCAGGGAAAACTAGGCGCCCTTTAAGTCAGTTTTTAAACCGGGCACTGCTCAGAACTACGCAAATCATTAGCCATTTCATTGCGATGCAGATGAGCCACGTTATCCTTTTTCTGATTTGCTGCCACTTTCTTGATGCCACCAACATTAGGAACTGGACCCAGAATATGAAACAAGGGTGCTTCTGGTGTGATGTCTGCTCACGCTGAGAGCAAGAGCCCACGCTTCTGTCACTATACCATCCTCATTTCAACAGCTTCAGAAAAAATACCTTACACATGCCAGCGCCATAGAGACTAGGGATGTGAATCGTTTTAGGATGATTAAAATTATCGTCCGATAATTTTAATATCGTCTTAAACCGTTATGGAACACAATACAATAGAGATTCTAACGATTTATCGTTATAAATCGTTAGAATCGTGAGCCGGCACACTAAAACCCCCTAAAACCCACCCCCGACCCTTTAAATTAAATCCCCCACCCTCCCGAACCCCCCCCCAATGACTTAAATAACCTGCGGGTCCAGCGGCGGTCCGGAACGGCAGCGGTCCGGAACGGGCTCCTGCTCCTGAATCTTGTTGTCTTCAGGCGGCGCCATTTTCCAAAATGGCGCCGAAAAATGGCGGCGGCCATAGACGAACACGATTGGACGGCAGGAGGTCCTTCCGGACCCCCGCTGGACTTTTGGCAAGTCTCGTGGGGGTCAGGAGGCCCCCCACAAGCTGGCCAAAAGTTCCTGGAGGTCCAGCGGGGGTCAGGGAGCGATTTCCCGCCGCGAATCGTTTTCGTACGGAAAATGGCGCCGGCAGGAGATCGACTGCAGGAGGTTGTTCAGCGAGGTGCCGGAACCCTCGCTGAACGACCTCCTGCAGTCGATCTCCTGCCGGCGCCATTTTCCGTACGAAAACGATTCGCGGCGGGAAATCGCTCCCTGACCCCCGCTGGACCTCCAGGAACTTTTGGCCAGCTTGTGGGGGGCCTCCTGACACCCACGAGACTTGCCAACAGTCCAGCGGGGGTCCGGAAGGACCTCCTGCCGTCCAATCGTGTTCATCTATGGCCGCCGCCATTTTTCGGCGCCATTTTGGAAAATGGCGCCGGCTGAAGACAACAAGATTCAGGAGCAGGAGCCCGTTCCGGACCGCTGCCGTTCCGGACCATCGCTGGACCCGCAGGTTATTTAAGTCATTTGGGGGGGGTTCGGGAGGGTGGGGGATTTAATTTAAAGGGTCGGGGGTGGGTTTTAGGGGGTTTTAATGTGCCGGTTTTGCGATTTTTCGATTTTTCACGATTTTTCACGATATTTTACCCCCCCAAACGGCAACAATACGATTCCCTCCCCCTCCCAGCCGAAATCGATCGTTAAGACGATCGAGGACACGATTCACATCCCTAATAGAGACCAATAGGAAGAAGGAATTCAAAATCTATAATAATTAATTGAAAAACAATTTCATCTGTATATGGAAGTTAGAGAAGTGGTTCTATGTAAGTTTGAGAAGGCCGATATACCTGAACTAATAAAGAAAAACAAAAGAAATTATCAAGATTTTTGGACCTGGGAGAAAATATCCCAAAGATCTTTTTACCATTGCGATCATTTACAAACCAAAAAAAGGTGGGCTCAGCCTGTTGACTCACAGGCAAGTCAGCTTTATGTACAAAGAATCCTTTGCCTTCTTGAGACAAGCTTCTGCAGTTTTTTACCGTCTACTCTCAGAGATTCGATGTGTCACCCCTCACTTCTCTCCAACCTAGAGGAAGACGTCACATCCTTCTGGAAGTCCTCATAATCTCTTGCCCGCACCTACCCCCAACACACAACCAGGCACATCAACAGTGGTGGATGAGGCTAGGATGAAATCATCTCTGATTTAGAGCTTGGGTCTGAGCAGAAGTTTATTAAGTGTCCACAGGGACCTTATGCAAGGAAATACAAGGTGTGATCAATATAAGGGAGATGTGGATATTGAACAGGATACTATAAGTATTAGGGAAATAAAAATTTAGCACTGTAATTCCCTGCATCAGGTTTTTAACAGCAAGTTTTGAATGGGAAGTTTTCACCAGTATTTTAAAATAGGGAAGACTTAATTTGTTTTTGAGGCTTTGGGTAATAGAGTAAAACAGAAGGGTTCATTGGCATTTTCCTATTTTTCTTCCAAAAGTGTCAAAATAGATTCCTATGTGGCATGACTACAGAAGCTCTCTGGCCTGCTTATATATCAATATAAGGGGGACCCCAACTTTTCTCCTTATTTGGAGGGCCACATTGGTCTCAATAGACCTTGTGTGTTAGTGGTCTCGACAGATTCTGACCCTGCTAGTGAGGTCAGTGTAGGTCGGAGTGTTTAAGAAGGTGTGACAATGGCAGGTGTCATGGGTTTCAACAAAACTCCTATGCCCCTGTGCCATAACAGAGCTGAACATAAGAACATAAGAACATAAGAAATTGCCATGCTGGGTCAGACCAAGGGTCCATCAAGCCCAGCATCCTGTTTCCAACAGAGGCCAAACCAGGCCACAAGAACCTGGCAATTACCCAAACACCTAGAAGATCCCATGCTACTGATGCAATTAATAGCAGTGACTATTCCCTAAGTAAACTTGATTAATAGCAGTTAATGGACTTCTCTTCCAAGAACTTATCCAAACCTTTTTTGAACCCAGCTACACTAACTGCACTAACCACATCCTCTGGCAACAAATTCCAGAGATTTATTGTGCGTTGAGTGAAAAAGAATTTTCTCCGATTAGTCTTAAATGTGCTACTTGCTAACTTCATGGAATGCCCCCTAGTCCTTCTATTATTCGAAAGTGTAAATAACCGAGTCACATCTACTCGTTCAAGACCTCTCATGATCTTAAAGACCTCTATGATATCCCCCCTCAGCCGTCTCTTCTCCAAGCTGAACAGCCCTAACCTCTTCAGCCTTTCCTCATAGGGGAGCTGTTCCATCCCCTTTATCATTTTGGTTGCCCTTCTCTGTACCTTCTCCATTGCAACTATATCTTTTTTGAGATACGGCGACCAGAATTGTACACAGTATTCAAGGTGTGGTCTCACCATGGAGCGATATAGAGGCATTATGACATTTTCCGTTTTATTAACCATTCCCTTCCTAATAATTCCTAACATTTTATTTGCTTTTTTGACTGCTGCAGCACACTGAGCTGACGATTTCAATGTATTATCTACTATGACGCCTAGATCTCTTTCTTGGGTGGTAGCTCCTAATATGGAACCTAACATCGTGTAACTACAGCTAGGGTTATTTTTCCCTATATGCATCACCTTGCACTTGTCCACATTAAATTTCATCTGCCATTTGGATGCCCAATCTTCCAGTCTTGCAAGGTCCTCCTGTAATGTATCACAGTCTGCTTGTGATTTAACTACTCTGAATAATTTTGTATCATCTGCAAATTTGATAACGTCACTCATTGTATTCCTTTCCAGATCATTGATATATATATTGAAAAGCACCGGTCCAAGTACAGATCCCTGAGGCACTCCACTGTTTACCCTTTTCCACTGAGAAAATTGACCATTTAGTCCTACTCTCTGTTTCCTGTCTTTTAACCAGTTTGTAATCCACGAAAGGACATCGCCTCCTATCCCATGACTTTTTAGTTTTCGTAGAAGCCTCTCATGAGGGACTTTGTCAAACGCCTTCTGAAAATCCAAATACACTACATCTACCGGTTCACCTTTATCCACATGTTTATTAACCCCTTCAAAAAAATGAAGCAGGTTTGTTAGGCAAGACTTCCCTTGGGTAAATCCATGTTGACTGTGTCCCATTAAATCATGTCTTTCTATATGCTCTACAATTTTGATCTTGAGGATAGTTTCCACTATTTTTTCCCGGCACTGAAGTTAGGCTCACTGGTCTATAGTTACCCGGATCACCCCTGGAGCCTTTTTTAAATATTGGGGTTACATTGGCCACCCTCCAGTCTTCAGGTACAATGGATGATTTTAATGATAGGTTACAAATTTTAACTAATAGGTCAGAAATTTCATTTTTGAGTTCCTTTAGTACCCTGGGATGCATACCATCCGGTCCAGGTGACTTGCTACTCTTTAGTTTGTCAATCTGGCCTACTACATCTTCCAGGTTGACAGTGATTTCGTTCAGTTCGTCTGACTCATCACCCCTGAAAACCAACTCCGGAACTGGTATCTCCCCAACATCCTCACTAGTAAACACGGAAGCAAAGAATTCATTTAGTCTTTCTGCAATGGCCTTATCTTCCCTAAGAGCCCCTTTAACCCCTCGGTCATCTAATGGTCCAACCGACTCCCTCACAGGTTTCTTGCTTTGGATATATTTAAAAAAGTTTTTATTATGAGTTTTTGCCTCTATGGCCAACTTCATTTCAAATTCTCTCTTCGCTTGTTTTATCAATGTTTTACACTTAACTTGACAATGCTTATGTTTTATCCTATTTTCTTCAGATGGATCTTTCTTCCAATTTTTGAAGGATGATTTTTTGGCTAAAATAGCCTCTTTCACCTCACCTTTTAACCATGACGGTAATCGTTTTGCCTTCCTTCCACCTTTCTTAATGCGTGGAATACATATGGACTGCGCCTCTAGGATTGTATTTTTAAACAATGTCCAAGCCTGTTGAACACTTTTAACCTTTGCAGCTGCACCTTTCAGTTTTTTTCTGACTATTTTCCTCATTTTATCAAAGTTTCCCTTTTGAAAGTTTAGTGTTAGAGCTGCAGATTTACTTATTGTCCCCCTACCAGTTATTAGTTTAAATTTGATCATGTTATGATCACTGTTGCCAAGTGGCCCCACCACCGTTACCTCTCTCACCAAATCCTGTGTTCCACTAAGAATTAAATCTAAAATAGCTCCCTCTCACAATGTCAAACTCTAGGAGAACTCATGAACCAAAAGCTTGGTAAAAGCCAGTTTAAAAAGTTTATGAAAACCCAGATAACTGGACATTACTCTGCTCTCCATGGCTAACTTATTCCATAGGACTGGAGCGCACTGGAAAAGACCCTGTTTTCAAGCCTTTATCAGCTTGGCCTAATTAATAAACCACATGTGCAAATAATCATTTTACCTACAATTTCCTGCCCTTTAAAGTGGTACATTAGTTACATTTAAAACACCTTCATTGTTCTACCCATTGTCTGTATATAGTCATCTTTCCATGAGTCCTAAAGCCATGATCAATGCGGAAAAAAGATGTAGCCTTGTCAATGAAGAAATATATACTTCATACATCTAGTTTCGATATGCTCAGAGTTATACACACAAATTACTTTTCCCTATGTGGTATGTGAGTTATAAATATGTACTGTATATGTGTGACACAACCTGGTCTTCTTTTCCCTGTCAACACATCAGCTAGGCTGAACCTGGAGTTCTTGATAATAAGATGGTCTTGCTCTTGAACAGTGAACAATAGTTATATGCATTTGTATTTTTTGTTTCGATTAGTGGTCACTAATTTTTTTTTAGTGTACATTAAAAGGTCCATATTAAAAAATGTTTAGCCAGCTAACTCAGAATTCCAGGGGCGTAATTGGGAGGAGCTGAGTTAGCCAGATGACTTAGCTGGCTAAATCTGGTCGGGTCAAAGAGCTGTCCTAAAGTTATATAGCTATAATTAGCTGGGTAACGTTAAGATAATTGGCTATATTCAATAATGCAGTTTCACTATTGAATATACCTCCAAAACTAGTGTCCGAATATATAGAAGAATTAGTGTGCAGTAAATTAAAATAGTACACACTAAATGGAAATTAGTGCACATTAAAAAGAAAAAGAAATAGCACAAAAACAGAAAGAAAAACAAAAATGAAATGAAAAACAAACATTTTTTGGGCTGCACATCCTTAGACCATGGGCACCAATATTTAAACAACCTTAAAATGGATAAATTATCCAATTAAAGGTATTCGGCTAAAGTTAGATGGATAAGTTATTAGGGATATTCTCTATGGGCCTCATTTTCTAAAGTATCGCAGGCCTGCGATACTTTAGAAAATCTCGCTAATGGGGGGCAGGGGGGGTCAACACAGGGGGCGGTCCTGTGCTAGCCGGCAGCGATCGCACCCAATAGCGCCACCATAGAAGGTGTAGCTATTGGGCGCAAAATAGGACATGAAAAGGCACTTACCTTTACGCTGTCCGTGGCGTCTTCAAGGAGTCGGCCCCAGTGACGCCCCAACTCCTCCTCTTCCGGGGCCGACTCCGCCCCAATTTAGGTAGCGCAGGCTTGCACTGTTAGCACAAGCCTGTGATAGCTTTAGAAAACGAGGCCCTATGTTTGAATATTGACGATTAGATTTCAAAGTTAAATTCAAAGAATATAGCTGGATAAGAAATGCTTGAAATTTAAAAACATAGTTCCTGAGATGGCTTACTGGCTCGATCCCCTACCCTCACACCACCCCAGTGAATCCAGTGCAAGTCCTACCAGTTGATTTTCTTCCTCTCAAGCCTTTCAAAATATGCAGCAAATGTTGCAGGCCTATGCATCCGAATAGCTTCCCTCCCCTCTTCCACTCTTAAAAGTCAATACATATTTTAAATTGAAGTTTCCCAGTATAAGGCCACCTTCCCCCACTCCTGTTAGCCCTCCCTAAACGGAACCCTCTACATGACTGGGAGCTTGGAACAGTAATCTGGCTCCAAATACTTCTGTTTAGTAATACCCCTAGTTACTAGGGGTGGGAAGAAGAAAACATTTTATTTAGTTTTTCATTTCATTTTCAGGGGTTTGATTTTCCACAAATTTAATTTTGTTAAATGTTTATTTTGTTTTTTTTAGTTTAAAAAAGCCAAAACAAACATTTAAACAAAACAAAAAAAAAAAGAAAAGAAACGAAGCCTTCCAAGCCCCTCTACCCATCCCTCCCACTGGAAAAAATTCCAAAGCAGGATCATCTCCAGCTCCCAGTTACCTGGTCCAGGGGGGATCCAATGCCAAAGCCTAAGCCAGGCCAAATCCTGGGCCTTGCATACGGTGTAGGCCAAGATTGCAGAGATCCACCACGGTTCTAGGCCTACACAAGGCCGAGGCTACAGCCTAGGCCTAAGCATCAGAATGGTCCCTAGGCTTAGGCCCAAACTGAAGTTTCGGCCTTATGTAGTCCTAGGCTGTGGTAGGTCGCCGCAACCTTTACTTACACCCTATGCAAGGCCCAGGCTTTAAGGCTAGAACCCGACATTTGGGCTTGGCCTGGTGCCATGACCCGGATTGGACACCAGTTCCAACTTCTGGACTTCGATCAGAGCACAGGCCCAATGCCAAGAATGAACCCAGAGGCATGGTCATGATGACTGAGCCGATACCCAAGCCAGGCCCTATGCCGTGACCTGGTCTGGAGACCAAGCCACAACGCAGGGACCTCAGACTAGACCCAAGGCTTGACACTGCGACTCGACCCATAGGTCAGATCACACTGCCGCGGCCTCGGCCAGGACCCAGGCCTAATGCTGTGACCTGACTCAAAGGCTATGTCCTGATGCCAGGGTCTAGGCCCGGAGGCCTTGTGCCGATGCTGGGGCCTCTGTCCGGAAGATGGGTGCCAATGCCTGGGACTCAGCCCAAGGTTAGGCCCAGACCTGGGAGCCCAGGCCTGGGAGCTCCTTTTCTTTATTTGGCGCTTGAAAGGCAAATGATGACATTCACTGAGATTGTTTTGGACTTAGGTGCAACCTCAACAGATGTCGTCATTTGCCTTTCAAACACCAAATAATGAAGAGTAAGAAGAGGAGCTCCCAGACCTGGGTTCCAAGTTTTGGGCCTGATCCTGGCTTGAGTCTGGGCTGAGGCCCTGGTATCGACCCCTGGTCAGGTCACGGACCTAGGCAGAGGACCTGGCATTGGGACCTGACCTTTGGGTCAGGTTGCAGCATCAGACCTGGCCTCTGGGTGGGCATTGGGACCCAGTCTTCGGATCTGATCACAGTGTTGGGCCTGGGCTTGGGCCCCGGCCTAGGTGTCGGGCCTGGACCTGGACTGCAACGCTGGATCCCTGAAACAGGTAAGATTTTTTAAATTTTGGGGTCTTAGTTAAGGCCTCAGTATTAGGCCTGAGCCTCGGCCATGACCACGGCAAATGCACTCTAGCTAAGCAGAGGCCCATGTTTTGGATCTCGGCCTATTCCCTGGCTTTGGGTCTGCATCTAAGCCCAACGGATCAATTAGTTGTTGGATTTTTAATCATTTTGCTTTGATAACGAAATGAAATGAAATAGGAAGTTTTGTCTAATTTCCTATTTCATTTCTCCCGAATGTCCATCCCTACTAGTTACAAGGAGTTATATATGCTTTTACATAATTGCGTAAAAGTAGCCTAATATTCTGTGACATTTGTCCGGCTAAGTTTGGACTTAGCCGGACAAATGGTGCTGTTTAAATATTCAGCCACATTCAGTGGACAGCATTAATCTTTTAGCCAAACAAAATGTTAACCAGATAAGTTGTGAGAGGACCAGGGATGTTCCAATAACCGCCAATATTCAACATTATCTAGCTAAGGTACCAGATAACTTTTGGACTGCCTGAAAGCAGTCCTACAGTTTAGTGGGATATACTTACCTGTCTAACTTTGAAACAGTGCAGCTGTGGCACAGAATATCCAAGTAAAGTTAGCCACATACGTTTATCTGGCTAACTTTTCAAACTGGCCAGTGACTAACTATATATTTCAGCAGATTTCTTTTGCATGAATTAAAAACAGAAAAGCAGAAAAAGTAAAAAAAAAAAACAAAACCAGAAACAAAAAAAGGACATGCATATCATATGGGAATACATTTCATGCAGCATTTCATGACCCTTCCAAGCCTTCAATACCATAAAAAGGGCAATTTTCAAAGCTATTTATGTGGCAAATTGTCCTCCCTGAATGTGGCTAAAAGTTCAACGCACATACTTATATCCATATTTCCACAAAGATTGCATTTTCAAATCTAGGCACGTTATTTTCCATGGAAAAATTATCCACATTAGAAAAGAGATGCAAATGTCTGGAGGTACTTTGTGCCCATGACAAGTTTCAAAGTGGAAGTATCCCCTCTGGAAGTACCGCTCTGGAACTTGGTGCAAAGTCCCCGGGTACTTTTTACTTGCGGACTTTGTCTCACCAAAGACAGTCTGGAAAAATGCCCACACAGAAAGACTGGGGAGTTATAAAGCACATTTTAAGCCATGCTAAAATACTGCATGCTATTTACACAAATTGAAGTTGTAATAATTGACTTTGGTTGAATGGTGTTCCAAAAAAATATGCAGCGATATGCTGCTCTGTCACTCCAGTGCTCTGCCAAGAACAATATTGGCAAGGACTGTGATAGCAGACCCGTAAGGTACAACTACTCGCTGGAAGAGAAGAAAAGGATGGAAAAAGGCCATTTATTTGCTGCCTCCTCATCTGATTCTTTATCGCTCCCTAGGCAGTCACTAGCTAGTCTTTGACCATGTAATTAATTTGGTTTTCTGCTTTCACTCAAGAGATATCTAATCCCATCCTGTCCAATTATGCATGCAGATATCCCTTTGTAATACTGCAAATACACAGAGGGCTATTCTGTGGGCATTATTAAAAAAAAAGATAAATATGTACAGGGCCACAGTTCAAGGAACTGAGATAAAATGTTATGCTACTGTGATCCATTCTGAAACGTATTGTAATTTATTCCACTATTGAGAAAAGAAGAGAAAATAGAGAGGAGTGCACTGCACAGCTCAGCTCTTGGTCACCAGATCGCAGCTCTTCTATTGCCATGAAGCCGCATCCTGAATATTTTGATAGGTTGTCTTTTTCTTGCCATTAACACCCCTTCAGCAACACAGTGGCCTCTGCCGGCTCACTTCTGGGTTCCTTAACTTAAGGCAACTTCTGTGTGTTGGCCCCTCTTGGAGGCAGTCAGCCAGCACTGGCTGCAGGTGACAGAGCAAATCACTCCAGCAACTTCATCTTGCTCATAAAAGAGGAAAAAGATCTTCTTGGTGCAGTTGATGTAGTCCTTGAAGTGATCGACTTCAGTGAACATGAAAAAAAAAGAGGTTAATCATCCCTGATTTGTTTACACAATGCAGCAGCCTAACCTCTGTGCAGGAGGAGGAGTTGTGTATCTACAGGAATTTGGAGTCTGCCCTGAAGTATGTGCTGTAACTGCTTTTCTTGCTTTTTTCCAATGAGCAACTCCCTGGGGGCACAGATTAAATTCTTAGCAGAGAGACAGATCCCAAAAGGGGACAACGGATGTGGAGGGTTCCTTGCTGCTTTTCGCTGTGGTATGTGCATGTTCTATACATTTGTTCATCCCTACACAGTATACTCTTTTATTATAAAATTGTGGCTCAATTGTTCAATCCCTACCTCCTCCTCTCCTCCTAAAATGAAAAAAATCCTGGATTTTTATAAGTAAAGGAAGTGACCTGCAGTACTAGGTAGTTCTGCAGAGATATATTTTAAAGCAGCAGAATAACCTTCTCACCCCCAGCAAGAATTTAATTTACAGATAAATAGTGGAATGCTGTGCTGATACAGCACTTGCAACCTCTCTGTTTAGTCCCCATACATGAAGTCTAGATTTAATTCTTCAGGCAGGCCACTGTTCCAAATGCTTACGTCGTCAACTATGTATCATAAACTATTAATCAATACAATACATAACGGCTCAAAACTAAAGAATCCGTAAGGGACATATATCCTCCATAGGGCTGCAGATAAAAATAAAACTAAAAAAATCATATTGAGCACTGCCTACTTGACAGTTCTAGTATCATTTAATTTATATAGCTAAATATATGCAATTAAAATAGATGCAAATAGTCTGGCATCCCGTGGCTCAAGCCATAGAACATATTAGATTTTGAACGGAGAATGTTGCCCTTAGGGACTGGCTAGGGATCACATGCTCCTGTTCTGTGGAAGTGGAGTGTAACAGGCTGTCATATTTTGCCCGCCCCCCCCCCCCCCCGCTGTAAGCAGTTTTGCCCATCACTTACATGGCAGCAGAAAGAAAGAGGGGAAAATATTTAAAACACTGTACAGCTGAGGCCTGCCCAGTGGGACCTGGGTTCAATTCCCAGCTTAGGTCTTCTGCTCCCTTAGAAAATGGGGCTTTTGATGCTGTAGAGGCTGGAGAGAGGGAGTCACAGTTATTATATATATATATAGAAACATAGAAATGATGGCAGAAAAGGACCAAATGGTCCAGCCAGTCTGCCCAGCAAGCTTATGGTAGCACCAGCTGTGCCATACATGTCTCCCCCATAAAGGTATTATCAGGGGGTGGCAACTGGCTTGCAAGTTACCTCCCCCCCCAAACTTATTTTCCCAAACCGTTCTCTCGGAGTCCAAGTCCCCTTTATCTCTTGCCGTTGAAGTAGAGATCAATGTTGGAGTTGCATCACAAATATAAGCTTATTGGTTAAGGGCAGGGACAGCCGCAACAGCAAGTTACCCCCATGCGTATTTCTTTTCCCAGACCGTAAAATTCATTTTAGTATTTAGTATTTATTTAAAATTGATTAATCGCCTAACACATGAAGGCCTAAGCGATTTACAATAAAAAACATACATAATCAAAATTGATAACTAGGCAATAATAAAAACATAAAATAGAGGATCATTGCAGAACAACAAAATAAAACATGAAATCCACAAGAAAAATCAACAAAAAGCTTTTCAAAAGGAGTCTGAATTTTTTTACATCATCTTGGAGGTGAAGGTCTGAAGGTAGCGAGTTCCATAAGGTAGGCATCGCTACGGAGAATGCTGTCTCTCTAGTTGAGGCAAGGCGAGCGTGACATACAGAGGGAATGTCTAATAAACCGCGTTGTGAAGATCTTAATTCATGGGAAGGCTTGCAAATCCTTAGCAGGGCATTCGACCAAGAACAAGAGTCTGTACATAACAATTTAAAGGTAGTCATTGCAATTTTATAATGAATATGCTCTCGAATCGGCAGCCAATTCATTTTAGCAAGAATTGGTGTAATGTGATCAAATCGACTAGAACCAGAAACCAGTCTTACAGCAGAATTGAGAAGGAGTTGCAGAGGATGAAGGGAACTATTAGGAAGACCTAACAATAAACTGTCGCAATAGTAGACATGGGAGAAGATAATTGCTCGAACAATAGTATAGAAATCATGATTGTGTAAAAGGCTGGTTGCTATCAGAGATTAATACTCCTTTCCTCTTTTCCCCCTGCTGTTAAAGCAGAGAGCAATAATTGAGTTTCATCAACAGAATGGGCCGGATTTTAAAAAGGTTACGCGTGCCGGGCCTATTTTAGAAAGGCCCGGCGACATGTGTAAAGCCCCGGGACGTGTGTAAGCCCCGGGGCTTGCAAAAAGAGGTGGGGAGAGGGCGGGGTCAGCGGCTCCTGGCACAGTGGCCATTTGCTGAGGATCGCGCGCCAGCAATCAGCTGGTGCACGCAACTTGCCCAAAGGCAGGCACAAAAGGTAAAATAAAGTTCAGGGGGGTTAGAGTAGGGCTAGGGGGGAAAGGTTAGGGGAAGAGGTGGGAAGAGGTGGGAAGTTCAGACTAGGGGGAAGGGAACAGAGGAAGGCAGCACGGCTCGGCGTGTGCAAGGTGCTCAATTGTGCACCCCCCTTGTGTGCACTGACCCCTGATTTTATAATTTGCTCACGCCTGCACAGGCAAGTTATAAAATCGTTGTACATGTGAGCATACTGGGTAGTGCGCGCATGTATGCCCGTGTGCACCCTTTTAAAATCTACTCCAATGAATGCTTGTTAGTTAAGGGTAGTAACCGCGACACCAGCAAGTTACCCCTACATGCTTTTTTTCTTTTTCTCATTTCCATCCTCTAGCCTTTAGGGATCCACAGTGTTTATCCCATGCCCCTTTGAAATCTTTCACCATTTTTGTCTTCACTACCTCCTCTGGGAGGGCATTCCAGGCATCCACCACCCTCTCCATGAAGAAATATTTCCTGATGTTGGTTCTGAGTCTTCCTCCCTGGAGTTTCATTAAGTGCCCCCTAGTTCTATTGATTTATTTCCAACGGAGAAGGTTTGTCAAATGTACATCATTAAAACCTTTCAGGTATCTGAAGGTCTGTATCATATCCTCCCCTGCACCTCCTCTCCTCCAGGGTGTACATATTTAGGTTCTTCAACCTCTTCTCATAAGTCATTTGATGGAGACACCCCCCCCCCCCCATCACCACCACCATTTTTGTCGCCCTTATCTAGACCGCCTCCATCCTGTTTCTGTCCCTTTTGAGATACGGTCTCCAGAACTGAACACAATACTCTAGGTGAGGCCTCACCAAGGACCTGTACAAGGGGATTATCATCTCCTTTTTCTTACTGGTTATTCCTTGCTCTATACAGCCCAGCATTCTTCTGGCTTTAGCTATCACCTTGTCACATTACTTCGCCGTCTTCAGATTGCTAGACACTTTCACCTCAAGAACCCTCTCTTGCTCTGTGCATAACAGCCCCCCCACCCCCCATTACATACAGCTGTTTCAGATTACCACACCCCAGATGCATGACTCTATAAATGACATCGTGGTTTTTTTTTCGTCCGGCCCGATCACGGTTTTATCGACTGTGCCCGAGCAGATAAACAAAAAACCCACCCGACCCTTTACAACTAATCCCTTAGCTTTCCCCACCTTCCCCAAAAACTTTTTACAGGTACCTGGTGGTCCAGTGGAGGTCCCGGGAGCGATCTCCCGCTCCCGGGCCGTCGGCTACCACTAATAAAAATGGCGCCAATGGCCTTTGCCCTTACCATGTGACAGGGTATCTGTGCCATTGGCCGGCCCCTGTCATATGGTAGGGCACTGGATGGCCTGCACCATTTTTAAAGGGGTTATTTTTGTGTGCCTTTTTCCCGCCCTCCCCCAAATGATAAGAGAACCCCACGAACAATTTTGTGGGGTTTTCCTATCGTTTTGGGGGAACCGATTCTGACGATTTTGAAAATATCGTACGATATTTTCAATCGTCCGAAGCCCAATTCACATCCCTAGCCATGAGTGCTTGTGTGTCTATGGGTGATTGAAACACTTGTCTTTGCACAGTGCACCTTCAACTGTTCAGGGTGACATCTGGTGGCCACAGACAGACATGATAGTGTGACCTTTTGTATATATGTAGATAAAGGAAAAATATTAATTTTAATTTTAACTTTCTAAGGGACAAATGAGGATGATTTACTAAGGCTTTCTCTCTTTCTGTGGCTATGAGAAAAGCTTAGTGAATGAGATCCTATGTCTGGCAAATTTGCCTAGCTGAAGCACAAAACAAGGATATGCATTAAGATCATAGAGTGATCGTTTATTATTTTCAAAACGACTATAATAATTATGCTTTTTAAAATGCAGGTATTCTGAAAAATATAAAAGACATTTTTGCACTTAAGAGAATTATAATCAATTCTGAATACGTTAAGAGAGTTATTCTGCATTTTTACATGTTGACAGATACGTGCACAAGTTACCCTAATTATCAATGTGAACTTATGCACACATCTTCTTTGCTTAGAAAATCATCTTACCAAAATTATCCAGATGCACTTACATCTGCTAACTTTCATTATCAGCCTCAGATGTGCCTTTGACTCAGGGAGGTGGTATAGAAGCTTTAGAAATACATATTTTTTTGAAAATTTATGTCTACTTTTGAAAAAATCCAAAAGTATGCATGTAAGTGCGAACCCCTCCCTAACTCTGCCCCCAAGAGCTCCCACTGAGTGTGGGTACTCTTACACTCATACAGGAGAATGCACATATGTAAGTTTACCTGCACATTGAGCAAGCAAGTTTATTGCAGGCCCTGTCTGCAGGCAAAGCATCATTCTGCAAACTAAGCATTTTGTTCAAGGTTGAGTCAAGGAAAAAGTAAATAAAGTTGTTTGATTTTCCATATCAATACTTCCCTTTTCAAATATAGCAGACTGTGCCCTCACATACAGCTAAGTATTTGCACATGGGTCGAAATCTTGCTGAAATCTAAATGAAATAAAAATTGCTCTACTAGACGTGAACCAACCAATATAGTTCATTTGAATTTTCAGAAACCATTTGACAAAGTCCCTAATGAGAGCTCTTCAAGAAATTAAAAAGTCAGAAGTTGGAGGCAATGGCTTATTGTGGAGTAGACTGGTACCTAGGGATGGGATTGGGGCGGCGGTACTTATCTGGTTAAGGGCTTGGTTTATTAAGGCATTTCTCCCATTCTGCATCTATTGGAAAATGCCTTGATGAATCAGGCCCTAAATTAGCCAGGTGATATTCGTAATTATCTAGTTAAGTTAATCAGATAAGTTAGACCTGCCCTAACTTAGGACCTCATTTTCTAAACATTTTTCCCATAGACACAGAATGAGAGAAAAGCCTTAGTAAGTCAGGCCCTTAGTCAGTAGCCATTTGATGGGGATATTCAGCAGCATAGCCGTACTGCTGAATATCCCATGTAAGTTGGCCGGATAAGTCTTATTTGGCTAGCTTACATAGATGTTTTCTTTAGAATATCTACCTCCTTGAATATAAATGAGACATATTTGCATGCATTGCCTCCAATGTATGCAAATCCATCTCATGCATATTTGTTGTGGATATTTTGAAAACTAAAACTTATCTGAGTTATGCAAGAACTGAAGTTGCCTTTCCTTGCTCTATACAATTATTAAACATCTCAGGCACAATATAAGGTTAGATGAACAGCACAATAACCAACCACTAGTTGAGTTGTGCAATTAAAGAATATTCATAAAAAGATCAGATACACATGACAGAAAGCAAAGGATAACTAGCATTGATTAATTATATGTGACCAATATATTTTACGCTATATTACATGAGGGGTTCTTATAAACAGTATCTACTGAAATTCTCTGAAGTATTCGCAATAACGTCATGGAAGAGTAAGTCAACGGATTTAGTAAAAAACTGGAGGAGATACACCAGAAGATGATATTTTCTTTGCTTGATAGCATCCATGCATTTCTAATACTATATCATATCATCTTTTGGAGTCCAGGCGTGAGAAAATCAACAGAGCTAGAGTTAGCAAAGAAGAGCAAGCAGTGATGAATCCTCAACAAATCCACTTCTGAAATCACCTGGAGTTCTCTTTGTTTAAATGTATTTGACCCATTACAAATCACTACCTGATGCCTCACATTCTAAATCTCTTGGAAAATAACGAAAAGGATACTTTAGCTGGAATATCTCAGGATAATACCTATTTCATATCAGCTACTGTACCTTCTGTGAAAATCTTCAAATATGAGAAAGTCTCAGAATACAGCCATTTTTAAAACATTTTGTTTGTATGCAATATGTACAATCAAATTTCAAATAAAATCTTTAAATAAGAAATGAAGTATACTGTATAGAAAAAATAATAGAAGATAAAAAAAGCTTTACTGTTAATTTAGAAAAAAATAAATTTTCCCTATTAAATCCCTTTATAAAGAATTGGAGGGAATTCAATGAAAATATAGGAGCTCGATAAACAAAAATAGAGAAAAACAATGAACAAAGCCAAGCTTGCAACAGCTACTACATCACTGAGTTTTTTTCAAGAAGTTGCCACATCCTCTACCGCAGACATAGCCGCGAGTGGGCCTCAGGGGCCAGTGCTCCCTCACTTTTGGCTCAGGCCCCTTATCCCTGAAAGCAGGGTCATGTCCCATCTGAGTCAGACCCTTAAAATTGCAACAACAATTGTACTTAGTGAAAGACTATAATCATTCAGCAGAAGGAAAGATTGGTCTCTGGCACAGACCAACCTAGCCACAATAGAACTGACACCATCTAGATATTTTCAGAAGACAATCATTAATAAATGCCTGTTTGTCAAAAGTTTGAAATTTTCCTGGAAACACCGTTCAGACATCATCAGCTTAAATATAATAACTTAAGACCTACCAACCTCAACAACCTACACAAGGCGGCCACAAAAATATTAAATATAAAAGGTGATAAAATTGAACACTAAGGGGTAGATTTTATAAAAGTACGCCCGCGCGTACTTTTGTTCGCGCACCAGGCGCAAACAAAAGTACGTCGGATTTTAATAGATACGCGCGTAGACGTGCGTATCCTTTAAAATCCAGGGTCGGCGCAGCCTGCCTCCATTCCCTCCGAGGCAGCTCCGAAATCGGAGCGGCCTTGGAGGGAACTTTCCTTCCACCCGCTCCGCACCTTCCCCTCACTTCCCCTCACTTCCCCTACCTAACCCACCCACCCCAGCCCTATCTAAACCCCCCTACCTTTGTTTTAAAAGTTACACCTGCCGGCCGGCGTACAATTCCCCAGCCCGGGAACTGTTTCGGAGGCCTCGGCCACGTCCCTGAAACGCCCCCAGCCAGAACCACGTCCCTGGCCCTGCCCCCGAATGACGTGACACCGTGACACCCCCCCCCCCGACACGCCCCCCAGGAAAGCCCCGGGACTTACGCACGTCCCGGAGCTTGCGGGCGCCGCTGAGCCTATTCATCAACATAGGCTCGGCACACACAGGGGGAACTTGGGGCAGGTTTTCTGGGGGTACGAGCCTATCTTACGCGCATACCCCTTTGAAAATCTGCCCCTAAGTAACCCCACCAAATGCATCCCAGGGAGAAAAATGTAACCCACTAAGATCATCAAATTCTATCCAGTAAATAGGAAGAGAACCATTAAAGTACTATATTCTCCGTTCCCAACACCCCCTCTCTATTACCACTTTTATAAACGGGTACAATGTCTGCCCTTCTCCCGTCCTGCAGAACTATTGAACAGGCCCTTCAACAGACCTGTTAGAGCCTCCGAGTTCCCTAAGCTGTGTCCCACTGGACCCCATGATTTTATCCCTGTGACTGTGTTATACTGTGCCTGCTGATACTGATACAAGTTTTTTTGTTTGGAATATCTATGTCCTTTTTAAATTCATGAGCAATAGCAGGATAAGTGGCACATTAATGATTTTGGAAGTACATGCACTTCTCAGTCATTATTGTCTCCTCAGTTTTTGTTTTCAAGGCTAATCAGAAATAAAATTAAATGAGCATCAGGACAGCACTGCCATGGTTTCCCATGTTGGTTTCATAGATTATTAAAAGGTAAGTAGTGAGGCTGCCTCCTTGCTTAAGCCATAGCTTTGCATGCTGTGGCATGGGCAGATCTTGGTCCATCACAGCCTGTCACAGCCTTAAGAGCCCTATGGCAGAACTCAGGCCTGGGGAGAGAAGGGGGACAAATTTCCACCACTGTGGTGATATCTGCTGGTCAACAAGCCATGCCAAGTGCACACACTAGAGAAGGCTCCCCTCCAACCAGCGGCGGATCACGATGTCGGACCGGCCCGGGTATTCGCTGCCCAGGCCGGCCCAGGACACATCACGTGGTCTGCCGAGCACGGCTCTGTCACGGCCGTGCCCGGCAGACCACGTGACTGGAGCGATCGGCCCACCAGGGGATGCCCGATAGGCCAATCCGCCCCTGCCTCCAACCCTCTGGGCAGTCAGGGGCACCTGAGCTACCTGGGCAGGCTTAAAAGAAAAGAAAATGTAAAAATGAAAAGGCAAGGGGTGTTGATTATCATTTAGTGAATTCATTCAAATGTGACAGTTATGTGCTTTGAATTTCACTGTAACAAAATATTATTCCTAGAGCAAAAACTGTTGACGTGATGATGCACAGACTCAAATCATGTTCTCAGAATTTACTTTAATAAACTGACCTTTATTCATCACTGAAATAGCTCATGCAATTACTGCAGTATGGTTAAATACATCATCACAGAAGAAAGCCAACGGAGGAAACTTGCAATGAAAATATGTGTTATATGATGATGATATGGAATAAGATTGATTAGAAATCCACCTAAGATGTTTTACACTTTACATAAAAAGTAATTGTTCATACTAACATTAAAAAGGATTTAGTGTGTCACGTTCAATTTATATAAACGATAACTGCCCATGTAATGAATTTTGGATCAAGAGCAAAACTAATATATTTGCTTGAATATGACACCCCCCTCATATTCAGGCTAATGCAGTAGAAACCCTTTAGTGCAGGCAAGTGCACTAAGGAGTTTGTAGTTGGTTTACAACTGTATTCTTTATTAACAAATATAATTTCCAATTTATTACTGTATCCTTAAATCTGTTATTATAGGTTGGTGACTACTACCAGCAGCTTTAAGACAACTCCATTTCTGCAGGCCTCTTGGGCTTCATTTGTCTTCACAAACCACCTCATAGGTGAAAAGCAGACACTAAATTTATTTAAGTTTGACAGGGTTACAGACCCCTTGACGATAGCTTTCCTTGTATATGGAGGAACAATAAAACTGATGCAGTATGGAAACAAATTCAGGCACTACAAGCCAAAGTTGCCAGGAATAGAGATCCTGGAGAGAGGATATTTTCTTGACCCAAATACACCACCAGAAGCATAGAAAGATCAGAATTTTTTTTTTTGGAGGGGAGGGAGTTTCAAGGTTAACATAGGTAGGCTCTCTAGCCAACCCGCCACCACCTACTGATCATCTTACATAAGAACATAAAAACATAAGATATGCTATACTGAGTCAGACCAAGGGTCCATCGTGCCCAGCATCCAGTTTCTGACAGAGGCCAATCCAAATCTCAAGTACCCAGCAAGTACCCAAACATTACATAGATCCCATGCTACTAATACTGGCAACAAGCAGTGGCTATTCCCTATTAATAGCAGTTTATGGTCTTCTCCTCCAGGAACTTATCCAAACATTTTTAAACCCAGTTACACTAAGCAGCTTAACCTCATTCTCTGGCAATGATTTACAGAGCTTAATTGTGATTTGAGTAAAAAAGAATTTTCTCCGATTTGTTTTAAATGTGCTTCTTGATAACTTCATGGGGTGCCTCTTAGACTTTGTATTCTCCGAAAGAGTAAATAACCATTTCACATTTACCAGTAAGTCCCTGCATGATTTTGTAGACCTCTATCTTCCCTAAGCTGAACAGCCCTAACCTCTTTAGCCTTTCCTCACAGGGGAACTGTTCTATGCCCTTTATCATTATAATTGCCCTTCTCTGTACTTCCTCCAATACAACTATTTCTTTTTTGAGATGCGGCAACCAGAATTGCACACAGTATTCAAAGGTGCATATCACCACGGAGTGATACAGAGAAATTATGACATCTTCCATTTTATTTGTCATTCCCTTCCTAATAATCCCTAACATTCTGACTGCTATTTTGACCACCACAGAGCTGATAATTTCAATGTAATATCAACTAGAGATGTGAATCGGAACCAGAATCGGTTCGGATTTCAGTTCCGATTCACATCTCTAATATCAACTATGAAGCCCAGAGTTTTTTCCTGGGTGGCAGGCAACTCCTAATATGGAACCTAACATCATGTAACTACAGCATGGATTATTTTTCCCTATATGCATCACCTTTCATTTGTCCACATTATATTTCATCTGCCTTATGGATGACCAATCTTCCAGTCTCACAAGGTCCTTCTGCATTTTATCACAAACCGCTTGAGATTTAACTATTTTGAATAATTTTGTGTCATCGCAAATTTGATCACCTCACTTGTCACACCCCTTTCCAGATCATTTATAAATATATTAAAAAGCACTAGTCCAAGTACAGATCCCTGAGGCACTCCACTGTTTATCTTTTTCCACTGTGAAAACAGACCATTCAATCCTACTCTGTTTCCTGTCTTTTAACCAGTTTGCACAAAAGGACATCGCCTCCTATCCCATGACTTTTTAGTTTTCTTGAAAGCCTCTTATGAGGGACTTTGTCAAATGCCTTTTGAATATCCAAATACACTACATCTTATGGTTCATCTTTATCCACATGTTTATTCATCCCTTCAAAAAAATGTAGCAGATTTGTGAAGCAAGATTTCCCTTGGGTAAATCCATGCTGGTTGTGTCCCATTAAACCATGTCTTTCTATACATTCTGTGATTTTATTCTTTATAATAGTTTCCATGATTTTTCCCAGCACCGAAGTCAGGCTCACTGAACTATAGTTTCCTGAATAATCTCTGGAACCCTTTTAAATATTGTGGTTACATTGGCCATCTTGCAGTCTTCAGGTACAACAAATGATTTAAATGATAGGTTACAAATTACTTATAATAGGTCTGAAATTTCATTTTTTGAGTTATTTCGGTACCCTGGGGTGTATACCATCTGGGCCAGGCCAGTTTCTCAATCTGGTCTACTACATCATCTGAATTGTCACACTTGAAAACTATTTCCAGAACAGGTACCTCCCCAACATCCTCATCAGTAAACACTAAAGCAAAGAATTCATTTAGGGGCGTATTTTAAGAGCCCTGCTCGCGTAAATCCGCCCGGATTTACGCGAGCAGAGCTCTGCGAGCTGGTGCACCTATTTACATAGGCCTACCGGCGCGCGCAGAGCCCCGGGACTCGCGTAAGTCCCGGGGTTTTCCGAGGGGGGCGTGTCGGGGGCAGGCCCGATCCGCGCGGCGTTTTCGGGGCGGGTACGGGGGCGTGGTTATGGCCTGGGGCGGTCCGGGGGCGTGGCCGCGCCCTCCGGACCCGCCCCCAGGTCGCGTCCCGGCACGCTAGCGGCCCGCTGGCGCGCGGGGATTTACGTCCCCCTCCGGGAGGCGTAAATCCCCCGACAAAGGTAAGGGGGGGGTTTAGACAGGGCCGGGGGGGTGGGTTAGGTAGGGGAAGGGAGGGGAAGGTGAGGGGAGGGCAAAAGAAAGTTCCCTTCGAGGCCACTCCGATTTCGGAGCGGCCTCGGAGGGAACAGAGGTAGGCTGCGTGGCTCGGCGCGCGCCGGCTATACGGAATCGGTAGCCTTGCGTGCGCCGATCCAGGATTTTAGCGGCTACGCGCGTATCTACTAAAATCCAGCGTACTTTTGTTGGCGCCTGATGCGCCAACAAAAGTACGCCGAATCGCGCTGTTTGAAAATCTACCCGTTAGTCTTTCCATGATGGCCTTATCTTCCCTAAGTGCCCCTTTAACTTCTCAATTATCTAACGGTCCAACTGACTCCCTTACAGGCTTCCTGCTTTGGATCTATTTTTAAAAAGTTATTATGAGATTTTTGCCTCCAATGCCAATTTCTTTTCAAATTCTTTCCTTGCCTGTCTTATCAATGTTTTACATTTAACTTGACACTGCTTATGCTTTCTCCTATCTTCTTCAGATGGATCCTTCTTCCAGTTTTTGAAGGAAGATCTTTTGATTAAAATAGCCTCTTTCACCTCACCTTTTAACCATGCTGTCAATTATTTGGCCTCCCTTCCACCTTTCTTAATGCGTGGAATACATCTGGACTGCACTTCCAAGATGATTTTTTTTTTTTTTAACCACGTCCACACCTGTTGTATACTCTTAAGCTTTGTAGCTGCATCTTTCAGTTTTTTTCTATTTTTCTCATTTTATCAAAGTTTCCCTTTTAAAAGTTTAGTGCTAGAGCCATGAATTTACTTACTGTCCCCTTTCCAGTATTTAATTCAAATTTGATCATGCTATGATCATTATTGCCAAGCGGCCCCAACACTGTTAACTCTCTCACTAAATCCTGTGCACTACTAATAATCAGATCTAAAATAGTTCCCTCTCTCATCAGTTCCTGAACCAATTGCTCCACAAAGCTGACATTTATTCCAACCAGGAACTTTATCTCTCTAGTATGTCCTGATGTTATATTTACCCAGTCAATATTGGGGTAATTAAAACATCCGATTATTACTGCACTGCCAATTTGGTTAGCTTCTCTAATGTCTCTTAACATTTCATCATCCGTCTCCTCATTTTGGCCAGGTGGGCAGTAGTATACCCCTATCACTATATTCTTACCTTACACACATGGGATTTCTACCCATAAAGATTCTATTGTGTAGACTCTTGCACAATCTTTATCCTGTTGGACTCTATACTATCCTAGACATAAAGCACCCCCCCCCCCCCCCCCCACCAAGTTGCTTCTTCCTATTATTGCGATATAATTTGCACCCTGCTATAGCACACAAACTCTCCCATCTTACTTCTTAGACTTCTGGCATTGGCATACAGATTTTTGTATTAACCGCCTGCTTTTCAGTTGACAGGGATAATTTGGAATCTGTTAGCTTAGGCACATTAACTACTTTTGCTTTTTTTGAAAATTTTCTATTAGGATGCCCTAACTCTCCTGTTTAATTAGTATCCTTTGAAGATACCTCCCTCTGAACCATGTGCTGCTGAGTGACTGTTGGATTTCCCCTCTCTTCTAGTTTAAAAGCTGCTCTATCTCCTTTATAGAGGTTAGTGCCAACAGCCTGGTTCCACCCTGGTTAAGATGCAGCCCGTCCCTTTGAAAAAAACTCCCTCTTCCCCAAAAGGTTGCCCAGTTCCTTACAAAACTGATTCCCTCTCCTTGCACCATCATCTCATCCATGCTTTGAGAATCTGGAACTCTTCCTTGACTCTGGCGACCTGCTTGTGGAACAGAGAACATTTCAGAGAATGTTTGATGGAGGTTCTGGATTTCAGCTTTCTACTTAAATGCCTAAATTTGGCTTCCAGAACCTCCCTTTCATATTTTCCCATGTCATTGGTGCCCACATGTACCAAGAAAGCTGGCTCCTACCCAGCACTGTCTAAAATCCTATCTAGGTGACACATGAGGTCTGCCACCTTCATACCAGGCAAGCATGTTATCAAGCGATCCTTATGTTCACTATCCACAGTCCTAATAATCAAATCATCAACTATGACGGCCAACCTAACCTTTCCCTCCTGGGCAGTAGCCCTCGGAGACACATCCTTGGTGTGAGAGGACAATTCATAATCTGGAGAGCAAGTCCTTGCTATAGGATCACTTCCTGCTGTACCAGGATGATGCTCTCTGACCAGGAGTCCTTCCTTCTACAAGGCAGCATCAGGGTTGCCAGATTGGAATTGGGACTTAGCTACTATGTCCCTGAAGTTCTCATCTATTTACATCTCTCTCTCTGCCTCAGCTCCTCCAGGTCTGCCACTCTAACCTCCAGAGATCGGACTCATTCTCTGACAGCAGGAAACTCTTTGCACACATACAATCTCTCACCATCAGGTAGAAAATCATACATGTGATTCATCTTAATTTTGTTGAGTTTTTAGTTAAGTTTAGGTTACTAAGGGATAGGAATGTATAAATAAGAGCCCTTTAAATTTAATGGTATATATATGCTATTAATCTGGCAGTGACCTGCAATGAGATAATTAAACTCTTTAAAAGGACTGGGGAAATCCTGTGTTTTAGATAAAAGGCTGATTGATTTATAATGTGAAAGTGTCTCTGGCCTATAAATCAAAGGATGAGCTAGAAGTAAGTGGGAGAGGGGTGGGAGGGAAAGAGGGAAGACAAACGCAAACTCTAAGCTATTTCCTACCTTTTGGCTTAGTTTTTATAACAAACACACACACACACAAACTAAAGAATATACACTGATGGTTTACCTCTCTCCAAAAAACTTTTTTGGTTCTAAAATTTCCCAAAGCAATACTTACTGATTCTCTTTAGCCACCAGCAAAATGATATACTCCTCTCAGTGCTCCCATTGGATTCATTGTGGGTCTTTTGGCAGAGGCTATAAACCCTTTTCATTTTTAGCAACTTTCTGTATCATCTGTCTTTTAATTGTCTCCCTAATCTGTGTTTTTCACTCTCCTCCATGGTTAAGGCAACTACTTTATTTAAGTGTTAATATCTTTAGGTTGTTATAGGCCAATTATGTAAATAGAATTATATCCAGCCCAGGCATTCTTGGACATTGAAAGGGCTGAAGGGAGGGGGAAGATAAATAATTACTTGCTAAAAGTAAACAAAGACTTTGATGGCCTTAAACTTTTACATATCTAGCCCAAGGGCAGTGCTGTTTCCCATTCAAGTTAGCCTTCTTAAAGGAGTAGGAGATTATGGACTGTCAGTGATTCCAGTGCCTCCAGACCCTCTAAATGCTGCACCTTTATGAGTTGGCCAAATGGGCTATGTCCCTGCTGTAGGGGAGGGTGCCTGAGCTAAAAGTGAGGGGGCAAGAGCCCCTCCAGACCCATCCATGGCTACACTCCTACAGAACACTAACATAAGGAAAAATAACATCCAGAATCACAATAGGATGCAACATTAAGTTCAGGAAACCAGTTGCAGTAAGGCTTCAACTCTAAAATAATTCCCACCTACAATATAATAGTGGGTGATAGCATTAACATATTCAAGAATCTGGAGTATATGGTTATAATTATGGGAAATATTACACACTGATGTCTTGACTGGTAGATTTAGAAATTATTCATAATTTGTTCAGTCCAGCTTCTCTCATCCATTGTATTCATTATTGATGAATTACTGTATATTCCTCAGTCAGTGTGTGCTGAATACTACAGTGTCCAGGTTTAAAATATTTATTCCAAATGCATGATGGCTGCAGAATGTTTTTGAAATGAGGACTCTAAGACAGTTTTAAAACATTCATATCTTCCCAAAAAAATTGTTGGCAAAATCAGGAGGCATTGTTGAAAAACAAATATTTATCCATAGATCGAAAATTTAAGTCCAAGTTAGAGTTTAAACACAAGATTTAATAAATAATGTAGCTATTATGCATTACCTTTTCATAACCCCCTTCAAAAGGTCATTAGGACCTTGGGTAGAAGAAAGTAATGTTTAACTGCGGTGCTGTTCTGAGCTTATTATCCAAACCACGGTAAATCACATTAGGAGTCAGGTGAACGACCACAGAATGCCCTCCCAGTGAGAAAAGTCAAACAGTGCTTAAGCTCAGAGTGGAACTAGAGAGAACAATACAGCTGATGGATCATCAGTGTCCCTCCACAGTGCATTAAGTTACACATAAATAGCATCACAGGCTGAGTGGATTCATGCAGGACTGGGCACATCATATTAATACCTTTCAGGAGAGCTACTCTTGTGTTTCAAGTATTAGACTTAGCAGTGAACGCTTGCCAAAGAACCAGAACCACTGGTAGAGGCACACAGCTTTGCATTCTTCTTTATCATTTACCATTTGCTTGCTTGTTTACTTTTCTTTTCTGTTTGGTTGATTTTCTATTTTTGGCAGCTCTATAAGAACATAAGAAATTGCCATGCTGGGTCAGACCAAGGGTCCATCAAGCCCAGCATCCTGTTTCCAACAGAGGCCAAAACCAGGCCACAAGAACCTGGCAATTACCCAAACACTAAGATCATCCCATTCTACTGATGCAATTAATAGCAGTGGCTATTCCCTAAGTAAAATTGATTAATAGCCATTAATGGACTTCTCCTCCAAGAACTTATCCAAACCTTTTTTGAACCCAGCTACACTAACTGCACTAACCACATCCTCTGGCAACAAATTCCAGAGCTTTATTGTGCGTTGAGTGAAAAAGAATTTTCTCTGATTAGTCTTAAATGTGCTACTTGCTAACTTCATGGAATGCCCCTAGTCCTTCTATTATTCGAAAGTGAAAATAACTGAGTCACATCTACTCGTTCAAGACCTCTCATGATCTTAAAGACCTCTATCATATCCCCCCTCAGCCGTCTCTTCTCCAAGCTGAACAGCCCTAATCTCTTCAGCCTTTCCTCATAGGGAAGCTGTTCCATCCCCTTTATCATTTTGGTTGCCCTTCTCTGTACCTTCTCCATTGCAACTATATCTTTTTAAAGATGCGGCAACCAGAACTGTACACAGTATTCAAGATGTGGTCTCACCATGGAGTGATATAGAGGCATTATGACATTTTCTGTTCTATTAACCATTCCCTTCCTAATAATTCCTAACATTCTGTTTGCTTTTTTGACTGCTGCAGCACACTGAGCTGACGATTTTAAAGTATTATCCACTATGATGCCTAGATCTTTTTCCTGGGTGGTAGCTCCTAATATGGAACCTAACATCGTGTAACTACAGTAACGGTTATTTTTCCCTATATGCAACACCTTGCACTTGTCCATATTAAATTTCATCTGCCATTTGGATGCCCAATCTTCCAGTCTTGCAAGGTCCTCCTGCAATGTATCACAGTCTGCTTGTGATTTAACTACTCTGAATAATTTTATCATCTGCAAATTTGATAACCTTACTCATCGTATTCCTTTCCAGATCATTTATATATATATTGAAAAGCACCGGTCCAAGTACAGATCCCTGAGGCACTCCACTGTTTACCCTTTTCCACTGAGAAAATTGACCATTTAATCCTACTCTCTGTTTCCTGTCTTTTAACCAGCTTGTTATCCACGAAAGGACATCGCCTCTTATCCCATGACTTTTTAGTTTTCGTAGAAGCCTCTCATGAGGGACTTTGTCAAATGCCTTCTGAAAATCCAAATGCACTACATCTACCGGTTCACCTTTATCCACATGTTTATTAACCCCTTCAAAAAAATGAAGCAGATTTGTTAGGCAAAACTTCCCTTGGGTAAATCCATGTTGACTATGTTACATTAAATCATGACTTTCTATATGCTTTACAATTTTGTTCTTGAGAATAGTTTCCACTATTTTTCCCGGCACTGAAGTCAGGCTCACTGGTCTATAGTTACCTGGATCACCCCTGGAGCCTTTTTTAAATATTGGGGTTACATTGGCCACCCTCCAGTCTTCAGGTACAATGGATGATTTTAATGATAGGTTACACATTTTAACTAATATATCAGAAATTTCATTTTCGAGTTCCTTCAGGACCCTATATATTAGTTTGTGTTTCAGTCTGATTAGTTCGTGTTTCAGTCTGATTTTCTTTCCCCGAAGCTTAATAGCCAGAAGGAAAGGGGAGCTGTGGAATGGGAGAGAGAGTAGGAGTGAGAGGACCAGAGATTGAGAGTACAGTCCTAAACATACCTTTATGTCAGGCTACAGAGGAAAAAATAAAGGTTAATGAACAAATTACAGGTCAAAATTTCTTTTTATTAGACTAATTTAAGCAATGCTGGCTCTCTAGCTTAAAGGGCGATTTTCCGCTACATAATTTCTTATTTGAGAACCGTAACGTAGAATTTGCATTCCCAGAAACACCCAGCAGTCGGCACTATGAATCTGTAATGTTTGTACTCTTGTAAACATGTATATTTGAGTCAGCTGGATAATTCAAACTCAAATTCCATTTCCCAGGCAGGTAATATTCACATTGTCCTCAAGTAACAGATTGCCCAGGTCATACAAAAATCAGAGAAGTTACCAGTGGACTCAAGCCATTATTATTATTATTTATTTTTATATACTGGCATTTGATCTGAGATATTACATCAGTTTACATTCAGGTACGGTAGGTATTTCCCTATCCCCAGAGGACTTACAATCTAAGGTGTACCTGAGGCAATGGAGGGTAAAGTGATTTGCCCAAGGTCACAAGGAGTGACAGCAGGACTCAAACCCTGGTCTCCTGGTTTGTAGCCCACTGATCTAACCACTAGGCTATTCCTCCTCCCAGCCATGGGTGCTGCTTAGTGAAATCATTCTCTGCAGAGTATATACTTGGAAGCTGCTGAGGGTACACATTGCAAAAAAACGTAATCCCAACCAAGGCATATCTATTAGGAATGTGCATTCTGGAGAAATAAAATAGGAAATGAGATGAAATTTTTCCTATTTTATTTCGGGAGGTTTTCAAAACTGAACTGACTTGGGCCTTGGCCTAGGCTGAGGCCTAAGCATTGGGACCTGGCCTAGGCCCTAACAGTTGGACTAGGC
The DNA here is from genome assembly GCF_901001135.1 of Rhinatrema bivittatum. NCBI lineage: Eukaryota > Metazoa > Chordata > Amphibia > Gymnophiona > Rhinatrematidae > Rhinatrema > Rhinatrema bivittatum. The sequence continues at coordinate 344,335,204 of NC_042615.1, forward strand.
CTCCAAGCCTGGGTCTTGTGTAGTGCCTAGGCCAAAGTCATGGCGACTTACCTCGGCCTACACATACACAAGGCCTTGTTTTTAGATCCCCCTGGACTAGGTAAGTGGGGGCTGGGGAGGAACCTGGCCCTGGTATTTTTTCAGGTGGAGGGATGGATGGTGAAGATGGGAGGCCTCAGGAGGCCCCGTTTCTTTTTTTTTTTTTATACTAAATAAATGGAAACAAAACAAAATTCATGGGGTAAAAACTACTCTAAAATGAAGCAAAAAACGAAATTAAATTTTTACTTCTGTAGACCCCTAGTATCTATTCTGATGCAATCCCAGAAGCATTATGGCAGCAAATGGTACTGTACTTTATCAGCTCTCTGGAAATGCAAACCTCAGGCGTATTAATATCATCATAGCAGTCAAGTAACCATATCATGCCAGGGATTATTTTACAGATCTATGTATGCATGCACATTGCTTTGTTCTCATTTACAAAATGTACAAACTCCAATAACTTAAAAAAAAAGTAATTTAAGTACACACAAGGAATAAGAAAATAGAATAATGAAAAAAAAAAAAGATATAAATAAAGTGTTTCCTACTTAACCCACAATTAAAAGAGAGAACTAATGTACACATCTAGGAGCTTCCTCCAAAGCTAATATACGTTTTAACTCAAATGAGTCTTATCTCAAGGAAAGATTCTCGATTAAAGATGCAGAAGCTCTACATGCATATAATTATAATATTCTTACAAAAATTAAAGAGATAAAAATAGTCATAAGATGAAAATCCCAGAGTAAAAAATCTCCCTTCTGTAGCGTGGTAGTTTAAAGATGCACCCATGCTTAACTGGAATATTATATAATTTTTTTTCTGTATCTTCCTGATGTTAATTAAATATTAATGAAACATATATGTTCCTTTTAATGGGTTCTTGGGTTATGAATGGATTTTAAAAAAGGAACAATTATTCATTTTTAGATTATTTTTAAGCTTTTTTTTTTTTTAAATACATTTATTCTGCTGCAAGTGTGGATGGAGCATTAAAATGAGGAGGGTAATTTTCAAAGGGACTTCTATGGATAAAGTAATGATTTGCCTGCAGAACTGGAAAACTGTGCAAACGATATCAGGCGGATTTTAAAAGTGCTGCGCACTCCAAAGCCAAGACATACATGCATATACTGGGCCGGCGTGCACCGCGCAGATTTTGAGAAGTGCCCAAGTACACGCGGAAATCACAAAGTTAAAAAAGGGGCAGGGTGTGGGTGAGACTGGGTGGAGCACGGGCAGGAAATGGGTGTCTTGGGAAGGCACTTGAAATATGCGTGCACATATATGTGTGCAGAAGCGCACGCCGGAATCTCTTACCACATAACTTTACTTCTGCTATGATGGTGTGTAAGTTTTAAAATAAAGAAATCAGGGCTAATCAGTGGGGTTTGAAGAGTCGAGGTTAATAGGGTAAAAGGGATGTTTTCTAGCTGAGGAGGTTAGGAAGTCCTATCCTTTACCGGGGTGAATTGGGAATGAACTGGGGAAAAGAGTATTTGCATCGGCTTGCATGCCTAGAAAAATCCCCCCACTTATGCTTTAGAAGTGGCATATGCGCACATATGCACGTGTCCATATAAAATTGCGTGCACATGTATGCATGTACTGCTGATCTTATAACATATATAAATTATCTTGGCAAAACTACATGAACCACACAGCAGTGTAACTATGCACTCGTAGTTCTACTGAAATAATTTTCAAAGCAGTTTTGCGTGTGCCAAATCCACTATGAGAATTGGTATAACTTAGATGTGACGTTACAAAAATATCCCATGAATAATATAGGAGACGATGCCAGATAAAAGACCATCCATTCTGCTCAATTATTCTGCACACACTGCCCAGGACATATTCCAGCTCCTAGCCAAAGACTATGACCACTTACCAGACATCTCTTATCCAGGACATTCTTTTTGTCTTCCTCCTTGGTAGTCCACCATGTTTGATAAATGAACATACAGGATATCCTCTCTTAGTTCTCTTCCACAAACCACCTCTCTCATATCTAACCACAAGGCTGCGTAATAATCTAAACAAATCAGCAATACTAGCGTGATTGTTGCCCAGGCATTTAGCCTCCTACGTACCCGTTCTTGTCCAGATAGATACTGCTACATGCATGCATGCATTTCTGCTTGGTATTCAAGTTATTTCAGTACTTGGAGCCTGCTAGACAAATCCAGAGACTGGATTTTATTTGGCTCCTTCAGCACACACGTGGACATATTACCCACCCCTCCCCAGAGATCATAAGTAGAGCCATCCTTAGCGCTCGGGGCCTTGGGAATAATTCCCCCCACCCCACTCGAGCAAGAATCCAGGCCCTGAAAAGAAGAGACTGTGCAATAGGCAAAGCCTGGGAAGGTACCGGCCCCAAAGAGAAACAACTAATTCTTTTATGACCTCACTGGTAATAATCCGCACCCATTGATGGGGTCAAGCATATAAACAAACATCATTCCACACCTCTAAATAAGCCTTGTCCAGCGCGCCGTGTCCTCATCTCACCTTTAATCTCTCCATCTCCCATCAGATGCACCGTCTTGTCTTTCCACGACACTAATGATGGGGCCTCAGCGGGTTTCCTTTGTCCATTTAATCAATACTCAATTATGTGCTAATAACAAAGCCAACTTTACACATTTTTCTATCCATTAGAAAGGCCAAATAAGGTTGACAGCATCCCAAAAAAGTAACACTCCACCTTGAAAAGGCATTTGAAGCCCTTATCACTTTCCTTGATTTCTGTGGCTATAACATCCCTAGAGGAAAACAGTTGCTGCATAATTAGAAATTATGAGCCATAGGGGACAATATTCAGAGGCAGGGAGTCCTGCTAAGATAAACAAATAAACTTATCCGGCTAATATATACTGGATATTCAGTGGCTATTGGAGAATTAGCTGGATAAGTTTATCTGGCTAACTTACGGGCCAATACAGTAAAAATCGCGGAAGAGCGGACGAGCACCCGCTCTCCCAGCACGCGCACACGACACTCTCCTGTGTGCGCGATACAGTAAATTAATTTATTTAAATTAGGGTCTGCGGCAAAAAGAGATGCTAGAGAGACTAGCGCGTCCCTAGCGTCTCTTTTTGGACAGGCGCGGCGGCTGTCAGCGAGTTTGAAAGCCGACGCTCAATTTTGCCGGCGTCGGTTCTCGAGCCCGCTGACAGCCAAGGGGTTCGGAAACCGGACGCCGGCAAAATTGAGCGTCCGGTTTTCAACCCACGGGGCCCATTTTAATTTTTTTTTTTACTTTTTTTTTAACCTTTGGGGCCTCCGACTTAATATCGCCATGATATTAAGTCAGAGGGTGCACAGAACAGCAGTTTTTACTGCTGTTCTGTGCACTTTCCGGTGCTCGGAGAAATTAATGCCTACCTTTGGGTAGGCGCTAATTTCTGAAAGTAAAATGTGCGGCTTGGCTGCACATTTTACTTACTGTATCGTGCAGGAATACCTAATAGGGCCATCAACATGCATTTGCATGTTGCGGGCACTATTAGGTTCGGGGGGGGGGGGGGGGGGTTGGACGCGCGTTTGCGACGTGCTATTACCCCTTACTGAATAAGGAGTAAAGCTAGCGCGTCAAAAATGAGCGTCCAATCGCGGGTTAAAAGTGCGCTCCGCCGGAGCGCACTGTACTGTATTGGCCTGTAAGCTGGATAACACCTCCAAATCTTCCCTGCATTAGTCGGAGGAACCCCTTTCAGTATGTACCTCATATTATCTTGATTTGTTTGGCATTAGATACAGTTTGCTAATTCACCTAAACCCATTTTATACCATTAGAGATTATTAATGTAACAGTAACGAAGTATTTAGAATTGCATTTCCTTGGGTGAGTATTTTACTGGCACCCATGAAAATGCACCTATGGGCTCCTTCAAGTCTTTTTTTTTTTAAATTATTTTTGTTACTGACAATGCTTCCTCTAACTCTTCTTGCCAAAATCATCTTTAATTTTTTCAACATATCAGGAGTTTCTATCTCTATGCACATCTGATGCTAGCCTGAAAAATAATTTTTACTGTCACATTTTTATATTTAATTCCATTTCCACCCTCATTTTTCCTGGTTTATGATGTAAGGCCCTCATGTAATGCCTCAGTTGTACAAATGTATGAAATTGCTTATGATGGAATGCCAAACATAGCTTGCACCTGTGTTCACCAAACTCATTACTTGAGAACTTAAGAACATAGAACATAAGAAATTGCCATGCTGGGTCAGGCCAGAGCTTCTCAAACTTTTCACCTACCCCTCTCCAAATACTTCCTGCTTCATTCCTGGCGAAAAATGTGGGTTCCCCCTAACGGAGAGTAACAGCGACTTTTATCTGAGCCCCTAGCATTTTTTAAAGCAATTCTATGCTAACATCATTCCGTGTAACAGAACATTGCATTGAGCATCTCCTGGGATCTACGCCGCATGGATAATGCATAGCAGGAATATCAGATAAAACATATCCTCTAATATATTAGGTGTACAAAATGTACACTCTCTAGGCACCCATTCCCATACAACCCTTACCTGACATGCAACATTATACAATTTTATATTCAGCAGATCTAAGCCACCTAATGCTTTGCTTCTCGTAAAGTTTTCATATCCTACTTTAGCTCGTTTTCCCCACCATCGACATCATAGATTGCAATGTTGTCAGGCTCAAACGTGTTATCCAGCATGGCGACATCTGCCCATCTTAAATAGGGCGGGTATTCCCAGGAAGGAAAATGGTAATTTCTGCATTAATTCAATTTGTCTTTTTAATTATCTCAATAATTCTTTAAAATTTATATGCTACAAGTCAGCCAAGTCCCTTGAGAGCTGCACACCTAAGTATTTAAAGCATTCTATTAAACATCTGAAAAAGGAAAAGGCCTCTTCCAAGTTTTTCTGTAAAGCTGGCCTCAGAGACATAGGCTCTGATTAGCAAAATTATTTTTAATCCCTCCTCGAAAGCCTCATATTGGGAAAAAAAAGTGTGCACAATAGCCTCAACAGCTTCATATGCATGGATAATAAATAATAAAATGTCATCTTCAAACATGCATAGCTTAACTCCCTGGCACCTAGCAAATATTCCTTGGTATGTTCTCCAATGTATCCATTTTATTGCTAATGGCAGTGCCAAAAGTTCTGTATAATGACACTGTCAAAAAGTTTTAGTTATCTGTAAACCGATACGATGTGCAAACGGCTATCGGTATATAAAAACCTATAAATAAATAAATAAATAAATAAATAATGGTTCCAGTGTGTGAATAAACAAAATTGGAGATAATGGGCATTCTTGTCCCATTCCACCTCTTAACTCAAGAGTAACTGATGTATGCCCATTTATTAGTAATCTTGATTGGAGTAAAATATATATTAGTCTATTCCAATTTATGATGTCTCCTTTAATTTCCTGATTTTCAAAAGCATTTACATGCATAAAACTGGATTTACATGTGTAATGCACCGGGTAAGTGAGCTTTTGAAAATTGCTACAATATATGCCATCAAAGTATCCATAGGTTTTACCTGCATAAAGTGCACTTAATGTGGGTAAATGGCTTTTGAAAATTGCTACAATATGTTACATTTACATGCATAACTCCTTTGAAAATTCACCTGAAAATGTGTAATCTCAAATTACTTTGTCAAATGTCTTTTTAGCCTCTCATTTTAGCATTAATCCCTGATTAATTCCCTCCCAAAGAGCGGCCAGCACCCTCAGACATTTTTAAAGCAATGTTTTCCTTCACAAATCCTATTTCATCAGGTGCTCTCAGGTCTGGGACCACTACATTTAGGTGCCAATGTAATAAGACCCGCGGTGAAATCGGCAAAAGCAGGCACCTCGGCGGGATGAAATAAGGGGATGACATGCAAATGAGATACATGCAGAAAATCTGCACAAAGCAAATATCTGCACAGATATGAACGCCGAAGACCTTATGCAATAATCCGCACATAAACCCGCATTAATGTGGTGACCCTTGATTGATTCTCGGTTGCAAGCCTTCCCCTTTTATAAGACAGTAGTGAGTTAGTGGTTCGGGAGTAGAACTGAAGGTGGGTAGAACAATGTCTAACCCTCTTCATGGTCCAACAAAACAAAACGGAAGGTGGTCAAGCGTAGCCAAATCAAACAAAACAAAAACAAGACCGTGTACCGTGGAATGAAGTTCTTTTATTAATATTATTAAACACGGTCTTGTTTTTGTTTTGTTAACCCTCTTCATGGACCGTCACTAACCGTGTGGGAGCCGGCATCCTTGCCCAATTTAAGACCATTTATTATTCTAAGAATTTTATTATCTGATCTTTGCGCGTTCAACCAAAATTGTACTTGGCTTATCACCTTTAAAAAAATAAATTACACGCTTCAATGTCCACTGCCTTTTCATACAGTGCAGTACGGTATTCTGTGAAGTTCTGTATCCTATCTGTTGTCAGATATGCAGATTTTCCTATTCCATGGATCCAACTAGGAGGGATCTTTCTGAGTCCTGACAGAGTACTCAAGTAGTGTGAGAAGATACATCGTTTGTTTTTGTTTTTTTGGACTATACATCCATCTGAATTGTTTTTCGGCCTTTATACTGCTGAATTTACTTTTTTACAATTTTTATTCCGTAAAATAATTTAGATTTGGAACACAACACTTGATGTGAGGAATGTTTTTTTTTTTTCTCCGAGCATCATTCCATGGGCTTTACAGGTTAAGCCTGTCCCTCATAGGACAAATGTCTGTCTTTTTTTCCAGAGACTGCAATGAGTTTGATAGGGCTCAGCAATGTGAAGTGTGGCCCCAGTAGAAGGGGGAGAGAGGTCTTACATTTGTCCTCCTGAACAGATTATAATCCAGTAGTTCCTAATGTCAGGCACCCTTGGAGACAGTAAGAGAGGGGGATCAGCGGTGAATGAGAGAAAGGATGTGGGCCTGGACATAAGAGAGGAGAGAGAGTTAGATTGTCTTGGCTTGCAGGATGAGAGAAAGGATCAACCGGGGCAGGATGTGACAGCAGTTGTCTGTGGGTTACCCCAGGAATAAGCAGCCTAACATCTGGAGAGGTGAATCCAGACTAATGGCAGTAAAAGCAGGAAAGCTGAGCATCTTCTGCCTATGTCAACCACTTTCACCTCGAGTTGTGTTCTCAGGTGCTGGGAGCCAGGAAGGCATGAAAAATGGAGGTAGCCCCGATACCAGCAAGGAGTTCAAAGCTTGAAGCAGAGTGAGGAGCTGGAGCACACCAGGATTTTAGGAATAAGGAGATCAGGCAGAAATACTGAAAGTAGAAAATAAGAGACAAAGTCGTCTTCTGGATTCAGGTAACAAGGACGGAGCCAGAGTACGAAGACCAGGAGGTAGGACCAATATATAGCAACTGACTGACAAAACGCCCAAGTATAAATATAGATCTAGGCAGGAAACAAGATGGCCGCTAGGGGGAAGTGAGGGCGACAGAGATGGAAGGATTGGCTAAATAGTCCAAGCGTCAGCAACGGATCGTCACAGAGGGTGAGAGGTCACCAACTTAGAGTGTGTGTGTGTATGTGTGAGAGAGGGAAAGAGAGAGCGAAAGAGGTGTTTGATCAGTGCCAGAGATACCTGTGAGAGGGGAATTAGCCCCAGGGATGGAAACTGTAACCAAGAAAATGAGGACTGAGGGTAGGGAGGGAAGTGGGAATGTGAGAATGAGGGTGAGGGAAATACATCCTGCCCCTTCAGTCACAATTTCCATCCTTTCTCAATCTCAATCCTCCCTTGAAGTTTTGATTCTGTTAAAGTCTTTGGTAAAAGAATAACTAGAAGTCCTGGATTTACACAACTCTTTCAATAATGATATTATTCATTTGACTGCAATTGTTGTGTGAGTTTAGGCTGTTTAATTATAACAAACTGGGAATTACCACTTGCAATATGACCTTGGGAAACAGATTACACTGCAGGGTGTGCAGTTTTCTTTTGATTTAGGAGAAGAAAAAAACAAAACAAAACACAAAGCGATGCCCCCAGGCCTCTTCTCCCAGTAATGCTCTCTCCAGCAATGAATTAAATTACAGCTTCAAAACCACAACCAGAATGGCATAGCATTGTGGTAAAAAGATTAAAGGTATGAATATATTTTTTCCCATTATATTCAAAAGTCAGCGAGCACACAAGTGGAACTACACCCTGATGTTTTGTATGGTCCACCCTCTCTCAAGGGGTCTGCAGGGTCCTAATGAGCACATGATTATTTTAAGCCTCTCAGTTAATCAGCTTCTTGTGTGAAGAACCATTCGTTAGTATTCATTGCAAAAAAAAAAAAAATCGTACATAGTCTTTTTCCATAAACTATATTGTGAATCACAGTCCAAATCTTATCACCATTATTGGCAAGTATCATGTCAATAAATTATATGCAAGATGCTGCATCTCAAATTTAGCCTCATGGCCCCCCACAACTTTGTAGCTGCTCAAGGGTCAGTTTTGAGGCCAGAGTAGAAAATTCTACATCAGAATGTTTGAGATTCTGTATAAATTTGCATATCATTTTTGCATCACTCAGTATATGAAAAAAGACAATTATTTTCTTTTTCAATATTTACAATTAAAAAACATGTTCTCTTATGTTGTCCAAATATGTATTAAAAATTCTCTTCTCCGCTCGTTTACATCTCATTCTTTCTCTCATCCATCTTTTATCCTACTCTTTCAATATAGCCTCAGTCCCGCCTTTCTTTCTCCCCTTTCCTCTCCTCCTCTTTTTTTCCTCTTCCCCAACCAGCCTGCCCTCTTCTCCCTCGCACTTTTGGATTGCCACACGAGCAGAGACTTAAAGTCACCACTGCGTGGCTCGCAGGCAACCAAAAGAGCCCAAGCAGCATACAGGCTTGTGGGCAACGCAGGATGGTGATGAGTGGGATGGGTGGCATGAGGTAAGCGGGCTGGTTCTTTCCCATTGTCAAAGACTGCCTGGCTCCTGCTGTGACCGCAGAATTGCAGGAAGCTGGGGGATCCCCAGAATATCTTCTTATAATTTGCATATAATGGATACAATTTTCCAAAGCTCAAATGCACATCTTATTACTCATTACCATGTTTAAGGCTCTCAGTGTATCTGATTAACTTTATACTGTTTCTTTGGATTTCTCAGTTAATTCTATGTTTTCTCATTTTAATTATATATAAGTTTAGCTGCTGTGTTCAAATCCATTTTTGCGGAACTTTGGATGAAGACTAATACAAATTAATTCAAGGGATGGAGGGGTTGCCCTTTGAGGAAAGGGTTGGGAAGGGCATCACTTTAATGTACAAATGCATTAAGGGGTTTGTACTCCAAGCTGGTAGCGCAACTAAAGCATTTATCTAAAAAGCAAGTCACAGAACACAGAAGCACCTCTCAAACAAGAGATGAAGTTTTTTACTCATCTCCAGAGGCAGATGCTTTTCTTTTTTCTTTTTTCAGAGTGGTAGGCACCCGGAACAAACTTCCAGAAAATGTTGTGGGTACATCCATGGATGTCACCACGGGTATAACAAACCATTTCATTTTATTTCTTCCCCACCCTCATTCCTCCAAGAAACTTGGGGGGTTATTTTCTAAATGTTTATCGCGTGCGATGAGTCGGGGAGGGGAGGAGACAGGGCAGGGAGGGGGACGAGTCAGCTGCGGCACCGCTGCCTGCGATAATGTGAGGAACATTATCGCCGGCAGTAGTGCGGCGAATAGCACTACCTTTTACAGTGAAATCGGCGAATTCGCACCGCCGCAGTGCGAACGTCCTCAAAGAGACAGAGAGAGCGAGAGAGAGAGGGAGATTGGAAAGGGGTTCCATGGTTAAAGGATCCAAATTCTGTTCAAGTGTGGACTGGAGTATAGCATTCCAAACCATGGGAGTACCAGGTCATTTTAATAAAGTGTGTATTTTATTCTCACTATGTATCCCATGAACTCTGGGAATTCAGATCAGTCTGTTTACCCTCTTCTAAAATGTACATAGCTGTTGGCTGGAAAATCCCGAAAAATAAAGGCAGGAGTTTGGTTAAGTCTGTCAATGGTGCGATATTTGTTTGTGAAACTTTATGAATGCCGGCAATAATCAAGAGAAAGGCGGGGGAGGGGGGGCAGGTTCATGGAGGAGAGGAGAGGCAACGTTCTCCCTGTAGCAACCAGGAAGAGATATTCTGCCCCCTGCTTCTAATTGGGTCCACTTTACCATCTGCATGACCCAAATTCTTCAACCCACAAAATAAATTAGAGACACTAACGCTCATCATATGGGGACAGATTATCTTGATATTTTATATGTGCCCTGTGAATGGGGTTACACACACACACACATTTAGAAACTACCCAGCTTCCCTTTGAAAATTAGCTGAAAGCACCTCCGTACTTTTCACCTTCTCTTTGTGTGCGGGAGGTGGACAAGCATTAAGCAGTAGGTGTCCTTCTGAAACTGCCAAGTATGCATGCTATTTTCCCCCTTCGATCTAAGACCTCCAGGGCAAATGTTCTGCTTAATATAGCTGGGTAACCTTAGGATAGCAATTTCTCCGATCAGACTTACCTGGATAACTTTAGTTGGGTGGTGCTGAATATCAGTGCTCAGCTATAGTTAAGTCCCGCCCCTGTTATGCCGCCAGCAAAGCTATGTACACTAGAGCTCATAGCAGTGGGGAATACAGTGCTGGATCTAGAGGCAGTTATGGCAGAAGCTGATTTAGATATAGTGACTGCTACGGAGAACTGTGCCGGGAAAAATCATGGAAACTGTTACAAAGAATAAAATCACAACACATTTAGATAGACATGGTTTAATGGGTCATAGCCTGCATGGATTTACCCACTACAATAACACATGGAAACTAACATTTTAAGGGGCCTTGGTTCTCTGATTTTCCTTAGCGTCCTTTGATCTCCCATGCACAAATTTCTTTGCCGCGTACCACCATCCATAATTACACCCCACTGTATAAATCACAAAAGTCACATCCCTCCGTACGACTCCAAGCACTACCAAAGGTTCAGACCCTTATCTGAAGCCGTTTCTGAATTATAAGGGGGAGGACACCACATACACAGCCATGCAAACCACAACACACAGTCATTGGTACAATCACAATTTTATAAAGACCCCTCTTTGGATACACCCCAGGTTAAAATGCATCAGAGAAGATAACCGTGTACACAAAAACCCCCCCAACAAAACAAAAAAACAATAGATAAATTCTGGATAGACCTTTAACTTTAAAAACAATCTAAGAAGAAAATTCCGTTGCAGAGGGCCTTAACCTTAAAAAAATTAAACAAAAAGATTCCACTAGACTGCCATACTAGTGAAGCACGTGATTTTTATTCTGGTCAGCGCAACTCAAAACCAGAGACCAATGGCAACTATAAAAAGTAATCTAGCCACCAATTTCCTCAGCAGGGGGCCAAATCAACCCCAAGCGTCAATGACATTTATGTCATGCCATATTTGGTCCCAATTTTATTCCAACCCCACCTGTATTAACCTACAAAGCAATTTTTTTTTCAAAAAAGCATTCAGTGACAAATACAAACGTTGCTTTTGCAGCAAAAACGTACAGCTCTGCAGCAAGCAGTCCCCACGTCAACCTGGTTTCCAAAACAAAAAACTGTGCCAGCCAAATAGGAGAAAGTCGTTCACATTATACGGTTCTGAAGGAGAAACATGATCAACCCGCTAATAAATATCAAGGTCTGCCATTTTGGTCTTGCAAAAGTTATTACCCCCACCGTATTGCACTTGACAGAAGCAGAATATCACCTACCCTGCTTGGTAACAATGGCAGACTCGGGGGTTAACAAGAAAAAATAACTGGGACACCAAAGAAAATCCCCTCAGACCCCAACAGCCTGCCAACTCGGTCAAACAAACATCACACTTGTGGGTGTTACCTACAGTGCAGGCATCGTCACACCAGGAACCCGGGGGGTGCATGGGAGCTGTCAATGGGCTGCTCCAGCTGGGTGTGATGTCATCACCTTGTCATGCCATAAACTGCATCATACACAAGCCACCCACCGGGACAGATGCTGTAATCATCAGAGGTTCCAGTGTTGTGGCAGGGAGGTAGGAATGCAACACAAAAGTGGCGATTCCAGCTCCTCCATCCAACACCTAAAACTAAGAAACAAGCAATGTGTGGCAAAAAAGCAGGGCCTCAAGGTCCTCAGCCTTTGACATAGGCCCCTTTGAAAATCCAAAGAGAAAGCCGGACTGAGCCAAACGTAGGGAGAAGGGAACCAGGCCAGGACAACCAAGGAATGAGGGAACTGGGATCGAAGAGAGGGGAGGTGGGGGGTGGCATGGATGGGGAGAGAGGCCAAGCTGGGTTTGGAGTCACTAGCCTTAGTCAAGGGAGCTGTGACATGCAAATCCCCTACCTGAGTCACTGACGCATCTATGTAATGGTCATTTAAGCACTTTCATAGTAAGGGGCATGGCATCCTTTTCAATCTCACTCTGGTTTTCTGGCCTAGCAGCTCATGTTATGTAGTTGTATTGCCCTCTTTTGTTCTACTGCAGTTCACTTAAATGGCAGCAGGTTCTTTACCCTCCTCTTCCTTGGTGGGGGGTGTTTACGGAAGTAAGACAGAGACTGGGGACTACAGCCCGGTTAGTCTGAACTCTGTGGTAAGCAAACTAAGGGGCTGATGCAATATGCCGAGCGCACTCTTAACGAGCAGTTAGACGTGGGTAAAATAGGCGCTAAACAATCCCCTAATGCAATAAGTGGATTAGCGCCTATTTAATGCGTGTCTAACGCGGAGTGATTGAGGTAGCGCTCATCACATGCAAACGCATGTGAATGAGCCTATTACTCATTCACTCCCAATGCAAAAAGATAAATGTGCGTCTCACATGCACATTTATCACTCAGATATTAACGCCTGCCTGAAGCAGGGTTAATAACTGAGAGCATTGAAAAGAAGTACAGAAAAGCAGAAAAAACTGCTTTTTTGTACTTCTTTCTTAAAGTAAAAAAAAAACCTCGGCAGACCGTCGAGTTATGAAGACCAATGATGGTAAACTCGGCATCGGTTTTCATAGCCGGCTGTCTGACAGTAATGAAAATGGCCGCTGATAAACTCGGGGGCCATTTTCATTACTGGCAGACAGGAAGCCGCGGCGGGTCGCGTTAGGAAGGAGGCGCTAAGGAGCGACCCTAGCACCTCCTTCCTAGCGCGATCCGCTAATTTAAATATTGCATGGCACCCCTCCTTTGGGGCACTATGCACGCATTAAGAGAGAGGGGCTGACTGTTCAGCGCCCGCTTTCTATGCGCCTTTATTGCATCGGCCCCTAAAACAGAAGATAGTGCAATTTTTGGAACCTAATAAGATTGCAAGACCCAGGGCAGCATGACTTTATCAGAGGTAAATCTTGTCAGATGAAACAGATCCATTTCTCTGATTGGGTAATCTGGGAGAGCACTGGACATAGTGTACTTGGATTTTGGCAAGGCCTTTGACACAGTTCTGCACAGAAGACATAAATAAACTGAGCACCCTTGGTATGGATGCTAGAATGACTGACAGGGTTAGAAAGTGGCTGAGAGGGAGGCAACAAATGGTAGTGGTAAATGGAGTTTTCTCTGAGGAGGGGGATGTTACTAGTGTGTTCCTCAGGAACTGGTCCTTGGATCAGTTCTTTTCAACATGTTTGTGAGTGACAAAATGTAAGCATTGTTGGGAAAAGTTTGTCTTTTTGCCAATGATACTAAAATCTGTAACAGGTAGGGATGTGAATCGTTTTTCAACTATTAAAATTATCGTCCGATAATTTTAAAATAGTCTTAAATCGTTAAAGAACACGATACAATAGGAATTCCAACGATTTATCGTTAAAAAATCGTTAATCGGGTTAGTGCGCACTAACCGGGAGTTAGTGCGCACTAACAGAAAATGATACAAATTGACACTTTTCAGGTCAGTTAAGGTCAGTTTAGGAATGAATATGTATTCCTATTGGCTGGCTGCCCTCTTATTTATTGATGTTACCAAGGTTCCCACTGAGGTGATGGTTGGGGGGATGGGAAATGGAAACGGTTGGTAGCTTGACAAAAAAAGTAATGTGATCAGTCAATGTGACTAGAACTTGTGCCCTTGTGATCTTCCTGCATGCAGTGCCGTATCCCTGATACTGGGAATGTTGTGATCTTCCTGCACGCAGTGCCCTAACCCTGATACCAGGGGTGTTGTGATCTTCCTGCTCGCAGTGCCCTATCCCTAATACCAGGGGTGTAGTGATCTTCCTGCACACAGTGCCATATCCCTGATACTGGGAGTGTTGTGATCTTCCTGCATGCAGTGCCCTATCCCTGATACCAGGGGTGTTGTGATCTTCCTGCATGCAGTGCCCTATCCCTAATACCGGGAGTGTTGTGATCTTCCTGCACTGAGCAGGGATACGGCACTGCATGCAGGAAGATCACAACACTCCCAGTATCAGGGTTAGGGCACTGTGTGCATGAAGATCACAACACTCCCGTAATCAGGGATAGGGCACTGCATGCAGGAAGATCACAACACCCCTGGTATCAGGGATAGGGCACTGCGTGCAGGAAGATCACAACACTCCCAGTATCAGGGATAGGGCACTGCGTGCAGGAAGATCACAACACTCCCGGTATTAGGGATAGGGCACTGCATGCAGGAAGATCACAACACCCCTGGTATCAGGGATAGGGCACTGCGTCCAGGAAGATCACAACACTCCCGGTATCAGGGATATGGCACTGCATGCAGGAAGATCACAACACTCCCGGTATCAGGGATAGGGCACTATGTGCAGGAAGATCACAACACTCCTGGTATTAGGGTTAGGGCACTGTGTGCAGGAAGATCACAACGCTCCCAGTATCAGGGATAGGGCACTGAGTGCAGGAAGATCACAACACTCCCGGTATCAGTGATAGGGCACTGTGTGCAGGAAGATCACAACACTCCTGGTATTAGGGATAGGGCACTGCATGCAGGAAGATCACAACACCCCTGGTATCAGGGATAAGGCACTGCATGCAGGAAGATCACAACACTCCCGGTATCAGGACTAGGGCACAAGTTCTAGTCACATTGACTGATCACATTACTTTTTTTGTCAAGCTACCAACTGTTTCCATTTCCCATCCCCCATATATTGTCAGTGGGAACCTTGGTAACATGAATAAATAAGAGGGCAGCCAATAGGAATACATATTCATTCCTAAACTGACCTTAACTGACCTGAAAAGTGTCAAATTGTATCATTTTCTGTTAGTGCGCACTAATCGGAAAAAACAATTTTTTAACTAAAAAAATCATGCCAAACACGATTTTCTTCTCCTGCCAGACGATTTCAATCGTTAAGATGATCGGGCACACGATTCACATCCCTAGTAACAGGAAGGTGTGGGAAAACTCGAGGAGGGATCTAGTGAAGCTTGAGGAATCGTCTGAGGTCTACAAGCTAAGGTTTAATGCTAAAAAAATGCAGAGTGATGCATTTAGGGTGCAAAAGACAAGGGAAAGGTACAGTACTGGAGATGAAATTTTTCTATGCACAAAGGAAGAGTGGGATCTGGGGGCAAATGTATCTGATGATCCTAAGGTGGCAAAATAGGTGGATAAAGTGATGGTAAAAGCCAGAACAATGCTTCACTGCATAGGGAGAGGAGTAGTCAACAGAAAACGGGAGGTGATATTGCCCCTGCATAGGTCCCTGTGAGATCTCACTTATAATACTGTGTACAATTCTGGAGACCACACCTTCAAAAGGATATAAACAGGTTGAAGTCATTCCAGAAGGGGGCTACTAAAATGGTCAGGGGTTTTTGCTCTAAAGCATATGGAGATAGACTTAAAGATCTAAACATGTATACTCTAGAGGAAATGAGAGACAGGGGAGATATGATAGAGACATTGAAATATTCAAAGGTTTCCATGCACAGGAGGTGAGCCTTTTTCAATGAAAAGGAGGCTTTAGAACAAGGGGGTCATGAGGTTGAGAAGGGGTAGATAGGAAACATTTCTTTACAGAGAGGGTGTTGGAATGCATTGGAAAAGTGGTGGAACAAAAATAGTATCTGAATTCAAGAAAACATGGGATAAATACAGGGGATCTCTAAGGAAGTGACGGGATTTATAATGCTAAATTAATTGGATGGATGGGCAGACTGGATGGGCCATACAGTCTTTTTCTGTCATCATGTTTCTATGTTTTGGTTTTTTTTTTATCTGGGTAAGTTTTGTATAGGTAACAACTTATCCAGACAAAATAGCTAGTTAGAGGAGGTAAATCTTTGCTTTTTCTGGGTAGCTTGAAAAGTTATTCTGACAAAGCCTTTGAATATGGATCTCAAAATAAATACACTAAAAATAAATAAAACTATTAATATAATACTGGCCTAGCAAGAACATTCCAATCCTATTTTCACTGGGGTGCCCGCTGCAGTACTTTTGATTTAAAATATTAACACTCTCTCCCAATACAATCCCATAAAAAACCCACCATGCATGAACCCAACTAGTTCTCCAACTCTGTAACTCAGCATTAGACAGTTTTATGTAAATGATACTTTCCTACTCAACACAATCCCAACCATATAGAAAACGTGCCATACCAAAACAGCAGTAATTCCCAGAACTCAAACCACAACAACCCTAAATGAAATGGCAACACTGAATATTTCATTGGGCCCTAGAACACCAATACACCTCCTACGGGAAAACAGAAGAAACCCTACACAGAAACTATAGATTAGCAGCATACCTTACTTCTGTCACACGCGCAGAACACAGACCCTCAGCAAATGCAGCACAAGTGACCACAATTACAAATAGAAGAAGAAATATGCAAACAAAACTGAATTTGTCTTTACTCTGCTGCCCCTCCAACTCTAACCCTTCCCCCTCCTGCTACCTGCAGACTGGAGGAGGAGGAGGAAGACAAGGATGGGAGGGGCTGGATTAGGGGGCAGAATGCCTATTCTTTGCTTTATGCTGTACTGCATACTCATCTCTCTCCTCTCCTGTTCCCCGCACACTGTCTGGCTACCTGCGATGGAGGGGACTTGAGGCAAAAAGCAGAGAGCTGGGCTCTGCTGCCTGAAATTCAAAGCACTGGCCAATAAAAGTCATGGGAAAGAGCCCTGGGTACTCATGCAGTGGGCCTCTAGCTATGCAGGGCCTAAGACAGCTGCCCCTTTTTCCCTGTTGGTAAAAGTGGCCCCACATTGATATTTAACTTCTTCCATGCCATACGGATGTGCACGGTACATCACTAGAAGAACCAACATCTACAAGTCCCTGAGAATGTACAGTGTACATCCTCTCTGTTTTACCCAGTTAGTGCTACTGCTGTTCAACTTCTTACTGCCCAAGTAGCTCTGTTTTTATTCCAGGACTGTGATGATGAAGGTCTGGGAGAGCCATGATTACTTGGCATCTGGAAGAGATAACAGCCTGATTTTTATGTCCGGATGAAAGGTTTTGCTTTCATTATTGTAGTTCATTATGAAATAGCATGTTACTATAAGCCTCAATATACTTTATCGGTCTCCTACAGTTGTTTCTTTCTTTTTGTATTGCTAATGAATAAGATTCAATACAACCAATCATCATCTGAGGAAACCTGGTCTCTTGGTGACCCCAGTGGCAAAGAAGATGAAACTTAAGCCTCCAGTTTCTCAGTAGGGTTGAAGAAACAAGTTCATTGCTCAAAGTCAGGTTAGATAAAGGCTCAAAAGCATAAAGCACTGAGCTCATCACTGGGAAGAAAAAGAGGAGAGAGGAAGGAAATCTTAACAGTGTTTCACTTTGTACATAGGGGGCGGGATTTTCAAAAGGCTACACGTGCCGGGCCTATTTTCAAAAGGCCCGGCAACGCACGTAAAGCCCCGGGACGCATATAAGTCCCGGGGCTTGCAAAAAGGGGGCGGGGCAGTCCAGTGGGCAGGACGGGGTCAGAGGCTCCTGGCAACGCGGCCATTTGCCTCTGTGCCGGAGATCACGCGCAACTTATTTCAGCCCCAGGGTGAAAGAAGACATGGAGGAACCAAAACGTTGTGCAGTCCTGACTCGCATGTTACACAAAGGATAAAGAGGGGTTCTTGTCTCTTGGAATAGGATAGGCAGGGGTGGATCACAGGGGAGACTTCTCCAGGGCCCTCTGGTGCAATGGGAAGCCTGCACACTCAACTCCAGCTGTATTTTCCCTTCAAACAACAGAGCACACTGGATTTGTGGTTCCCAAAGAAAAACAATCTCAGTACTCAAAAAAGTTATAGAAGCAAAACATTCTAGCAAACTGTCTGGGTACTAGCATTTTTCTGTTCCTATAGAAATAGGGGTCAGGGTGATGTTACAGATGAAGGCCATTCACTTCAAGCAGATTCACACAGTACAGGATTTAGATGACTCACAAAACTGTTTGTTAATAGGTCCAGATGCTGACAAACCTTAGTCACTGTGATAGTTGTTCTCTCTTCTTTCGTTCTATTTCTTTTTTGTTTAATAGATAGAAGTTCCTGATCCCAGAAACTTTAGGATTCTCCCTCCATCATTCACTATCGCAGGATTCCGTCTCCCCTAAGAGAAAAACTTTGTGCACTACTGGAGATTTAGCATGCGCTACCTTTCAACCCAGTTTGCTATGCAAATGAACCCAATAGAAAAATGTGTGTAGTTTTTCTCCAAAGTTATTTTGCAAAATCTTTACAACTGAGTAAGTTGTAGTTACTTTTATGAGAAAATCATTTGGCAAAACAAATTTCACTCAGTTTTAATGCACTTATAATTAATGAGCTTCTTTGCATAATTTAGCATCACAAGAGCTCATTAACACTTAAATACAATTTATTACACGTAAAGCTATGCACAGAATGTTATTTGTGAAGCACTAAAACAGAAAATAGTACATGCTCTTGCCAATGATGTGCACCATTTTGCATTTTAGTATGCAAAGCAAGCTTTGTTAAATTTATCCCTCTTTAGTACATCAGTGTCAAAGTTACTTAAGGATTATACTACTTCTTTGAGCTTTTTTCTCCTATTCTATGGGAAAAACTCAGAACTTAGGGATTTTCTTCTTTCAGGAATGGCTCAATACTCCTCTTCCATGCACTAAATATTGCATGTGATAGGAAAAGGGGTGTGTTTTTTGCTAATACCTATGTGAAGTGCTATTAGTAGAGTGAGAGAGACACAGACAGACAGACAGACAGACTAGCCATAATGCTCTCACACGAGATAGGTATTTATATCTCTATGGGAGGCCCACCTAGTAACTCGAGGTGAGGTTTAGGTATTAATGTAGGGGTTAGGGGCCACTTTGACATTCAAAGTAAGACGTACGAACAGAACAGTGCTCTCTTGTGAAGATTTGATGACCTTAGGAGTGAGGAAACTCACCCAAAGATGAGATTTGTGCAATGTTCTCTCAACCTTGCTTGATGTTACCCAGGTAGAGTGTCCATCAAACTAGGTTAAGAGAACATTTGCCCACTTGGCCAAAATTCCTGCCCCAATATCCTCCCCTTTTTCTCATTTGCATTGCTCCAAACATTATGGTGCTTTCGCATGCGTTAATGGCATTTTCGTACGCATTAAGGCATTTTCGCATGCGTTAAAGGCATTTTTGCATGCGAAAATGCCATATAGCACTTTGATAAATGATCCCTCTTAGTTGGATAAGTAGCACTTTTTTAGATTTTTCTGTCTATCCTACCTAGCCGGATAATTAGTGCTTTTTAGAACTTATCCATCCATGTTATTTAGCCAGATAAATCGCACGTTTTAAGATATATCAGGCTAAATTGAATATCTATTCATGCATATTTTTTTCACATGCACGAATGTTGCAGGGAAGAATTAAGTGGATTTTATAACCCCTCGCCCCCACATGATATGCACTTGTTATAAAATAATGGGGTAGATTTGCGCGTGGCCATATGCACAATATATTAGCACATGCGCAGGTCTTTTTAAAATTAGCTCCCTGCATGTAAAAGTACCCGTAAAATAGCATTCTGTGCAATCTTTCTCATGGAGAGACCTCCAAACTGATTTTCAAATACAGATTTACACGTGTGTAAAACCTTTTGAAGATTAGGCCCTGTTGTATCATGATCCCCAAAGGATGGTGATACAGCAGGACCTTACAGTAAAATACAGAAAAATAAAATTGATGAAGACAGAAGAAACCAACCCTCGCCCCCCCCCCCCCCCAAAAAAAAAAAAAAAAAGCAAAGTTGGGAAACAGTGGAAGAAAGAAAACAGGCCCAGGAGCGGCAGCAGCATGAGAGAGCCACAGTGAGTGAGGGTACGCATTCTCCCCAGCACTGCTCCTCCTCATCCTCATAGTGTGCTTTACTTCTAACCTTGAAGTATGCTGGAAGAAGGAGCAGAGCAGTCTGCATGTGATATGGGTTCCTCTGCTTCTGCCACAATCATGCTGCAGGCCAGAGCAGAGAGGGGAACAGGAAAAGGGAGGAGAATGGGAGAATGACTAAGTGTGAGAGGGAAGAGGGCAGAAAAGGGCAAAATTGGTAGAGAGGGAGGGAGCAGACCGAAAAAAGAGGGAGGAGGGGCACAGGGAGAAAGCGAGAGACCAGGTGGGAAAAAAAGTTAAGGGCAGTAGATTAAGAGAAGGAGAGCTAGTCAGAGAAGAGACAGGAGGTGGTGGAGGGATAATGGAGGAGGTGGAGGCAGTTGGGATCCAGGTAGGTGAGAGATGAGGGGGGGGGGGGGGGGGGGGGAATTGGGACCTGGTGAGATTTGTTGAGCGATGGCGTATGTCTTCTCAATCCAGCTCCAGCAAAAAGAGAGAGAGAAAAAGCAACCGGTTAGAGGCAGCATTATAGTTTTCTGTTGCCCATGGTCTGTTTCTACAGTGAGAATAGTATCTGCCCGTTAAGGCACCCTCACACAAGTTATAGTGTCTGAAAGTAAGCAAAAGCAGCTTTTTTTTTCTTTTCATGAATCAGTGATGAATCTTTTGCACATTTTTTAAGCCATTATCATACCCTCCCTCCCTTCCTCCTTCCCTCTCCTTTGCTTTCCTGAATCAGCCCTGCCTGTTGTCACTTTTTGGCTTCCCGGGTCATGCCTGACACATGCCCCAGTTTGCATGCAAAGGGCATTGAATTTCTTCGGTAACTCTAGAAGGAAATATGTTATTGCAGTTAGAGAGTATTAAAAAAATTGGCTGTGGTAGCTTAGAAAGTTGAATCTCAACTGCAAAACTGCCTTTCACATTTGAAAGAGATATTTTGTAATCCAATTTGCCTCCGTTACCTTCTTTTATTTGCAAACAGCAAGCCCTTTCTGGTTTTCACATTCTATCCTTGTGTCATTAATCTCTCTGTTACATGGCAGGACCAGGCGAAGACTAGGTTTCTGTAGAGGAAGAACAACCCCCGTGCAGCATGAAAACCACTTTGAACTAACTTCTCCAGCAAAACAGCAATAAATCTAACAGACAGACCCAATGAGCCTGGATTCGATTTCTGCATTAGCCGATGCCAGCCTAGAAGCTGTATCATATCAGTCAGGAATAAGGAACCATCACTGAACTATGAGAAATTAATAAGTAATGTAAGCTAGACAAAGTTAAATGACAGTGGCAGAAGTGATGACTCACGAGGACGCTTTCCTGCTGGATGACCGCTGCTCAACAGACAATCGACTGCACTGAAAGGACTCATGGAGTGAACATACGCTGCATGAGTCAGACTGAATGATTTAAAAAAAACAACAAAAAAAAACAAACCACTTATTCTACGGCAGGTTAGAATTGTCATATTTTGGAACTGCAAGACATGTAATGGGTTGGTGCAGCAACCCACGCTTGCAACATTTCACACTTCCTCATTTTTAAAAAGGAGTTTGCACGTCCTGAACCCCCTGCAGAAACATTCATAGGTCGCCATCTCCAACAGCCATCAAAACCAACTGCACTGGCAAAAGCGGCTTTTATTATGTTTGTGCCTTATGGCAGACAAATTCAATGCTAACTCAGTAAAAAAACGGTTGTGGCGATGAATACAGTGTGACGTGCGTGACGGTTCTCCCATCAGGGAGTCTTCTCCATCACTGGAGAGACCCTGAAATGATTCTGGTGGGGGCGGGGGAAGACTGCCTGGGATGCTTCTCTGCAGTATGATTAAACGGCAGAAAAAACACAAACAAACATTGTCTTTTCTTGTTTGAGAGTGTGATTTTCGTAATGATCATTAGATGACATTAGATTTTTATGGTGAATCTAGGTTGAGGCAACTACTGTGTGTCCTGGTAGTCCTTTAAGGGTAGGAAACGAGATCCTATAGACTAGAGGGAATTTTGTCTCTCAGTATATAAGAGGGCTTTTAGGATTTTGATGGCAGCTATCTCGACTCCTCATTATGGATTTGGAGGAGCTGGACAGAATCCATCTGGGGAGTGGGCTCAGCCTGGGGCCACCCCTCTTTGAGAGGGCTCTACAAGGTCTTTCCCCCTCAAGCAGAAAGGTCTGAGGTGGCAAGCAGTTCTCCTCATGGGAGTGCAGCCAGAAGGGTGTGTCCTCTAAGAGAGAGTCAGCAGGGTGCCAGCCTGAGCTCCGAAGATAAAAGTGGAGTTTGGGGAAGCAGTCTGTGGGGAGAAGAGTGGGAGCGGAAGGGCAATAGCCTGGTCATTGGGGAAGTTCAAGAATATTGCCTGATTGAGAGCTGGGAGGACAAGATTCTGGAGTATTGAGCATTTCCAGAACTTTGGAGAAGTGATACTGTGTAACAAGTACAGACTACTAAAATAATTCAGTGATCTATACATGGATTATGGGATTATAACATAGTATCATAGTAATGACGGCAGAAAAGGGCCAAAATGGTCCATCCAGTCTGCCCAGCAAGCTTCTTATGGTAGTATCTGCCATATTTCTCTTTTATTTTTATTTTATTCTATTTACTATTTTTCTATACCGGCTTTCAAGACAGGAGTCACATCAAACCGGTTTACATTTAACAGGGTGTGCAATATACAGAGAACTCGAGCAACTATAACTGGTGCATGGTTAAAGGAATTGCAGTTACAATAAAACAGGGAAGTACACAACTGGGAGCAGAGGAAGAAGAAGAAAAGAGAGATTAACTGACAGCAAATTATTTACAGCGATTATTTACAGAGATGCACAATTAATTCCAATGTGGTAGAAATGTAATCGTGAATGAGGTTGATGACAGAGTGTTGGTGTTGGTGAATGGTTACTATTTAAACCCATTGATAACAATGTGTTTGTGATGACTGTAGCAGGGATCAGTCTATGTATGGATTGGCTTTTTTAAAAAGCCAGGTTTTCAGCCTTTTCCTGAAAGTCGGTAGGCATGGTTCCTGACACAGTTCAGCTGGGATGGAGTTCCAAAAAAATGGTCCTGCTGTTGAGAGCGCTCTGTCTTTGAGGGATTTGTGTTGAAAGGTTTTTGCGTGTGGAACATGTAGTGATTCTTTATAACACTCCCTAATGGGTCTGGCGGAGGTGTGTTTTTTGAAATGAATTTGTAATTTGAGTGGGGCGTGTTGATGGATGACTTTGTAAATGGTGGTGATGGACTTGTACATAATTCTGTAGTGAATTGGTAACCAATGGAGGGCTTTAAGGATTGGGGCGATGTGGTCAAATCTCCTGGAGTTAGTCAGAATTCTGGCGGCTGTATTCTGCAGCATCTGTAGGGGTTTGGTATGGGAAGCAGGGAGACCTAGTAGAATAGAATTACAATAATCTAACTTGGAAAATATTATTGCTTGTAGAATTGTTCTGAAGTCCTAGGAGTGGAAGAGTGGCCTAATTCTTTTAAGGATATGTAATTTGTGAAAGCAATCCTTGGTCGTTTGGTTGATGAATGGTTTTAGGTTGAGACAGTTGTCGATGATAACTCCTAGGTCTCTTACGTGAGAGGTTTGAAGGTTGGCTGGAGGGTTTGAGGAGATGTTATTGTTATTTTACTAAGTAATGAGCCTTCTTGAAACTTCAGACAGTGCTGCTTGATATGCTTTTTCCTGTGCTTTTTCCCTTATGTATTGGTACCCCAGACCGTAAAAGTCAAGACCCGTGTTGGTTGTTGTCTGAATCCAATATCTCTTTCCATCCCACCCTTGCCAAAGGGGAGATTGATGTTGCCAGTTGCGTTAAAAAGAATCAAGTAAACCCATGCCTTATGTTAAGGATAGTAATATCCATTGTCTCTCAAAGGGAATGGGAATGAGTTAATTGGGAAAGTGATGAGAATTGTGAAGATTGTATCTTTCTCATGATCCTTTGAGTTGTGAAACAGAGATGATGGAAGATGTTTGTAAATGTGAATTGGTGCTCTTTTTTTTTTTTTTTTTTTTTAAATAAGGGGAAGACATAATTATGGAAACTTTTATGCTTGTACCATTGCTCTGTCTTTCTGTAATGGGCAAGCCTATGGCCCTGGTTTAATCAATGAATCCATGCTACTCTTGTTCACTCCCTGACTGCTGGTTTTCCAGAAAAAAAAATGTTTTGTTTGGAATAAGTCATGGAGTGAGTCCATTGTCTGATTGTTGAGAGATGGGGAAAGAAGAAATAGCAATCAGAGGGAAGTCATAGAGGGGTCCTCAGGGGTTGAGAGCCCTGTTCAGCTAAAGACACCAAGTTCACCCTAGTTAGTCTCTAGGTCCAGGTCCATTACACATCTGCTTGACCTAAACTCTTATTTGAACCCTATGTGACGAGGCTGGTTCTCAGCCTGCCAGCTGTGCGAGATCCTCTCCACATTTTATGTGCCCCATACAGAGGGTTACACACATGTATTTATTACTTATTTGAACAATTTATATTCCGCTGATCCCCAAATCTCAATGGATAACAATGGACATATATAATAAGCTCAATCTACATGCATAAACAAATTACACCGTAGACAGATCAACAATGACAAAATGAATCATGACAGACCATAGCAGAAAACTTTAACATAATTGGCTGCAAGCTAAGCACCAGGACACTGGAGCCCACACCAATCTATCAAAGCAAAAATCAGCAAGAAAATGCCAGACTAAAGAGAAAGGATTTTAGTATCTTCCTAAATAGCAATTCATTCTCAGACCTAACCTTCACAAGTAGTTTGTTCCAAAGTGTAGGACCAGCTATGCTAAATATCCATTTGTGTGATGTAGGTAACCAAGCTTGTTTTAGAGGAGGATTCTCTAACAGGTTCTGAGCAGAAGAACGCAGTTAGTGGCTAAGGTAGATGCAATACATGATGGAGCAAGCTGTGAGGGGCCTTCAAAATCAAGGATCAAGGTGATGAATGAAACAGAGGCAGTGCATGCAAATTTTATCACATGCATACTCATTGTGGATATCCTGAAAACATGACTGGCTGGGGGTCTCCAGGACAGGTTTCAGAACCACTGATTTAGAGTATCAAAGGCTGAGGATATATCATCAAGTAAGACTAGGAAGTACTGAACTGCAGAGTCAAAGCCCTGATGAATAATGTTGAAACTCGATAGAAATCTGAACTGATAGCTGTCCAAGAAATCGTTTAGTGTCCAAGAATTATTGTAGCTGGCCCTGGACTATTTTTTTTCAATAATCTTAAATAGTAGAGGAAGAGAATAGATGGGCTGATAGTTTGACGGATCTGAGAAACCCAAATTGGCCTTTTTCAGCAGCTACTTTTCAGCTTGGGGGAAGGGAGGGGCAAAAAACCCTTGGAAAGAGAAGCATCAACAACATTGGAAATAATGGAACCAACATCATAGCAAAGGAGCAAAAATCAAACACGCAGAAATTGTCTTTCATTTAACCTAGTATGGCGGCAACTTCAGAGCTTGAAGTAAGTGAAGATTCATATCAGGAAGGTGAGGTGGAATGTTGACAAGGCAAGCTGAATGGTGCAAGCGTTGTAAAGGATTCCACCACCTGAACGGTTTTCTTAGCAAAATAGGAAGCAAATGTCTCACACAATGCGTGTGAGGGAACCAGAGAATTGCATGTTTCGAGAGTAACTAATAAATGGACAATCATAAGTAGCTCACGAGCCTGGGGCACAGCCTCTGTAATCTGGCAGCAATACCATGTATGCTTCGCCTGATCCATAGCAATCTTATAGGCTGCTAATTTGGGCCAGTAGGAAGGAAGATTAGTGTCAGACTTATTTCTGCATCAATGACGGATGGTGACTCGAAGTTCCCATTTTATAGTCCACAGAGAGGTAGTGTACCAAGGAGCAGTTTTTTTGCCACCAGACAAGCAAAAATTTCATAGGGCCAAGAGTGATCAAGGCAGCCTGAAGAAATGCTGCCAGTGATCAGTCAAACTATCAACATCCCATGCAGGGGGATGCGAGAGAGCAGGAAGCCATTCAGAGTGTAACTGATCAGGTAGCCCTTGTGTCCCTTTGTAGTGGCAACCAGGGCGTCTCAATGGGCAGGGGCTAGAACAGCATTCCCCCTACCCCAGAGCATATGTTGGGTGGGGGGAGCCAAGCTTCAAGCTCCTTCTAATCTCTGGCACTTTCTGTCAACAAGCACAGCCACTTCTCAATAAAGCAAATGTCCACACCGGGGTTTGGCTGCACAAGCAAATAACATTTACTGAAATGGATCATCCATAAAAATAAGAGCTTCAGAAAACTAATAGCCGATTACAGTTCATGCCATGTGGCTGCAGACAGGATGATTTTTGAAAAAATCCATCAGGGATTCTGGGACATCTCAGATATTTCCCCCCTCTAGATAGAGGCTTCTTCAGAGCCCCCGAGCAGACAGTCTCCCTTTCTATCTCCAAGTGGGGGGGGGGGGGGGTGTGCTGCTCTTCTGAACAAGTGCCAGCTCCTTAGGCAGCTTCTTCTCACGCACCTCTTCTACTTCACTGGTTCCCCGAACCACTCGCTGAATCTGTAGTGAAGAGAGACTCCCAACAGCACAAACACTCTCCACACCCCTCAGCTGGCACTGTGGATCCACCAGCCTGCAGATCTAGCACTCCCAGATGCTGGTGGTAGGAAAAGGAACCCATCTTTCCCAACTTATAGAGTTTTATATTCAGATCTCAACGACACTTCCCAGCTATGACAGAGAAATCTACATCCTCACAGTCACTTTTTCCTACTGCTGGGGACCAGGCCTGGCCCCAAGGACCTCCCAAAGGAGGGACATTTTCTTCATTTTAAGGTCCTTAGGCTTCCTTCTCACTGGGGCTCCTCTACTCATAGGTCACTCAAAACCTAAAACACCACTCAGAATCCAAGACTGATGTTCAAAAAAATGAAAGTTCTTTTCCTGGGACTGAAGATGGGCAACCTAGAGTCCAAAATACAGGTACACCAATGAATGGTGCACCACTCTGCAAGAAGTCCAATAAAATCAGTATAGAAAGCAGCTCAGCCTTTTTCAGCAGAATCAACCTTTTCTCTGACAGGCCTGCTCTCTGGGGCAGGGACTCCTCTCCTTCCCCCCCCCCCCCGATTCTTCCCTAGTACCTGTTCTGTAAGGATGCTCTCCTCTTTTCTTTCAGCAGCTTCTTGCTCCCTGAGGAGCTTCTGGCTGAACACCTCTATGTCAGGCACTCCCACAGGATCTCTCCTCCATTGAATAACCTCCTTTCCTCCAAGAACTCCCTTAGGAACGAATGAGGTATTCCTTCTTCAACTCTTCGCCCTGGATTTCTTGTCTGAAACACCCCGGTCTCCCATGCGTTCGTGCCTTTGTGAGGCTCCTTCCTGCCTGTAAGGCCTAACCCATTCTGGGCCCTGGACTGCAGTCATCTTTCTTAGGTGGGAATAATTCTGTTTCTCATCATTCCTGGAACCTTCCCCGTGAAAGGGATCAGGCCTGCTGGCATCCCTCTGTAAAGAGGCAGCTACCCTAAACTCCAGACCTCGGAATCCTAATGTACAACTCCTCTCTATTACCAGGTGCAGGAGTTATATTAAGACTAAGACCCCTCTCAGGACCCCCTCCCATTGGGAAGTGTCATACATCCTTACCACACATTTATTTATTTATTTACATTCATGTGCTGCTTACACCAAGGCCCAAAGCGGCTCACATGCTTACACTGGCATCTCTACACAAAAGCAGGGTCTATTGGACTACTGACGCTAACTTACTGGCACACCAGGTCTGCTGAGACTATTATGAGCATAACAGTTAAGGGCAACTTTGCTAGGAAGGGGAATTTTGTGACCCTCTTATGCATTCAATTAGAAAACAATATAAAGGGGTTGGATTTGGGAGCAGAATAATTTTTCTCTTCTCTGCAGCTTTTGCTCCTTCTTCAATCTCCACCCTTCTACCTCTTGCCCTCCCACCCTCTGCATGACTGGATTGGGGGGGGGGGGGGGGGACAGCAGCTCTTATATGCATGCAGTATAAATGAAGTATACTTCACTTCCCATGCAGTAAGCTAAAGGTATATGAATGCATCAGGAGATAATAAAGCACACTAACCTGAAAATGTGCACAAAAAGACATATTTAGCATGCATGAAGTCTGAATTATGTGCACAAAACATTTTATTCGCAGAAATGGTTTATGTGCAAAAAGCATGATTTGTGCAGAAATTGTGTTTTATGTGCATAAAACCTGAATATAGGACTCCCATACCAGGAAATCACCATGGGCTAACACTAACTCCAGAAACTTTACTCCACTTCTGAACAGGAGTTAACTTTTGAGTGTTAAGGTAACATGGGTGAAGTATATCCACCTCTTTGCATTTGCGGGAGGAGGATGGAGGGAAGTAATAGCTAATGGCTTAATTTACATGGGAATTTCATGAAGGAACACCAATGTGTGCGCACAGTAAGATGAATTTTCAAAGGTGGCGCACATAAAAATGAGTAGATACGCCTGTAAAATAGCATATATGCAAGTATAAAAAGCTTCAACATGCATGCATAAATAATGGTGCATGAGTAAATTTGCACATGGAGAAAAAGAGGTAGGCTAGGGCGTTCCAGGGCAGAGTCAATATAATCAAAAGAAGTCAATGGATAATGGATAATGGAGAGTAAACATTTTACGCATGGAAATTTGACAGTTTATTTGCGTATTTATACCTAAGGTAAGTGATTGTAAACGTCTTAATATTGACCTGGGGGGGGGGGGGGGATGGGGGTCCACAGGCTGAAGAGCCAGGAGGATCTTGAAGACCTGCAGATGGACTGGGTGAACTGGTAGACGAATTGGTAAAACTGGTAATTTTATTGCCACGTGCATGTTAGAAAATCTCCCAACTTATAGGCGTAAAAGCCAATTTACAGGGGGGGGGGGGGGGGTAAATGTGTCTAATTTATGCATGTTAAATTTACTTGTGTATACTTTTGCTTTGCTGCTACTTATCCAGAAATCCTATGAGTTATTTGGCTAAACAGTGGCACTTATCTGGATAAGTCTTAAAAAGTTACTTATCTAGCTAAGTCACATAACCAGATAAGACTAAAATGCACTACTTATCCGGCTATCTGAATTAGCTAGTTAAGTAGCGTTTTAAGACTTATCCGGCTGTATAGTGCCACTACTTAGCTGGATAGCTCAAAACTTATCTGGATAAGTGCAAAATATATTCACATTTTTTCCATGTGCATGCATGCTCTGGCATACATTTTCGTGCATTTTATAACTTGCGTTCATCGTACACACATAGGGGCGGATTTTAAAAGGAGCGCGAATAGCCTACTTTTGTTTGTGCTCCAGGCGCAAACAAAAGTACGCTGGATTTTAGTAGATACGCGCGGAGCCGCGCGTATCTACTAAAAAACCTGGATCGGCGCGCGCAAGTCTATCGATTTTGTATAGCCGGCGCGCGCCGAGCCGCGCAGCCTACCCCCGTTCCCTCCGAGGCCGCTCCGAAATTGGAGCGGCCTCGGAGGGAATCCTCTAACACCCTCCCCTCACCTTCCCCTCCCTTCCTCTACCTAACCCACCCGCCTGGCCCTGTCTATACCCCCCCCTTACCTTTGTTGGGGGATTTACGCCTCCCAGAGGGAGGCGTAAATCCCCGCGCGCCAGCGGGCCTCCTGCGCGCCGGGCCACGACCTGGGGGCGGGTACGGAGGGCGCGGCCACGCCCCCGGACCGCCCCAGGCCGTAGCCACGCCCCGTACCCGCCCCCAAAACGCTGCCGACACGCCCCAAAAATGCTGCGACGACCGGGACCGCCCCCCGACACGCCCCCCTCGGAGAACCCCAGGACTTACGCGAGTCCCAGGGCTCTGCGCGCGCCGATAGGCCTATGTAAAATAGGCTTCCCGGCGCGCAGGGCCCTGCTCGCCTAAATCCGCCTGGTTTTGGGCGGATTTAGGCGAGCAGGGCTCTTAAAATCCGCCCCATAGGTTATAAAATAGCAGAGCAGTTTTGCATGTGCCCATATATATATGTATATGGGCAAGCGCATGCACACTAAGTTATCTTCCCTAATTTTTGCACAAAACTTCTTTAAATCAGCAGCATAGTTTGCGCATAATAAATGTGTGCACAACCCTACACTAACAGGTGCGCATACATTAGTGCTCCGTATTAGGTCAGGGCCAAAGTGAGTCAAACAACTCAAAATCCGAAACACAAAAATAAGCAAAACCATGGTGTGGTCACTGTTTGCTTGCGCACGTGCAAGATGTGAAGACAAAAGTGAATGAAAGCACTGATTGTGTGGCTGTCAGGAACTATTATTTCGCTCTCACTGCTTCTGCCCTTTGCCACCCTCAGCCCAGAAGCTGGCCTCCTAGGTGACCGATTAGTTTGGCTAATGCTCAAGTCAACCCTAGATTGATAACCCAAGGCAAAAAGCCTCAAATGCATCTCATCTAGAGAGTAGGAAATTATGCTGAAGGTAACTCTGGAAACTAGTATTTCGTCCACTTATTGCAAATGGAATGGATAACAGAGCACACTAAATGATCCTGCTGTCATTTTCTGTGCATCTATGATATTTTTCTAGCTCCCCTTTCCTGAAGGAGTCAGCAAGTTTGCTGACAAAATGTACATTGCATTTCCGTTTTATGCCTGTTGGAGATTGGAAAGGTTATATAACTGGAGCAGGGAAGATAATGAGGCTGCCTATTTCTGAACTTTCATGATTTATGAATAGCCATTGGTTTGATGTGTTGTGAGCTACTGTTGTTTGCATTTTGGGTGCACATTGGCTAACCAGCAATGAATCACCTCATGTGGAGCACATTTATGACTGACTTCGAATATGCAATTTAATATCTTAATTTATAGGACCACATTTTCAGTGAAGATCCATTGCTCAAAGTGGTTTACTTTACAATACATGTGCTATGCATTTCTTTTTTAGGGTGCTAGTAAGGGTAGGGAGCCACATTTTTCCTTGAGCAGGCTGGCTGTTTTACAACAATCTATCTATCTATATATACATACAGAGAGAGAGAGAGAGAGAGAGAAAAAACAGTGTATCAATAGACATTATTATTGACCTGGGCAACCATGTTTTGGTTCCTGTGATGATGAACCTCGAAATGATTTACACATGCAGATAGCAATTTATGGGGGTAAATTGGATGGCTGAAAACTGCTGTCCCTAAATGCAGCTTAGTTCTGGGCATTCTACTTCAAGGGGCAAACATTTAGCCACACCATGAGGAGGTGTTTTCGGGAGGTATGGGTCGAGGGAGGAAAAGTACACAAGTACGTGCCATTTTCACATCTTTGCGCATACTTTTCTGGTAAAAGCCTGCCCTCTGAAAAAGCAGGTGCACGGAATTGCTCCTTCTTTGGACCCCCAGCAAGTTTTAACATGGAAGAGCACACATAACCTTTGGTTTGAGAATTGATTCAAAGCTCATGGATAAAAAGTATTTGTGGTCTTTGACCCAATGTAGACATCCTCTGCTATTTGTCCGCATTCCTAAATATATAACATAATCTTGGCGCAAGGATAGCACGGTTCATCATAACTTTCTCAATGAGTTTTCCCATTTCTTTGCTTTTCCTAATGCAATGTGTGATAAATCTCATTTTATCATTTTCCTCTTTACCTTTATTTAAACCCCTCACCCACATTACTGCTTCCCTCTATTTCAAAGATCAGTAATTCTAGTTTATAGTGGTTTGGGTTTCTGACAAGCTGGATTTCAATGTCACAGACTGTAGCCAATAATCTTTCCCTTAAGAAATTGGCTTGATTTGCAAATTATCCATTGACTTCTTTTGATCTCTAGAAAACTGATTTATGCTAAATTTGTCTGAAACGTCAGTCAGTCACTTTCTTCAGGAATACTATTTGTGCTTTCAATTTTCTGAAACATTTGCTTCCAGTAAATATTTTATGCCAGAAACATGGTATCTTGTAAACATCAAATATACTTTGCACATTGTAATATACTGAGCCCCAAATGCAGTGATGAACTTGAGAATAAATAGTCATCATTTAAGCTATTTGTAGATGGATGCAGATATGTAAATGTTTATATGGAAGTTGTAAAGTTTTTTTTCAGAGTGTGCAAAGCACGTGTACTTGTAGGTCTGTACAAAAAAATGCAAATGGTACGTGTCGTAAAATGCTCAGCAGCTTCTTGGAAAATCATTATTCAAAATACTTAGGGAGGACATTTTCAAATGTAAATGCAACATACTATCATAGCAATTTTAAAAAGTCATGTACATGCGTACAATTGCACTTACATGTGAATATCCTATGAAAAATTCAATGTCGTGTAGCAATTTTCAAAAGCCCACTTACATGGATAAAGTGCATTCACCACGTGTAAAACTCAATTTTAAAGCATGTAAATGCTTTTGAAAATCAAAGTGTTTCAGAATGTGCTACTTTATTCCTCTGCATTGCCCAGGAAGCGCTTCACTGATGCATAGTTTTGTTCTATCGTTTTTTACGTTTGTGCATGATGCAGTGTTCTGTTGTGGAAGCAGTCAACAACTTCTGTGAAACGTACAGTTCTCTGCCGCTTGGCAGCAAAGCGCCTGCCTCTTCCACCTTTGTTTTCTGTTCAGAGCCAGGCTCTAAGCTCCATTAATTATGTTGCTGGGGAGCCTGCTGCAGGAGGAAGGTCAAAACTGTTGATTCAACAGGGTAGCAGCTGTCTTGTTTACCCTCTTACACTCCTGCCTTTGGTCTGGGTGAGCAGTCACCCACAGAAAGAATAATGGGTGCTTGATAATGAGTGTTTTCATGAACAACAACTTTACGAACAGGAGCAAAGACCAACAGCAATAACACCACCCCCCCTACTTTTTTTGTATTAGGAACAAAAAGGATGAGGAGTTGCAAGTCCGAATACATTGGCTGCATTACCACTCATTCTATGGGATTCCCTGAATTAATGTGTTCACCTGGTAAATAGACCCGAAGCATTCCAGTCTGAAAACTAGCTCATCTTCAGGGATAGGCAGCAGAGGATTTAAAAAGCTGCTCACTGACTGATAATTAAGAAGGTCATGGAGA
Organism: Rhinatrema bivittatum; assembly: GCF_901001135.1. Taxonomy (NCBI): domain Eukaryota; kingdom Metazoa; phylum Chordata; class Amphibia; order Gymnophiona; family Rhinatrematidae; genus Rhinatrema; species Rhinatrema bivittatum. The sequence goes on from NC_042615.1 coordinate 344,368,674, forward strand.
AGGGATCCAAGATGGCGTCTTGAGTGCAGATGTGTTTGCATGAGCTCCTCTTTTGCCTTTCAGAATTTGCTCAGGTGTTCTCCTACTTTATTAATATACTGATGGAGAAGTGTTAAAGAGTTGTGAAGGGAAAGTCCTTTCATCTTTCTGGGCTGCAGCTCTGTCAAAAGTCTATTATGGAACATGCACAAATTGTACTTTCTCTGGCTTTGTTGACCAGCATAGCTGGGAGTGGGGTGACCAGCTTGCAGGTGGCCAATATTTTATAGAACCCCCAAAGGTCAAAGAGAACCTCTCTTGTGATCTTTTTTGGTGTGTTCTCAGACTCTGGAATAGCGGTCAGCAGAGTATGATTCAGATTTAATGTCTGTCGGCATCTGTATTCTGGATGCCTGTCTCCACGAATGTGAAAGAGGAGACTGGGTTACTTTGTGTCGCCTAGTCTGCAAGATGCCGAGGCTGGAGTTGGTGATATCAGTGAGATGACTGAAGATGGAGGAGTTTTTTCCTCCAGCCTCGGGGAAGATCTTGTCCAGCACCTTTGATGTTACTAAAGTGATTACTGGACTCAAGGTTAGAACTTCTTTGATAAAGCCTGCTACTATTACTCTGCAGTCAATTTGGAATGTGATGGCTTCTCTTGAACAGTCTGTATCATCATTGGCATTACTCACAGCTGATATACATTCTAGCCTTTAAACTCAAGAGACCAGAGCAGTTGCCTGTGAAAGTAGAATGAGTGAAATAGAGGACTCTATTTCTCAGATGAAAGTGGTTCAAACAAAGCTGATACAGAATCAATAATGGATCCATTGAAGGTTTGAAAATCTGAACCATTCTTTTAAATCCTTGAATTTGTGATTTTGAATTTTCCTGTTATATAGTTTCTTTCACTATTAGAATTGTTTAAATCTTATCATATAGAAGTGTTACTTCTATCGGAGGCTAGAATTCCCTCAGTTCATATGAATTTTTTTTTATCTTTCAGTTGCAAAAAAAGGTGGCTGAAGGGGGTTTAACAGAAGGGGAAGCAGTGGACGACTCTATGGACAGTTTGAACATTTCTGGTTCCTTGGAAAGGTCTGATGAAGAAGTAATCAACAGAGCAACTGTACTTATTATATTTGTATTCTCTGAAGATCAGAATTCTAAAAAAATAATCGTACAATAGAAGTGTAATGAATTATTTAAAGGGCAACATGTTTAAATATTACTCAGGAACACAGGAAGGAATTTCTTTCTATATGTCCTGAAGTACTGGCATTAGGGGCTAGTTGCTTTATCTGATTTCCTTGTAAATATATTGCAGCACTGGCTGCTGTGAAGTATAAGTTTTATGATCCTATCCAACTGAGATCTTTTTTGGATACCAGAGTAGTTGAGAATTAATCTTGAGTAGGATAAGGATTACTGATTATACGTAAAGGGAATCACCATCTGCATTTTAAGATGGCACATATTTTTGATTGCTATCCTTTTTGTCAATATCCCATTGACTTTTTCTTTCAGAATCCTCTCTGATTAGTGGACTTTAGTGGAAATGCATATTGTTAAATTGCTTCTATTATATACATTTTTTGTGCTGCTTACTATATATTTCTGTTTTTCTTTAAAATATTGAATATTTGATATCTTAAAATCCTAATAAAGTAAAAAAAAACAAAAAACACAACAAAGTTATTAACAAAATGGGAATAAAACATGCAATGCAAACCAACAGACTGACTGGTAAAAGGCAGTCATTCCACAGCTCTGCCCTTACTTCCTTTGCTTATTAATTAAATCAGCTAGTATGCAGCCCTTTTAATCCTGTGTCGAGCAGCCAATACCAAAGCAAGCATTGAATCTCCCATATTATCCTGGGGCAAGGGGTACCCAAATTATGGTCCATAAGCTAGATCTGGCCCGCCTACCTGCAGGAAAATAAAGCATCCAGTGTCATGGCACATTCCAATATAAATCTTCCGCCACTGAATGAACTGGCTGCAGCCTGAGTGATGCACCTGTGGAGTCGGTGTTATTGGAGGGAGACTGCCAGGATAGGGGCATCACTGAAGCAAGGGGGACCAGCACATGTAGAGCTCGAGGAGAGAGGCCCAGGTATCACTGGTGACATATGAAGCAGGGCCCAATGGCAGCATGAGGAGAGAGAGAGAGAGACCTGGTCTGGATGGTCTGGGGGCTCAAGACAATCTGCTGCCCGAGGTAAGGAAAGAGCTCCCTCCCCAGAGGCCTGGCGCAGGTTAAATTAGTGAGAAAACATTAAAAAAAAGGGGGTGGGTGGGGGGGGGGGAGGAAATCTCTCTTCGTGTCTAGCACTCCCGTTTTGGCTATTTGAAATGCTAGGGGGAAATGGGACACGGGGTCAGGATTTCCAGAAATGTGGGAGATATAGAATGCGAATGATAATTCTAGGAAGCCTTCCACCTGCCTCTGACCTTTCCCCAGTATTTGCTTGCTGGGAAAGAAAGAGATGGGTGAAGCGTGTGGCTCTGTTTGTGACTCTTAGGGCCAGTGCGAGTGTATTAGGCATCCTAAGTGAATCTCACAGCCTTGTGCACCCCCGCCCGGCCCTCCCCATACACATTTAAAAATTATGCGTTTATAACAACAGATTTTACATGAAAAAGGCTAAAGTACAGTCTTTTGTGGTAAAAACATCACTTACAATAAACATTTTATATTTACATGCACTACTATGGTGCCAACCAGACAACCCTCTAAAAAAGCAAAAACGAGACACTTTGAACCCATGTGGTATTAGGCCTATTGTGAAGTCATTATGTGTGAGCGTGGCCCTCAAAAAACCATGAATAAACTGATTTGCAAATTACAATACAGTAAACCTCCCATTCCAAAACAGCTCTAACTGCCGGCACTCAAATAGTAAGAACGCTACATATGGAAAAGCAATTCTGCAAATATTACATAGTGCCCTAAAACCCCAATATACTTCCTATTAGGAAAACAGAACAAGCCAGGCTGCTGTAGACATGGGATCACGTCTTGAAAACTGTGAGCAATTTTGGTTGCTACATCTCAAAAAAGATATAGTTGCACTGGAGAAAGTGCAGAGAAAGGTGACCAAAATGATATGGGGCATGGAACAGCTCCCCTATGAGGAAAGGCTAAGGAAATTAAGGCTGTTCAGTTTGGAGAAGAGACTACTGATGGGGGATATGATAGAGGTCTACAAAATCATGAAAGGACTTGAAAAGGTTAATGTAAATCGGTTATTTACTCGCTCAGATAATAGAAGGACAGGGGGCACACCATGAAGTTATCAAGTAGCTCATTTAAAACAAATCAAAGAAAATTCTTTTTCACTCAGCACATAGGTAAGCTCTGGAATTCATTGCCAGAGGATGTGGTTATAACAGTTAGTGTAAATTAGTTTTAAAAAGGTTTAGATAAGTTCCTAAAGGAAAAATCAATAAACTGCTATTAATTAATAAGCAATAGTAGCTTGAGATTTATTTAGTATCTTTCATCATTGCTGGATCAACAATATGGAACACCATGCCCTCTGAATTACGCCAGGAACTCTGTCACAAAAAATTTAAACAAAACCTTAAAACCTGGCTATTTAAAAAAGCCTACTATCAATGATCTGAATCCTCAATTACTCTTCCTAACTGCCACAATCTCTCATATATTGCTTATATTCTATTAATACAAAGTTATATACTGTATTGTATTAGTTCAGTTACCATGTTATATTGTAAAGTGCAATGCTGAATTACTGTTTGAATGTAAACCGAGGTGATGTTATTTACGTACCCCGGTATAGAAAAATCTATAAACAAATAAATAAATAAATAAATAAATAAATAGATAGATAGATAGATAGATAGATAGATAGATAGTGTTTGGGTACTTGTGACTTGGATTGGTCACTGTTGGAAACAGGATACTGAGCTTGGTGGACCCTTGGTCTGACCCAATATGGCATATCTTATGTTCTTATGACCCCTACACAGAAACTGTACAGTAGCAGAATACCTCATCTCGGTAACATATGCAAAAAACAGACAGACCATCATAAAATACAGTAAAAAGAGACCATAAAGTACACATAGCAACATGTAGACAAAAACTGAACTGGAAATTGCCACAAGCCAGACTCTGTATGCAGTGCAACAATGGAAAAATAGAAGCACTACTATTCCTCATAAGCAAACAATACAATTAAGAAATATAAAATATTAATCATAATAGTGAAAACATACTAAGAAAAAGAATATTTCAAAACAGCTGACAAATAAAACATTCAATAATTAAATTCATACAATTTTTTTTTAATTTCACAAAACAATCAAATATTTAAAAAGAATAGAAATTAAATAACATTCAATAATTAAACTAATAGGGATAAAAGAAATTCATCACTCTCCATACCTGGGGATTTTTTATTTCTAGTAATCCTGAGATTGCTTTGGATTAGTGGGAGGAGGTAATCTTCACACAAAACTTTCTCATATGCACACACTACACACACAGGCTCACTCGAACTCTCTTGCATGCTTACACATACACTTTTCTCACCCTCTAACACACAAGCTGCAGAAGCCCCTACCTCTCACTCACTCAACCCGCTTCCCTCTCACTCAACTCCCATCCCTGCTTTCCCTCCCCTCATACCTTCCTCCCGTCCCCTCCCTCTCCCCCTTTCCTCCCCCATACTTCCTCCCTTTCCCTTGGTTTCCCCCACACCTCTTTTCCTCTTCTCACTCACATATCCTCCCTTCCCCTCCCCCCTTCTCCTTCCTTTCACCCTTGCCTCCTCCACACTTATTTATTTATTTATTTATTTAAAAACTTTTATATACCGGTATTAGTATGCATACATCATACCGGTTTACAATGTAACTTTAAAGGTAGAAATTACAATGAACAGGGAGGGCGAACAAGGAGGAGTATACAAAGAGCAGGAGGTGGAGGAATTAAAGCAATAAATAAAAACTGCAACGGACTATTTACAGGAATATACAAGGCGTAGGCAAGATACTTGCAGAAGTCGGTGTACTTAATCAGGGTAGGCTTGTCGGAAGAGCCATGTTTTAAGTTTTTTTTCTGAACTTGGCGTAACATGGCTCTAGCCTGAGAGTGGTAGGGAGGGCGTTCCATTGTTTAGGGCCTGCAATGGATAGTGCACGGTCCCTAGTAGAGGAGAGGTGGGCTTTTTTCAAAGGGGGAATGGAGAGGGTGCCTTTGTTGACAGTGCGAGTGGGTCGTTCAGTGCGTATAGGACGAAAGGGTTCATCCAACCAATTGGAATTGTGCGAATGGATGGACTTGTGCACTATGGTTAGAATTTTGAAGAGAGTTCGGGATGCGATGGGGAGCCAGTGGAGTTCTTTGAGTATTGGGGTAATGTGATCAGCTTTCCTTGAGTTGGTGATGACCCTGGCGATGGCATTCTGGAGCATTTGTAAGGGCTTGGTGGTGGAGGAGGGTAGGCCAAGGAAGAGGGCATTACAGTAGTCCAGCTTTGAGGAAAGGGTGGCTTGGACGACGGTGCGAATGTCATGATAGTGGAGGAGGGGTCTGAGTTTCTTCAGGATGTGAAGCTTGAAGAAACCTTCTTTGAGGATGGAGTTGATCTGTTTTTTGAGATTGAGTTGTTGATCTATGATAACCCCAAGGTCTCTTACTGTGGGTTGGGGTGTTATGACGTTGAAAGCTGGATCGTTGGAGATTGGTGGTTTGGGAGGGAGGTGAGGAGAGATAAGAAGCAGCTCTGTTTTGGAGGAGTTTAGAGCGAGGTGGATGTTGGTGAGGAAGTCATTGATGTTGGCAAGACATGTGTTCCAGAAGGCAAGGGCATCTGAGAGAGAGTTGTGAATGGGAATGACGATTTGAACGTCATCTGCATAGAGGTAGAATTTGAGGCCGAGGTCTGTGAGGAGCTGACATAGAGGTGTGAGATAAATGTTGAAAAGGGTGGAGGAGAGGGAGGAGCCTTGTGGGACACCTTGAGACAAGGGATAGAGTGTGGAGTTGGCGTTTCCTATCTTGACGGAGAACTTTCTGTTAGATAAGTAGGATTTAAACCATAGTAGGGCTAGGCCTGAGATGCCTATTTCGGATAGCCGGTTGATGAGGAGGTTATGGTTGATGGTATCAAAGGCAGCTGAGATGTCGAGTAGGGCGAGGAGGTAACAGTTGCCTCGGTCCATGCCTATGAGTAAGTGGTCCGTGAGGGAGAGCAGGAGGGTTTCTGTATTGAGGTATTTACGGAAGGTATTTAATGTATATATCGCCTGTCAACATTGCTATGTGGTTTACAAAAGGCATACACAATCATTTTTCAGTTTAGTGCATGATACAAATACGGTAATTAACATCAAAACAAACACCTCCTTCATTCTCCTCTGTCTCCCACTCACCTCCTCTCTTCCTCTCCCCTCCTTACTTCCCTAATTCCTATTCCTTCCTCTTCCCACCCCTCCCCCTCATCTTCTCCCTTCCTCTCCCTCTTCTCCCCATACCTCCTCCCTTCCCCTCTCCTTATACACATCCTTCCTTCCCCTTTTCACTCACAGATCCTTCCACCAACTCTTCCTTCCTCCTCTCTTCTCACACCTCATCCCTTTCGTTTCCCATTCCCTACCTTCGTCCTTGCCCTCTCCCTTCCCTCTCCCATACTTCCTCCCTACCTGTCTCCCTATCACATCCCTTCCTTCTCTTTTCTAACACACATCCTTTCTTCCCCTCCACCTAACCATCTCTTTTCCCCTCCATTCTCTTCACTCTCACCTCCTCCCTCCCCTTCCCATTCCTTCACTTTTGCACCCAACTCAACTCCATTCTCCTCCTGCTCCCTCACTCACTTCTTGGTGAGAAGAGAAGGGAAGGGGAGCAGAGCTGTATGAAGGGGAGGGGAGAGGCGGAAGAGTGAGAACCCCTTCAGTCAGCTCAGCCCCCCCCCTTCCCTCTAGGAAGGGAAGGGGAAGTTCTCACTCACTCACTCTCCCCTTCCCGTCTCACTAAGAAGGAAGGGTAGCTAAGTTGATGGAAGGGGATGAAATTCTCTCTCATACACTCACCATCCTCTTATTTTCAATCTTGGCCTCTTTGGGGTTTTTTTTTCCGCTCGCTGGTAGATGGGAACCTCACGAGCACATCACTAAAACCATGCCGCCTGGCTCTATTTCCTGCCTGCAGGGGAGGGGATCTCTGCGGGCAAGCCAGCAAGACTGCCGCTGCCACCTTTCATTTCTTCTGCCCACAGGGCCAGGAGCCTCACAGATATGTCACTAAAATCATACCACCGCGCTTATTTCCTGCCTGCGGGGTTCCCAATCTCCCCACGGGATGTCATCAACAAGTGCTGCAGGTTGTCTTTGTAGTAGGCAGGGCGAGGCAGCCGTGGCAGGGCAGGGGGGTTTGGAGGGGCACTTTTTGCCACTCCAAAATTGTGCTGCCTGAAGCTGCCACCTCACCCTGCCTCATGCTAGAACCGCCCCCTGACCACAGTTCAAAGAGAAGGAGTGAGGAGATGCTAGGGATGCAGAGGTTGTAGTAGAGGAAAAAAGGGTAGAGTAGGGAAAAGTGGAGATGTTGTGGGACAGAGCATAAAAGGAGGTACTATTAGAGAGAGGGGAAGATTAGATGTTGGTGGATGAGCGAAGAGGAGATACTGTGGGAGAAAGCAGAAGAGCATATGCTTTCAGGGACAGGGAAATGGAGAAGAGGGAGGTCGGGGTAAAGGGAAGAGAGTAGGTCAGATCCTGGTGGAAGAGTGAAGGGGAGATGCTGCGGAGGTGGAGCGGGCAGGAGAAAAGAGGAAATGTAGGCAAAAGAAAGAAGGGGAAATGGAGGACTTATTTCTTTACAAAATTGAGATGCTACACCATCCCAAGTTCTGGAGATGGAGAGAGAGAGTAGATGACAGAGAAAGAGTGAAGGGGACATGCTGTGTGGGAGGGAGAGGTGAAGGGAGGGGACATGGTTCCCCATGGATGTGGCAGGATTACAAACTTCTGGGAAATATGGAAATATTATTACTTCCACTCTGACTATCTGTTCCACCCCTGGGATCCTTGCCTCCCCCTCCCTGGAATCACGATTTCGAATCACTGAAAAGGCCATACGTCACTCCCCCTTCTCAGCAAACTCCAAGGGGAAAAGGAGCCCCCCTCCCCGGCCGTCTCTGTGATCTTAAATGTTCCATGCGTCCCTTGCCATGATAAGTTTGGGGACCATTCCCCTGGAGGACTTTGCTGTTGTGTCTGTGTCTACCTTGTGTCGTTTTAACACCACGGCTATAAGGGAAAAGCAATCAGAAGCATTCCAAGTCTGGCGTGCACTCCCAGAGAAAAGTATAGCACAGACAACAAAGCACAGATGAAAGGCAAGGAGATCAGAGGACGCTAAACTTAATCAGTGCCTATAACATTAGTTAAGAAGAGCATCCCTGCTTCAAAGAGTTTAATAGATGTAAAATTCTAGTATGCCGGTGGAGTACCTAGAACAAAAAGCTCAAAGTTTACCATAGGATAGTTCAGAACTTCTCACTCAGTGAAATGAATTCAGCCCTTTAAATCAATTGTGACCCTGAAATCTTTAGTTTTCTGAATAATGTGATTCATGTCTGAATTTAACTTTTTTTTTTTGGGGGGTGGGGGGGGGAGGGTTCTGACAGAATGAAATGCTAAAAGTGTTTTGACCCCACTTTGCTCAATCAGTTGTGTGACAGATCGAATGCAGTTTTAGTTGATTAAGCCCGGCCCGGTTGTTATCATCCTTTCTCCTTCCCTGCTGCCGGCAGGCTTGAGATGAGTAGCACAGCTTTTCATTCATTTTAAGTTGCTGCATTCCATGCAAGAGCCTTGAGAGGTTTCCCCGAGGGCTGGTCCTGCGTTTCTCAGAGGAGAAAACTGCAGAACAGAGACTTGGGAAGCATTCGATACAAAACATTAAACCAGCTGAATTTTACGGGTTGCTCCAGGGCCAGAGACATTTTCAGATTTTTTCCCAGATGTGCTGGGAAAATTTGGCTGATGTTTTATCAGCAAACCTAGGAGGAGATGCAAGCACAGTCATTGAAGTTCACCCTGGCTCTCCCTGCTGAAGATTTGCGCAAATTGGTGGGAGTCACTCAGAATTTGATGTTGGGTGGAATTTGGTATTATTTTTATTTTTTAATTTGACAATATTTGGTGAACCTCTAAGATTTCCTGCACTTGGTTTGCAATCCTTTCAATTCTTTTGCAGAGTCTGGAGATCTCTATTCCAGAACTGTTCTGGTCACCTAACATTCTGTTCTTGTAAATTTTAGCAAGATCCTACTGTGTTTAATACGTGTAGTACAGAATGGTGGAAATGATGCAAACTATAAATACAAGAGAAAATCATGTGTAGCACAATTACAACCCTCCAACTCATTTCCCTAATTTACTGCCCGTCCATCCAAGTAATTTAATTGGTCAAAACCTCCTATTTTTTAATGTAAAATATTGCTGCAGGATTTGCTGTAGAAAATGTCAGATTAGGAAAATAAAGGTGATATAAAGTTTTTCTGTAGCACTATGCTACAGTTTTGATCCCAAAAGTAGCATGAGGCAAAGCTGAGCAGTTCACCAGATATAGACCAAAGTGTGCCTGGACATCCTGCCTTTTTAGTTGTGAGGGACTCTGGAGAGACTATTAATTGCTGGGTCCTATGCTGTTTTTCCTAAGCAGAAATTAGAAGACATCACTTACTGACCTTGAAAGACCATGGGTATAAAGGAAAGGGAATGGCTAGCCAACTGACTGACATTTGGCTGGTCATGACTGCTTTTGGTAGGTAAGAGACCGACCGTTGGTAGAACCTTTAAACCATCCATTCCAGATATGGCCGAGAAAACGCGGGATTTCACCCAAGGCTCTGAGGACCCCCTTTCTCAAGATCTCTTGGAAAGGTTTGAGCTTCTTCAGATGCTCCAGCTGTGCCGATGATGCCAGTCCTCCCCTCTACCACAGTATCAGCAGTGCCGGTGGTACAGCAGGGGTAGCCACAGGGGAGGGTAGGCAAGAAATTACTCCGTCTCTTGTTCTGTTGCTTCTGCCTCCTCCCACAGCCTACTGGCTGTCGACAGGAGTGCCTGCCCTCTCCCATGGCCGCTCGCTGTGTTCAGCAGGTATGACGGTGGCCCTATTTACACAATGACCACAAGAGAGAGAGAGGGAGAGAGAGGGGGGGGGAGAGCACAGAGGAAAAGAGGGGGAACAGAGAGAGCAAAGGGGGGAAGGAGAAGAGAATATAAAGGGAGGGGTGGTGAAAGAGCAAAGATGGGAAGGTGCTGGGTAAAGGCACCTGACAGCATTACTATAGGGAGGAGCAGCCACGGCTCTGAAGAGAGAAAAGATGATGAGCACAAGTAGACTCAAAGAAGGTATGAGAAACTGAGGCAGGGGAAGAGAGGGAAAGAGCAGAGCCTTCTTCTGATCATGAGGCTTACGCCAGCCACAACCTAACCCCACACACCACCTCCCAGCAGCTCTTTAGCAGAGTGGGGCCCCTGAAATGGTGCTGCATGCGTGGCCGTGGCAGATGAGTTTGCTCTGTCTCACAAGGCCACCTCCCGCCACGCTGCTGCTGTTTTTTCAGTATGGCAGGAGAGGGACTGAGGGTGGATGGGGAGTGGGATTAAAGAGCGCGGGAACATAACCTGGGAGAGGCCAGCGGGAAGGTGTGAGAAACGGAGGGATTGGAAGGAGATATGGAGTACAGATGCAGGGGACAGGAGAAAGGGCTGCTTTTTTTCTTCTTCCTCACTACTGGCAACACTAATACAGAGGCCATCAGTTTTTCAATGGATTTACTTCTTCACTGAAATCAAACCATTGAAACTCCTCACACAAGTCATCAAAAGCGGCACACAACTATGCATCTGCTTATCTCAAAGAAAAACTTGCATTTCAGTATTTGAATGCATCCAACTTATGAAGCCTGCAAGATTTTTATTTTTTGTTTCTAAGCTAGAAATAACAGCTAACAGTTGTGTACTAGATCCCGATAACAAGAGGTCCATGCATCTGTTTATACAATGGTCTATTGAATCACTTTCCTTCCGCCATAAACCAATCAAATTCCATGCATTGTGCACATGCATCCTTCCTATCACTGGAGATTAATACCCATATGAGTAACCCTGAAAGGAAGGAGAGACGGGATATGAGCACCTGGACAAAAACAGATAGGGTTCTCTCCCTCAGCCTGAAACATGAAAGCAGAATGTTTACTACTTACAATTACAATGCCAACCTATTTCCATCTCTGGTATAGTGTTTCTGTCACATAACAACTGCATGACTATCTCAGTGTGACTTACCAAACTTATAAAAGCTCCATGAAACAATCCAACACTCTCTCAATAATGAACTAATTGAGCATGTTCTGTAAAAACTAGAATATTCAATGAGAGATCAATACAAACATGACTGTGGCAATACTCACTTTGCTGAACGCTGCATGGAAATCATTCTCATCTTTCTGTAGCTCCCAACACACGACACAGTGATGCCATACAGCTGATATATATCGTATGTTTATACTTTCTAAAAGGTGCAGATCTGGCTCAATTCAAAACATCCCCTTTTCTCCTCTCTCCTTCGCAAGTCTGGTAGCAGGTAATTATTTACGGTTTTCTGAGCCTTGTGTCATTCCTCATGGTGTAGCCCTTGTGATTTTATAGGTCATAAGTCATGTGACCTTCTAATTGCTTGGTCATGCACGGTGACCACAACTGCCCAGGCTTGTGTTCCCCAAGCCATTCAAGAGCGGAATCCTGTAGGATTGCCTGGGGTGAGCACTGCAGATGAAACCAGATGGAAAATAACAGGGGTCTGATATTCAGAGATGGGGCACATTACAGCACTTGAAAATAATGCACCACACTAGTCAAATCATCCAAATTCTTCTGTAATGAGTGTGTACACAATGCACATTAAGCAAACATCTGTTAACACCACACCCTTGCCCATACTATTTCTTGCAGATGCTTCAGTACAGCTGTAAACCATGTTCACAGTTCACATTGACTCACGCTGCAGCATTTCATACAGGAATCAATAGAATTATTTTTGGAACAGCGATTACTTCTTTACTTGACATAGTACAATGCACTGTTCTCCATTATTTTATTAGGTCAGGTTCATGATTTGCCGAAAACTTGTGATCTAATGCTACATGGAATACTGGAATAGTTTCAGTGAGACAAAGAAAGTATTATTGCCAGCTAGTAAGAGAATCCAATAAACATTTATCATTCCTATAATAAAAGAACCAGGCCTGACAGATAACTAGGAAATAATTGTGATATTCTCCAAGTCATGTGTTTAAACACCTCTAATGACATGATTGCATTCCTTGATATAGTGAAAGACGAAATGAAAATCTGAAAAGTTACTGAATAATAAAACTGCATGTCCTACTGGTGGTTTCATTCAATGAGCTGCCTCTGTCCTATTCCATAAGGGACACTCAAAGAAAGAAGAGGATTTTTCATATATTGCAGCAGCTTACAAGTTTAAAAATGAGGACATCAAAAATAAACAAGGAGAAACCATTTTCAGCTCTTGAAACAAAACCCCTAGGAGTGTTTGCCTTTTTCCTTCCAGTGGACTAATATCTACTGAGCCCCATGGCTGTTGTGAGATGACCTCTTGTGCTAATAAGGATACCACTGCTTTCACGTTTTAGGGTGTCAGAACTTCTCAAATTCACTCTCAGCTTATGTAATCTTTTGTGCAAAGTCCTTGTTGATAGACTGAGGATGGCACAAAACCTTCAGAAAAAGTTCCGCAGAATGCATGAGACATATGTCTCCATATTCTGTATCCTGCAGTGATGTTATGAGATTTGTTTCTGTTTATGTAGTACTAGCAGTTTCCAGCTTGCATACTGGAAATTGAATGTTAAGGACCGTTGGGACCTGATTTTATAAAATATTTTTCTCACAGGCACAAAATGAAAGAAAATCCTTTATAAATGAGGTTCAATGTGTCATAATGAAGACATTATATTTTAATTCTATATTTCCTAGTAGGTTTAGATTTATATTATATAATGCTGCTTAAATTTATAGACTAAAAGGCCTCAATTCACTCAAAATTGTGACTAAGAGAAACTTCTAGCAGAAAGTTATCTTGCAGTGTTGGTGCAAAGAACCTTGTATCCTGAAAAAAACCCAACAAATATATACCTCCCTTTACATGGGTTTTTAAACTGGCCCCAACCCACCTATTCCATTTTCAGCTTCACTACAAGAATGTATATGACCCAGCTTGTCCCTTTTAGATATGCAGAGTCACTACCATTACAACAGTAGCATCTGGAACTGGGTGGAGGAAATGCACTGAGCACGCTCACATCATGATGTCAGCTCGAAGGAAGGAGACGTTAAGAACACCTGCTCACACATCAGTCACTGAACCCCACCTCATGTAAATATGCATCTTGTCTATGGCAAATTTTAGGCTGTTTTTGAAAAAAGGAAAACATTGTTATAATGTTTGAAGGTGTTAGCTGACAGACTAAAAGAAAATAGTTTGTTCCTTCCGGTTTTCTAGTTTTATTTATTTTATTTGGCATTTTTATATACCGACATCCGTTTGCACATCGTATCGGTTTACAATTAACTTAGAACTTATAGGCAAGGCCTTTACATGGAACAGTAACTATAATTAAAAGAGAAACAAGAAACCAATTTATAAAAGAGGAAAACTAATTTACAAAAACATGTATATATTTTTTTAAGAAAGTCAAAATTGCTCCCATTGAATATCATGCAAATTGGTAGCAGTAATAAGGTCCAGATTTATGCCACACTCAAACAGTTGTAAAGATATTCAGGTGCAAGAGCTTGGGGATTACTGCACAGAGCAGCAGTTGCTACCCTTAAGAGAAACGGAGTGACATTTGCTGCCATAGGAAGCTTGCCGAGCAGACTGAATGGACCAATTGGTTCTTTTCTGTGTCATTACTATGGAGATAAATAAAAGGTGAATATGTATTTGGGCGAATGGGTTTGCCTAGTCTGGTCTATGGGCCCAGTGGAGGGTGTTAACGAACAAAGGCAGAGGTGGGCAAACTACATCTCACGATCCAATACCGTAGGGCACCTTTCTTCTGACCTATGGCACAGCCCATGTGACCTGAGCTCGTAGCAGTGATATCACTTCTGCTGTGCAGCATCAGGATATTGCTTGTACAGAGGTGAGCATGAGATTACTGTCAGCAGGTGGCAGTGAGCTGTAAGAGCCGCCACCTGATCAGTTGTTTGGACCATGGCTGTGAACAGGAGGTTTACTGGTGTCAAAGAGGCAAGGTTAAGGTGGGCCAGCAACTTTGTAGTACATGTTCTACATTTCTTTCATGTAAGAAGTCAGTGACGGGCAAGAGAGCATGTCTGTGTGCCAAGATGTAAAGCAGTGACATAGTTTCATGAAGAAAACAAAATAATTGTATCTATATTATTTATTTAAAGAAAACACAATGAATTGAGTTATATCTTGTATACTGGGCCATCAAGGTGCAGACTGTAAGAAGAACAGAGATGTGCAAGCTTTTATTTGGAACAGTCACTAATTCAGAAAATGGGTAGATAAAAACTTCAGTCCAAAATGTTAACACCTTATCATGATGTCTCCAAGCCACCCAATACAAGTTCGCCATTTTGTTACCCTGAATGGAACTTCTAGCAGGGTCTTTGCTGCTCCACTAGACTCTCCAAGAGGGTCCTCAATTCTGGACTCCTGAGGGATGCCCTGATTATTAACCCAGCCTCTAGGAACAGCCACCTGTGCCAATGTGATCCAAGGGCCATAAAATTTGTGCACTCCCGATCAAATGCAAGCTCTTCTTCCTGCACAACTTGAGTATTGAGCCTTAATACATTGTCCTTTATTTTTCCAGGTTAAATAGTTCGCAAATATCTATTTTTACATTAACTGCTATTTAGAGTTTTTCCCCCCACTATTTGACCACCAGGGGCCAAAATAAATTTGGGGTGAATGGAGCGCATAGTTTTTGAACTTGGAAAGTAATTTTCAGTGGGCCATATAGGGCTAAAGTTTGAGTGTACAAAATATCCTCACACATTAGGCCAAATTTTTAAAGGGGGACTTAAGCGCGTAAGTACGCTTTGAGAATTCCCTGGTGTGCGTGAAACGCAGTGCAAACGTACATGCACGCATTTGCACCTGCTCCCTGCAGACTTTTAAAAATTGAAACTGTGCACGTAAATGGTTACCCTAACTGTGCCCAGAACCCCTCGTTATAGTGTGCCTAAAAGTGTGCGCAAAATCTCGTGTGTGTGTCCTTTTATGTGCACATACTCCCTATCCCTCTCTGACAATTTTCCTACGGCTATTTACACACATAAAACTGGGCTTCATGCGTGTATAGAACTTTGAAAATTCACCCCATAAGTCTTTTGACTTATATTACATTTCACTAATGCAGCAATATTTCTGCTCGACAGTGCTATTGATTAAAACCCACTAATTTAAATATAATTAGATGTAATCTACATTGAGGCTGTAATTTATTTTATGACATGTCAACACACTTACAGGCCGATGGCTCAACACGTGATTGGATGCGCATCCATAACCCCCAATGCAAAACGGGGGGTTAGCAGGTCCAAAACGCACATTCAATCGAGCGCAAACTCATAGCGTTCGTCACATGCAAAGTACATGTAGCTGAGCTTATTAGCTAATCGCTGCAATGAAAAAAAATGTCTGCGCTGTCAATGTGCCCTTGCAACGCGGCAAATTTTATGCCAGCCCGAAGCTGCCGTAAAGGTCTGCCGCACTCAAGGTCGCATTGTAAAAAAAAAACAAATTCCTGCTTTCCACAGAAAGCGGAATCACTTTAAAAAAAAAAAAAAATAAAAACTGTTTGCAAAAAAAAAATAAATAAATTCTGGGCGTCCAATATATACCCACAATATACACGGTCCAGGCCGTGTATATTGTGGGTGTATATTGTGCCGGTAGCAGGAGAAAATGGACGTTCGTATTAACCATCCATTTCCTAACCGCTGACAGCCACCTTTCCCAGGTGCCCAATGCCAAAGAGGCACTAGGGATGCACAATTCCCTCCAGCGCCTCCTTTCTACCGGGGCACCTAATTTTAATAGAAAATTGGGCGCCCGGTAAAGATGGATCGGCATGCGTGAAGAAAGCAGGCACTCAATTATGAGCGCCCATTTAACGTGCACCGATACTCCTTCGGCCTGCTAATCAATAACATAAAAACGACACAAGTTTGTGCTAAGACCAAAAATATTGATTTGGTGTACGTTCTACTGAAATACTTGAAAGCTCAAACTTGGACTTTCTTCTTACACTTAAAATCATAATAAAAATACAAATCAGGAGATTTTTAAAGTTAATAAAAAAAAAACTACTCATTTTAGACACGGTCATTACAGTCAACCAAGTTCTATACGTTTGAAAATACAATTCAGTAAATCAAGTTCTTTTAAATAAAACCACCAAGATGAGAAAGACCGTCATATCTGCAAACTAATGTACTAGAAGAATATCAGCCTAGCAATCTAACATAGTATGGTCATGTTTTTCAGTTGCAGAAAATTCACAGACAGATGCACTTTTCAGCAATTTCTCTGTCATATCTACTACAGCAAATTCAATTTTGTGATGATTGTTCGGATTCTCAACCAGAGGGCAGAGGCAAAGCCTCCAGGCATGCCACAACACAGCGAAAAAAAAAAAGAAAATCAAGGGCTATTTTACCTGCCATATTCTTTACTGGAAAATGAATCATTCCGCGGGCAGACTTTTCCTGCGCTAGTCCCCTACTCAATGGGTCTTCAAGGATGAAACTATGCCGTAACTCCATAGATTAGTCTCCTTCAGGCTCTTGGCTCCATAGTTCTAGTTTTACTTGTGTTGCAGGATGAGTGCAGTAGTGACTGCACATAGTAACTCCCAAATCCCTCTTCCCCCCCTTAACAAATGTTTACATGACTGAGCCTCACAGAAACTGTTTGCAGGATAAGCTCACACCCACCGGTCCCTAGCAAAAACAAAGAAAAAAAAAAGGCTCCACAGTGAGGAGATCACCACGCTTTAAAGAGCCAGGCTTTGAAGCAACTTCACTGCTCTTTGGCTGTGCCTTCTGTCCTTGAATGCCAGAGCGATCACCACACCTTCTTTCCCAGCCTTCCCAGGACCTCTGAAAATGGGGCTTTTACATTTCGCGACCACTGCACCTTCTCTGCACGGTGCTACTGTTTCTGTCTTTCTGATACAGAGATGATCAGTGGTAAGCTGTCAAGCAGGATAAAATATATCTTCCAAAAGTCCTTTCGAATATCTGGGTTTAAGAAAAATATGCAGACAGATAAGCAACGGTCGATTTATCTCCAAATGCATAAGGGGGATTAGAAATGTAGCTTTTTTTTTTTTTTCTACTTCTTGCGAGGGAACCTTCTCTGTTTCATTGAATCTTAGGAAAAGCTCTGCTCTTGAAATTGTTCACCTCATTTTTCATTATATATTCTTTATTGCATATTTTGTCAAACAGAAACAGCCTCAAGGAAAATATTGATTCAATTTGGCAGTAGATAATTTCCTGAAGCCCAAAAATTCACTTCTGCATGTATCTCTAGATTAAAGGTCAAGCAGTTCACTAAGGAGAAGAGATTGCTTTCAGACTGCTACAGTTATTTGATCCAAATTAGACTGACATGATGTACATACTGTATATATTATTTGTTTTGCCCAAAGAGTGCTCCCACTAAGTTTCTTTTTATATTTGAGGATTTTTTTTTTCATCATGATGTTCCACAATCCTAATTAGAAAATAAACTTTCCTCAGTCTGTTGGTGTCATTTCTTACCTTCTGCACAGAAATGCTGGAACTGTAAAGGACCCGTCTATGGCTGGTACAGTCAATTCAAAGTTAACACATTGCCACATTTTAACGTTAAAGCCGCCTGAAGATTAAGATTAGCCTCCCACGATGCTAGCCTATTTTATGTAGCCCTCAACAGGGGCTGGCTGTTTGGGTGTGTGGCCCATGTGGGCCTGCTGTAATGTTGCTGGCAAACCTCTTCTGTTCTGCCTTCCACCGATCCCTCTAACTTTCACCTCCGGGACTCAGGTGCAGTCCTCCCATTGCATGCCTGCCTGCTGGCAGGGGGGAGAACTACACTTCTTTCCCCCCCTTAAATACTGTGCTATTCCCCCCTCTTTACTCTCCCCCCCCCCCACCCCCACCTCAGCTGCCTCTCTCCTGTCAGTGCCAGCAAGATCAGAGCCAGCATTGGGCAAACACTAGGACCGCAGCAAACCTGCCAGCTCAGAAATAGGGGGGGGGGGGGGGGGAAAAAGCACTTCACAGCTTGCTGCTGCTGCTGATTGGCTCACTGTGCTTACCAGAACCAATCAGTTGCAAGAGGTGGGAAACATCATCAACTGTTCACATGCAGTTCTCAAGCTCCACAGAGGGCACCAGCAGAAAGGAGAAGGGAGGAGAACAAGACAATAAGGAGAGAGGGTGAGTGAGAGCGAGAGAAGGAGAAGTGTAAAAGAGGAGAGAGAATAAGGGAGGGGAGAGAGGTGAGCAAGAGGAAAGAGCAAAAGTTGCACAAGAAGAGGAGATGAAGAAGGGAGGGATGAGGAACAGGTTAAAGAGGGGGAGTGAAGTTCTAAGGGGGGAGCTTAAGTTGAGGGAAGAAAGGAGGAGGGGGATGAAAACATTTTTTCATGAGAGCGAGGAGGGGAGTGAATAGATGCCCAAGGAAAGGAGGTAGGGAGGAGGAAAAGTGGATGCTAGGAAAATTGCCCAGGGAAGGGAGAGTGGATGTCCAAGGGAAGGAGAGAGAGAGCGAGAGAGCGCGAGGATAGGGCTATTAAGGTCACCCTAGCTGTAGGAATGCCATCCTGAAACAGTTATCATAGGAAAAAGAGCTGCTCATGCAGTGCAGGTATCAGCAGTGAGATATGAGCTACAGCGACAGACTTACCTGCTCTTTGATTTCAGAAGGAAAAAGAGGGCTCTGCACCCACGTACAGTCACAGCCTTGGTGAGAAGGATGAAGCAGCTACTCTTCCTATGGCAACTCTTGTGGCCTGGAAGGAGCTCACTCTTGTGGCCCATCATCACGCCCATGCTCTGGACGGCTTCGTGTGTGAGGCTGAGATTAAGCTGAAGGTGGAGCAAATGATAGGAAAAGGGGAATCCTTGTGTGGGGAAATTAGGGAGTCCTGGGGCGTGGGAGGGAAGGAGGGTGTCTTGAGGTGCAGAGGGAGAGACAGAAGGGAAAAGAAAAACAGGAGGAGAAGAAGAATTGGGATAGTGGTGAGACAGGCCCAGGGGAGATAGGCATGAGAAAATGGTGAAAGATGGAGAGGAAGGAAGGAAGTGAGCAGGTAGTGACAGAGGAAAGGCATAGAAGAAAAGTGAAAGACATGACATGGAAGGCACAGATGGAAGAGTAAGGATACATGAGAAAAGGAACAGATACATAGAAGAAAAGAAAAAAGAGCTACCTGGAAAATGAATCATGAGTCAGATAAACTGAGAGCAAAGGGAAGGAGGAGAAGAGTGTGACGAAAACAGACAACAAAGGCAGAAAACACATTTAATTTTAAATTAAAATATCCAATTGTGATTTTTTTGTTTTAGAGGTGGTTTAATCTTTCGGTTTGACAAGGGTCATTATATCATGATGTCTCCCTCTCCTGTTCCTCCCCCCCCCCCCCATATTTTATTGTTCCTCAATTTCAAACAAATGGCCTAGAAGGAGGCTCAGACCTTAATTTTGATTTCCCCCACACTATTTTGCAACAGCCCAGATTCCTACCAGGATTCAAACTCATACCCTCTGGTGCTACTATACAAAAAGGACAACTCCAGGTCAGGGCTCTGTCATTCTTCCAGAATGTCTCCAGGTCAGCAGTTCAAGATAGGTGGCAGAGATAAGCAGGAAGCAGACTGAGCATAGAGGGAGGGAGGGGGGGTGGGGAGAGACTATGGATCGGGAGATAGTAAGAATGTGAAGGTGGTAAGTGAGTGAGAGGGGGAAAGAGGGAGACGGAGGGATATAATCAGAGGTTCGGTCCATGTAAGAAGGTGGCCCACCCCAAACTCTATAGGAGGCGGCAACTAGCGTCCTGGAGTCTCTCTAGGAAGGAGAGGGACAGGGCTGTGGCGAGGACTTAAAACACTCTTAAGGGCAGGGAGAGAAACAAAGAGGGGATGATGAAGCAGATCATCGAACTGACAACTCCTCTCGGGCCTCAAACTACTTTAATAAAGGTGTTTGTAGGCAGCTCTCTAGGAGTGAAGGGTGATAAAGGAGGGGTTTCATCTCAGGCAGGCTCCAAATACCTTTTTTCAGGCAACAATGAATGCTCCCTTTTTTTCTTTTTTTTTTTTTTTTTTTAACTAAGATTTTGTAACTATCTTCATTTATAACAGCAGCTATCTGGATTTTTCAACTGATCACTTCCATCTTCGAGAGGCCTGAAATTATTTGAGTCAAATGAATCCTCTGAGATATGTTTTGTAAGATCACAACTAGGGGGGTAACAAATATGCACATCAATTACACCAATTTTCAAAGAAGACTTGCACCATACGTTTGCTACAAAAATTATCATTCAAAATCTACCTGCACAAGTTATACCTGCTAAAATATCTGCACGTTAGGGGTGGGAAGAAGAAAAAAATGTGTTTTGTTTTTTGATTTGACTAATGTTAATGTTTATTTCATTTTTTAACAAAATAAACTAAATTAACAACCCCTCCCCCCAAAAACAAACAAAAAAAAAGGGTCCTCTCAAGGCCTCCCATGCCCCCCGCCCCCCCCCCCATCCATCTCTTCCACACAAAAAAATGCTGGAGCCAGGATCCTTCCCAGCCCCCACTTACCTGGTCTAGGAGGGATCCAAAACCAAGGCCTAGGCCCAGCCAAAGCCTTAGATTTGCATAGGCCTAGGGCACAGTAGGTCGCCATGGCTTCAGCCTAGGCCCTAGGCAAGGCCCAGGCTTTGAGGCCTGGACCCGACACTTGGGCCTCAGTCTAGGCCAGAGTCCGGTGCAGAGACTGGTCCAGATGCCAGGGACTTGGCCTAGGCCAAGACCCAGCACCCAGGCCTCGAAGGTCTTCTTTCCACTTCGATGAAATAAAGCCATTCATTTGGGAGTTAATTAACTCTGGCACATCCTCCCCAGCAGAGGGCATCATTTTGATGGACAGCAGTTAATTGTACTGCTGTACACCAAAGGGGCACACTTTGCTGGGGAGGATACGCTTAAGTTAATTAACTCCATTGCCTCCCAATCAGACAGCGTCATTTGGTCAAAGAAGAAAGAAGACCTCCGAGAACTGGGCATTGGGCCTGGGACTGACCCTGGGCTGAGGTCCTGGTGTCGGGACTTGGTCTGTGGGCCAAGCCCCAGTGTTGAGACTCAGTCTTTGGACTGGGCCCTGCAATCGGGGCTGAGCCTGGGCGCTGGCCTAGGCTGAATCCCAAGGGAAGGATCTGGGCCTGGACCATGACAGTGGATCCCTGACGGAGCAGGTAAGTTTGTTCAATTATGGAGTCTCTGCTGAGGCCCCAACGTCGGGCCCAGATCTTGGCTGCAATCTTGCCTGGGCCTAGGCTGCAGCTCCTGCATCAGGCCGTGGCTTAAGAATAGGTGAAGCCCTGACTTTAGGTTTGGACCCAGACCCCAGCCCCGGCATCATGCTCGGGTGTAGGCTAAAGCCTTCTGCTTTGGGCCTGTGCTAGGCCCGATGGATCAATTTTTTTTTGTTTTCAAAACACTACGTGAAAACCAATGGAATTTCATTGGAATTTCAATCATTTTGCTTTGAGAACAAAAGGAAACAAAACAGGAAATAAGATAGTTTCCTATTTTGTTTTATTTTGTTCTCAAAGTGAAATAATATGCGCATGCCAGGTCAATTTTCAAACAGGCCCGGCCATGCGCGTAAACCCCAGTACACAATTAAGTGCCAAGGCCTGTAAAGGGGGGGGGGGGGGGGGGGAGGTCCTAGGGGAGGGAAGGGGCGGTCCGGGGGCAGAGCATGACAGGGCTGAAGGTGGCTGGTACAGCAGCCATTTGCTGCTGAACCAGGGAAGGGAATTCTGGTGCGCGCAAGTTGCTATTGCTCCGTTGGAGCAGTAAGCAACAAAATAAGAAAACAAAAAGGTAAGGGAAAGGGTTTAGGGGGTGGGGAGGAGAGGGGAAGGGAGGGATCCAAAACGAAGGCCTAGGCCCAGGCCAAAGCCTAGTCCTTACGTAACGCTCATGTTATAAAATCAGTGTGTCCATGTGTGCGCGCTGGGAAGCACACACACATGTATTAAAATCTACCCCATAATTTTTAAAACCCAAATGTAGGTGTATATTAAGTCCAAATTCCTCCTGAACGCTGAACTCAGAAATGCTTTCGCTCAATCCTGGTAAATTTACACTCAGACATGAGACAAAGGCATCAGTTTACCTGCAAATCTGATGGACAATTTTATAGAAGGCCATTTCTGCACGTAACACGCCATTTTAAACGCAGAAGTCCCTTTGAAAAATACATGCTATATGGGTATTCCTTTTTCTTTTTTTAAACATGCACGCTATCTCTCCATATCCATTGTACTTACCTCCAAAGTAAAAAATAAATCAGTTTCTTGGGATACCTGGAGAGTAACTGAGCTCACGTTTGTAGAAATGTGGGTCAGTACACTGTATATCATAATTCTAGATGGACGGGCTTTCAGAGCTCTGGCTCTGCCAGTCCTACTGTCAAGTGTACCCACCTATCCCAAGTAAACTTGGGTCAGAAATCAACTGCTGAGGGGGGATATGATAGAGGTCTTTAAGATCTTGAGAGGGCTTGAACAAGTAGATGTGAATCGGTTATTTACACTTTCAAATAATAGAAGGACTAGGGGGCATTCCATGAAGTTAGCAAGTACCACATTTAAGACTAATCAGAGAAAATTCTTTTTCGCTCTGGAATTTGTTGCCAGAGGATGTGGTTAGTGCAGTTAGTGTAGCTGGGTTCAAAAAAGGTTTGGATAAGTTCTTGGAGGAGAAGTCCATTAACTGCTATTAATCAAGTTTACTTAGGGAATAGCCACTGCTATCAATTGCATCAGAAGCATGGGATCTTCTTAGTGTTTGGGTACTTGCCAGGTTCTTGTGGCCTGGTTTGGCCTCTGTTGGAAACAGGATGCTGGGCTTGATGGACCCTTGGTCTGACCCAGCATGGCAATTTCTTAGGTTCTTATGTTAACCTTCATAGAGTTAGCATAGATGTAAGTTAAATAGGAGCTGCATTCCTGTTCAATTTGCTTTGCTCACTAACCCCACTGGAGAGGCAGGGAAGAGGGGTGTTCTGGACTCTCTGTTCATGCTTATTGGGAAACAAAAGGAATCTCTGATTGTACCAACATGATCATCTAAGTTAGCAGAACAGTTACATTTAATAAAACCTATAAGTGCTATGGAGCAAACTAATAAACAAGAGTAAACTCACATCACAGAAGATTTCTGTGCATTTTTTTATATTGATCTCCAATCGTCATTTGTAAGTGGCATCCAGATTACTATTACAAATGATGTGCAGGGCTTTCTACTCCACACCCTTTTTGATTAAAAAAAATGATAGAGCTATCCTCATTTCATACAGAAGTCCTAAGAACCCAACCCTGATCCAGACATTTGTGTAATGCTGATCTAATTCTACGTTCTCACTCCTCTACAGATCTCCCCATATCCTTCACCCACATCTCAGCCTTCTACCCAGGAACGGATTTAGCCACCCTTGGGCATTTTTGGTGCTTTCAACTATTTTACCTCCTAGAAGGGTCTATTAGAAGGTAGCGGAGGGCTGTTCCTTGCTGAATGAGATTCGGCAGAGTTGGGAGGCAACAAACCTTAGCCCACCTGTTCCCCGACATGTTTGCCGCTGTAGACACCGGGGTAATGGTTGCCCATTGATAAATCCAGGACTGCTCTCTACCTTTCCTTCTAAGTCACACTCTCTAACCCTACCACAACTAACCCTCTCTTACAGTCACCAGCACTATTTTATATTTCTTAAACCCCTTCAGTTCCCCTCTTGCACTCTCTCAGCTACCCCAGCTTCCCCTTTTTCTTTTAAATCCTCCCCCAACAACTACACTGCCTCTTAGCTTCTCTTCACAGCTTCTCCTTACTGCCTCTCAAGCTCTCCAGCTTCCCCTTTTCAGACAACTTCCCCTGCTTTGCTGCTTCCTCCTTCTATCTTTCAGCGCCTCCCCCCTCCACTTTTCCTCTCTCCGCCCTCTCAAAACTCACTTCCCTATGGCTAGAGTGACAGTAATTGCAGCCTGTGTCCCAAACAGTGATAATGCCAATAGGCTATCCAGGGCCAGATTTAAGAGTTTGGCAGCCATATGCAGGATGCTACGGTGGAGCACCTTTGAAGCTGTGCTGGTACATAGCCCTAAAGCAAGGAAAAGCAGGCTCTTTTTTTTGGCCTGCCTTCAAAATTTAGCACCCTAGGCATTGCTTACGTTGCCTATACCTAAAATCCAGGCCTGGCGCTGTCCCAGCAGTGCGTGCTTCCTTTTCAAAATGTACAAGGTACATTTTTAAAGAGTTGCATGCGTATAAATTAGCAGATGTGTGCACAAATAGCACACCTTCACGTAAATGCTAATTGATAAACCTCAAAAATACACATGCAAGTAAAGGTACTTAAATAAATGTGCTTGTATAACAAAGGGGCAGGCCAGGGGCGTTCCAGGGCCAGGCCAACATTTACGCATATAAGTTGCTATTTTATAACCTGCTAAAGTGGCGTGCATGCGTATGTTCCCTGTGTTTATTTACACCTGCTACTTATCTGCTGTAAGTGAGAATAAAATTCATTATAGCCAAATACCGACTGGGTGAGGGGTCTGGGTAAACTTGGGGAAGTTCAGGCTGAAGAGCCAGGAGGGTCTTGATGACCTAGAGATAGACTGGGTAAAGTGGAAGACTAATTGGTAAAACTGGTCATTTCTTTCACGCGCGTAGGTTACAAAATTTGATGACTTACACAGGAAAAAGCCAACAAGGGCTAAGGAAAATCCATGAGTTAAATCTCCACATGTAAATGATTAAAATTAGAAGCACGAATACTTGTGTAACCCCAATTCAGTGGATGGGCTGAATCTCGATGGGGCCATAAAAATCCCAGGGCTACGTCCCAATGTCACAGTCGCTAGTCTCTGCGGCCCTGGGGTATGTGGGTTCTTGACTCTTGGAGGGAAGGATGTCCTTCAAGGCCCAGGGCTGGGGTGAAATCTCTTCTGTGTGTGTTACTATGGTTCTTTGGCACAGGTAAACTGACAAACCTGGGTGTTCAAATTATAGAGAGCGGGCAATCAAGTATTGCCCTGCGTCTAATAACTGGTGAGCAAGTGACCGTTAGCTTAAGGAGAGAGGAGGGGGAGGCGGGAAGGTGGAAGCAGGCAATGGCAAATTGCAACAATTCAAATTGCTGCATTGCTATTGGCTGTGGGAAGGTTTGAATGAGGGTAGCAGTGGGCGAAGCGGGCAGTTGGGTGGAAGCAGCGGGCAAGAGGCAGAAAACTGTTTTCTGTGTCTTGTAAGCTGT
This sequence comes from Rhinatrema bivittatum, assembly GCF_901001135.1. Lineage (NCBI taxonomy): Eukaryota > Metazoa > Chordata > Amphibia > Gymnophiona > Rhinatrematidae > Rhinatrema > Rhinatrema bivittatum. The sequence continues at coordinate 344,394,300 of NC_042615.1, forward strand.
GGGGCCCAATTAATAACTTGTGCGGTTTTTCCGGCATTCTCGGACGGCAGATCCAGCGTAGGATGAGGAAGGAAAGGAGCAGGCGGGCGGGGAGAGCGGAGGCGTCGCTGCCTAGCGGCTTGGCGGGGCCTGCACCCAGACCCAGGGATCCCACTGGGTCGGGCCGCTTGGTCTCCGGGGCTAGGGTAAGTGGTTCTCCTCCCGGCGACCCCCCTGCTTCTTGTCCTGTGGAGGCAGTTCCTGCCTCTTGCGTTTCGGCTCCCTTGTCCCCCAGCCCGCGGTTTCGGGTCGACTCGGGTGGGAGCCCTTCGGTGGGCGCATCGGTGCACGCTGATACCGTGGCGCGTTCCCCTTCCCCGGTTTCGCGCCCCCCCCCTTTTTCCTGGGCCTTCCCCGCTTCTCATCTCGGATTCGGGGGAGAGCGGGGCGGAGCCGGAGGACCTCGTTCCGATCGCGCCTCCCCCTGTAAGGCTTACCTTAGCTTCGCGGGCCATTTGGCCGCGGCAATCGGGCGATTTTAGGGAGGGTATGCCATCGATCGAGGATTGGGGCCGTAGAGGACCGGTGCGTCCAGCGCCGCGGCATCCAGCGGGCGGCGGTTTGGTAGCTGAGGGAGTGGGGGAAGGGATCCCGTGCAGCGGCTCCCCCAAGCGCGGGCCTTGCCGCATTCCTGCTGCGTCCACGCCCCCAGCACGCGTCATGGAGGGGGCGGGGCGGGGGCCGGTGTTGCCTCCTCCCAGCAGAGGAAGAAGTACGGACGTCAGGGGGAGGGCCAGAAGCGCAGGGGGTGGGCCAGAGGTAGCAAAGGGGGCGGGGAGGGCTCAGGAGCACAGTGCTGCTAAGCGGAGTTGCAGGAAACAGCAGGCGAGTTCGGGGGGGCAGGGAGGTCGCAGGAAGGGAGCGCAGGGCCGGGGAATTCCGGTTTCCCAGCCTTTGGGGCAAGAGAAGGGAGGGGCGCAAGGCCAGGTCCCCCAGCGGATAGGCTGACAGGGGAAGGGGATAAAGGGGAGCACAGCATTCCTGTTGCGGTGGTAGCAGATATCCTCAAACATTATTTTAACAGGGACACAGGGCCAGGGGATAGCGAGCTGGTGAGAGTGGGAGAGGCTAGTAGGGGTTTCGGAGGGTGGTTACCATGGGGTGGTGGGGAGCAAAGCGGATGTGCAGGGCACAGAGGGATGGAGGATGTGGGTTTTGGGCAAGGTCAGACTGGGGCATTTAACGCACAGGTGGGACGGAGTGCCAGGCTGTTGGAAAGGAAGGAATCTGATGGGGGGCAGAGGGCCTTTGAGTCTGTTACAGGTTTTGACGGAGAGGAAGTACCAGGTCCGTCCAGGCGGGAAGCGTGGAGAGAGAGAGAACCCGAGGCGCAGAGCGAGATAACACGAAGGATATCTTCGCAGATGAAGCGGAACGAACAGCAGGGAGTGAGAGAGAGAACGGCAGGGGTACCGGACAGCGGCATGTCGCGGGAAGGAGCAGGTAGGCATGATCAGATAAAGCTGAGTGGTAGGATACAGAAAAAGAAAAGGAAGAGATCGGCTAGGAGTTCTTCGTCAAGCTCCTCGTCGTCGTCCAGTAGTTCAACTAGTACTGGTCGAAGTAGGTTTTCGGTAGTGGGTGAAGGTCCGAGACAGGATGCGGGGCACCCGGCCCTGGCGTCCTTAACGGAATTGTGGGAGGAGGTTCCCTCGCGGTTAGTTAAGAGGATACGCAAGCGTAAGTTTGTGGACATATTTAAATTGTTAGAGGGGAGGAGGGGGGGGCAAAAGAGAGAAGAAGAGAGCAAAGAAGAAGGGGAAGGCAGAAAAATCCGGACCCAGAATTTCAAAGAATATTGTGAATTGGGTAAGGGGTTTCCTTCGTTTGGCTAGTGTTGTTAGTCATTTTGAGGTTTCACAATACGGGGCGTTGCTGTCCTATGCGGACAGCATATTAGGGGCGTTTAAGGATTATGAAGGTTGGGTTTGGCTCAACTATGATGAAAAATTTAGGGACAAGATGGCGGGGAACAAGTTCATGTCTTGGGGCTACCAGGACATTCATCTGTGGTTAACACAGATGACGAATAAAGGGGCGGGAAATATGAAAAGTGGAATGGCAGGGGGCACAGCGAGAGGTGGAGTGGGGGGGATTAAAGGGGGGTAACGTCAAGGGTGATTCCTTTCGAGGTGCAGAAGTCCCCAGACAGCAGGTGCAAGGTGGTCAGTCCACAGGAGGAGGATCGGATGTATGTTGGAGGTACAACAAGCTCACGTGTTTGTTCCCAGAATGTAAGTTCCGGCACGCGTGCTCAGTGTGTGGCGGGGCCACCCGGCAACAAAATGTGTCCGAGGGCAAAAGCCTGCCTCTGCAAGAGGTGGCAAGCAATGATGTATTATACCAAAAGGCGGAATCCCCGATTGTGACGGCAGCTTTGGTGGAGTCGTTGCAAGATTATCCTAATACAGAGGCGGCCAGGTTTTTAAGACAAGGGTTCGTGGAAGGGTTTAGGATTCCTTACAAGGGCCCAGGGGCAGGGGGGAGGGCAAAAAATGCGAGATCAGCTTATAAGTTAGCAGACGTGGCAAGGGAGAAATTAGGGGCGGAAATAGCATTAGGCAGGATAGTCGGGTCGTTCGGCGAACGGCCATTTCCCATTATGCACTTGTCTCCGTTGGCTGTGATTCCGAAGAAAGCAGCTGGGAAGTTCCGTTTGATTTTGAATCTATCGCACCCGGAGGGGTCTTCGGTGAATGACTTTATTCCGAGGCAGGCTTGTACAGTGCAGTATGCATCCTTTGAGGATGCTTTACGGTTAGTGCGTAGGTCAGGAAAGGGGGCGTTGTTAGCTAAGGCAGATATAGAGTCCGCTTTCAGGTTGTTGCCGATTCATCCTGAGTCCTTCCCACTTTTAGGGTTCTATTTTGAAGGTGGGTATTTCGTGGATCGTTGTTTGCCGATGGGTTGTGCGGTATCCTGCGCATTTTTTGAGGCGTTCAGCTCGTTTTTACAATGGGCAACCATACAGTATAATAACAATACAAGCATGTTGCACTACTTAGACGATTTTCTGTTCGTGGGGCCCAGAGGGACAGAGGAGTGTCAGAAACAGTTGACGGGTTTTTTGTCGGTGGCTCAACAGTTGGGAGTGCCGATTGCTAAGGATAAAACTGAAGGGCCCGTTACGACACTGACATTTTTGGGAATAGAAGTAGATTCGGTGGCAATGGTTTCACATTTACCAGTGGAGAAGGTAGTTCAGTTGCAAGGAATAATTCGATTGGTGCATGATGCAAAGAAAGTGACTTTGAAGCAGTTGCAGTCGCTTATAGGTTCTTTGAACTTTGCGTGCAGAGTCATTCCAATGGGTCGGGCGTTTATTAGACGGTTGTCAGCTCGAACAGCAGGAGTAAAAGCGGGGCATCATTTTATACGGGTTACGGTGGCTATGAGAAGTGATTTGGCGGTATGGGACAGATTTTTGAAGTCATTCAATGGGGTTTGTATGATTCAGGAAGAAGAGGTATCGAACGAGGAGTTGGAGCTGTTTTCAGATGCTGCAGGATCGGGTGGTTTTGGGGTGTATTTTCGGGGTAGGTGGTGTGCTGAGGTGTGGCCGGAGAGTTGGGTGAGGTTAGGATTAGTTAAAAACATTACGTTTTTGGAGCTGTTTCCGATCATAGTAGCGTTGGATATTTGGGGGCAGGAGTTGCAGAACAAAAGATTGGTTTGGTGGTGTGACAACCTTGGAGTAGTCCAAGTCGTGAATAAGCAAGTGGCAAAGTGTTTGGAGGTATCTGAACTGCTTAGGGAAATGGTGTTTTTATGTATGCATTGGAACGTGACGATAAGAGCAAAGCATGTGCCGGGGCAGTTGAATGTGATTGCTGATGCTCTTTCTCGTTTCAAGTGGGATACATTCCGGAAAGAAGCACCTCAAGCGAATCTGCGAGCAGAGGTCTTTCCCGAACACTTGTGGCAGATCGGCAGGACGACACCTGGGGATTGATTCGGCAATCGGTGGCGCCGACGACTTGGAAGTCTTATGTGTCTGGTTATGGAGTGGTAGATCGGTTTTTGAGGGGTTTGGGGTGGGAAGGTGGAGAGGTAAGTGAGAAGGAGGTGGTACAGTTCATTATGTGGGCAAAAAGGGGCGGATATTCGTTGGGATCTGTAAGGTGCCAGTTGGCGGGTTTTGCCTTTTTTCCAGAAGTTAAAAGGGGAAAGGGACCCGGCGAGGGGTTTTTTGGTACGCCGCATATTGAGGGGATGGCGGCGGGGGTACGAGCATAGACGGGATAGGAGGAAGCCTATTCGTTATCAAGAATTGCTTCAGTTGGTTGGAGAATTGGGTGTTTGTCGGTCATGTTACGAGGTTTTGCTATTTCAAGTGGCTTTTGTGTTTGCGTTTTTTGGTGCTATGCGAGTGAGTGAGCTGGTGGCTAAGTCAAAGAGGGAGAGCGGGGGGTACGGTTTGCAGGTAGGTGATGTATGGGTATACGAAAACGAGGTAAGGTTGTTGATACGGAAGTCGAAAACGGATCAATTCGGTAAAGGTTGTTGGATTTCATTGGTGAAGGCGAAGGATGCTGCAGCATGTCCAGTACGGTGTGCGCAGAATTTTGTATGGGTTAGGGCGAGGGTGGGGGGTTTCTTTTTGGTGCACGAGGATGGGGCGCCGCTAACGGTATTTCAGTTCGCGCGAGTATTGCGATGGGTGGTGGAAAGATTGGGGTGGGACGTGGCTGCGTATACGACGCATTCTTTCCGTATAGGAGCGGCGACTTCGGCAGCAGAATTGGGTTGGTCGGCAAACAGGATACAGAGAATAGGCAGATGGAAGTCAGCGGTCTTTCAATCTTATGTGCGTGATTAAGTGGTGGGGGGGAAAGGGGAAGCAGTCGGGTAATCGATTATTTTGTTTTACAGATGTTGGAAAGGTTGAAAATGGGCAAGAATGTGTCTGGGTTGTGGGCCATTCTTATGTATATCGCGCTCAGTGAAGGGCCGGCAAGAGGCCATACGGCGAAAATTTGAACTTGAAGGTCGACAGATGGAGAGTGCGATGGTTCGGGAAGGGGGGTATGCGGTGGGGGGAGCTCATATCTGTCCTCCAGGAGAAAGTGCATAAGTGGGGTGCCCCGAGAATTTTGCTCATACATTTGGGAGGGAACGATATAGGTAAATTGACGTGTCGTAATTTGGTGACCATTATGAGAAAGGACCTGGCTCAAATATTGAATGGTTTACCGGGGACAAAAATAGGATGGTCAGATATCATCCTCCGCCTTAAGCATCACGAGGAGCCCATATGGCGCAGCGGCGTTAAAAAGGTTAACAGGCAAGTGGGAAAATGGTTGGTACAACAAGGGGGATTCTGGATTCGGCATGAGTGGTCCTGGAAGGTTATGGGGGGGTTTTTTCTAGGAGATGGTGTACACCTTTCTGAGGTGGGCATGGATCTCTTTAACAACGCCCTGGAGGAGGGATTGGAGCTACAAATTTCATAAGGTGCCACAGTGGGGGAACACAGGCATGAGTTGCCAGTGTTTGTGGCGGGTAACCCGAGCCATGAATTGACAGTTATCTGTATTTCTTGGGGGAGGGATGGTGGAGGGGGGGGAAAATGCCCGTGTAGTTTTGGGGCTGCTACACGGGAAGGCCTAACGAGCAAGGGGGGGGCCGATGCTCAGGCCGCATGCTTACCCTCGCTGGTGCCGTGGCGGGGTGAGTTAGGGGGTGGGGGGAAGTGGTTGCCTTACCATCGGAACACGATGGTAAGCGAAGAGGAGCTCATCGGAGCGGGGGGGGGGGGGAAGTGGAAGGCTATTTGGGGGGGGGGGTTTTGGTTGATTGTATTAATAAGTTGTTGGCTCGGGTTAATTGTTAATAAACTGCGGCCTTGTGAAATGTTAAGCCAATATACGTGTCAGAGTGCTTATTTGTAAAGGGGGAAGGGAGTGGCGGTCAGCGATAGGACATCTTGTTTCACATGTTATTGTGCGATTCCTTGCCAAATGATTAAGGTGCATAAATAAGGTCCAGGTACATCCAGGTTTTGCTGCTGTCTGAGAGTACAGGCTGGCAGTCTCTCTATCTCTCTGGAGGTGACCCTCAGCGTAGGGTCTTGAGATTCTCTTATTCTCCATGGGGTGGACTGATAAGTGTCCCAAAGTGACTGGGCTGTCCCCTTTCCCCACAGTACCTGAGGTCCCAGGGTACTCCCAAACTCCAACCTAGCCATGTCTAGTGCCCCTGGGATGGAAGCTCCTTTGTGGGTCTCCAGATGTTCTTCACTCTTTTGCAGACAGATGCCTTTAGACTTTAAGCCTTCCCAGCGGTAGGGTAAGGATGGATGGCACTGGGAGTAAAAAAAAAAAAAAAACGAACTGTTTTCCTACTCAAGTGGCCAAACACAATCATGGAGAAAACAAAAAAACAATTTTAAATCTCTCCTACTCCAACTGGTAGTGACTTCAGCCTCTTCTTGCTTGGAGCGAATGGGCATACAGATCACTCACGTCCTCCTAGAAAGGGGAATCAGCCTCCCAGGAAGGCACAGGTCTCACAGGCAGAAATAACCTACAAAAACTCAACAAAAGGGCAACAATTCTCTCTCTCTCTCTCTATTCCCACCAATCCACACAAGGTAACTTGCAGGGCAGTACCTCTCCCTTCTTTTGCTAGGCAGGGCCCTAACTTGGAAGCAGACCTAGATACATCTTAGTCTCTCGAAAGCCACTCTAAACTGCCACAAACACCTCTATGCTAGCCTCCCCTTGTCCCTCAGGAGCTCTCCCTTCCAGCAGTCCTCTGGAGAGGTGCTGTTTAGAATAGCATGGCCCTCTGCAGCTGTCTAACTCGGCTGGGAGCTAGGGCCATCTGGCGGAGAACCAAGGGCTCTCTACATTCACGTATAGATGTGCACCACTTATCTGGATACATTTTGACTTCTCTGGGTAAGTGGCAGCTTTTGCATGCAAAATAAAAAAAATTGTGCAATTGGGCATGTGCAAACATTGGCACGCTCGCACAAGTATTACAGTTCTCCTCCCTGTGTGTATGGCAGGGAGTCTGCGGGGGATGGGGAGGGTTAGTACACACAGCACTGTTGCTGTACCCCCAGGGATGACCCGCATGCCTTTCTTCTCGGTCTGAGAGCATAATGCCGATGCAATTCTCTTGCCTGGTGCAGGAGAGAAGTTGGAGGAATCATGAGTCGGGAGGGAGAACAGACCACCCAAGAGTCTGCCTGAAGATCCAAGAGTAAAGGTTGTCTGGTGATGCCCTGATCTGATGATGCATTTATGAGCGTTTTGGATCACTCGTGTGTGGCATAGGGATTCCCTCCATGTGGTTGCTCAAACATGTATCAGAGAGAGAACACGGGTATAGAAAAATCAAAGCTAAGAGGCAAAGTCTTCAGCTCCTCAAGATCTTCATAACAAAACTTGATTTTGGCAGGAATTACATTATAGTAGACAGTTTGTGCAAAATGTTGAAAGATGTATGAACTATTAGCTATGCTTTTTCAAATTTGTTTCTGTACCAATTTAGTGGCTAAATTTGTAGCTGCATGGTGTGGGAGAAATTGATTTCTTTTCTGTCCCTATACAAGAAATTGATTTTGTAGCAGTATAGGGATTTATTAGCATTTCCTTCACCATTCAGCAATTACACAAGGAAATCAATTCTTCTTTAGGAATGGGCAAACCCGTGACGATTTAATTTAAACCACATCTGAACTGGTGGGGGAAGAAGGGAAAAGGAGCAAACAACTACAGTTTGAACTGGGATGGGTCACAAATCAATTTATGTAAATCAGAGATATTTATTCCATGACCTAAGACTCTATTTGCTGAGTCTGGTGCTTCGTTGTCCAAATCTGAATGTGGATTTGTGTGGCAGAAATGTTCACATAAATTGAAGCTAATCTGAATTAAAAAAAAATCTGATTTGAACAGAGTCAAAGTTGCTTAAATATCCAAATAAATTTAGATGAAATATTCACAACTTTAAACTAGAATTAACTTAGTCTTTGTCAATTATATCATGTCTCTTTAATGCTTGTCAAACTAGTTATTACCGGCTTGCTTTTTTTATATCAAAACTATTTTCTATTTTGCTTTAAGAACATAAGAAATTGTCATACTGGGTCAGACCAAGGGTCCATCAAGCCCAGCATCCTGTTTCCAACAGTGGGCAATCCAGGCCATAAGAACCTGGCAATTACCCAAACACCAAGAAGATCCCATGCTACTGATGCCAGTAGTAGCAGTGGCTATTCCCTAACTCAACTTGATTAATACCGTAGCAGTTAATGGACTTCTCCTCCAAGAACTTATCCAAACCTTTTTTAAACCCAGCTACACTAACTGCACTAACCACTTCCTCTGGCAACAAATTCCAGAGCTTAACTGTGCGTTGAGTGAAAAAGAATTTTCTCCGATTAGTCTTAAATGTGCTACTTGCTAGCTTCATGGAGTGCCCCCTAGTCCTTCTATTATCTGAAAGAGTAAATAACCGATTCACCTTTACCCGTTCTAGACCTCTCATGATTTTAAACACCTCCATCATATCCCCCCTCAGCCATCTCTTCTCCAAGCTGAACAGCCCCAACCACTTTAATCTTTCCTCATAGGGGAGCTGTTCCATCCCCTTTTATCATTTTGTTTGCTCTTCTCTGTACCTTCTCCATCGCAACATATCTTTTTTGAGGTACGGCGACCAGAATTGTACATAGTATTCAAGGTATGGTCTCACCATGGAACGATACAGAGGTATTATGACATTTTCTGTTTTATTAACCATTCCCTTCCTAATAATTCCTAACATTCTGTTTGCTTTTTTGACTGCTGCAGCAGTCTTTGTACTAGCAGGTGTTAAAAAAGCACCAGGTAATGTGTGTTACCTACTGATTCTGATACCCACATTAAACCACTGTTTAGCAGTAGATGTACTAAACATAGATCCTTTCATGAGATATAGAATGTTGAACTGCAATAACTGCGTTAAACAGAATGCACTCTGTTAACCTGCACAGCCCATGTTATCCATTTAATGTGTGTGTGTGTTAAGCCAGGGTTTCCCAACCCTCTCCTGGAGGCACACCTAACCAATCAGGTTTTCAGGATATCCATAATGAATATGCATGAAATAGATTTGTACTCATTGGAGACCCAGAGTATGCAAATCTATCTCGTGCATCTTCACTGTGGCAATCCTGAAAACTTGACTGGCAAGGTGTGCCTCCAGGAAAGGGTTGGGAAAATGATACCTGTTAGTATGCTGACCCTCGAGGTGTGCTGTAGCCTATGAAAGAGACGTTGATTTCAAGTTCTTATGCAGATTATGTTAATAAAAACTGATCTCTGTGGTAATGGCTCCATAGATGCTGCTTTCTCCTATAGTCAGAGAAGCAGTCTTCAAGTTTAAAGAGGCAGACTTGTAGATGATCCGGAAGAGACAGTGCACCTCAAACTAAATAAAACCTCAAATCTCCCAACTCCTTCAGCCTGTCAAGATAACAATGCCATTCTGCAATTGGTGCAATGTCTATGCGCCAAACTGTTAAAATAAACCTGCCAGGACAGAGAGCATAAGATGTTTCTTGCTTTGAATTTGTATATTTGTCACTATCTGCATACAAGAGAGAAAGAGAGTGAGAGAGAGAGACAGAGAGACTTTTAAAGAAACAATATGACACTCTATATCTCTCTCACTCTAAGAGGGGGGCAGGGGACAGTGTTGCACGGGTCTGCAGGCTCTTGTACCCTAGGCAGACCCATGTAACACTGCCCCTTCAAAAAAAACAAAAAAAACACCCACAGTGAGTTGAAAGTGCCACTCGTACAGTGGGAGATATATATAGAGTGACAGATTCTCTCCCCCCCCCCCGCCAAGTGTTCAGGATACCTCTGGTCCAAGCTCTCCAGACTTGCTCCCCATCAGGAACAGAAGTAAAGTTACGTGTGTAAGTCTTGGCCCCGCCCCGGAATGCCCATGCCCCGCCCCTTTTCTGCCTCCTTATTCTTGACGCGCACGCAGGTATGTACGCGCGTACTTCCTGGCTTCTTAAAATTTGTGTTGCTCTCCCGTGGCCCACATACGCATGTATGGAGCAGTTTTTGTGCGAGCAATGCTTTTAAAATCTACCTGATAGTAAGGAAAAACAGGTTTTAAAAACAAAGTAAAATAAAACAAAATTAAGAAAGTCATACACACACACAAAAAAAAAAATGTTAGAGTAATGTAGCTAAAATGCAAATGGCCACTTCAGCAGCCATGACCAAATATCCTATTTACACTGCCATGACATCACAAATGTCTTCATGAATGAGAATTACGCAGCTACAAGAATAAAGAGTGCTATGGTTTCTGGGAAGATATGAACAGATGAGTATAACCACTGGATGGGGAAGGAAGGGAAAGGGATAAAAGTAATACATGAAGTTAAAAAAATCTAATGGAAGAAAAGAAGAAATGCAGACAAAGAACATTCAGAGGACGGAATGAATGTAGAAGGACTGACAAGAGAGATTAGGAGAGCATAAATGTGTAAGGGGAAAACTACATTTAGAAAAGATATAGGAAATAAATGTTAGCAAATAAAATCAACAAATATATAAGGTGATACTTTTTTTTTGGACTAAATCCATTTTTTGACGAGCATTCTGGATATAATCTCCCTTCCTCAGGTTAGAATAGAATGAGGAAACGATTTTATTCTGACCTGAAGAAAGTACTAATCAGGAAATATAGAGACCTATGTACTAACCCACAGAATTTTCCTTAGGTTAGATAGAGACCCATTTCCGCACAGTTTTGCTATGGGTGCTAATGAGCTCAGAGCTCATGGGCATGAACAGCAAAATTGCACGAGAAATTTCTTGCACATTGACACAGCCAGGAGCTTCGTGCCACTCACATGAAGGAAGCCTGGGATCCTCACTGCTCACAGTGTTAAAGGGACTGAGTAGCCTGCAAGACGTCCACCCCCCTCCCCCCTCCCCTCAACATATTAGCTAAAACCCCTGGTTGGTTCCAGGGGACTCCACCAACCCCAGAACCTGTTGTGGCTCAAAAATGTAGAAAAACAGTATTTAGGAAGCCCCATCATGTATGCCCCATCCCTTGTCCCCCAAATGAAGCTCTTTTTAAAATCTGAGGGGCCCCCCCCCCTTCATTGATGGGGTAGTTTTCTCGGGGGGCAGGAGCAATCTCCACACTCTTGCCCTGTTGGCTCCATTGACTTCAAAGAAAGTGGCACCAGCTTAAGAACATAAGACAAGCCATGCTGGTCCACCAAAGGTCCATCAGACCCAGCACCCTGTCTCCAACAATGGTCAGTCCAGGACAGTTACAAGTACCCAGCAGAGCCCATGAATTAGATGAATGTCTGATTACTCATACCCAGAGATAATAATAGGTTTCCTTCGTCTACCTGGCTAATAAGGATTTATGGACTTTTCTTCCAGCAACTTGTCCAACTTCTTTTAAAACCCGCTGCGCAAGTCGCCTTGATCACATCCTCTGGTGCGCTGAGTGAAACGGTAGTTTCTACGATTTGTTTTGAATCTGCTGGTTGTAAAGTTTCCTGGAGTGTTCCCTTTTTAGTATTTTTTGAAAGAGTAAATAACAGTCCTTTTTTTTTTTTTTTACCCATTCTACCCCACTCATGATCTTATAAACTTCAACCGTGTTCCCTCTCTTGCCAGAGGATGTGGTTAGTGCAGTTAGTGTAGCTGGGTTCAAAAAAGGTTTGGATAAGTTCTTGGAGGAGAAGTCCATTAACGGCTGTTAATCAAGTTTACTTAGGGATTAGCCACTGCTATTAATTGCATCAGTAACATGGGATCTTCTTGGTGTTTGGGTAATTGCCAGGTTCTTATGGCCTGGTTTGGCCTCTGTTGGAAACAGGATGCTGGGCTTGATGGACCCTTGGTCTGACCCAGCATGGCATGTTCTTATGACCCTCTTCCAAGCTGAAGAGCCCCAGCCTCCGCAGCCTCTCATCGCAGGAGAGATGTTCTATCCCCTTTATCATTTTTGTCACTTTCCTCTGCACGTTTCTAATTCTGCTATGTCTTTTTTTCTTAAGATGGGGCAACCAAAACTGCACACAACACTCAACGTGCACTGGCACCATGGATTGATAGGAAGGCAATATGCTATTTTCTGTTTTATCCTTCATTCCTTTTCAGATCATTTCTAATATTCTATTTGCTTTCTTGACCGCCGCACCACACTGAGCTGAGGATTTCAATGTATTGCCCAGAAGGACTGCCACATCCATAGTCCTTTCCTGGGTGGTGACCCCCAGAACAGACCCCAGCAGTTTTCCTATGTGCATCACTTTGCACTTTTCCACATTAAATTTAATCTGCCATTCAAATGCCAAATCTCCTCATTTCACAAAGTCCCTCTGCGGTATCACGAAATCTGCAGCTGTTTGAATAATTTTGTGTCATCTGCAAATTTGATCACTTCATTTGTCATTCTCCTTTCCAGATCATTTATGAATATGTTAAACAGCACAGGTGCCAATACCGATCCCGATGGAGGAAGGTCATTAATGAAGTACCATTTGAAAACTGACCATTTAGTCTTACCCTCTGTTTCCTTTTAACCAGCTGCCAATCCACAATAGGTTACTGCCTCCTATCCATGACTTTTTAATTTCCTGAGGGACTTTGCCAAATGTTTTCTGAAAATCCAAACATACTATATGGCTTACTTTTATCTACATGCTTATTTGCACCTTCAAAAAAAAAAAAAATCTAAACGTTATTATACTGTGCACATCACTTAGTGCATATGCAGTTAAGCGATTGACTAATTTAGAAAAGATAAAGATAAGATATGGATCAAATTTTCCTTTACTAAACTCATGTTGATTCTTCCCCATTAAGCCATGTCTATTATTATGACCAGTGACTTTCTTTTTAAGAATAGCTTCTACCATGTTGCCCAGCACAAATGTCATACTCACCAATCTCTAGTTTCCTGTATCATGCCTGGAGCCCTTTTTCAAAAACTGGAGTCACGTACACTACCCTCTAGTTTTCAGGTATAGATTATAATGAGATTACTAGCAACAGATTTGCAATTTCATGTTTGAGTTATTTTAGGACTCTTGGGTGGACGCCATCTGGTCCTGGTGATTTGTTACGCTTTAGTTTGTCATTTTGATCTCGTGTATCCTCCATTATCACAGAGATTTGTTTTAGTTGCGCCAAATCATCACCATTAAAAATGCTACAGGTATAGGTATTTGGAATGGGAAGGGGGGGGGGGGGAATGTTTTGTTTTTAATTCATTTGTGAAGGGGGATTTTCCCCCATGGTTTTCATTTTGTTTCTTTAGTTTAAAATACATGAAATAAACATTAACCCCCTCCAAAAATAAAAAAAAAAAGAAACGTGACATCCGAGAGTCCCCTATGCTCCCACCCATCCCCCCACCCAGGGAAAATGCTGGGGCCAGGATCCTTCCCAATCCCCAATAAACCAGGCTAGGGGGATCTGCAGATGAGCCCTAGGCCCTTGGCTTGCATGGGGCCTAGGTTGAGGTCACGGTGGCCTACTGCGACCTAAGCTTACACAAGGCCCAAAGCTGAAGCCTCAGTCTGTGTAGGCCTAGGCTGTGGTAGGTTACTTTGACCTTGGCCTAGGCCCTACACAAGGTCCAGGCTTGGAGGCCTGGACCCAACACTTGGGCCCAGGCCCAGGCCCGATGCTGCAGCCCAACCTAGAGGACGGGTCCCAATGCCTGGGCCTCAGCCTACGCCAGGAACTGGATTCAGGCCTGATGCCATGGCCCAGCCTGGAAACCTGTCTTGGACCTAGGACCAATGTCTGGCTCTCAGCCTAGGCCATGGCCCGCACCCAGGCACAATGTCTGGGCCTCAGCCCAGACCAGGGCCTGGATCCAGGCATGATGCCTGGGCCTGGCCTGAACCCAGACCCAATGCTGGGGGCTAGCCCAGAGGCCAGGTTTCAAAGCCTGATTCTCGGCCCAAGTCCCAGCTCAATGCCGCAGCCTGGCTCAGAGCCTGGGTCTTGATGCCGGGGCCTCAGTCCAGACTCAGGCCTGACACTAGAGCCCAGCCCAGAAGTCAGGTCATGACACCTGGGCCTCAGCCCAAGTTCAAGCAGAGGCCCAGCACCCAGGCCTTGAAGGTCTTCTTTCTTCTTCAACGAAATGACGCCGTCTACTTGGGAGGCATTGGAGTTAATGAGATTACAACAAAATTTCTTCAGAATTTATCTCATTTCCTATTTCATTTCTCTCATATTCCCATCCTTATTAGGTATATTCCCAACATCCTCCTCAGTAAACACCAAGGTGAAGAATTAATTCAGATTTTCTGTCATTGCCTAGGCTCCCTGGCACCCCTTTTATCCCCTAGGTCATGTATCAGTCAAAATAAATCCCTCACAGCTTTTTGTTTTAAATGTACTTAAAGTTTTTATTATTAGTTTTTGCCCCTCTGACAAGCTTCTCAAATTCTGTCTTGGCCTGACATGTTTTACATTTAACTTGCTGGTGCTTATGCTTTATTCTATTTTTTTTTCTTTTGGGTCTGCATTCCATTTTTCTAATGATCCCCTTTTGGCTTTATCTGCTTCTTTCATCTTACCATTAAACCATGCCAGCAGTCATTTGATCTTCCTTTGACCTTTTATAATAAATGTAATATATTTTATCTGGGCTTCCAAGATGGTATTTTTAAACAATGTACACAGTTCATACACTTTTAATCTTTGCAATTGCTCTTTTTAGTTTGTTTTCTAATTTTCTCATTCTATCAGTTTCCCTTTTTAGTTATAGACTACTGCAGTAGTGATTATGTCAAATGTGATTTCATTAGGATCTCAGTTTGGCAGCCCCATTACAGTTTCCCTCTGCACCAGGTTGTGCATTCCACTGAGGACTAAATCTATAGTAGTTCTCCCTCTCGTCAGCTATAGGACCAGCTGCTCCATGAAGCAATCATTTATGACATCTAAAGACTTAACCTTTCTAGCATGTTCCAATGAGACATTGACCCAATCAATATTGGGGTATTTGAAATCTCCCATTATTATTGTGTTACCAAATGTATTTGCCTTTCTAATTTCAGCCAGCATTTCATAGTTTGTTTCTTCATCATGACAAGGTAGCTAGTAGTATAAAGCCACTTCTAGACTCTTACCTATCACACATGGAATTTCTATCCATAAGGATTCCACAGTACATTTTTTTTCCTGCAGGATTTTTATCACACTTGATTCTATGCCACCCTTTAGTGCCACTACTCCACCGATTCAATCTGTCCTGTCATATTCATATAATGTTGATGCGCCTGCCCCCTTCCTCCCAGTTTTTACTAATACAGGCTTTCAAATCCTTTTTCACATGCCTGATTTTGCAAAACTTCACATTAATGAACTGCTTTGCATGATTTAGCATTTCAGAGGCCCATTGCATGTACTATTTCTAAACCCACTTTTGCAAAATGTTTTTGCATAAAGTGTTTTGTGTAAAGGTTAGTGCAAAATGCTGAAATTTTGTTGTTCGTTTTTCGGTATTTTGCACTTGTTTTCATGAGAATCTCCCTTTGCAAATAAAGGCCTGGATTCATCATTCATCACTGAATGATGAATCCAGGAAAAACGGGGGGGGGCGGGCCTGCGAAAGCCCGCAGCCTTCGCACCACCGCGGTGTCTTCACTGCCGGCTTTTGCACTGAATAGCGCTACTGCCAAAGATGACGTTGGTAACATTATCGTCGGCAGCGAAGGCACCGCCGACTCCTCCCCTCCCCCTAATTAGCATTATAATCACATGCAAAAAGTCCCTTTTCATATGCGATATGGCCTTATCGCATGCGTTAGAGCCCTAACACACGCGATAAAGCTTTAGTGAATGACCCTAAAACTTTGCAACTTAGTACATTGGTCTCATGTTACATTGATCTGATAAAAAAGTATCACCTTTACCTATTTTTTGTTCATTTTTGGTAACCTTCATTTTCATGTATCCATGTGGATTAGCAGGGCAGCCACACTACTTTATCCCAGTTATAGGAAGGATTGGAAGTGAATCACAAAAGTAAAATTCACAGGACAAAATCAGGCACAGCGAGAGCAAAGAGATGAGGTGAAGAGGCACATTGGGAAGAAGATAATCTGAAAAACATATAGGGAGAAAGAGTGACTCATAGGTGGAAATGAAAGAAAGGAAGAAAATGATCAAAGAGCAAGTTTTGTTATGATGATTACCCCCTACTTTCTATATTAGGTGCTTGTGTAGACTCTAGATAATCACTCACAATGGCAATTACATGTCAATGGTATTATTTGCTGCTTTGGGGGACTATCTTTTTAGTAGGTATGCAAATATTTGTTTCCAAGTACTATACAATTTCTCCCACAGTGACAGGGTCCTAGATTAAAGAGATCAATTCATGGCTTTACCAAGAATTTGCTGAGCTGCTGGAAAAAAAAAAAAAGACTATTTATGCACCCCAATACTCCATCAAAAATAGCAAGAAATTCATTTTTTTTTTTACAGTGCTTTACTCAGTGAATGTGCATCACCCTACTCTGGTGAAAAACTGGAATCCTTTTTGCATCATCATTTTTTCTTACTTACAATACTGGGATTGTTTAAACCATAAATGAAAAGTCATTTTGGCATTAGAGTTAAATTTTGATAAATCTGCACCTATTTTTTTTTTTAGTGACAGTTTAGAGCATGTTTAAGGGGTACTACATCATATGTCTTCATGACTTCCCAAACCCTCTGAAAAACTTCTGCAAAACTACTAGACGGCAGTAAAATGCTTTCTTACTTTCCACTTGAAGTTCCACGGTTCAGTTGATATGCGGTTTCAGATGCCTCCAATGTGATGACAATGCAAAAAAAGTGAGTAAAGAACTATTGAAGGAATCTAAAGAAATGACACAGCTTGTCTCTTATGGACTGACAAATCTAGTTTGTCACATGCATGCAACATATTGGAACGGAGCTTTTCATCTACTTCCTTCATTCTTGATACTGTATGTGGCTAAACACCTGATTTCTATCCTCTTCTAAGGATGCACTTTTACTTTGAAATGTTAAAATGAAACAGAAAAAGAAACCAATTTTGGTTTGTTTTGTTTGAGCCTGCATTACAGCGAAACAAAGAAAACAATCAGCAGTGCAGGACTGAAGAATGCCCCAGTGCTGAAGGGCTCCCCCTTCAGGTACCCTTCCCTCCCCATTGCACATTTCAGTCTGTAGCTCCTTCCCATCATACCAGCATCCAAACCCATCCCTCCAGCACATAACCCCACACCTGGCCTGTAAATCCTTTTCCACCCAATCATTACAAGCCCCTTTTCCCAGTGATTCCCATTGCCCATACCGGTGGATCCTTCCAGTTCACCCAACTTGTCACCTGCTTGAACAGGGGCAAGAGTGAAGCCCAGTCACTCCTGGCCCACTGGCATTTTGGACTATGGTGCCGTAGGGGCAGGAGCAACTTGGGGTTGCTTCTGTCCCCTTTTGACCAAGGGGCAAATTGGGGTACGCTGGAGAGGTCTGGCAATTATAAGCCAGGAGGGAGGTTATGAGCTTGAGGTGGAGGGGAGGGGGGTGCAGGTTTGGATGCTGAAGTGGAGGACACTACAGGTAGAAGTGTACAGGGGGAAGGGAAGAAGCCTTGAAGAAACTCTCTTTGGTGCGGCATTCTTCACTCACCCCACATTGCTGGAAGCACCAGTGGCAATGCTCCAATACTATAACTCAATGTCCAAAGTAGCACAAAAAAACACGTTCAGTCTCTTTTCACCCTCTCCACACACTTACCAGACAGGTAAGCTCTTTGGGGAAGGTACCCTTCCTCACTGGACCTTTTGGGCAAGTAGATCTTCTTTTCTATTCCTTATTTTCTCTTAGTTGAGCCTCATTTGAGGAGTTAGTCAGTAGCTTGGTGAACTATCCCAGGGTAGGCTATTTCTTCCTTAAATCTCCACAGTACACTCATCCACCCTACTCTGAAGAATTCCTCTCTTCCTTGGGTTCCTCAGACTTGGATTTTTCCATAAAACACTTAGGGGGTCATTTTCTAACAGGATCGCACGCGAAACCTAGATCGGGGCGGGTTCTGGGTGGTGTCGGCACCGGAAGGGGAGGAGTCAGGGCGACACCAGGGTGGACGCCGCGAAGACATCACTGACGGTGAAAAGTTAAGGACCCTTATCACCGTCAGTAACGTGCCCAATAGCACCACCTTTCACGGTGGCGCTATTGGTTTGCGAAAGCCGACATTGATCGCACCGCAGTGGTGTGATCGCTGCCGGCTTTCGCAGACTCGCCCCGCGACAATAGAAAATCCGGCCCTTAGTCTTAAAATACACTGGAATGCTAGGACTTTTAAGACCTGTCTCTCCTTCCCAGCAAGGCCAGGCCAACCCCTTCCCTGTCGAGGGATAAGGCCGACTAGCACTACTCCATGGGGAGATGGAACTCCAGATCCCAGAATCCTCTCTCTTTTTGCCTTCTGCATCACATGGCTGCAGTACTTTTATACATCCTCACAAGCCCTCCCAATGGGGAGTGGTACTCTTCCTTAACACATCTACACTAGACTGACCTCAGAAATGGGGCAGGATCTGGTTAGGATCTCTGACACATACTAAGGGCACTCAGACCAGCTGAAGCCACCGCTGTCATTTTTGTAAGGGGCACAAGTGCTTTTAAGGACTAGAATTCGGCACACCCGTACCCTCCTCTTTAATATATTTTGCATCAGCTTTGAGTCCAGTAGGCATCAGATCCTTAGTATTGACATGCGTTCCTCTATATGCCTGAAAAATCTTGAGAAACCCACTGAAACATTGTATTATAACTGTTTGTTGGGGCCATCTGACAAGCAGGGCAGTGTTTTTTGATAAAGCACGATGACCACAACTAAGCTTGAATTTCAAAATAAATTAATGCAAACTGACATTATTTCAAAATCCTTCAATCAATCCCAGTTCCTATACAAGTACCTTGCAAACCAGACCTGTCTGCTTTACCATCTTGCAAGGACAAAACTCATATCGAGCACAGCTCTAATACTGTTTTAATATAACAAAATTGATAAATACCTGATAGCAATTTCTTTATTTTTTTTATGGATTGCAACTCACAATTGTCTGCTTTGTGCCATTTTCATTACTTTTAGGGGATTACAGCATGGTATAGTTTTACAATCCTGCTATGCAAGAAATGATCCGGCACATTTGCAGAGAAAGCATGGGAGTTAAGAGATATGCAGTCCAAAATTGTCATTTCTTTTTTTTTAATCATTTCTTTTTTTTCCCATTTCATTAAAACACCAATTAAAATGTTTTAATAAGCGCTGCATGAAATTAAATTTTATTGGGGTTTTCTTTTCTGTCTTTTCATTTTGAAAACAACTTGAAACAGCAAGGATTGATGTTTCTGTGTCATTTCACAACAAAAGCATCTCCCTTGTTATACAGAAAGCCATTCAGTTTCCACTGGTTAAACAAAAAATGAAGACAATCATTGCGGCCATGATCAAACACTAGAATATCATTTTACTTTAAACATACCCCCCTACACAACTTGTTCTGCATTTAAAAAAAACAGTAGTCAAGCCATTAATCCTTTTTCTCAAGTATAGCACCATTGGGAACCCTAGAAACTGTCTGGGCAAATCCTGTTTTGTAATTCTGAAACCAGACAAATGAGTGCCTGCAACTGATGGCACACGTCCAGAGTATGCCACAAGCTTAACGGGCTGTTTTGATGTCTTGCTTTTGTATCACAGTCACTGTTGTAATTTCATCTTGTAGGATGAACACACATTCCCCCACCCCCCCCCCAAAAAAAAATCTAATTTAATGATTCATAATCCCCTGCCCAAACAGATACAGAATGAAAATCCCTCAAGCTCTAACACAGCACAAATACTTTGGTCCTTGGAAATTCCTATTCTAGGATGGCATCTAGTTTTAACTTGGATCAATAGAAAGCTTTGTGTCCTTTAGCTGGAGACTAAACGACTGAAGTTCAGTCAACCGCTCGGTGACGTGGTTCTTGTAAATTTAGCGCTCATCCAGTGCTGATGGAATGACTCATCCGTATTGCTTTCCCCCTCTTCCCCATCCTAACATACTGTGCTCTTGACGCATCCTGCTGAAATTGCGTGAGCAACATTTCATTCATTTCATTAAGGGTGTACACCCTTCAAAAGGATGATTATTTGTCACCCTGGACACACACACAGCAGTGCTTTATGCAAAGTTCCCGCAAGACAGACCAGCTGGAGGATTATTACTGAGCCGCCGGAATCTGCTCACCAATTAAGCAGCACAGTTGGGGCTGGCGCAGCCTTGACGGAGAACTTTTTTCTGTTTGCAAGGAGCACATTGTCAGTACGCGAGAGGGGCTGCGAGGGATGCTTTTAGAGCCCCTGACGAGGCCCATTTCTATGCGTAATGCATTTGAGAAATTCTATATATGCAACAACGCACTTAAAGAATGCCCATGGGTCTGATACCGAGATAATATTTTTGGTGATTATAAAGAGGAGTTACAAGATTTAACAATACTTCCACGATAGTGACAGGAATTTGAGGTCATCTGGACCTATTTTTTTTTCCTTTTATTATACTTTTCTCCCTGTATTTTTTCTCCTCCAGTTATGGGCTTCCAGCTCAATCAAAACTAAGCCTCGACTGGGCAGCGGTGCCATGAGCCTTCATTTACAGCTTCCCAGGGTAATTCTCCTACTTCCTATAATATCCCCTAACCCACTCTCACTGTGCAATTGTTTTAAATGAACCAGAAACAACCTCAGATGCTTTGAAATGTACAACTTCACAGAAATATAATCAAGCCTTATAGAATAAGATAACAGTACTTAGTCTTAGAGCGCTCTTCCATGTAGCCTGGAGTGCCTCTGGGACAGGGGAAAGATTTCACTGGTTGTTCTCCCTCCACTCACCTGGTACCTTATCTGTTTCTTTAATCTAAACTCCCAGAGGCAAATATTCAAAAAAAAAGCTGAGCTCCTAAGTTTAGGCCTCTAAATTACATGCCTACATTAAGCACCTATTTTCAGCAGAACTTAAGTATACAAGTTTTCAGCTGAAAATTCACATAAAATTTGTGATACCTAAAATTTAGAACCCTACATGTATGCCTGCTATTCATCTTCTAGTTTTAGGACCCTAAATTAGGTGCCTAGTTCTGAAAATCAGTGGTAAGCTCCTTTCTTCCCCTATCCTAACTCTGCCCCCATAGCCACCCACTTCTTACACTCCTAAACTTAGGAGCCTAATGAAACTAAGAGCCTACATTTAGGGATTTAGCCCTAATAAAGTCTCCAAAGGGTTAATTTAGGTGCCAAAGGTTAGGAGCCTAAACTCTTATGGGTAGATTTTAAAAGGGCCGCACATGTGCATCTCACTGCGTGCAAAGATATGCAGAGGTTTTAAAATACTCTTCCTGTGTGTATGTCTGTAGCCTTTACATGCATATCTTATGTGTGCTCAGAGAGCGAGCAAGAGAGCCTCTTTATAGAGCTCAGCCCGACACTCAATATATGGACTATTGTAAGGGGGGAACTTTGATTCGGGGTGAGTTTTCGGGAGGTGGGTTGGGGTTAGGGGGGTGGTGTTACAGAAAAGGTCAGAGGTATTCATTGTAAAATTGACAGCAGTAAAGAATTTTAGACCTTGTAAGTGATGAAATTTCTAAAAAGCAGTGGTCCCAGAACAGATCCCTGGGACTCTCCACTATTCAACTTTCTCTATGGGAAAATTTACTATGCAACTCTACTCTCTGTTTTCTATTTTTTAACCAGTTGGCAATCCACATTAGAACACTGCCTCCTATCTAATGATATTTTAATTTCTTATGTCTCTCATGAGAGACTTTGTCAAATGCTTTGTGGAAATCCAAATACATTATCATGTTAACATTTATGTCACAGCATGCTTAGTACTGTTTGACTACGTTTATCTCTAGGGACCCAACATCACCCGAGTGACCTGAATAGTTATAGGATACACATCTTGTCAAAACTTTGTTTGGACAGGTGGCCATGCCCACTTCCAGTTTAATCCCTGCCCACTGGCCCTGTCCATGCATTCGCCTCCAGGTTAAGCCCCACCCTATTCCCTGCCCTAGCCCTGTCCATTTGACATTCAGCCTAGTTCTTCCTAAGCCACACTCCTTTTTTGCCCATGGGGCACCCATCTTGGATGACATCATGGCTAAAAGAGGGCAGCCATCTTGGTTGACATCACTGGAAAGTGATTGACGTCAATCAATACATTACTTTTCTAAAACACATACTGGTAGATTTTAAAAGGGCCCCTACCCCTCCCCTCTTTTCCTACAAACAGCCTTTCCTTGAAAGTGCCACTGCCTTAACGTTCTCCTATACCCCTACCCCCTCCTCTCCTTTCCCCCCCTCGCTCCCCCTCTCCTCTTCTCCCTGCCCCTGCATTTAATTTTAATTTTGTAAATAAGTTCATATGTTAATTTCTTAAGTGTAAATGCATCCTTAACATCCTGATGCATACCTACTCTTAACATGGATAATCATCATCCAGTTCGTTTTTCAAAGTTGTATCCCTGCTCGTTGACTCTCTTTATCCTGGTTCCTAGTTCATTGTAATATCGTTGACTCTCTCTATCCTCGTTCATTGTAATTTCCTTTCTCAGTTAATTGTGAACCGACCGACATGATGTGTCCTACGAATGCCGGTATATAAAAATTGTTAAATAAAAAATAAACAAACATGTGCAGCCATAAATGCACGTAAATATTCACGCTATTTTATCAAGTATACACGTATGTCTGCAGCCTTTATGTGTGCTTGGGGAGGGGGGAGGAGAGAGAGAGAGAGCACCTCTTTATAGGGTTCAGCCACTGTGAGGGGGCACTTTGATTCGGGGTGAGTTTTCGGGAGGTGGTGTTATAGAAACATCCAGAGGGATTCATTGTAAAATTGACATCATTAAAGAATTTTAGTCCTTACAAGCAATAAAAAGGAATTGATTTGTAAAATGCAGCTAGCAGAGACTGCAGTGTACAAATCAACTCCTCTTGTTAGACTTGTGGCTGTTTTTATGCACACAAGGCTTTTGAAATCTACCTCATATTGGGTCATTTCAAGTCCTCAATATTCTTTTAAGTTTGTTAAGACTTATGGTGGGGAGAGGAGGAGGAGGGGGTGGATGGCTTGTCTACTCCTCCCACTGGATGAAACACAGATCCCTGCTTGCAGATCTGTTATCAGTAAGGAGGAGAAGGATGCCTGAAATTCTACACTTATGTTCTGCCAAAAAAATATCTTAACTGACTTATTTACACTAAGATCAAAAGCATTATGTTCATTTCTGCCTCTGTCTATAATTAATGGTGAGAATGTGAGGGAATGATTCATATTCTTTTTACATGCTGTCTTATTAGGGAAAGCTCCTACTTCTGCTCTGCACCCATTATTAGGTGCATGCCTATGAATGTGGAGTGTTACAGAGCTAGGGGTGCAGGCTGCGGTGTTGTGTCAGAGTGCTGGCAGTGATCGTGTTTGTGCCACTGTTACTGAGATGCCACCAGAATTTGAATATTCTTTTTTATTTTTTTACATAGTGAGTAGTGAGTAGGAAGGGAAACTCTTAATTCAGCTCTGCACCCCCTTATTGGGGGAGTTTCTCTGAATGCAGAGTGTTATAGAGCTGGTGGTTCAGGGTGCAGTGTTGCATCACAGCGTGCTGGCAGTGGAGAGTGATTATGTCTCTGTTACTGAGATGACACCAGATTCTGAATATTCTTTTTGCATGGTGAGTAATAAGGGAAGGCTCCTAATTCTGCTCTGCACCCATTATTGGGAGGGGGGGAGGGGGAAGGTGTTCTGTGAACGTGGAGTGTTACAGAGCTGGGGCTGCAGGATGTGGTATTGTGACCCACCTCTGGCAGTAGATGGTGTTTGTGTCACTGTTAGGGATGACACTAGATTTTGAATATTCTTTTTTGCATAGTGAGTAATAAGGGAAAGCTCCTAATTCTGCTCTGCTGTGTTGTTATTAACCAAACATGGCACCTCCCATTTTAGCCATGATGTCATTTCTGGTGATGTCATCCAAGATGGCTGCCCCTTTAGCCATGATGTCATCCAAGATGGCTATCCCATGGGCAAAAAAGAGGCAGGACTTGGGCAGAGCTAGGCTGAATGTCAAAGGGGTGGGGATAGGGTAGAAACAGGGTGGGGCTTCCAGGATGCAAACACTGATTGCCTGCCAGGCAGGGCCAATGGATGGGGCTTAGGCAGAAGTGAACGTTGATTGACAGAGGGGTGGGAAAAGGGGTGGAGCTTAAACTGTCCACCTGTCAAAACAAACTTTTGACAAGATGTGTATCTTAGAACTATTGACCTAACCTATCTAAAAAGCAATAATGAATTTCATCCATAGGCAAATGAGTTAAGAACATACGTAGTTTAATTTTGGGTCAGACCAATGGTCTATAAAGTCCAATATCCTACAGGGGCCAATCCAGTTTACTTGGAAGTACCAAGAAGATCCTTTCCCAAGTGTTCATTCCCAGATGTAAGAGGAGGTGGCAGTCTAAGGACCTGCCTAGCTAATATGTGTTTATGGACCTGTACTCCATAAATTTGTCCAAAGCTGGTCAAAACTTTCCTTTTACTTTGACCACATCCTCTGGCAACAAATTCTACAGCCTAATTGTGCTTTGACTGAAAAAATACTTTCTTAAATTTGTGTTAAATCTGCTACCACTTAATTTCATGGAGTGTCCCCATGTTAACATTTAGTTTCATTGAATGTCCTCTTGTTCTATTAACTGTTTCTTATTAACATGTTCCACACGTATCATATCCCATAACCTGTTTAGCCTTTCTTCATAAGAGAGCTGACCCATTCCCTTTATCATGTTTGCCACCCTCTTTTCTACTTCTGCTATGTCTTTTGAGACGGGGTGACCAGAACTGCACATAATACACAAGGTGTGGCTGCAGCATGGATCCGTACCTAGGAACCTCTGAGCTCTGCTCACCCTGAGATTAGCGAGGGTGGGGATTAGGCGGGCTGTACAGATTCTATCTCCCCATCCCCAACTTCTTTCTTCTTAATTTATGCTTCCTATCAGATAATAAAATAGTTTCCAACCTTTGGTGTCTCTGGCTTGATTTTCTGGCTCAGCCTTTTATTTTCTCATTCTCTATCCTTATCTCTATTCCTTTGCTTTCTTTCACTGGTTTCCTCCTCCATTTATCTTTTTTGTTTCATTTTTCTCTCTCCTTCTTTCAGCAGCAGATACATTAATACTCTTCCTTATTTTTCTCTCCTTTTTTCCTCTTCATCCTACCTGCTCTACTTTCATTGTTCTTCCCATTTCTCCTGCATTCCCTCCTCTATTCCTCATACTCTTCCTTCTCTAATATCACCCTGGATTCCTTCCCCCAACCCAGGGTCCTCTTTTTCCATCTCCAGCCATCCTTGGTCCTTATACCCTTTTCCCTTCCTCCTCTCCATCCCCCCCCCCCCCTTGCTGTCTTTTTCCCCCCATCTTCTTGGCTCATCTTTCCCTAATTCAACCATCTCTTCTTCTATATATTGCCTTCTCTCTCCCCTATGTTGCAGGCCCCTCTCTAAAACCCAACTCCTTTCTCTTCCACCCTCACTCTTATCTTACCTTTCTTTTCCCACCCACCACACATACACTTCTTCTCCCTTTTCCTTTCCTCCCTCAACTCTTGATCTCTTGTCTGGCTCTCTCTTCTCACGCCCCCTTACCTCCACATTTGTGTCCCTTCTTTTGTTTTCCCCTCTCTTTTCCCATCTTTACTTCCCATTCTGGCTCCCTCCACATTCTTACTCCCCCAGCTCTATACACACACACACACACACACACACACACACACAGGTTCTCAAGTTGTCTCCTCTCTCTGGCCTCCAACACACACACAGTTTTTTCTCCTCTGCCCCCCCCCCCCTCCTTGGATTTCTCACTCTATCACACTGCATGTACAGTTTCTCTTGACAACTCTCCATCTGTTTACCATGATCCAGGCAAGACTAGCAGTGGTTCCCCGTTTCTCACTGCTGATTGGTCCATTGTGATAGCTAGAACCAATCAGCAACCAGTGGAAGAGAATCGGCAGCAGAGCTTCCTCCTGCCTTGGACTCCATCCTAGTGCCCACCATCTTCTCAGCATAGACTGAGGAAAGAGGCTGCAGCTGAGCAGAGATGGCGATTAGTAGGACCCGGGAGATCCTGGGTGCTCTCCCAATCCTCAGTCTCTGGGTCCAATCCAGAGAGTTCCCAGGTATGCATGGATCTATACAGAAGCAGAACGATATTAAAGTATCTATATTATTCTCCAGTCCTTTCCATATAATTCCTAACATTCTATTTGCTTTTTTGACCACTGCTGCACAATGAGCAGAGGATTTCAATGTATTGTCCACAATGATGCCAAGTACCTTTTCTTGAGTGATAAATCCTAACACTGAACTCAGCTTTATGTTCATATAATTAGGATTGTTTTTCCTCATCTGCATCGCTGTGCACTTTTCAGCTAATCCATTCCATGGTTCAGAGGAGTACAGTCCTGAAATACCTAGTTAAGGGGCCAATGGATTAAACATATGCTATTTTTAGTAAGTATGGTAAGCACATTTATCATGTGATAAAAAGCACTGTGATGCCAATATTCAACTGGCGGATAGCCTGATAAGCAGGACCTGTCTGCTACCTAGCAGCCACTGAATATCCGCTCAAGTTCAGCAGATGCTAGATAGCTGATAAGTTACTTATCTGGCTATCTAGTTAGCAAAATAAAAGGTGGGTGGACAGTGGGCGGATGGGGGCGGTGCTACTTATCCAGCTAACTTATCCTTCTAAATAGCGATATTGGGATTAGCCACATAAGTAAGTCTAGACCTGCTATTGAGTGCGTCTAGACTTAGCCGCATAACACTTATCCGGCTAAGTCCCATTTGATTGCAGATATTCTGTGGCATAGCCATGCCGCTGAATATCTTTGGGACTTAGCTGGATAAGAGTTACCAGCTGGCCTCTCGTTATCTATCTCGCTCTTTACAAATCTCTGCCGCAAAATGTATCCCGCATTATTTAGTGCATATGCGAGTGTGTGTATAAAGGTAATGTGCCAACATTTGTAAAATATTTCAATAGCATGGCAATAACCTATTTCAGGGCTAGGAAACTCCAGTTCGGGAGTGCCACAAACAGGTCTGATTTTCAGGATATCCACGATGAATATGGATGAGATATATTTGCGTGCAATGGATTACTTGCTGAAATAAAACATTTTTTAAAAAGTTTTTTGAATATTTTGGACAGTTGATTGTTTGTAGTTCAGGTGGAAGTGCATTCCATAATTTGGAAATGGCAACTGAAAAGGCACAATTCCTAGTCACAGAGAGCCTAGCCGATTTCACCAGATGGCACATTTAAAAATAACCCCTGTGAGGAGCGTAAAGCTCAACATTGTTTCAATCCATGGTAAGGTATCAATTGAAAGTAAATGTATGTGTTAAGATGGCAGCTTTGTGTTTGACTCTCACTTGCACAGGCAGCCAAAGTAAATTAGCCAGCACTGGTGAAATGTGATCACTCTTTTTGTGTCCAGTAATTAATCTTGCCGCAGCACTTTCCAGTAGCTGCAGTGGTTTAATTGATGACATAGGAAGTCCTAGATATAAAACGTTACAATAGTTCAGTGCTGGCGATAAAAACGTCTGTATCCCTAGCTGAAAGTTGCTAGGTAGCAGTAGAAACAAACTTAAGATCTCTTAAACGTAGCTTATAAAAGCCGACCCGTACGACCGATTTAATCTGGGGGAGCGGGAGGAGGTACGGGACAATCACTTATCGACTAGCACTCCCAGTCTGTGGGCCTGTGAACAGATCTGGATTCTTTCGGTATCAATCTGAATTGACTGAGGGATGTCCACCGGGGTGATACGCTGAATTACTACAATCTCAGGGTTTGCTATATTAAAGCAAGTTTCATGTTATTGAGCCACTGTTGGGATACAGTTCATACACGAAACAATCTGCCCAGAGGTTTCTGACCTCGTAATTCAAGCTCCCTTGTGCCACCATGTGGAGGATCCCTAGTTCATGTCCCAGATCAGATCTTCCATATCTTGGGTCAGCTGGGGTTAAGGATGCTCCCAAGGCAACATTCAGGGCCCCTGGGTGCAGGAGGAGGAAGGAGGGAGGAGGGAGGGAGTCACAAGCATGGTCATCATTAAGAGCAACATCCGGAGGACAGATTTAGAGCTCATGATACAGAGTTCAGAAAGAAGCCCTGGGGTCTGTCTCCCAGCCTCAGGACCATTGCTGCTGCTGCAATGATGAGATAAGGAAGAGTGGAAGGGAGGGTGTATAAAAATAACAAAGAAACTCAGGGAGCCAGCACTGGTTCTGTTTGAGGTAGACGGAAAAAGGCAAAGGATAAGCTATTGTGCCAAAAAAAAAAAAAAAAACCTAATCCCCCCCCCCCCCACAAAAGACAATAGAGCATCTTTAAACTGCATAACGGAAGACGACTCACTTTTTTCCTTTTAACTGAAACATGAATACAGTCACTGGGAAGGGTCCACTGTTGATTCCAGCACGGAGAAGGTCTGGCTCTTTATTGGACTTGTAATGAAAGCAGCAAAAAGCTAAGTTCAAGTCTTGCAGGAGTATGCTTGAACTTAGAAAACAATTCAACAGCAAGCAATGAGTATGTTCAGTTGTTTTACTTTTCCCAGAAGTAAAGAAAGAATGACAAGTTCTACTGAGAGCCCAATGAAACTCTGCGGCTACAGTAATCTAGAAACAGGTGCTCAGAAAGAGCAGAGCTTTCGTGTTCAGAATTCAGGGGAGTTTATTGCTCCTCCAGGTGACAGTGTGCGCCTGGCTGGACAAAACCTTTCAGTCCCAAGTGGATCATGAAAGTTTGACTGCTTTACCAAAGGCTTCATGCAGCTGCTGGGAGAATGACTTCTGTGCCAGCAGCTAGTGACGTCAGCATGTCTCCCTATTCCCACGGTGGGGGGAAAAAAACATGTTTATGTCACTGCCTTAAAGCTTTTGCAGCACAGAATGCTTCATGCTTACTTCAACATCTTCTAGGAGCCTCTAGGCTCTATCATTTATCTGTTAAGGCATGAAAAATCAGATCCGGAATAAGAAAAATCTCAAAGCAGAAAAAGATGTCGGACCATATAAGTCATTCTATACTAGCATTTCCCTACCAGTGTGCCATCACACATAAGCAAGTGTGCCACAAGAAGGCAGGACCGTGGAGCCCGTCCTGTCTCCACTGCAGACAAAGACTGTCCTGGTCCTGGAGAAGGTGGCACCACAGAGCCCATCCTGCCACCACAGCTGCATTTGAAGCTCTGGCCCAGGCTGCACAGCCCACCTTCCCATCACTAGCACTCTTGCGGGGGGACTCTGCTGCATCCAGAAGCGGCCTCTTTCTTTCTCTCTTTTCCTCTGTCCGACAATCTATAGCTTCAGCCTTCTGTTACTGCATCCAGTCCTCCAACCCGTCAGTGACATTCAGTGTGCTTCATTTTATGTGGGATGCTGTTCTGACTGCAGCCCCCACAATGCACTGGACGCTCATTGGCTCTTGCTCCTACTGCTCACAGTTCCTGCCTCCCTCATGGCTGATGCATGGCTCAAAGTGAGCAACCAATGCTGGGATCTGTCACTCTCCTCTCTCTTTTCCCCGAGGTGGCTGGCTCCCATGCAGCCTATGGTCTGGCTTGTCTCTCTGTCATAATTCGCTCCCCGGACACTGGACAGAGATCAGTAGTCCCACAAAAGCCAAGGGCAGTACCCCCACAAAAGAAAAGAAATAATAAAACTAACATGGTAGTCAGAGCCTGCCACTGCAGTGGCACCTCCCTAAGAAGATCAGCCAAGCAGAAGGGTGGTGGCAGTCAAACTGGTGGCAACCCCTGAGAAGAGAGGAGGAGCAGGCCAAGAGTAGGAAGAGTTGATACTGGAGGTGAGAGAGAGAGAGAGAGATGTGCGCTCAGTGTTGATTTTTCTGCTGGGTCACCAACCTAGAACCGTAAACAAAAATTTCTGCCTTTGACTCACTGCAACCAGAATGGAAGGCAGAGGGGGGGAAGGGTCCCAATCCGGTACCCTTCCCCTCCCCCAAAAAATAAAATCAGCACTGTGTGCACTGCAAAAAAGCGAGGTAACCCGTGGAAATGGGGCAAATAATAAAACTACCTACAGGCTCCGCCATGGCGTGAGGGAGAGATGGAACAAAGGGGAAAGAAGGAGGGTATGAGAGGAGACGAGAAGGGAGGGCAGGAGGAGGTTAGATGGAGGGGAGTAGAAGATATTACGGTGAATGGAATGGTGAGGTGACAGAAAAATGTGGGAAACAGCCTGCAGATACAGAGACATACAAAAGAAGAAAAGAGGAAAAAGGGAAGAAATGATAGGAAGAAGGGAAAATATGTTTAAAAAAGAAGGAATGGAGGGGGACACATGATGATTTTGAGGTTGGAGGAGATTTATATTTTCCAGGGAGATGAGAGGGAGGGAAGGTGATTATGTCTGGAGCTGGGTGAGAGAGTGACTATATTGAGGGAGGGGAGGGGAGGGGAGAGAAGGGCTGGAAGGTAATTATGCCAGGCGGTTAGTGGGGGAGGAAGGTGATGGAGCACTGCAACATGAAAAGGCTTGGGAACTACTGCTCTGTCCATGAAGTAAGGCAGGTAATAATGCATAGAGTAATATATGAAAGTCGATAGGAACAAGTGTCACAAACAATGCACATCTAATATATTAAAAGTATCCTTTGCAGTATACTTTAAAATAATTCTTTAATCATCATAATAGAAAATACAAATAAAAACGACAAATATCACAGGCATATAATTTAATATATTTTACAAATACATGTCATTTACACTGCTGAAAATAGATTTTTGAGTTGTCCTTATGCAAAGTCATAAATCAATATACATAGACAAATACAGCATCCATCTAAGATGTAATGCCACACCTTAACACATTCACTTGTATATTTAAAATTTAAAATAAAAACCCACACATTCAAATAACTCATGCTCAAAGCACAAATCACCCAAGCATCCAACCCACATAACCACAAACACACAATCCCATTACACACATTAAAAAAGTAACAGCGCCATCTACTTCTAATTACAGTACGTAAATTGTCCTCTTATATTTCCTCCACCTTCAAGACAAAAATTCAATCCTACAGTTCAAAAAGATGGTTTACTTTTTCAAGATGGTGTATATCTAACTCTTCAAAATTCAAACTTCTAATATGGAATTCCAGGTCTCATCTTCCTACCAATCTCACTCCAACAAAGGTCCACGTTTTGCCTCACAAACGAGGCTGCTTCAGGGGTATATCCAATTTGAGGAAGAACCGTTACATCTTCCACAAGCACATCGAATCAGGACATAGAATAACTGGACAATCGTTAAACCTCACATATTCTTTCAACAAAAACCATGCTGTTCAAAGCGGAACTGTCGCCATTTCATCCATCACGAACTTTGATGTTTCATTGTTTTGCGGAAGTGATGTTTTGATTTAGCTAAACGTCTTTGTTCCTGATTCAGTCTAGAATAATATATGACTATAATAAAGGTCATTGTCTGAATGAGATAAAAATGTTTTGTGATACCTGCGAGAGGCTGTACATCCATGTCTGAAAAAAAGAAACCCGATTTTGCAGCTAAAGTTTATTTGCTTGTAGAAAGGGCTTCATCAGAGGATTTGTAATTGCACTTTAATCTATGCACTACACTGCAGTAAAAAAAAAAAGTCTGGGCTCCAATTCAAGTTACTTTAGACCAAATCATACTATGCTTTTCCCTCCAAAGACCACTACAAAGAAAGGTCTTCAAAACGACAACAAAAATATACAGTATACTAGACATACATTAAAAAACAGACATGTCATTTCTCATGGAGAGTCATTCCAATGGGTCTGTTTTTATTTCATTTCATCATATTATGAAATTCAAGTATATTAGTATTGGAAAAGAAATGGAAAGAGACCAAATACAATTTATAAGAACACATTTTATATACCAGGACAGCAGATCAATATTTTATAGGGAAAATTATGAGAACACATGCTGTCTTCTCAACTAAGCCGCAAATACAACCAAAAAGAAAATGCCATCGCATATCACGCCACTCATCGTTAAAATCACTTTTCTTCAGAAAACAAAAGGACACATTCAAAGTTATAGACAAACAAAACTCAACTTGCATTGACAAAGGCTCTTTGCACCAGCAAAATAAAAAATAATACTGAAGTCTCAATGCAATACATAGATATGAAATTAAATTTAGCCCAGTCCTACTAATAGTTAATTGCAGCTCTGTTACAAACTGGGGTCAATATTAAAATATATCCCGCTATGTAAGGGCCTGGTTTACCAAGGCTTTTCTCCCATTCTGTGTCTATGGGAAAATTGCTTACAGGCCGTTTGACGAGCTAGCTTTACCCCTTATTCAGTAAGGGGTAATAGCGCGTCGAAAACGCGCGTCCACCCCGAGACTAATAGCACCAGCAACATACAAATGCATGTTGATGGCCCTATTAGTCATTCCCACACGATACAGAAAGTAAAATGTGCAGCCAAGCCGCACATTTTACTTTAAGAAATTAGCGCCTACCCAAAGGTAGGCGCTAATTTCTTCAGGCACCGGGAAAGGGCACAGAAAAGCAGTAAAAACTGCTTTTCTGTGTACCCTCCGACTGAATATCATGGCGATATTAAGTCGGAGGTCCCAAAAGTTAAAAAAAGTTAAATAAAAAAAATAAAATTTAAAATCAGCCCGCAGCTCGCGGGTTGAAAACCGGACGCTCAATTTTGCCGGTGTCTGGTTTCTGAACCCGTGGCTGTCAGTGGGCTCGAGAACCGATGCCGGCAAAATTGAGCGTCGGCTGTCAAACCCGCTGACAGCCGCCGCTCCTGTCCAAAAAGAGGCGCTAGGGACGCACTAGTGTCCCTAGTGCCTCTTTTTACCGTGGGCCCTAATTTAAATATTTTGGTTTACTGAATCGTGCGCACAGGACACTGGCCTGTGCGTGCGCCGGGAGAGCGGGCGCTTGCCCGCTCTCCTGCAAACTTTACTGTATCGGCCTGTTAGTAAATAAGGCCCTAAGGGGTGGAGTCTGCCCCAGAAGAGGAGGAGTCGGGGCGGACATGGCAGAAAGATTGCTGGCTGTGAAAAGCTAAGAACCCTTTTCACTGCCAGTAGCGCACCCAATAGCACCACCTTTTAAGATGGCGCTATTAGGTGCGAAAGCTGGCAGCAGGCCCGCCCCCCGTTACCGCCGGATTCTCTAAGGTCTGTGACCTTAGAGAATTCAGGCCTAAGTTAGCCAAATAAGACTTATCTGGCTAACTTACATGGGATATTCAGCAGCACAGCAATGCCGCTGAATACACCTAGAGAAGTATTAAAGTTATCCGGATAAGCTTATCCAGCTAACTTTAGACTTATTATGGGCCACATCTAACTTATCCAGTTAACTTAACTGGATGTCTGAATATCGCTACTTATCCGGTAAGTTAACTGGATAGGTAGCACCATCCAGTTATGTCCACTGCTCGCCCACTGATTAGTATATGACTAACTATTTAGCTTGATAAATGAGTAAGTTGGCTAAGTGGGTACAGTTGGATATTCAGCAGCAGCCACTTAGCTGGCTAAGTCCAATTTATCTGGCTAAGCAGCATTTGAATATCTACTCCATTTTTTTGCACTGGAAAACCTGGAAGAAGATATTTGGGAAACATTTATTTTTATCATATGTACTCTATGAAGAAAGTCATAACTAGGTTAACTTTTTGGCCATTAGTATAGTCTAATAAAGAAGATCATTATTTTATCCCTTTCATTCAGACTGTCAATTTGCCTTATTAGACAGACAGTGATTTTGAATTGGGCTTACATTCTCTTTGACCTTTGTTGGGGGCCAGGGATTGCCAAGTATCAGGAAATTTACCGACAATCAGTAAAAAAAAAAAAAAAAAAAAAAATAACCAGCAAATCAAGAAACAAAAATCATGCCATGTCCATAAAAATAGTCAGTATAAACATCATGAGGAGCTGGGCCTAGGTCCAATAGTCTGGGCTCATGCTCTGTGAGACTGTAGTGCTAACTAGGGGTGTGCATTCGTTTTGAACTTAAATGGAAAACGCAACTTTTTTTTTTTTTTTAACTTAAAAAAGTGATGAGGCGTAAACGATCGGATCTCCAACTTATTCAACATAGCTATGTTGAATACGTTGGAAATCGCGATTGTTGATCTAAATAAAAATTTAAACCCCTCACCCTCCTTAATCCCCCCCCCCCCCCCAAGACTTACCAAAACTCCCCAAGCTGGCCAAAAGTTCCGTGAGGGTCCGGGAGCGGACGCGTGGGGAATCACGTGACATCCGCGTCACTCCGACGTGACGCCGACGTCACGTGGTCCATCGCGGTTCCGCTCCCGGACCCCTCGTTGGGCCCAAAAGGCACTTTTGGCCAGCTTGGGGGGGCCTCCTGACCCCCCCAAGGGGTTTAAATTTTTATTTGCACATATGGACATAGACTCAACTTATGGAATTCTCCATATGTCCATATTGACCGCAAATGACCCCCCCTTTCGACTTATGAACTTAAACTTTTGGTCTGCACATCCCTAGTGCTAACATAAGAGCTCCAGATTCAGAGATCAGGTCTTCTGTTCTGATGCATAAAGAGGTCTCTCTCAGCCTAGTAATTTCAACTGTGCACAAAATGGCAACAGTTAAACATGTGTATGTATAAAAAAAATAAGATTGTCAGGAGAGATCTGGCAAACTGTCAGTATAAACTGTTCTCATGAGTTGGCAACCTTGCCTGGGGGCCTTTCCATAGGGATAGGGAAAAAAAAGGTCTTTTTGAGTGAAAGCCCCTAATTTCTACAAAACAGTAAGCACTGATATGTCACTGTTTACAGGAAGTGCATTCTAACTTGAAAATCGTCTTTGGTAAATTTTGTGACATTTTATTTAGCTATTTCCATTCTGCAAGAGGTCTAAAAGGGCAGTTTGCTGGAAAACTAATGAGGACAATACTGCAACAACGAGTATGGGGGAGCTCAGGGGATTGTGGTCTCTTTTGCTGGCCCCTTACTTCCCCAGTCTCATTGCTGTGGCTGCTGCCTGTGGAAGAGCCTAGATTGTCAGAAATGTGGCCTCAATCTGCTCTTGGGAGAGGCAAAAAAAAAAAAAAAAAAAAAATCACAGGTCTTTATCTATAGATTTTCATCTGCCAACATTCTTGCACCTTTATATCCTTTCTAAAGTTTTCTGAGGCACTTTAGACAAACAGACAGACAATCTCAAATCTCAGCAACTCACTTGCAAGCAAATAAGACGTTCTATGCCTCAGCCACAGAGCAGGCCCAGGGCAGATCTCGAGTGTACTAGGAAATTTCTGCCACAACTTTAGGCAAAGCAGTCCCAGCATGCAATTTTATTGCTTTGTAGCAAAAACAAGTCAGTCAATATTAATTAAAAAACTGAAACATTACAACAGAGAGCACAGTCCTAAAAAGGATATGCTTGGTTTTCTAATCCTCAAAATTAAAATGCGAAAAAAATACTCTCTGGTCAATAGAAAATGAGAGGTTACTTAGAGCCTAATTAAAGCAGCAGTAAAGAGGCAGTCATTTTAATTTGTAACAGAGTAAGAGAGGAGGGCCTTAGGCAAGCATTACCAGCTGTATAAGCGGGCAAGAAAGTAATGAGATTTTTCCACCAGAAGGTTGGAATTTTGTGTGTGTGTGTGTGGAAAGTACTTTTGAAAAGATTAATCTCCTGTGCACTGCAACACATGTGTCAGGCTAATTAACGTAAAGCACAAACAATTCTGGTGGAGTTTATATGGCTAGTGAGAAAAGGTCACCAAAGTCTATCAAGTTTATGGAGTTAGAATAAAAAAAAATCCATTAGGTTGATTGGGCATTCATTTTTCCAAGGTGCCTGTTTTGAAGTTTGTTAAATGAGAAATGGATGTTATCAACCGTATTTTAACTTTACAAAAATGGTCTTTTTTTTTTTTTTTTTTTAAATAGAGGGGTAGATTTTCAAAGGGGTACGCGCGTACGATACGCACGTACCCCCGAAAACCTACCCCAAACCCCCCCTGCGCGCGCCGAGCCTATTTTGCATAGGCTCGGCGGCGCACATAAGCCCCGGGACGCGCGTAAGTCCCGGGGCTTGCATGGAGGGGCGTGTCGGGGGCGGGCAGTGAGTGATGCGGCGTTTTGGGGGCGGGCCTGGGGCTTGGCGCCGGCCCGGGGGCATGGTCAAGGCCTCCGGACCAGCCCCCAGGACGGGTGATGGCGTGCCAGCAGCCCACTGGCGTGCACAGATTTACGCTTGCTTTCCGCAGGCGTAAATCTGCCAACAAAGGTAGGGGGGGGGGGGTTAGATAGGGCCGGGGGGTGGGTTAGGTAGGGGAAGGGAGGGGAAGGTGAGGGGAGGCGGAAGGAAAGTTCCCTCCGAGGGAACAGGCAGCGTGCGCTGGGCTCAGCGCACGCAGGTTGCACAAATGTGCACCCCCTTGCGCACACCGACCCCGGATTTTATAAGATACGCACGGCTACGCACGTATCTTATAAAATCCAGCGTACTTTTGTTCGCGCCTGGTGCACGAACAAAAGTACGCCCGTGCGTACATTTATAAAATCTACCCCAGAGTGTTTCCCCTGAGTACTGAGATCTTCAAGAGTGATGTAACAACTAACCTTTCATGGTACTGCTGTTTTGAACCTATTCAATATGAAATCATTATTTGAGTCCTACGCATCAAAATAAAACATTTTGCTTTTTTACGGTGTTTTACTTCCCACAGGTTTAGGAGACTGTGCAAGATGGACCATGGGCAATTTAGAGACAAAAAACTAAGACAAACTGGAATCAACAATTAAGATTAGCCCAGTTTTAACATCAATTTGATTTATTAATTTTGCCCCCATCTTGCTAATCTGTGCCTCACTTAATTCTGCTTCTATCTTATCTGTAATGGGTTGTGAGCCTGCATCTCAGCTCCGGAGCTGGCACTGCGCTATGCCTATGATCTAAAGTAGAGTGAACCGAGCTATGGAGTCCGACTTGATTTTAAGATCCTGTTTTTACCTTTTTCTGGTCTTCTCTGAATGGAGTCAGACTTGATTTTAAGATCCTGTTTTTACCTTTTTCTGGTCTTCTCTGAATGGAGTCAGACTTGATTTTAAGATCCTGTTTTTACCTTTTTCTGGTCTTCTCTGAATTCCATCTCTGCTTCCTCTATCCTTTTTTCCTCTCTTCAAACTGTTCTCATTTTCCCATCTTCCTCTCATTTCTTTCAGTTATCTCTTTTGTCTTATTCCCTTCATTTGTGTCTATCCTATTATTATTACTTATTTCTAAAGCAGTTATAGACATACTGTACAGAAAGTCATAAGATTCAGTCCCTGCTCTATGGAGCTTATAATCTAATCAAGATAAACAAACCCGATAAAAAAAAGTCTACAGGAAATGCATTTATTTTAAATTTGAAAGTAGTCTCAAAGAAATAACTATTAGACTGGATTTGAGAGGAAGCATGGTGCACCAACTCAGGAAGTGATGGGGTAGAAAGTCACAGGTAAGAAAGGAGTAGAAGGAAAAGATGGTCTTTTTGCAGGTGATACAAATACCTGCAACAGAATGGACACATCTGGTAAGTAGCTAGAATGAGAAGTGATCTAAAAAAGCTTGAATACCTGAATAGCAGTTACATAAGAACATAAGAATTCCCATACAGGGTCAGACTGCAGGTTCATCAAGCCCAGTATCTTGGTTCCCCAACAGTGGCCAATCCAGGTCAGAAGTACCTAGCAGGATCCTCATGTCCACCAGCCAGCCATCTACATTTCTAATAATCAAATCATCAACTATGGCAGCCGACCTAATCCTTCCCTCCTGAGCACTAGTCCTTGGAGATTCATCCTTGAAATGCAAGGATAATGCATTATCTGGAGAGCAGGTCCTTGCTACAGGATCATTTTCTTCTACACTTGAGTGATTCTCACAGACCAGGTGACCTTGCTCCTCCAAAACAGCATAAGGTCTGCCAGATTCAATGGGACTGTAAACATTGGGGGTGAGAGTCTGATATGTACTGACTAGTAAATATACCTTGGGGTGATAGTATCTGATGATTTCAAGGTAGTGAAACATTATGTCAAGGTGGTGGTTAGAGTGATAGGAGTTGTAGCTGCATAGAGAAAAGCATATTCAACAGAAAAAAGGAGATAATGCCTCTTTACAGATGGTTGGTGAGGCCTCATTTAGAATACTGTGTTCAGTTATGGAGGCCATATCTAAGAAAGGATAGAAATGTGACCAAAATAGTTCATGATACACACTAAAAGACATACGAGATGAAACTTGAGGACCTAAATACTGAATGTATACCCTAGAGGAGAAGAGACAAAGAGGAGACATGATACAGATAGAACCCCTGTCGGCATGTTTTCGTGCCAGTGAAGATTTTTAAAGCTTGCACAATCCATGTATAGGATTATACAAGGTTGCAATTCAATGATTTTTCATCTCTGAAACTTTTAGCCCCCCTCCTTCAGTTTTTTTTTTTTTTTTTAATTTCATGTCATGCACCCTAGGTGAGTTTCCTCAATTTCTGCTCATCCTGATTCATCTTTTTAGATACTTTGATTTCTGTCCTCACTCTGACACATGTGACTAACAGAACATCAGTTCGTTCATTCACCAAATACATGTGATTTATTCCACTGATAAGAGTCTAAAATATAGCAGCATTAAAATGTGTCACAGAAGTTCTAAAGGCTTGCATAATCCATGTATATGGTCACAGCGGATTGAAATTCTGACTGCTCATTTATGATGACCTTTGATTCCTGAAAATTTTAGCCCTCTCACCCCCTTCCGTATTTGTTCTTCATGTCATATGCCCTAGAACAGCTGCTGGCACATTTTTGTGCCGGTAAATTTTTCTCAATTTCTGCTCATCCTGATTCATCTTTTGAGGTACTTTGATTTCCATTTTCACTCTGACACCTGTGACTAACAGAACATCAGTTCATTCACCAAACAAATGTGTTCTCTTTTACTGATAAGAGCCTAAAATATAGCAGCATAAATACATGCCTCCGGTGGTTCTAAGGTGTGAGTCATGCTGGCGTTTTGTAGTACATTTTTAGATTTTATTACATAAACACAGTTGATATTTTAACTTTTCTTTTTAAAGATTTTTTTTTTGTTGAATGATATAATTGTATGTTCACCATAAAAACATTTACTATGAACAAACCAAAGTCTTTACTGAAAGTCATATGATAGTAACAGTAAAGAAATTGTCACAGATTATACAACTACAACTTTGAAATATATAGACAAAATGCAGAATTAGTGTCTGTGCTTAATACAGAGTATTCATTTGTACACCAAAAACATTTGTTTTCTTTCAATTATGGAGCCTAAAACATAGCAGCACAAAAGTGTGCTGGCAGTGGTTCTAGGGTGTAACAAGAGTTGGCTGTTCTAGTGTTAAATACGTGAAATATGTTAATAATTGACAGAAGGCAAACCTTCCTCAACAAAAAGCACAAGGACAAACTGCACAGAGCAGCAGTTTCAAACCTAAACACCTTGCTGGGGCAGGCCAAATAGGTCATTTTGGTCTTTGTCTGCTGTCATTTTATGATGTTACTAAGAGCGAGTTGTCCGATGAATGACGTTCACGAGGAAGGGTGTAGGGAGAGAGATGAAAAACAATAAGAAGATGCAGAGTAAATGCTTTTGTAGGTAAGAGAAGCTTGAACTGTAGACAAAAATGAATGGGAAGCCAATGTAGTGACTTGAGAAGAAGAGGTTACATGTTCATAGAAACTCTGAAGGAAGGAAAGTTGTATAGATGAATGGTGAATAGATTTCAGTGGAGAAATATGGTTCAAGTGGGAGACCCACAAGAAGAGGGTTGCTGTAGTCAATGTGGAAGGTGATAAGAGAACATTTTGGTAGCATGCTCAGAAAGGAAGAGATGGGGGGGGGGGGGGGGGGGCACTAGTGAGCTGCATGCAAGATGGCTGCTTGAGAATTTAGTTCCTGAGAATATCTGCTAACTCAATTGATTTTCCACCATCAAGTGCCCTTGAGTTTTGATTAAACACTAATTTTTGAGTTCTGGATATGGTGATCAATAAATCTGCAAAAAGAGATTCCTCTTTGGGAGTGTAGCAGGGAGTAAAATGTATTAAAGAAGATCCACCATCTCCTGCAAAAATGACAGCCAGGAAAGACGCGGGGATATCCCTTCATGTTATGCTGAGTTCTTGCAAATCAAGGAGCTGCTGACAGATAGCACAGCTAAAATTTTCTAAATAGGGATCAATATTTCTGAATTAGAGAGCCAATTTGATGAACTACATAGAAAGATGGAGGTTCTGGAGCAGGAAAGTCAATGAACACAGAGAAGAGAGTGGAGCTTCAATGGAAAGTGAATAAGATCCAGATCCTAGAGAGGAACATAGAGAACCTGAACAACAGAAATAGACACAAAACTATTCACATCTTGGAAGTTCCAGAAAATTCTGAAGGAATGGAACTAATTAGTTTTATGCAGTCATTCTTGACAAACCTGCTGGATTTATAATTAGGTGAGATGTCTGAAACTGAAAGAGCACACTGAGCTCGCCCTTTTTTGTTTTCTGGGGTTAAATTCCCCAGACCATTTGTTCTCTGAATTGTATGCTACACACAAGTGTTAAAGATATCACAGAATTCAGGACTCGGCGCACCTTTGCGCTATGAAGATCATAAGATTCTCATTGTGCCTGATCTCAATAGAATGACTGATTGCAAACTGGCGTCGTGAAGATAGAGTATGGCGTTTGGGCTCTCACACGCACGGAAATTGTTTTTCCTCTGGTAACTGATGCCGCAGACCAAAAGAAAGGGTAGTTTTAGGGAGGTTTCTTCTACTCCTCCCACTGCTGGCTCAGTACAACAGCATATTGAGAGCTTTTTCGCCCAGCCGGAAGAAGAAACTTCGGGAGCATCCGCTGTGGGTGTTGGTGAGTTGTGCACGCCCCCCCCCCCCCCCGCCCCGCTGGACATGCATGTCACCTTGAACTCCAGAGCACCTTCTACTCCCTCTCCCTCGGTTCATGTCCAGACTGTGGACCTGGTTACACCAAGTAGATGCGATTCATTAATGGAGCAGGTGGTGGTGGAGGCCGGGACCCAGCCTTGCATGGTGAGATCCAGAGGTAGTGGCTGGAATGGAGAATTAATACCAATACACCCCTCTCAGGGGTCGGTAAGGCTTAAGGAACATTTTGGTGCAATTCAAGCATCTACCCTGGTCAGGAATGAGGATTCTGTGTGGCTCCAAGGATTGGGTAAGTCCCACAGCAGACAACTTGGCTAGTATTATTTCTATACCAAAATTGGTCAAGCATGACGTTATTACCTTACACTCAGTTTAGGAAGCTCTTACGTCAATTCAAAGATCCATCTCTGTGTTAACTTCGATTATGACTGAAAATAAATATTCAGTAAAGCTATAGAAACTGTAACTTCTGTCCATAATGTTAAGATTGCTACTTTGAACCAACAGATGGAGGCAATACAATTAGTTCAGAATGGTCTTGTACAATCTGATTTAATTAATACAAAAAAGTTGGAAAATATGGAAAATGCTCTCAGAGCTTTAAACCTGAGAGCTTTAAATTTTCCTTGTGTCAAGTTTGCAACACTCATGATATATATATATATATTTTTTTTTAATTTAATTTTATGTTTATTAAGTTTTATAATAACAAAAAACAAAGATAACTTTGCTTAGAAATACAGCAAAAGATTAACATATAAGAAAAACATTCTACTTAATACAGATATATTTTAAAAGCATTTACAGGAAGTCTTGTTTTTTTCAGCAGACACTTTTCCTCCTTTATCTCAGATATATTTTACATCACGGGAGAAGAAAACTGATTTTCCAAATACATTACAAGAGAACTCTGGTCCAATGGTCCCTATTGAAATGTTATCCACAATTTTGGAATCCTCTGGGACAGATCAAGTGGAGTATCGTGGAACTTTGTTTATTGCATTTGTTTTTCCATCTGAT
Source organism: Rhinatrema bivittatum (assembly GCF_901001135.1). Lineage (NCBI taxonomy): Eukaryota > Metazoa > Chordata > Amphibia > Gymnophiona > Rhinatrematidae > Rhinatrema > Rhinatrema bivittatum. The sequence goes on from NC_042615.1 coordinate 344,436,518, forward strand.
CATGATTCAGTATTGAAATGATTTCTCCGTAATCGTGATAAGCTATTTCTTGGACAGAAAATACGGATTTACCCAGATATTACTAGGGCCACCCAATAGCGCAGAAAGAAATTTCTTGAGATGAGTCAAGAAGCATGTCAGTTAGGGGCTAATATGGTGATACTTTATCCTTGTAAATGTATTCTAATATTTCAGAATAACAGATATTTTCTTTGAGCCCTCTCAATTACACTTTTTTCTTGATTCCCATTTGCCACTAACTAGCCAAACTGTAAGCTGAAGTATAATCTGAATATGCACCGGCTACTCTCTGTTTTCCTTTAACTTTTTCTTCTGTATGGGGTGCGTACTTAACCCTTGATTTCCCTACCCCCAATTTCTTGGTATAGAAGTTAGAGAGGTTAAGATTTACTTTAATTTCCTTTTTTTTTTTTTTTCAGAACCCTTTTTTTCTCCGTATTGCATTGATATGCTGTATTGCTGTCTAAATTGTTAAATTTAATAAAAACAAAATACAAAAATAAATAAATAAAAAGAATGATTGCACACTGATGCAAACAATTTCTAGTGATGAGAGGACAACTGAAATCTTTCAGTGCTAGATATGGTCTTTTCTATCCAGTGAGGATGCAGATCACAATGACTATAAATTTTGAAAATTCTGCGGCGCTTCAGAACCCTTTGTAAGAGTTAAAAGGGAACACAATGGAAGTCAAAAGAGAATGATTTTATAATAACTTTGTTGGCTGCCCTTGGGCTGTGGTGATAGTTTATACTGATGCTGATTTAGTGCTGGAAAATCCATTGTTATTGGTCTGAGTATGCAATTTCATCATAAGATAATTACTGTTCATTGGTTGTGGAAAAAAAGGATTTTGAAGGTTTGTGTGTGGTCGAAGTTTAATGATTTCACCTGGATGAGTGAGTTTGGCTACAGTGTTTAGATCACTTGCCAAAAACTGAAAATCGGTGTTACATGTGCATGTTTTGATTTAAGATCTATATAAGCTGTTACAAAATTACCCTCCAAATGTCAAAAAGCCTACAGAAAAATCAACATGTGTGCACTAAGTCTCAACCACTATTACTGCTGAGTTACTGTGGATAGTGACAGAGGGAATGTTGTCCCTTTAGCTCAGGACCTAAGTTAATCAGTTTCCAAGCAGCATGCAGGGTTTGTCTGCAGCTGCCTGCAGTAGGTAGTCCAGATGAAGAATGAGTAAGGACAGATCTAGCTTTTAACCCTACAAAAAAAAAAAAAAAAAATGCAATGTTCACATGCTAAATGTTCTTTAACAGGATTTTTCTGTATCCTCCCACACACAGTTCTGAGAATGACCAATTGTTGGAAGCTTGCTTGTTTTCCACAAAGTTAAATGAATAAATCAGTTATTTTACATCCAAAATACCATTCTTATTATGAAAGGAATAAGAGACTGACCAACCAGGAACAAAATTCCCAGAAGGAGAAAATCCTCTGGAACATTTTAGAGTACTCTAGCAAATTGAAGAGATTTGGGGAATGCATTGTAAACATGCATGGCATGTCAGTCAGGCTTACTGATAACCTGTAAATAAGGGCATCTGCGGTTAAGAGAAAATACACAAGGAATCACTTGTTCCTCTGGACAACAGAGAAATTCCTACCCTGTGCTGAGCTGCGCATAGTGACTTGCTGTTTAAACCCGAAATAAAAGTTAAGAGAGTTTGGTTTTACCTGAGAGTGGAGTAACTTTGTGGGTTCGAGGTTTGATTTATGCCAGCACTGATGGTTAGTTATAGGGAAAGAGTTCATGCAGGGGAGAGGCTGATGCTTTCCCTGACCAGTCAAAGAAAAGTGGTCTACCCCTATTTTTTCTTCGACATCTGCATGACCCACATTTTTGAATCCCGCTAAATAAATTTGAAGGCCTGCTCTCCTTCAAACAGGGACAAAACGCCCTTGTCATTTTATGTATCCTGGAGCTGGGCTACACATTAAACTGCTGTGAAACATTTTTTAGCTGTGGAGGATGGGGGTAAGAAGAAGAAAAGAGAGAAGATGTACATGTTTGGGGGTAGAAGAATGTGATCCACACATGGTTCAAGGGACATCAAAGACTGTTGTGTAAAGTTCCCGCCTCATGTTACAAACTAGGGGAAAAGACAAATTGTGGCCTATAATCACTAATGAACAAGCTGAAGGCAGAAGTGAATAGTATGGATGAGAAAAAAAAAAGATTGCAAGAGAGCAAGAGAAGAGAGATAGGGGCCATCGACAGACTGGAGGGAGGGTAACAGTAACATATTAACATAGTAAATGATGGCAGATAAAAACCCAGAATGGCCCATCTTATTTTATGTATTTATTTAAAAGCTTTTCTATACCGCCTATACAATATGTAGGTCTAAGGGGTTTAAAAGATTCAGCATACATAATTTGTCTGCCCAGCTGGGATTCAGTCTTTTGGTAGATGTTCATCCAAAAATTCACAAATGCAACACCAACTTCTCCTACCAGATCTCTCAACCCTCCTCATATATTTATCCCATGCATGGCTAGGTCCATCCAGTCATCACACTGTTGACCTCCCCATGCTAACAAAGTGAAAATAAGAGAGACAAATGCACAGGAGAAGAGAAGTTTGGGATGAGGTAGTGTATGAAGAATAGGGGAGGACAAAATAATTGGGCAGACTTGCTGGGTCTCATGTGGGTCAATGCTCATAGCATTTAGCTAGATCTCTGGTGAATTATATGGTTGAAGGCCGACTTTTCAATATTAGGAGCAGCTATCTGACTAAATTTTAATCGGATAACTCATTATCTACATTTTAGCAGGATTAAAAATGGGAATTCTGAGGGTGTTCTGTGGTGGAATAAAGTTAGCTTTGACCTATATACAGCGAACTTATCCGGCTAAGTGTGTCCAGATAACTTTAGACTTAACCAGCTATATTTGAAAGAATAGAGCCAGTTAAGTGGCCATGCTGTGTAAAAAAAAAACAAACAAACAAAAAAAAACAAACAAACACAGCCTATATGGGTGTGGCAGCTTCAATCACAGCCCCCACCTAAGCCAAAATGGCACATAGGGACCCTGCCAAGCTGAACCCCTCCCCAAACTCTTCCATTTCACAAAAAAAAAAATAATCCTGGGTCGGCTTGCTATCAAACCCCTCCCCCACCCCATCCCTCGTTATGCAAAATATGAACCAATGCCTCACCTTCTCTCCCTCCCTATCCCTTTCTTTCTCATCCATCTTAGTCAAGGCCTTTCTGGCCCTGGGATCACTGTTTGTATGACAATGCAAGCAGCTTCCAGAACTGTTGTCATAGCTTAGCTGGAAGGATAAAGGTTGGACTATGGGATGGAAGAGAAGAGAGAGGGGGATAAATTGGCCTAACCAGGGAGGGGATGGGGGCAGGAGGAGGGTGTTGATCCAAGATTTATTTATGCCTTGGAATACATGGAGAAGTTTAGGAGGTGGTGGGCTCAGCCTGTTTGTGTCATTTTAGCTGGATAAGCACTGGAGATATTCAAAAGTTGGCACTTAGCTGGATAACTCACAAGTTATCCAGCTAAATGCTTTTGAATGTTGATCTCTCAGGGTTCTGGTCCATTGTGGGTCAGGTCCTGGTAGTACTTTTTGAGTCAGAAGAATTTTTAGTGGCTGAGATGCCTTGTGTTCTTTGGGAACTTTGCAGTTCATCTGTGTTATTCAGCCTGAAAGACTCAGTGCCAACACGGCAGAAATTGCTTGGATGAGTGTGGACCAATCTGGTTTCACACTGGGTGGAGAGAACTATCCAGTGCTCACCCAGCAGAAAAGCAAAGGGGGTGCCCAAAAATTACACTAAGGAGAGGAATGTGGTTGAGTTTTCAAGCAATGGATCCCAGGTATCGACAAGGGGGAACCTTATGTAGAAGGAAGGAACCCTGCCAGATTTATTTATTTATGTTACCATAGAGGCAGCTCTAAAATCCACTAATGCTCATAAGGGACTCCATTTAGAGACCTTAGGAAACAAGGATTTAATTACTGGAAGTTGGTTTTATATGGCAGATGCCACAAGGAAAAAATGTACAAAAGTACAAAGTTGTTTGCTTTGAAGAAGTGATTAAGCAGAATTTTATGTTGTCCTGACTAGTTATTGACATACCATAGAAAAGAGTAAAGACACAATGCAGGGATCCCCTTTGAAAATCTACTTGCAGTTCCCACGGGTACAACATACTTGTGCTACCTCAAGCCCCAGGGGTAATATTTTATTTATTTATTTATGATTTTTATATACCGATGTTCATTTCAAAAAGAGATATCACATCGGTTTACAATAAGATACAATAGGTAATTCACTATACCCTAAAAGGGCTTACAATCTAAACTTTTTGTACCTGAGGCTAAGAGATTACAAAAATAAAATCATCAAAATCAAAGTTCTTAACAATTAAGCAAAAGGTATAACAAGGAGCATATTAAACAAATAACACAAAGGGTTGCACGAAGGAGTGCACAAAGGTGAGTGCCCCTTTGTCGCACCCCTTCGGCGCGGCGCCTGCTGGCTTGGCGCCTTTCAAACTGCCCGGATCCGTTTGCGATGATGTCAGGGGAGGGGGCGGGTCTCAGAATCATGGCTTTCCTCACAAAATCTCTTCTCAGTTATATTAAAAATTGTCCCCATATTTAAACACACGCACACATACTTTAGGGCTAAATCACTGTTTATTTATCTAACAACTTTTTTATACCGACATTCGAAGACACATCATATCGGTTTACAAAGAACTAAGAGAAATACAGCGAACAGGGCAAAAGGGAGGGGGGAGCAAATAACCGAAGATATAGATTAACAAAAGAATGTAAAATAGTGCAAAAGGGCACTATGGAGAGATAACCATAAACAAACTAATGATACAAGGGAAGGCTATGGATGCCAAAAAAAAGGGGCATATAAATGGAAAAATAATAAAATTGGGGGGGGGGGGGGGGGGGGGGAGCTGTGAGACTTAAGCTGGGAAGGCCTGTTTAAAGAGACAGGTCTTTAACTTTTTTCTAAATTTGTACTGGCAGGGCTCCGAGCAGAGAGGGGAGAACATCCCCTAAGGGTATGGACAAAAACCCCTGCTAAATCAGGCATGTGCAATGTGCATGCTAAAAAGTAGTTAACTTGCACAGGACAGTTATGCAGATAGCATGAGAAGTTGCTCATGAGCTCTTAGCACCCTGCTAACTAAATGCTACTAAATCAACCATGGCCCCTCAAGTCCCTGTAAACTTAGCACCACTTTGGGAGAAAGGTATTAAATGTTAGCAAGCCAACCGTGACAGCATAGTTTTAGCAGGGAGAGAGGTGACTGATGGCTCCTGGAGTGTTGTTGTATTGTAGCAAATCTTTATCATTTTCAACTCTGACACACAGCACTGGCCTGGTACTGTCCAGCAAGGTCATAGGACTAAGCAGTCAGATGTTCTGATTTAGTACCTGTTTAAAATCTTATAAAGGTTGATTGTAAGACATGGGGAGGAAGCAGCACTGCAGAAAGTTGGATTAAGTGTGGGAACTTGCATGCTTATCTATCCTGGATATCAAAAAACCAAAGAGGAAGCAAGAAAAAAAAATAATGTGAACAGGCCTGGTGCTACTGGGTTTGCAAACCGTGCAATTGCTCAGTGCGGCACAACCGGAGGGGGTGGGGTGGACAGTAGAAAAGAAGAAGCCTGGCAGGGCCTCCATGGCCCAAGAAAAGAAGCAGAAACAGAGAGGCCCCATGGCTGCCGGTACACCCATCCGGTGGCTGAAAAAATTGAGCGACCCTGTGGCTGCTGGTGGATCCCATCTCACTGGTGATAGAAGAAATGAAAGTGAGAAAAGCCCCATGGTTGTTGGTGGACCACATTCAACAGGCGGCTGAAGAAATGAGAGAAAGAGAGGCCTCATGGCCTTTAGTGTTGGCAGCTTTAGAAACTAGCAGAGAGAGAAAGACAAGAGAGTGAATCCGCATATGTGTATGTATGTGCCAGAGAGAAATAGAAGCAGTGCGTGAGTGCATGTGTCAGTGAGAGAGGGAGAGTCTGTGTGTCAGTGAGAGCTCATGTATTTGAGAGATAGTGTGTGTGTGTGTGTGTGTGTGTGTGTCAGTAAGAGAATGTATTAGAGAGAGGGAAGTGTAAATGTGTGAGAGAGATGAGAGTGTATGCGTGTGTGTGCATGGCACTTTGGATGGCACTACAGCAGTGGAGATAAGTATAATATATATGTTGTTGCTGATATTTCTTTTACCTCGGAAGACCATTCTTTGAATGTCCTTTTTCATGTAAAATCTATTACAAATGAATATATTAATTATGTGTGGGCCCTGGTGGGGCCCAAACTGTAAGGTTTACCTAGGGCACCTGCTACTCTTTTTAATATTTATATGTTTCCACTCTGCAAGCTTTTATCTGGTCTTAATCTAATTTATTTTATTTATGCGGACGATGTGCAGATTTTAATACCTATTGAAAATTCTATAGCTTCCACTTTAAAACTTTGGGACATTTATTTGGTCGCCATTAAAAAAAAGTATTAATTCAAATGAACCTTGCGCTTAATGACAAAAAAAAACTGAAGTCTTATACATCTGTCCAAAATTAAGTACACTGAAAGAACTGGAAGTACGGGAAGCTGCTAAAGACCATCCCATTGCCTTTGATGTTAGGGATCTAGGGATGATACTAGATTGCGAAGTGAGTCTCAAAAAATGGATCAGCAGTATAGTTAAAGATGGATATTTTAATTTGAATATTTTAAAGAGACTAAAACATCTTTTATATTCCAATGATTTTAGGATTGTTCTACAAGCTCTCATTTTTAGTAAATTAGACTATTGCAACACACTTTTACTGGGACTACCTACTAGTGCCGTAAAGCCCAATGCAATTTCTGCAAAATTCTGCCGCCAGACTGCTGACTAATACAAAGAAATTTGACCATATCACTCCCATACTAAAAGAGCTTCATTGGCTCCCTATTGGTTACAGATCACAGTACAAAGCACTTGCCCTAATTCACAAATCCCTGTACCATGAGAAGGTTGAATGGCTCAATGCAGCACTACGTTTTCACATACCAACATGATCAATGAGATCATCTAATACTGGGCTACTACCAATCCAGACTTTAAAATCCGCACATATGAACACCGTTAGAGAAAGAGCATTATCCATTGCCAGACCCAACCTGTGGAACTCTCTACCATCACAATTGAGAATGGAATCAAACATCAAAGTCTTTAAGAAAGAAGTCAAAACATGGCTTTTTAACAAAGCATTTAATAACAACGGTTGACTTTGATGGTGTTTTTACTCTTATTTATATTGTTTTCGTTGCTTTGATTTTATGATTTTATTTTCTGATGTATAGTTGGGTTTTTTTTTAATCTTTATTTCTATTTTAGATATTTTAAGCAAAATGGATAATATGTAACTAGATTTTAAATGTTTATTTTAACCTGAGATGTAAACCGACGTGATATGTTTTTACATGAAGGCAAGAATACAAAAACAAATAAATAAATAATACACCTGCACTGGCTCTGACTGGAAAACCGATGAAAATTAAGCGTTAAATAAAAAAACCCAGAAAGGTGCAGTACGGTAACTGTTTGCTCATGGCGGCAAAAAAGCTAGCATTGGCCCTTGATTTGGATAAGGACTGATATGTTACACAGGGTCAAGCTTCTACAGCTGGAAGTTGGTTTATATCTTTATCAGTGTAGACCAGAATAACTGGGCAGACTAGATGGCCCAATTAGTCTTTATCTGTCCTCATCTAGTAGGTTACTATAAGTTCCTGGCAATAATGGACTCTGCAATCTATCTCTCAATAATAGTCTGTACTGATGCTGGATCAAAAGTGACTGAAGAAGACCATAAGACAACTTCCCCAGTTACTTCACAATGATATCATAATGAAACTCTAAGGGAGAAGCCTGCTGTCCTTTGCCTGTGATCCTGAAATGGAAGGAGAGGAAAGAATAGATTATTCTTCATTCTCACATCTACAGCATCGGAACAAAAGAGAGCATGGGACAAGCACAGAGGACCTGAAAGGGAGAGGAAAGGTCAATAAAGCTGAGTAGCAGATGTGGATGGGCCATACAGTCAATCTGACGTCATGTTTCTATTATAACATTTACCTCTGCAATTTTTTGTTTTCTTGGTTCTCTGACAAGTACTAATATCTGTGATCAGTTTGTTTGATTGTGATATTAGTCCATGACAGTTTCCATAATTTAATGTTCAGATTGTAGTGCCTTATTGAATGTCATCATTTCTGACCGATAATTGTTTGGATGACGTTCTTTTGAATTCTTGGTTTTCAGTTTCAACAGCATGGTGTCACAATTGTTCTGCTTGTCCAAAAATCTGATACAAATGAAATTTCACAGTATTTTCTCTTATCAGTGATATGACCTGGGTATTGCTGAATTTGCCGTAATGTTTCTTTTAACTTTCTCCTCACATGATGGGAAAATTGTGAGAAGTAGCTGAAGGAAAGCTCGTTGTGCCAGATTGATGCTTAGAGAAAGCTGCATCACTGATCACATTCAAGAGTTTAGGCACGCATGGGTTTCTTTTGTTCCAGTAGCCACTGGAATGTAAGAAATGTCAAGTTCCACCTAGTAATCATATCTGAATGAGCAACTGTGATAGCTTGTGCTGCTCTTGCATTTTCCAGAACAACTGGCAACCTTTGGGTTGAAGGAAATGAATACAAGTGCATGTGCCCTTGTGCACAAAAGCCTCCACATGCCTGCCTTCAGGGAAAAAAACACTATGTACAAGTAAACTGAGCCAAACCCACTCAGGGGGTGTAAAATCTCTCCCTTACTCAAAGCCATTTTGATAATGTTTCATAACAAGCAGCCATGAAACTCAGTGATGTGAACCAGTAATGTAGGGCAGTGCTATGTTGGATACTGTGATGCCTCGTGGATACTTAAACCCAAACATACAGGGCCAATATTCACAAAAAGCTGAGCTTCTAAATGTAAAATCTAAGTTAGATGCCCAAGTTAGTGCCTGTTTTGAGATGAAGGTAGGACCTTGAGTTTTCAGCTGAAAATCCACATAAATTTAGGAGCCCAATATTCATTTGCTTAGACTTAGGATTCTAAAATAGGATGAAACTAGGCGACTACATTTAGGCAGTCAGTCCTTATACTTTTTCAAACAACCCAGTTTAGGAACATGAGAACATAAGAATTGCCATACCGGCTCAGAGCAAGGGTGCATCAAGCCTAGTATCCTGTTTCCAACAGTGGCCAATCTAAGTCACAAGTACCTGGCAAGTACCCAAACATTAAATAAATCTCAAGCTACTATTGCTTAATAATTAATAGCAGTTTATAGATTTTTCCTCTAGGAACTTATCCAAACCTTTTTTAAACCCAGTTACACTAACTGATGTAACCACATCCTTTGGCAATGAATTCCAGAGCTTAACTATGTGCTGAGTGAAAAAGAATTTTCTTTGATTTGTTTTAAATGAGCTACTTGCTAACTTCATGAACATAAGAACATATGAAAATGCCATACTGGGTCAGACCAAGGGTCCATCAAGCCCAGCATCCTGTTTCCAACAGTGGACAATCCAGGCCATAAGAACCTGGCAAGTACCCAAAAATTAAGTCTATTCCATGTTACCATTGCTAATGGAAGTGGCTATTCTCTAAGTGAACTTAATAGCAGGTAATGGACTTCTCCTCCAAGAACTTATCCAATCCTTTTTTAAACACAGCTATACACAGCTTATCCAATCCTTTTTTAAACACAGCTATATTTTAACTTGTTCAAGTCCTTTCATGATTTTGTAGACTTCCACTATATCCCCCATCAGTAGTCTCTTCTCCAAACTGAACAGCCCTAACAACCTTAGCCTTTCCTCATAGGGGAGCTGTTCCATGCCACTTATTTTGGTCGCCCTTTTCTGCACTTTCTGCAGTACAACTATATCTTTGTTGAGATGTGGCGACCAGAATTACACACAGTATTCAAGATGCAGTCTCACCATGGAGCGATACAGAGGCATTATGACATCCTCCATTTTACTTTCCATTCCCTTCTTAATTCCTAACATTGTTTGCTTTTTTGATCGCCACAGCCCACTGAGACGACAATTTCAATGAATTATCCACTAATACTATCCACTTTCCTGAGTGATAACTCCTAAGATAGAACCTAATATTGTGTAACTACAGCAAGGGTTATTTTTCCATATCTGCATCACCTTGCACTTGACCACATTAAATTTCATTTGCCGTTTGAAAGCCCAATCCTCCAGTCTCACAAGGTCATCCTGCAATTTCTCACAATCCGCTTGAGATTTAACTACTCTGCATAATTTTGTGTCATCTGCAAATTTGATCACCTCAATCATTGTACCTCTTTGCAGATCATTTATAAATATATTAAAAAGCACCAGTCCAAGTACAGATCCCTGAGGCACCCTTTATTTACCTTCTTCCACTGTGAAAACTGACCATTTAATCCTACTCTCTGTTTCCTGTCTTTTAACCAGCTTGCAATCCACAAAAGGAGATTGCCTCCTATCCCATGACTTTTTAGTTTTCTTAAAAGCCTCTCATGCGGGACTTTGTTGAATGCCTTCTGAATATCCAAATACACCTCATCTACTGGTTCTCCTTTGTCCACATGTTTATTAACCCCTTCAAAAAATGTAGGAGATTTATGAGCATAACTCCAAAAGCTAGGAGCTGAAACCCTTTGAAAACTGGCACTCCCAAGTCTTTTTTCTGTGCCTTTTATTTTACATGTTTCTTTTCCCACCTTTTTTCTCTGGTCTTGATTATTCTTTTTCTCCATCTCTCTTTCATTTCTCTCTCAATTTTTGCCCCTGCATCTTCTTCTAATACTTCATTTCCCCACTTATTGCCTCTTCTGAATCACATTTCCATCTCTGTCTCTTTCTGCCAGTTTGTATTTCTCACTTCATCTCAGTCTTTTGACTCATTGGTTACCTATACATTTCTTTGTATCTTCCTCTTCGTTCAATCATCTATCCTCTCTCTCCAGTGATATTTTCTCTTATCCTCATTTACATTTGTTTTACTCTGTTCCCATTTTAAGGAATCTCTAAGCACAGCCCACCATTACAGTGAACCTAGAAGATGTGGTAGGCCTGATTGACAAACTGAAGAGTAGTAAATCACCCGGACCGGATGGTATACACCCCAGAGTTCTGAAGGAACTAAACAATGAAATTTCAGACCTATTAGTAAAAATTTGTAACTTATCATTAAAATCATCCATTGTACCTGAAGACTGGAGGATAGCAAATGTAACCCCAATATTTAAAAAGGGCTCCAGGGGCGATCCGGGAAACTACAGACCGGTTAGCCTGACTTCAGTGACAGGAAAAATAGTGGAAAGTGTTCTAAACATCAAAATCACAGAACATATAGAAAGACATGGTTTAATGGAACAAAGTCAGCATGGCTTTACCCAGGGCAAGTCTTGCCTCACAAATCTGCTTCACTTTTTTTGAAGGAGTTAATAAACATGTGGATAAAGGTGAACCGGTAAATATAGTATACTTGGATTTTCAGAAGGCGTTTGACAAAGTTCCTCATGAGAGGCTTCTAGGAAAAGTAAAAAGTCATGGGATAGGTGGCGATGTCTTTTCATGGATTGCAAACTGGCTAAAAGACAGGAAACAGAGAGTAGGATTAAATGGACAATTTTCTCAGTGGAAGGGAGTGGACAGTGGAGTGCCTCAGGGATCTGTATTGGGACCCTTACTTTTCAATATATTTATAAATGATCTGGAAAGAAATACGACGAGTGAGATAATCAAATTTGCAGATGACACAAAATTGTTCAGAGTAGTTAAATCACAAGCAGATTGTGATAAATTGCAGGAAGACCTTGTGAGACTGGAAAATTGGGCATCCAAATGGGAGATGAAATTTAATGTGGATAAGTGCAAGGTGATGCATATAGGGAAAAATAACCCATGCTATAATTACACAATGTTGGGTTCCATATTAGGTGCTACAACCCAAGAAAGAGATCTAGGTGTCATAGTGGATAACACATTGAAATCGTCGGTTCAGTGTGCTGCGGCAGTCAAAAAAGCAAACAGAATGTTGGGAATTATTAGAAAGGGAATGGTGAATAAAACGGAAAATGTCATAAACGCCTCTGTATCGCTCCATGGTGAGACCGCACCTTGAATACTGTGTACAATTCTGGTCGCCGCATCTCAAAAAAGATATAATTGTGATGGAGAAGGTACAGAGAAGGGCTACCAAAATGATAAGGGGAATGGAACACTCCCCTATGAGGAAAGACTAAAGAGGTTAGGACTTTTCAGCTTGGAGAAGAGACGACTGAAGGGGGATATGATAGAGGTGTTTAAAATCATGAGAGGTCTAGAATGGGTAGATGTGAATCGGTTATTTACTCTATCGGTTAATAGAGAGACTAGGGGGCACTCCATGAAGTTAGCATGGGGCACATTTAAAACTAATCAGAGAAAGTTCTTTTTTACTCAACGCACAATTAAACTCTGGAATTTGTTGCCAGAGGATGTGGTTAGTGCAGCTAGTATAGCTGTGTTTAAAAAAGGATTGGGTAAGTTCTTGGAGGAGAAGTCCATTACCTGCTAATAAGTTCACCTAGAGAATAGCCACTGCCATTAGCAATGGTAACTTGGAATAGACTTAGTTTTTGGGTACTTGCCAGGTTCTTGTGGCCTGGATTGGCCACTGTTGGAAGCAGGATGCTGGGCTTGATGGACCCTTGGTCTGACCCAGTATGGCATTTTCTTATGTTCTTATCACCTTCATTCTCATGAAGCAATGCTCTTGCCTTTTATTTCTATTTCCTCTTGCCCCAAAGAAATGAAAAAATATATGATGGACAATTTAGCCTTTGTCACAATGAAAAAGATTCAAGAGACAGTTTACTAGCACAAAGTGACACTGGATTTTGAACAGACAGATATATTTCTCATTATGTAGCTTTCCCCTTGGTGAAGATGATACATATGGGGCAGATTTTAATACCTACGAGCGGGCGAGATTTGTGCGCGCAACCCAGCACACACAAATCTACGCCCGATTTTATAACATGCGAGCGCAGTGTTACGGCTATGGCTGCTGTGCAACCGCCTCACCACCAGGGGTCCTTCTAGAGCAGGCTCTCCGGGCTGGCCCAATCCATCTGCTCTATGTCCTGGATATTCCTTTATAGTCCTGCCTACCCTAGACTCCAGTGCTTCGGCATTGAGCTCGTTTGGGCTCCCTGCTCTAGCCTCCTCCTTGCTGTATGTGGCCTTCGGGCCTTCTGCCTTGCCTTGCTGTGCATGTGGCCTTCGGGCCCTCTGCCTTGCCGTGTGTGTGTGGCCTTCGGGCCCTCTGCCTTGCCAAGTGTGCATGGCCTTCAAGCTCTCTGTCTTGCTATAAGGTTCTGTTGACCCTGCCTGGACTTTGACATTGTTGCCTGCCACCTGCCTTTTGACCTTGGTTTGCCTGCCGCCTGCCCTGACCCTGTATGGACTTTGACTTTGTTCCCAGTCAGTACTCTGCTACTCTCATCACAGCCATCGCCCAGTTCCATACACTCCTGCCTGCATCATTCCTTCTCAGCCATCATCGGAGACCTTCCAGCTATCCCTGTCTCTCTCCACCTGGCGTCACTCCTGAAGGTGGTGTTCACAACACCGGACCACTGCCTAAATGTAACACGCAGCTGCGGGCATGTTATAAAATCCAAGACTGGTGCCGCAAGGGGGTGCACACTTGTGCACACCGAGCCCTAGGGGAGCCCAGGTGGCTTTCCCTGTTCCCTCCGAGGCCACTCCAAAATCGGAGAGGCCTGGTCACGCCCTTGCCCCGCCCACACCTCTTTTTTTAAGCTCCGGGACATGCACGCGTCGCCAGGCCTATGCAAAATAGGCTTGGCACGCGTAACCCCCCTGCTAGCGTAAATCCAGCTGGATTTACGTGCATAGGGCTTTTAAAATCTGCCCCTATGGTTCTTCCAGATATTCTTCCCTTGATAGATTTAGACAGTGGTAAAGCAGGTGAGCCCCCATAGAGACAAAGTGTTATGCAAGGAGAAGTTTGTTTTCAGTTTTCCATGCCTTCCTTGTGTCATAGTTATATTTGTGGCCCTGGTCTAAATTTGGATGCCATAGTTACTGTATACCCTTAATTGTAGTTAGGGTCCTTCATTATTGTTTTTTATTTTTTTTTTACATTTTCCCAGGAATTTATCAGGGTTTATTATGACAACAAAAACAGAAGAAAATCAGTGGAAAAATGTAAGTCATTTTTCTGGGTCAATATCAAAGTTTATTTTGGTGGACAGAAGCCAGGACAATAAACAAAATATTAAACAGATTCTCCCACTCACACTCAGCAGCAGCCCTATCTCTATCCTCAACACTTGCCTAGCATGTCCCTTTCTTTTCCCACACCCCCCCAATGAGAACCTCCCTCTTCCCCACCCCTCCATTGCAACAGCATTTATCAGTAACCCTTAGTGAGGTGTATTAAGTCCCAAGGGCACACAATCTTATTTATATCTTCTGGGGCTGCTCCGGCTATCCATTCCACTCCCATGTTGACTCTTAATCCCTGGGGGGGGGGGGATTACTCTTTTTATTGGGAGAAAGCTCTCGCTTATGCCCCAAATGATGAAGGAACATTGTCAGTGAGTGTGCTGTACTTTAAGTACTTCTCATGAGGTGAGAGGCTTTAAGAATTAGACAGGACCAAGGCTGGGTGTTAAAGTAAAGTTTTCTGATTCTTAAAGCTTAATAAAATCCATTTGTCCAAAACTGATGAGTGTATATCTATCTGCAGTTACAGGGTGTCTTTCTGTGTAGGTAGGTGTCCTTATTACAGACCTCTGGGAAGAGCCCATGGTGGCTTTACATGCACATAACTCTCCCAGCGGCTGTGCTGTGAGAATCCTAGTGAGAGGGTTCCCTTTTTACTGCAAAAATCCTACCTTTAGACATCTTTTTTTCCCTTGGAAATCCAGCCTGTCCCGATTCTTTAGGCGGAAATCCAGATGGGATCTCCTTCTCTTGTCCTTTCTTCCTTTGGTAAGACTGTTCTTTATTTTTCAGCTGTTACTTCGAGAGATTTCTCTTGGGGAAAAAATCTGGGGACCAGGCAATTAAATGCTGCAGTGAAATCCCAGTGGGGAAGGGGGGAATCCAAAAACCTCCCCACTACTCTTTAGTTCCAAAAAATGCTTTAAATCTTAATCTGTATGGCTTCTCTGCCCTCACTGTCTCTTGCAGCAGGATCCATCACTGGTGCTTCCCTACCTAGTGAGTAGAGTAGGTTCACAGGTCTTTGGTCCCCTGAAGAGAGCCCCTTGCCCCAAAGGGTGTCAGGCTTAAAAGTCTTATCTCACTGTAAATTATAAGAAGGACCCTCTGGCAGGGAGTGCACGGTGAGCTGTCTCTTCTAAAAGAAACTCCTTTGGGTAAGGCTGGGAGGCCCTGCCAGAGTGCGGAGAAAATGCATATTTACTCTGCAGCTGCTCTCTCTAACTGAATCCCCTGAGTGTTAACATGGCTGAGCTAAATAACACTGAGTCACCCAATCCAAAGCCTCCTGCTGGGAGGGCCTGAAGGGATGGATGGCTCCTACTAAGTATATCCTAGGACAGGGATAGTGGCGTCTAATGGCCAGACTGGGAGGGTCTGCCACACATCCTTACTTATTTGGTGGCTCCATATAGAGCCTCTCTTCTTCGGCAACAGCTTCCTGAGGCTCCTGAAGTCTGCAGCACTGCACTTCTTTTTTGCGGGGCAAGGAAGCCTGCTGGGAAGTGCTTTTGGTGGGCATTAGGGGTGTGCATTCGTTTACGACATATTGGCAATCCACAACGTATATGTCCCTATTCGTTATATTCGTGGGGTCGCGAAACGTATGGCGAACCCCCACGAATACAATGTATGTAATGAATAAACCCCCACCCTCCTGACCTCCCCCCAAGACTTACTAAAAGTCCTGGTGGTCCAGCGGGGGTCCTGGCGCGATCTCCTGCACTCCGGCTGTTGGCTGCCGGTATTCAAAATGGCGCTGATAGCCTTTGCCCTCACTGTGTCACAGGGGCTACCAGTGCCATTGGTCGGCCCCTGTCACATGGTAGGAGCAATGGACGGCCGGTGCATCTTGTGCTCCTACCATGTGACAGGGGCCAACCAATGGCACCGGTAGCCCCTGTGACATAGTAAGGGCAAAGGCTATTGGCGCCATTTTGCATACCGGCAGCCAATGGCCCGAGTGCAGGAGATCGCTCCAGGACCACCAGGGACTTTTGGCAAGTCTTGGGGAGTGTCAGGAATCCCCCCCAAGACTTGCCATAGTAAGGGCAAAGGCTATCTGCACCATTTTGAATACTGGCAGCTGACGGCCCAAGTGCAGAGCATGAGGGGGTTGTAGTTAATTAAATTTAAAGGGCTGGGATGGGGTTTTTTTTTTTGGGAAACGAATACATACATAACTAATGAATGGATCGGGGTCCCCCGAGAATGGATGCAACGGATTTGGCTCCCCACGAATACGAATACCGAATGCACATCCCTAGTGGGCATGACACACTTCAAATGCTACACTGGTAGAACCAAGCAGAAGGCACTTTGGCTACTTGGTGGGAAGGGGATGTGGGATTTGAAAACAGCACATCAGCAGCACTGGAGGGTGAGCACGGGTGGGATGGGGGGGGGAAGACTGGAAACCCTAGAAGTGTTTTGAGCCACACTGGCTTCCAGCAGTTGGTAGATGCCTTGAGATGCTATATCTGCAGCTTTGGAGCTACTCTTTAATGAGCGTAAAATTAGTATGAAAATCAGTTTAAACCAACTGTCACTTTTGGAAAAATCTGGGAATTTATGGGAGAAAATTGGTTTAAACTGAAAACAAAGGACCCTAAATGTAGTTCACCTCTACTGATTAACCTCTACTATTATTCATATTGGATGGGTGGTAATGCAGTCAGGATAGCCTTTGACTATTCCTTTAAATTAATATGCTGAGAGAGCTAGATGGAGTATATTTATTTATTTATTTATAAATTTGTATAGACCGTCATTCAGAATATACCATCATAACGGTTTACATAAATAATTAGCTTAAAAGAAAAATAGATAAAAGGAATATAAACAAAATACAGTCTTAATCAATAATAATATTTAAGAAAGTTTGAACATAATATAAGATAGATTTAATTAAAATAATTTAAATCAAAATGTCAATGATAATAAACAATAAAAACCAGTAATTTTAAAAAGTTAATTTTGACTCATCTGTCCTGCATCGGTATTCAATCCAATCATTGAGTTTCTTCATCATATGCCTTGCAAAATAACCATGTTTTAACATCCTTCTTTAATGTTTTGAGTGTGTGAGTATGTGTGATGGTGGGGGGGGGGGGGGGGGGGGAGGAGAGAATTAATGTTAACAGAGGAAGGAGACAAAGGGGTCCTTGTCCTGAGTTCTAAGGATATCCCTTAATGCATGCTGGTTCTGCCAGTCTAGCTAGGACTCTCTTTTAAATGGATGCTGATAGCCCAAAGGATTACTTCTAGATACTAAGACTTAATTTATTATCAAGAGCACTAGGAGAAAAAATGGACAACCCTGATTACTAGAATAATTTTCTCCCAGGAGAAAAACTTGAGCTATTAGATTTAGGGCTACTAGCGAGTAATGCCTGGCTTATCAATGGGATAAAATACTGAAAGGTTTTTTTTCCTCTGTGCGATCCTGGAGTTGTAATTGTTTTTGCTGCTATCAAGGTTTCACATCTGTGTGCATGCAAGTCTGTTTGTTAGTATTTTTGCAGTTGGGATCCTGTGCCTCATTCCATTGTTATTTTTACTGCTGGTATCCCAGGAAAGTGACTAAAAGTTTGATAAATTGGAATCAGAAAGCCATTGCGTGACACTTCTTTTATTGGGTCCCAGGTTGTGGATTCGATAAAAAGAAAAAAAAGCTCACCGAGAAAGATTACCATATTTTCCGGCGTATAAGACGACTGGGCGTATAAGACGACCCCCAACTTTTCCAGTTAAAATATAGTTTGGGATATATTCGCCGTAAAAGACTACCCCTCTTCCAATTTTCTATATTTTCTATATTTTTTGATGAAATCAACATTTACAGCAGGAGGGAGTGACTCGAGGAGTGAGGGCGCGCTGCCCGATTGGCCGATGGTTCATTCTCCGCTCCCCGGCCAATAGGGGAGCAGAGAATGAACTTTTTTTTACAGCATCTGGTGGGGGGGAGGGAGTGACTCGAGGAGCGAAGGCGCACTGCCCGATTGGTCGGTGCTGGGCAAAAGGAGCTTGCTGAAGCAAGCCCCTTTTGCCCAGCACCGGCCAATCGGGGAGCGGAGAATGAACATTTTACAGCATCCGAGGGGAGTGACTCGAGGAGCGAGGGCGTGGAGAATCAATTTCTACGGCATCCAGAGGTGAGGGTGAGTGACTCGGGGAGCAAGAGCGCATCGGCCAATCGGGGAGCGAGGGCACAGGGATTACCGGCGCATAGGACGCACTCTTTATTTTTCACCTATTTTCAGGGGAAAAAAGTGCATCCTATACGCCGGCAAATATACGCCCTATAAAACGACACCAGGCATATAAGACGACCCCCGACTTTTGAGAAGATTTTCAGGGGTTAAAAACTCGTCTTATACAACGGAAAATACGGTAATTAGGCAGTTAGATGGTCACAGAGGGGAAAAGGGTGGCATTTTTCTTTTCCCTGTTTTGCAGAGTAATACAGTCTTTTGTCCTCTAACCCTAGTCCAGTCCAATATCTTACCCAATCATTTTTAGTGATCCCACAGAGCTGGTGCCTGGACAGAAAACACATGGTTCCATATCTCTTATTTTGTGTGTTTCTATCATGTGCGATAAAATGAGGCCTTCTAGCAGAGACACCAACCGTGCTCTCCTGTGCCAATAAAAATTCCTGTTCTTACCTGGTCTGTCTTCCTAAGCCCATAGGGCCATATTTTAGTAGGTACGCGCGGGCATAGATTTGTGCACGCAACCCGGCACGCACAAGTCAACACCCGATTTTATAACATGCACACGCAGCCCGGCAGCCCAATAATCATAAACACAAACAATTTCTTACCTTATACAGAGCACAAAAGAACTCTTAAGACAGGGTAAACTTTCCAATGCTGATTTTCAATGGCGCCAAAACGCTCAATGTTACCCAGGCTTTCTTTTCCGATTTAAAGCCCAACCTAACTGGAAGTAGTACGTCACTATTCATGTCAATCAACAACATATGGTGATATATTTCCTCTTAGGTGTGATTGATTATGGCACTATTATGTGGTGTTGATTTTAAATTTGTTATGAATTGTGTATCTCGTTGTTTTAGGGTATGGAGATACAAAGGGGTCATGGCGAGGCGGTAACAATTGTATGAAAGAAAATCCCCTGATGAAGGCTATTTTTAGCCGAAACATGGTCCATGTTGGGAGCAACTTGTGACTTATGATACAGTATTGGATGATGATGGTATCGATACGCCAGTGATCGAGCTAAGTATCTTGATAAAATAATTTTGCATCTGAGCAATTTTAGAGATTTCATGGATAAATAAAATAAGATAATGAGATTAAAAAACAAAAAATTTAAAGATATATGTATAAGAGAGGGGTACGTGATTACAACTAATGGTGCCATAAGAGCTGATACCATTTGTGGCCCTATGTGGGCGTGAGACGGTGGATTGACACTAGTAGGCACCTTTTCTATTTATGATACCTGTCTCCTTATTTGCATATATTGATTAATTTGTTTTTAATATATTTGGGAATATAGTTTTCCCTCTCCACATTATATCATTTTTTTTTTTATTTGTTGTGGTTAGCCATCTTTGTCTTCATTTGGGTCTTTATGTCCCAGTACCTGTGGGCCACCTGCTCCCCATTGTGTTTCATGCCGCTGTGCCTCGAGATAGTCTGGGCAATAGTGCGCCAGATCTGGCCCTTGGATGCCCTCGAGGTCTTGGCTGTACGGTTGCCAATAGCGTGACATAGTGTTCCAGTACCCTAGCAATGATCATCTCATTGTCCTCTGGGCTGAACTTCAATGCCCTCAGATGAACGCTGGATACTAGAATGAGGTGCCACGTTCTCTTCCAGAGAGGGATCCTCCCTTTCCTCACTCTCACTCCCCTCTCCCCCCCTTAACTGCCCTACCAATTCCCTTCCCTGCTGCCCGCTCTGTCTATCTCTAGCCTGTCTTCTTCCCACCAGACTCGCTTGCCTGTCCCCTTCCCACCTCCTCCTATCCCTCCCCCCCATCTGTACTCCTGTTCCTGTTCCTACTCCTCTCATTCTCCCTCCTCCTCTCCTCTGTTGCAACCGTCCCTTCCCGACGGCTTCACTCCACCTACCTTTCTTTCTATGCACCTCCTCTCGCTATGGACGGATGCCTAGCTGCCGCGGCATCTGCCTGCCATCCACTCCAGCATCCCCGGACCGGCTTGGGCGCTGCCTCCCGCCATGCTCTGCTGGTACCTTAGGGCGCAAACCTCAGGGGCGTCCCCCTGTGATGACATCATGCTGCCCGGATATTTAAAGCCTATGATGTTTGCTAGCCTTTGAGTTAGCAAGGGTGATCTTACAGATGGGATTTGCGCTCTGTACCGAGCTACTCTGCTTCTCCAATCTTCCATTGAACTCTTAACGCTAACGGGGTACCCGCTCCTCGGGGACCTCGCTTGCTTTTCAGGTCACTATCAGGAAACCGGTACTTGCTCCTCGAGGGCCCATGTTCCCTGTCTCGCTGCCTGCTCCTATCTTCTCTTCTGCCTGGAAGGACTCCCTATCTTCAACACCAGTGAGTACTACCATCTTCACCTCAGAGCTGTTCCCTGGAACCAGGTACTCGCTCCTCGAGGGCCTGCCTCCGTTCCAGCCCTAGTGCCATCTCCTACGTGGAACCGCTTTGTGAATACATTACCTTTAAACCTCTCAGCTCTCAGGGATCAGGTACTCGCTCCTCGAGGGCCTGCTCTCCCTATCCTGGGGTTCTCCATACTGGGGCTTTGTGCATATTCCACTGTACTCGTTATTCTCAGTTCTTTCCACTACAGCACTGCTACCGGAGGAGTCGCTGTTCCAGCGCCTGAGGGACACTAGCTCAGCCAGGCTACTTCTACTGCTCACTACTGCCACCTCTGGTGGCTTCATCACATTGTCTAATAATAGATCAATCTCTGTGTTTGTGTGTCCTAAGCTGAGCCTGACCTGTGGCCCCTCACGAGACTTCCCCCTGTGGGCATGGTCAGCTACCACAGTGTCCAAGGGTCTACCCAAACCTCACTAATTAAAACATCCTCATACCTCTCTCCTCTCTCCCCCTGCATCTCACAATCTGTCTTCTCCATGCCACCTCATTGTTTCACACCACCACTACTCCTCCTAACTCCTCCACTAAAAAAGACAGACAAATGTGACAAACTGACAAAACCTTTCATTCACAGATAAAGAAAAGAGACAGAGGTAAAGGGAAACAGCTACAGCTGAGAATAGAAAAGAACAGGACAAAGATATCGCAAATCTCCTACACCAATCAACTACCTAAACCACCAGCTCACATCCTCTCCTCTAACCAACGTCTAGATACACCCTCAAAAAGACAGATGCAGAAAGCTGGTATCTATAAACCAGTAAAAATGTGCCACATAAATCAATGCATGCCACGTAAAGTGACGCATGGCACGCTAACACATCATGAGACGCAATGACATAGCATGCTTAGAGGTAATTACCTACACGATGTGGGACAAAGGAAATCATCCTAACCAAGCCAACTTTTTTTTTTAGCACAGGTGCTATTTCCGCTATATCGATAGCACTTTGATGAATCTAGGCCATAGGTTGAAAGAATACAACCATAGCTCTATGGAACCCAATCTTTCTTTCGTTGCCTACTAGCTTCCTGCACATGGCAATCCAGGTAGGTGACAGCACCTTTCCCTAATATGTAGCTGTATCAGCTTAACTGCCAATTTCTCACAGTAGCATGCTCCAGTACCTTGTCTTTGGGATCTAATCCATGACATGCTGTACAAAGGGTATCAGTTTCTATGCCTCAGAGATTCTGCTGAGTGCAAACATGTGGCAACATTTTTCTAATTACTAATTACATAAAAACCATCTTAGAACGAAAGTGCAATCCTTGTACAGTACACGTAGAAATATATTTTTCTTCAGGCATATCCAACATGAAAAATCAAAGATGAGAGGGTAAGCTTCAGCATTTTAAGTTGTTCTTCTTCTTCAGCAATACTTCTTCCTTCATCATAGTGGGGGTATTATTCAGTCACTGGCTAGAATGCAAAGATACCCAGATAAACTTATCCAGCTAACTTTGCAAAAATATTCAGTAGTGCAGCTGCACTACTGAATATAGCTGGCGATCTTAAAGATAGCTGGGTAACGTTATCCAGCTAATTTTAGGGCAGCTCTTTGACACAACCAAACTTAGCTGGATAAATTATCTGGCTAACTCTGAATATCAAAGTTAGCCGATAACTTAGCTAGCTAATGTAACGCCTTCCAGAAATGCCCTACGTCATCTGGATACATTTTAGCCAGATAAAGAGATATGTGGCTCAAATGTAGCTAGATCATTCCCCAACGTATTCAAAAACTGGCATTTATCTGGATAACTTGTCAGTTATTCAGCTAAATGCCACTGAATATGGACCCCAATGGATTAAAAAGCAACCTGAGATTGTCTAGGACAGGAGCGAAAAGACCTTTTTTCTTTTGTTACAGAGGGCCAGGTTAGTTGCTCTTGCCTGCATTAGGGGACGCCCCTCAGAATATCAGCCGAGCATCCCTTGGAGCCCCAACAGCTCTCTCCATTCTCTCCCTCCAGTTCACCACACATTTTCTCTTCCCTAACCCTTTGAAAGTTCTCTCCACATTCCTCACCCCCACCTGACTCCACCCAGCGCCCTCCCCTCTGGACAGCTCCCCCATATCATCCACAATTTGTTTTTTATTTTTTAACTTACATTCATGACCAAGATTCCTTGGCAGCAGTGGCGTAGTCAGAACTGAATTTATTTTGGGGGGCCAAGGTTAACATGGATGGGCAGTAGGTACACAGGTCTAGGCCCACCTAGTCGTAGTCTTATTGATAAATAATGCCTTAGAAATCTACTGTCAGGTGCATTCTAAGTAGTCTGCAACAGCTATCATACAGCATGAGTGACGCTTTAAAATATTTGTATTCTATTATTTCAAGCACTTACCAACAATAAAAATGCCTTATTAATCTGTATTAATTTATTTTATATTTGCAGTTTATAAATATACAATATCATGTAAAAATTAAACAAAGAATACTTAACAAAGATATCAGATTCAATCATGTAATAAAATAAATATTAATGTATTCCTTTATGAATACTGTTTCCAAAAATGCAGAGTATATCATAACTACAATAAAACAGCAACAATTATAAGAACTTATGATTTGCAATAGATGCACAACAGAACTAGAACAGTTCAAATTACAACTCAACATGCAAAACAAATATTCCAATTCTGGTGTCACCTCAGTAACAGCAAGATAAACTCCCTCCACTACCAAACACTGTGAAGTAACAAAAACCTTTACAACAATATTTTAAAGCCACCTAGTAACTCTCAGGATTCAAACATCAGCAACCTTATCTATGAAAAAGCAGCACTAGGCACTAATACACCATCTACTGGACAAACAACAAGATGGACTGCTATAAAACGCTACAAAAACACTGCACCTCTGTCACATATGCGGAGCACAGACTGACACTTACATAATACAGAATAAGGGACTACAAATTAGAAACAGAAACATGCACATAAGATTGAAATGGAAAGCCCAATAAACCAGTCTCTGTGAACACTGGAATAATGAAGAAAAAGCAAAATACAAATACATAAGAAATGCACATTCCCAAATTGATCTTATTTTTCTAACCAATTGGTCCTGGTCTCTTTTTTCCCCTTTTCTGTCTTTTCATAATTCCTTTTCAGGGGTTTTTTTTATTTCTATTTCTTCTCTCCCCTTCTGTCCTTTCCTTCCTCCCTGCTACACACACACAGGCTCTGTCTTACACAGGCTCCAATTCTCACATGCTCTGTTTCACACACAGGCTCCTACTCCCACACACTGTTACCCATGCTCTTACTCACACACACACACAGGTTCCCACTCTCACACGAAGGTTTCTACTCCCACACACACACGCACAGGCTCTACCTCTTACAAGCTCTCTCCCACATGCAGGCTTCCACTCTCACATGCTCTCCCTCATACCAACTGTCTCTCTCACCCACATGCTTTCTTTCACATATACACACACAGGCTCTCTAATCCCATGCTCTTTCATACACATGCACACAGGCTTCTCATTCCCATGCTCTTTCATACACAAACAACTCACCCCCACATACACACACACAGGCTTCTCATGCCGATGCGCTCTCTCATACGTACAAAGACTTCTCACACTCATTCTCTGTCACATATATATACACACTGGTTTCTCACTCTCATACCTTTTAACACACATGCTTCTCACGCATACATACAGAAGCTTCTTACTCCCATGCTCCCTCTCATATACACACACACACACACACACCAGCTTCTCACTCCCATGCTCTTTCACACACATGCTTCTCACTCTCATACATACACAAACACACATACACATTTTATCGGGACTTTTCGCTGCAAGGCCTCTTCTGGCCACATGGGATGAACTCCGCAATGGCCCTGTGAAGTTCAGGTCTGGCCTCGAGTCTTGTGGGATGAGCTCCGCGACGGCCCTGAGAAGGTCAGGTCCCTCCTGGTCCACGCAGGATGAGCTCCGCAACGGCTCTGTATCAGGCTTCTCTTCTCAGGCGCTCGGTAACTGAGTGAGTGGGCCTGAGTGCAAACTGGGGGTGCCACTGCCCACCCGTGGCTGCGCCGTGGCTTGGCAGCCTCTTGGCTGTAAACACCAGCAGCCTATTATTTTTGGGCAGCACAATTGAGGGAGCAGTCTGGAGCTCAGCTGAGCTTGGTATTTATTTTTAGTGCATGGCCCCATATCAGCTGTTTTGGGACACAGTGGTGAAAACAGGCAAAAGTAAGGCTGTGCACATGCACCCCCTTCCTTCTGACCACAAATCAGCTGTCCTGTGAACAACTAATCTTACTTTTTCTTTTATTGTCATGGATCCAACTTTTGGGTTTGTGGGAGTAAAAAAAAAAATAAATAAATAAATTTAAAATCAACTGCAGGGAGGAAAAGCAAAAAGGCGGCAGAGATGGAAGTACTGCCAACCAAAATGCACGAGGTCACCACGGGCCAGAAGGTTGGCATCCTGTGGCCAATTTTGGCTTGTGAGCTAAAGTTTTCCTGCCTCTTCTCTAGGGTCAACTAGGAGATGCAACAAACTATTTACGAGCACATACACACGCAGTACACTATAGAAATTACTTAGAACTACACATGCAATATATAGCCCAAACAGTCTTAATTTTCACTCATGCCAATCAATGTTTCATACCGTATAAGTTAATTTGGACAGTGGAAATCTGCAGCCAAGCCACAGGTATGCTGCGGCAAATTGAGAGAAACGAATTGTAACATATCGAAGGCCAGCTGCAAATTTCCTCAGGGGGGGGCACCATCCATATCATGAACTGGTTGTAGTTGAGTGGATTGTGAAATGTGGTGAGGAACATGTTTAAAGAAAAATACTTCCAACAAGGCACATGCTAGGAAATGCAATGATAATGCTGTGCATGAAACATACAATGATAGCAAATCGAATTCAGCATATTTGTTGACGATAAACATATTTCAAATATTATACTTAAAATCTGCCAAGGGCTGGACACAGTAACGAATGATTTAAAATTTATTAGCACACATTTCTCCATGAGGAATTGGCACAGTATTAACAAAATTGTGGGCTATTCAATAAGGATTCATAGCTTCCCTCAGCTAGTGCTTCTAGACTACATCAATTTGTTTGCAAGTTTGCCCAAGCCTAACCTCGTTATGGAAAGCTTGAGTTTGAATTTATTAAAAAATTATATGGATATAATGGAAAAACCATTACATGGCGGTTACATAAAAATGCTCATAATAAAAATATCAATATAAATAAAATATATAAGCAATACAAATATAAAAACATGTTGCCATGCTTAAGATTTTACACAGGAAATGGACTGCAGCTCAGTTACAGTTGGATTATAAACCTCTAAACAGGTTGTTTTTTTTTTTTTTTTTAAACAGATAGGTCTTTTTAGCCTTCTTAAACATATGGGGGCGGATTTTCAGAGCCCTGCTCGCCTAAATCCGCCTAAATCCGGGCAGATTTAGGCGAGCAGGGCCCTGCGAGCCAGTGCGCCTATGTTCAATAGGCCTACCAGCGGCGCAGACCCCGGGACTCGCGTAAGTCCCGGGGTTTTGTGAGGGGGGCGTGTCGGGGGCGGGCTCGGTCGGCACGGCGTTTTGGGGGCGTGTCGGCAGCGTTTTGGGGGCGGGCCTGGGGGCGTGGCCGCGCCCTCCGTACCCGCCCCCAGGTCGCGTCCCGGCGCGCTAGTGGCCCGCGGGGATTTACGTCTCCCTCCGGGAGGCGTAAATCCCCCGACAAAGGTAAGGGGGGAGTTTAGACAGGGCCGGGCGGGTGGGTTAGGTAGGGGAAGGGAGGGGAAGGTGAGGGGAGGGCAAAAGAAAGTTCCCTCCGAGGCCGCTCCGATTTCGGAGCGGCCTCGGAGGGAACGGGGGTAGGCTGCGCGGCTTGGCGCGCGCCGGCTATACAGAATCGATAGCCTTGCGCGCGCCGATCCATGATTTTAGCGGCTACGCGCGTATCTACTAAAATCCCGCGTACTTTTGCTGGCGCCTGATGCGCCAGCAAAAGTACGCCAATTCGCGCGGTTTGAAAATCTACCCCATGAAGCTGAATTTTAAAAGCCCGGTGCATGCTGAGGCTGGGAGATATTCACACAAGTTGGGCTGGCACGTGCCGAGCGGATTTTAAAAGCCGCCCGTGTACGCGAGTATCTCCTGCTATGCGCACAAATGCACTTTTAAAAAAAGGGGCGGGGCTTGGGCATTCCTGGAATTCACACTGAAACCAGCGTGCAAATGCTGACGCGTACAAGCGTGTGCCGGGATCCCCTGCCGCGTAACGTGCAGGTTATAAAATAAAGATAAAGAGACAGATCGGTGGGGTTTTAAGGGTCAGGGCCAAAAAGAGGAACCGGGGAAAAGGGAAGCAATTAAACCAGGGGGCTTTGAAAGTCCTAACACTTGCCTGGGCGGATTAGGAACAAATTGCGAAAACTGGTAATTGCGTCTTTTAAAATCCCCCCATTTATGCGGCAGAAGCGGCCTTGGGGGCCGGTGCGCCTATGTTCAATAGGCCTACCGGCACGCGCAGAGCCCCGGGACTCGCGTAAGTCCCGGGGTTTTCCGAGGGGGCGTGTCGGGGTGGGGCCGAACGGCGCGCCGTTTTCGGGGCGGGACACAGCATTTCGGGGGCGGGCCCGGGGCGTGGTTTCGGCCCGGGGCGGTCCGGGGGCGTGGCCGCGCCCTCCGGAACCGCCCCGGGTCGCGCCAGCGGCTTGCTGGCGCGCGGGGATTAACTTCTCCCTCTGGGAGGCGTAAATCCCCCAACAAAGGTAGGGGGGGGGTTTAGACAGGGCCGGGGGGGGGGGGGGAGGTGAGGGGAGGGCGTTAGCGAATTCGCTCCGATTTCGGAGCGGCCTCAGAGGGAACGGAGGTAGGCTGCGCGGCTTGGCGCGCGCCGGCTACACGAAATTGGTAGCCTTGCGCGCGCCGATCCAGGATTTTAGCAGATACGCGCGTATCTACTAAAATCCAGTGTACTTTTGTTTGCGCCTGATGCGCCTACAAAAGTACGCGAGGGCGCCCTTTTTGAAAATCTACCCCTTTGCGTGCATAGGCACACGCCCTCTTAAAATTGTGGGCACATGCGCGCCCGCGTGCCTGTTTAAAAGTTACTATCATTGGTATTGCAAATACATCTGATACAGTCCGGTTAACAGTTTACAAAGTAGGACCTACTAATGAAAATATACCTTTTAAAATGTTCAAGTAGGATTAGATGCTGAATTAATTTATTTTTTATTTACAGTCAGTCAGTGTCATAAGAACATGCCATGCTGGGCCAGACCAAGGTCCATCAAGCCCAGCATCCTGTCTCCAACAGCGGCCAATCCAGGCCACTAGGAAATACTCGGCAGATCCAAAAGAATACGGCCTATTACCAAAATTCAGCATCAGACTTCCTTTACCAGTTTGACGCTGTAAGGAAAGCAAAACTTCCCCAACCCATCTCTAAGCTTGGGTTTAACCAGCTCGAGCCAGGCCTAAATGCAATGTGGTATATTTTAAAAGGTGTGCGCGCACTTCCCGGCGCGCGCACATGGACGCGCCAATATAACATGCGCGCGAATGTTATATAATCATCGGACCTCTCTCACGTGCACACCGGATTTTTATAATCTGCAATCACACATGCGGGTGGCGCGCGGAGGGGGGTGGGGGGCCTAATTTTAACAAAGTATGCATGGCGATGAGATCTGGCCTCTCCCAGTTCCCTCCCAATCCGCTCCAATTAAGGAGTGGACTGGGAGAGAACTTTCCAACCCACCTACCTAACCCTCCTTCCCCTTCCCCTCTCCTCCCCGACCCCTAAACCTAACCCTACCTTACTTATTATTTTTATTTTTTTTAAGTTGCTGCTCCTCCAGAGCAGAAGCAACTTGCGCATGCCGCCCGACTGCCAGCGCGCGCTTTCCCAGCACAGCAGCAAATGGCCGCTGCACTGGCCGCCTCCAGCCCCGCCCTTGAACCGCCCCCCTCCCAAGCCCCGGCTGTTAATCACCTACCGGGGTTTACGTGCATGGTCAGGCCTGTCTGAAAATTGGCCCGGCGAGCGTAAACCAGGGATTTCCAAGCGCCGGGCTTTAAACGTTTACCTGAATCTCTCTTTCCTGATCATTCTTCTCCGATGACTCACGTAAGTATTTGGCTTTGCTTTCCCTGATCAGGAGTGACAACTGAATTATTGAACTGTAGCAAAGAACTGGCAGAAAATAACTCTCCCAATATTACAAAGAATCATTATAAACCCCATTTTCATCCTTACGCATCACTAAATTTTTTTTTCCATGCTTTATTTTTTTTTTTAAATGTCTCAGACCTGCACCATACATTATTTTTTTGCCCAGCTAACTTAACCCATTCATTTTAACTGTAACTACAGTATCATTACATTTTATTGCTAATATTTCTTCTCTTCTATCTTCACTAACATTACTAACAAGGCAAAAATGTATTTGTATGAAAAAAAAATCCTGATGCATGGGAGGTGAACAGCTGGGCAATTCATGTTGTAATTTATCTTCTATCTAGTTCAATTTGTATATAATCTGTGGTCTGTTCTTAAAGATTTTCTCACAGCTATTTCCTGAGAAATGTTAGTGCTTGTACAGCCAAGTTTATGCTTTCTTTGGGAATATTATAGAACTTCAAATGGACTTTGACAGCTGCTCCTCCAAAAACCACTATGCTTACTGGTACTAGTTAGCGGGATGATTGAAATTCAGTAATTATCTTTTATAAACTTAAATACTGCTAAGATAATAAACTACAGCTCTGACACAGACAGGAAGATCACAGTATACACACAGGGAATATGAGCCCTATGACACGTTTTCATCATTTTTCAAATTACAAATAGCAGCCATAATAAGAGTGGCAGCAAATTCTCTTTTTACATAATGAGAATGCTGCCCATTGTAATTAGTCACATATGGTATTTATTTTATTTACAGAAATTATATTCTGTTCCTTCCGAATGTTGGTTCAGGGCAGATTACAAAAAACATTCATAATAAATAATACAATGAACAAAATGTAAACAAACACATAAAACCATTTTAAGACAAATAATCAATAAAATATTTCAGATAAAGTAATTGATAAACATCCTTAAAGTAAAAAACTTTAAGCTTCTTCATATAACATCTTTTATATCCTGCTTTTCCCACAATTCTACCAGAAGGGGAGCCCATAGGATTGGCTCAGCATAAGAGACTGCTCATGCACATGTACCTTGCAGTTTATATCCTTGCA
Organism: Rhinatrema bivittatum; assembly: GCF_901001135.1. Taxonomy (NCBI): domain Eukaryota; kingdom Metazoa; phylum Chordata; class Amphibia; order Gymnophiona; family Rhinatrematidae; genus Rhinatrema; species Rhinatrema bivittatum. The sequence continues at coordinate 344,466,735 of NC_042615.1, forward strand.
ACAGTGGAGTGGCAAGCAGTAGAGATGTGCAATCATTTTTAACATAATAGGAAATAAAGACAATATATCCTATTTCGTTGCATTTCGGCAAGAAAATATAACCATAGGAATACCCTTGAAATTTCATATGGTTTTCCTAGCATTTTTTTTCCTATGGGAAGTTCCGTTCATTGATCCTACCATGTGACAGGGGCCAGCCAATGGCACCAGTAGCCCCTGGCATATGGTAAGGGCAAAGGGCCACCGGCGCCATTTTGATTGCTGACAGCCGATGGCCCAAGAGTGGGAGATCACTCCCCCCCGCTGGACCATCAGGGACTTTGGGTGAGACCTGGGGAGGTAGTCAAGAGGGTGGGAGGCTTTGCATTTAATTAAATTTGAAGGACTGTGACGGATTTTTTTTTTAAAACAAAATTTAAATGAAATAAATATTCCTATCCAGGGGTGGACTGAAATGGCCCACCCCAGAACTGAAAACAAAAGTGGGCACGAAAGAAAAATGTATGCCCATCTCTAGCAAGCAACCGTGTTCCTGATGAACATAACACACGGGTAAGGAATAGGTAGAGCTTGGTCAAAATTTAGAACTCATAATTACAAACTAGAGGGTATGCCTTGATCTGGAGTTTAAGATATTTAACAATTCAATAATAAAAATGACTAGAGACCTACTAATTTTTGAATTGCAAAATATAGAGACAGAACTTTTTCCCCCTCAAAAACAGAAAAACTTCTGAAAATACCTGGAGCAGGAACACCACCATGAACTGTGATAATTGCAATCTGAAACTCTGCCCTTCCAGTAACTTTGTTCCATGCATGCAGGCTTCTTTAACTTCTCTGCCTTCAAAACTGCTTGTAGCAGTACCCCTAGCCAGTCTGGTTTTAAGGACATCTACAAAGAATAAGCACGAGACAGATCTGAATGTAGTGGAAGCAGTGCATGCTGTCTCATGCCTATTTATTGTGGATATCCTGAAAACCAGGCTGGCTTAAGAACAGTGAATTATAGCATTCTTTATACACCATGATACTTGGTAAATACTTAGCCGCTCACAGCCTTCAAAATTCATGCCTTTGGGCACCTAATACATACCGCAGTCAAGGTCACTACTTCTGACACGCGCGTAACCCTTTAAAACCCCTCCTGTGCGCGCCGAGCCTATTTTGCATAGGCTCAGCGAAGCGTGCAAGCCCCGGGATGCGCGTATGTCCCGGGGCTTGAAAAAATGGGCGGGGAATGGGCAGGGTGGGGCCAGAGGCCTCGCCCCTGCCACTGGGCCCAGGGATCTCGTGCCGGCACTCGGCTGGCATGCACAACCTACGCCTGCCCGGAGGCAGGAGTAAATAATAAAACAAAGTTAGGTGGGAGGGGGGGAGATTTAGATAGGGCTGGGGGGCGGAGCAGAAGGAAAGTTCCCTTCGAGGCCGCTCCGATTTTGAAGCGGCCTCGGAGGGAACAGGGAAAGCCATCGGGGCTCCCCTAGGGCTCGGCGCGCACAAGGTGCACAAGTGTGCAACCCTTTGCGCGTGCCGACCCCAGATTTTATAACATGATTGCGGCTGTGCATGCATGGTATAAAATCGGACGTAGGTTACAAAATCTGGCCCTTTGTGTATTTAAAAAAACAAAACAACTTACTAAAGGTTGATCAGCTGTTCCTTTGATTAACAGAGGTTGACATTATCCTTTCCAGAGAAGCAGATGATCTGTCTTCACTTGGACTTTTGCAGGGAAGCCAGTGCTTTACTCTCAGAAATGCCGCTTTAGAAAATTATGCGCGTGATACCTGCATAAAATTATGTGCACAAACACTGCATTCATGTACTTCTACATGCATAGGGGTGAGATGTTCCCAGGCAGGGCTGGAGCTTATGTGCACACTGATTCTGAAAAGAATGCACACATATTCTGTTGGCAATATGTGCACCAAATATCAGGTGTACCTGTGTATAGAGAGTTTTGGAAGGATATATTTTAAAGTGGACTTTGAAAATCAAGGTAACTTATGCATATTTTTGCCGGCTAACTTATACACGATGTTAAAAATTACCCCCTTATTGTTCATCACTATCGCACTGCACCTTACCGGCAGTTAAGGTGAAGGAAAGAAATGTAGATGTAGAAAACAGGACATTTGAGACTGATTGTCCTAAAGCACTGGATACCCTAAAGAACAAAGGGCAGATGGCAACTGTGCAGTCTCTCCAAACAGAGTGTTTTCCCTTTATGCACCCTAACCCCTTAACCTTCAACTGCTAAGAGAATATTCAGAGGCAACAGGTGCGGGACTGTGGTAGCATCGTATTATTGCAGCTGACACTGCTGGTGAATGGTTCATAGCAGAGTTCGATGTTGAAACAGTAGTCCGGTATTTAAATAGCTAGATTTTTATCATGATGTCTAGAGAGCTTTTCCATATGATCCCCGTAACCTCTGTCCAGACAGAATGTGGGAAGCATGTCCAGAATTACACATGAGGGTTAGTGGCCGCATGGACACAGCTAATGGATTTTATATATTAAAAGAGCAGTGAATCCTCTCTGCACATGACGGATTAAAATGATAGCTATGTTTTTTTGTTTTTTGGTTTTTTTTTGCTCGTTTATACGCTTTTTTTAAATACCCTACCAGGGTGCCCTCTTCGCACCAAAACATCCTGTTTTGATTGAAATTCTGTCATTTGGGACTGCACTATGTGCTCCTGAACACCATATAAGATCTCTGATGACACAGGTATGTGAAATCTTGAGTTAGTCTGTCCTCGTGTGGCCTAGAGATTCTGTATTGGTCAGATTATAAATCTTTTTTGTTCACAGATAGTTGTTAAAAAATCCCCCCAAAGCAGCCGGACTGGCGAAACACGGGTCCATGTTGGGGACTGCTGTTGTATATCCTGTTGAATACTGTGTATTACTGAAAGGAGTCACCGTGTTAAAATAAAAACTTTAAGTTACCAAACCTTGACCAAGTAAAGTTTGGCGTGTGCTTTTGATGTTTACAATTACTTTTGCAAAGTGCACTTGTGCTCCAGTGCTTCTTTGGATAGTTCCCATTTGCATGTCAAGCCATACTAAAAACTCCATTAAAAACAAATGTCTTGTGGGCTGTGGGGCATGATCTGCCTCCCTGCCATCCACCCAAGTTTAAAAAAAAAAAATATGAGGCTGAACCACCTCCCACCCACCCATATTCAAAAAGAAGTCAAGCTGCGGGCAGAATCACCACTTCCACCCAATTTAAAAAGAATAAAATAGTAGCCAGCTCGCAATCGGGGTACTTGAATTCTAAACCATCCTCCTCCTCCCTAACTTCCAGGGAGCCCCCTAGGAGGAAGAGAAGGCCATACTTTTGCCCATCAGGGCTTCTGTCAATGTCAGTACATTTCTGAGCTATACCGGCATTTAATATTAATTTATTCACTTCTTCACGGGCCAATGATTGGTCTCTTTATTGTCAGCCATCAATGAAAGGATCATTCTCCAATGAAAACTGTTCTGAATGGAGATTGGTACTTTCACTGACAGTGGAGGAACTGATCAAAGGCCAATGAAGGAATGAATAAATTAATATTACATATCGGTATAGCTCAGAGTTGTACCAACATTGACAGGAGCCTGCGGGGTAAGAGCTAAGGTCTTCTCCTCCTCTTAAGGGTTCATCACTCAGGATGTGCCATCCCAATGTCAAGTCACTGTCACTCGTTGCTTGGAGGGTGAGAGGTTGATTTTCCAACCCCTTGAGTTGATGACGTGTCTCGAGTTCTTTTAGCTTCAAGGAAGGATTCCAATAGAAGATCCTATGAATTTTAGTGGAGGAGTTTTGTTGTGTGGTATGAGCAAAAGATCCAAGATCTCCTGCTCCATAGAAAAATTGCTTGATTACTTTCTACATTGTCCGTCTGGTCTCAAGACCAACTCCATAAGAATTCACCTTAGTGCAATCGGCATCTACCATCACCATGTATAAGGTAAGCCCATCTCTGTGCAGTCTTTAGCTTTCCAGTTTATGTGACACCTGCTATGTCATTATGTCCCAGCTGAAGAAAGCTAAAGAAAGCTCCCTTTGAGCCACTGCACTCCTGTGACCTGAAGTTCCTGACCTGCAATATTGTGTTTTTGGTGGCGGTTTCTTTGGCATGCAGGATCAGTGAGCTCCATGCTCTAGTAATTTATCTACCTTATACCAAATTCTATCATGATAGTGTGGCAGTCAACCCCTGGTCTGGCCACCAGATGACACTGTCCTTGTAAAGAACACATTATCTAGGAGCCATCCATTCCCTACAGTCCCTCCCACCTGGAGGGTCTCGATTGGATGTCTGAACACTATTTAGCCCAGCCATTTTAGGATACCACAGGATCAGTTTGAAAAAGCCTTTGAACAGTAATGATGTTTCAATTTCACATTGATGAGGCCTCCCAGCTTAACCCAGGAGGAGTTTCTTTTAGAAGTGATACTTCATCATGCTCTCCCTGCCAGAGGGTCCTTCTCAACTAATTTACAGAGAGATTTTTACACCTGATAGGGATGTGCAGAGGGATGCCATACATTGTATTCGGGATTCATATTTGTCGGGGGGGGGGGGGGGGGGGGCAGATAAGTTGCATTCGGCAAGGGCCCCCCCCCCCGATACGTTCTATACGTCAATTCCTATTCGTTTCCCCGCTAAAATTAAACTACAACCCCCCACCCTCCTGACCCCCCCAAGACTTACCAAAACTCCCTGGTGGTCCAGCGGGGGGTCCGGGAGCCATCCCCTGCACTCACACCCTCGGCTGCCAGTTTCAAAATGGCGCCGATAGCCTTTGACCTACTATGCCACAGGGGCTACCGGTGCCATTGGTCAGCCCATGTCACATGGCCATCGGCGCCATCTTGTGCTCCTACCATGTGACAGGGGCTGACCAATGGCACTGGTAGCCCCTGTGACATAGTAAGGGCAAAGGCTATTGGTGCCATTTTGATTATTGGCAGCCGACGGCCCGAGTGCAGGAGATCGCTCCTGGACCCCCGCTATTTATTTATTTATGAACTTTTAATATACCGATATTCGTGGGACACATCATACCGGTTCACAATAAACTCATGGAGAAAAGGAAATAGAAATTACAAATAACCGGGAAGGGGAGCAGAGGAGGAAAAGGGAGAGAGAGGGGGTAGGGAGAAAGCTAGAGCCTGAGGGGCGTGAAAAACAAGAGTGGGTGAGAAAGGAGAAAAGTGGATAGGAACTGAAATAACAGTCTTAACAATATTCTTAGTGGAATAACAGCATTAACAAAATCCTTACATTTTCATAGATTGCATAATTAACCTTTTCTTGTAGGGAGGTGTGGCAGGACGTAGAGTGGCGGTGTGGCAGGGGCAGGGGGGTTAGGTTTGGTTAGAGTCGGGGTAGGCCTGCAGGAAGAGCCATGTTTTGATGCCTTTTTTGAAGTTGAGTAGGGAGGGTTCGAGGCGGAGTGAGGTGGGGAGTGAGTTCCATAGGGTGGGTCCTGCTATGGTAAATGCTCTATCTCTGGTGGAGGAGAGATGTGCAGTTTTGAGCGCTAGACCACCAGGGACTTTTGGCAAGTCTTGGGGGACCCTCCTGACCCCCACAAGACTTGCCAAAATTCCAGCGGGGGTCCGAGAGCGACCTCCTGCACTCTGGCCGTCGGTTGCCGATGGTCGGCCCCTGTGACATAATGAGGGCAAAGGCTATCGGCACCATTTTGAATACTGGCAACTGACAGCTGGAGTGCAGGAGGTTACTCCCAGACCCCCGCTGGACTTTTGGCAAGTCTTGTGGGGGTCAGGAGGGTCCCCCCAAGACTTGCCAAAAGTCCCTGGTGGTCCAGCGGGGGTCTGGGAGTGATCTCCTGCACTCGGGCCATCAGCTGCCAGTAATCAAAATGGTGCCGATAGCCTTTGCCCTTACTATGTCACAGGGGCTACCGGTGCCATTGGTCAGCCCCTGTCACATGGTAGGAGCACAAGATGGTGCTGATGGCCATGTGACAGGGGCTGACCAATGACACCGGTAGCTCCTGTGGCATAGTAGGTCAAAGGCTATCGGCGCCATTTTGAAACTGGCAGCCGAGGGTGTGAGTGCAGGGGATGGCTCCCAGACCCCCCGCTGGACCACCAGGGAGTTTTGGTAAGTCTTGGAGGGGGGGGGGGGGGGTTTGTTTAAATCGGCGAAGATTTGTTGTATTCGTAGGGAATTGCGATATGTTTCGCTTCCCCACAAATAAGGCCCTATACGTTGCGGATTCCCAATTCGTAGGGAACAAATGCACACCCCTAACACCTGATACCCTTTTAGGGTGAAAGGGCTCTCACCAGGGGACCAAAGACCTGTGAGCCCACTCTAAACCCTAGGTGGGCAAGCACCAGTGATATATTCTGCTGCAAGAGACAATGAGGGCAGAAAATGTATCCAGTTAAACTTTGGAAGTACTTTTTGGATCTGAAAAGTGTGCAGAGGTTTATGGATCACTGCTTTCCACTGGGATTGCAATGCTGATACAGCTTGATCTCACTGACTTTTCCCTACAATAATTCCCTCCAGAAACAACAAGGATGGAAGAACAAGATTGGGCGACCCCCATCTAGATCTTGACACCTATGGGACCAGGATAGGCTGGGTGTCCCAGGAGAAAATGACTCAAGGTAGGACTTTTGCTATGACATTGGTGACCCCTCCACTAGGATTCCCAGATAGCTGCTAGGTGAGCTGTGTACAATTAAAATCACCATGGGCTCTACCAGTGGTGTAGCCAAAACAGATTTTTTTGGGTGAGTACAAGGTTAACATGGGTGGGCTGTAGGCATGCAGGTCTGAGACCTACTAGTTGGATTCTTATTGATAAATAATAGGCACTGAAGGAAGCAGGATATTGTTTCTAAGTAGTTTGCAACAGTCATTGTGCATCATGTGTGAAACTTTAAAACATTTTTCCTCAATTATTTCAAGCACTTACCAGAATTAAAAATTCCTTAGGAATCTGTATTAAATTTATTTAACATTTATTGCAGTTTATAAATGCACAAGTATATCATGTAAAAAGCAAAGAAAACAAACAGATCCAATCAATCATATAATAAAATAAAAATCAATGTATTCTTTGATTTTTTCATTAAGTCTCTTTGCAGAAAGCCAGAAATCATCATAACTACAATAAAAGTGCATTAATCATTAAAACAGGTGCAGAGCAGAGTTAGGATAATTCATATTACAACAAAAAAAAAAAAAATCAAATTCTGGTGTAATCTCAGGAGACAATATCCCTCCACTGCTATTTTCAGGCCGATACAGTACAATGCGCATCCAACCCCCCCCCCCAAAAAAAAACTAATAGCGCCCGCAACATGCAAATGCATGTTGATGGCCCTATTAGTCATTCCCGCGTGATACAGAAAGTAAAATGTGCAACAAAGCTGCACATTTTCGGGCAGATTTTAAAAGTCCTGCACGCGTAAATCCGCCCGGATTTACGTGAGCAGGGCCTTGCGCGACGGCGCGCCTTTTTTCCATAGGCCGCCGGCGCGCGCAGAGCCCCGGAACGCGCGTAGGTCCCGGGGTTTTTGAAAGGGGGCGTGTCGGGGGCGGGACCCGATGACACGGCGTTTTGGGGGCGGGGCGCTGGCCCGGGGGCGTGGTCCAGGCCTTCGGACCAGCCCCCGGGTCGGAGCACGGCGCACCAGCAGTCCACTGGCGCGCGTAGATTTACGTCTGCTTCTCGCAGGCGTAAATCTACGGACAAAGGTAAGGGGGGGGAAGGTGAGGGGAGGGCGAAAGAGAGTTCCCTCCGAGGCTGCTCGGCGCGCGCCGGCTGCCCAAAATCGGCAGCCTTGCGCGCGCCGATCCAGGATTTTAGAAGATACGCGCGGCTAAGCGCGTATCTTATAAAATCCAGCGTACTTTTGTTTGCGCCTGGTGCGAACAAAAGTATGCAAACGCGCTTTTTTAAAAAATCTACCCCTTTACTTTCAGAAATTAACGCCTACCCAAAGGTAGGCGTTAATTTCTGCTGGCACTGGGAAAGTATACAGAAAAGCAGTAAAAATTGCTTTTCTGTGCACCCTCCGACTTAATATCATGGCGATATTAAGTCGGAGGTCCCAAAAGTTAAAAATAATTTAAAAAAAAATAAAAATTAAAAAAAAAATAAAAATCGGCCTGCGGCTTAAAACCGGGCGCTCAATTTTGCTGGCGTCCAGTTTCTGAACCCGTGGTTGTCAGCGGGTTTGAGAACTCCGGCAAAATTGAGTGTTGGCTGTCAAATTCTCTGACAGCTGCCGCTCCTGTCAAAAAAAAAAAAAAGAGGCGCTAGGGATGCGCTAGTGTCCCTAGCGCCTCTTTTTTACCGCGGGCCCTAATTTGAATAATTTTTTTTTCTGAAACGCGCGCACAGGAGAGTGGCCTTTGTGCGCACTGGGAGAGCTCGCTTGCTCTCCCGCAATTTTTACTGTATCGGCCTGTTTGTGAAGAAACACAAACTCCTACAAAGTAAGATGTCTAGAACCTTGCAATACCATACAGTCACAGCACTGACTCTCAGGATTCAAATAACAGCAACCTTATGAAAAAGCAGCAATGCAAATACTACACCCAGCCTTAGAACATTAATACATCACATACTGGAATAACAGAACCAGCTGGACTACTACAGAGAAACTACACGCTAGCTAGCAGAAATACTGCTCTTCGCTCACACACAGGCAAAACAGAGACAAACTACAAATTAGAAACAGAAACCCCACAGAAAAAAATGAAATAGAAAGCTTGAGAAACTAGACTCTGATCAGTGGAATACTGAAAAAAAGAACAAAATACAAAAATATAAGAAATATACATTCCCAAAGATGGCATATTCAAATTGTTAAAATCTCAAAATAATTTTTTTTGTTACCTTTGTCTGATCTTTGTATTTTTCTAATCAATTGGTCCCAGTCTTTTTTTCCCCCACTTTTCCCTTGTAGGTCATTTCCTAATTCCTTTTCAGGGTCTCTTTTCTTCTTCTGTCTTCTTTCCTTCCTCCCTCTCAAACACACACACACACACATGCTTTATCACAGACTCCCTCACACATATAAGCTCTCTCTCATATGCTCTTCCCCCCAACACATAAACTCACATTCTACACACATACAAAATCTCTCTCACACCCCCCCACAGGCTTCTATTCTTATACAAACACACACCCCCAAGCTCCCATTCTATTCCACACCCACAGGCTCCCATTCTCAACTCCCCCCCCCCACACACACCCAGGCTCCAATTCTTACCCCTCCCCCCCAACACACACACCCAGGCTCCCATTCTCATCCCCCACCCCCATGCTCCCATTCAAGCTCCCATTCTCACCCACAGACACGCAGGCCTTTTCCATTAGGCACAGACAAATTCCTACTTCCGTGGGGATGGGATCTCATGACGGCCTTGCTTTTTCCAAGGCCCTCCTCTTCATGGTCGTGGGGATGGCATTACTCCAACAAGCCAAATTAGGTGGGCCTGAGCCTAAAGTGGGTGGGCCATGGCCTACCCAGGCCCACCCATGGCTACACCACTGGGCTCTACCCATAGATCTGAATAAAGGACACCTATCTAAATCATTAATGTACAGTCAGATATAAATTTAGACTTCTGGAAAATGGACTTTAAGATCTGTTTACCAATCAGTAAACTTTTATTTAACTGCCATAGCCTGGTCCTGTATGATTTGTCCCAGCCTCTCACCTCATGAGATACACCTACGCACACACACACACAGACACACACACACACACAGAGCAGCACATAGTCTTGACCACAAGCGAGAGCTCCCCCCACATATAAAGAATCCCCCCAGGGATTGAGAGGCAAGCGTGAGATGGAATTGGCTAGCTGGAGCAGCCCCTTAAGAGAAACAAATTAGTTTCTATGTGCTTGGGGTTAAAACCTTGCTATGGGTTACAATAGTATGGGTGTGTATGACCACCCTGGGTTTCTGCCTATGGTGGTGGTATAATTCCATCTTAACCAGTCAATTGTTCTTCCAACAGTTTTTCTCAGGCAGTATGTCCACCAAGATGAACAAACACTGCACAGTTTGGAATGCAAGAAAGCCTTGGCCTTCTACCCAGAGTGGACTGAAACCTACAGAAAATCCACCCAGTTTTTTTTTTGCTTCTTTTGTCACAAGCAACCTGGGGATTGCCGTTACCAAACAGACTATATCTAATTGGCTAACAGACTGCACCTCGAACAAGTTCCAGCGGACAAACTGGCCAAACCTCCTGCCGCGCCTGCATCCCTGTCCAAACAGTAGTGAGATGTGAGTGAGTGGAGAGCACTCCGTACTAGGGATGTGAATCGTTTTTGAACGATTAAAATTATCGTCAGATAATTTTAAAATCGTTCTAAATCGTTAGAGTGCACGATACAATACAAATGCCCCCGATTTATCGTCAGGGGCATTTGTATTGTATCGTTAAATAGGGCACGGGAATTATTTGGGGGAGGGTGGGAAAACCGGCACACCAAAACAACCCCTAAACCCACCCGACCCTTTAAAACCAATTCCTTACCCTCCCCCACCCTCCCAACCCCCCCCAAAATGTTAAGTTACCTGGTGGTCCAGTGGGGGGGGGGGGTCCCGGCCGCGATCTCCCGCTCTCGGGCCATCGGCGCCATTTTGGCTGCCACTAATTAAAATGGCGCCAATGGCCCGATAAAAAAAAAAACCCACCCAACCCTTTACATCGACCCCCCCCTCCCGACCCCCCCCAAAACCTTTTAAAATTACCTGGTGGTCCAGGGGGGCCTCGGGGAAAGATTTCCCGTTCCCAGGCATCAGGTGTTCTAAAAAAAAAAGTGGCACCGATGCCCCTTTGCCCTTACCATGTGACAGGGTATCCGTGCCATTGGCCGGCCTCTGTCACATGGTAGGAGCACAGGATGGCCGGCGCCATCTTTACTCATCAGCCCCTATTATACTATACTCTATAATAGGGGCTGATGAGTAAAGATTGCCGGCGCCATCTTTAAAGATGGCTCCGGCCATCCAGTGCTCCTATCATGTGACAGGGGCCAGCCAATGTCACCGATACCCTGTCACATGGTAAGGGCAAAGGGGCATCGGCACCATTTTTTTTTAGAACAGCTGATGCCTGGGAACGGGAAATCTTTCCCCGAGGCCCCCCTGGACCACCAGGTAATTTTAAAAGGTTTTGGGTGGGTCGGGAGGGGGTCGGGTCGATTTTTTTTTTTTTAGCGGCGCAGGCCTCCCTAAAAAAAAAAAATTAGCGATGTGAATTGGAATCGTTTCTGATTCCAATTCACATATCTTAACGATCAGATTCCCCCCCCCCCCCCCCCCCCTAGCCAAATCTGATCATTAAGACAATCTGGCACACGATTCACATCTCTACTCCGTACCACAGCCATCTCCTCCATGGGAACTGATTAGAGGTGAGCCATCCACACTGCAATGGCTTGGGCAGAGTGAACCGGCCAGAGCTCAATCTGGAGATTTGGCCAGTTTGTCCGCTGGAATTTGTTTGAGGTGTAGAACCCAACTCCTTTCCTTCTTAAGGCCCATTGTTTTTATTCCTGGCTGCCCCTCATAGATCTGGAGTATAGAAATGGAAACCAGGCTTGTTGCCCACAAAAATGTTGCTGTGCTTGTTGGCACTTGTTGTTTTCCTCTTTTTTTCATTGGGAAGAGCTTGCAGCTAAGAATTCCCCATGTGTGAAAATTGCCATCCTGCTTGTCCTCGGAGAAAGCGGACTTGCTTAGCTGCAACAGGTGGTCTTTGAGGGCAGCAGGATGTCAGTCCTCCCAAAACCCACCCAACTTCACTGTGAACTTGGTTTCACTGATTTTTGTTTTATTTTTATTGCTAAATGTAAGACCGAAGGGACCCCATCTGGATGTGTGGTATAATGGCATGCGAGGACATGGCCCAGTGAGGTTCAGTTAAACTTCTAGAAACATTGACTTAAGTTTTCCAGGCCGGGCTCCACTGGATGATTTCATCCATGTGTAAGGACTGACAACCTGCTGTCCTTGGAGAACCCCTGTTACAGGTACGCAACTCTGCCTTATTCAGGGGCAATGAACCGCACTGATGTAGCTTTTCAAAACTATACTGCCAAAGCTGAAAATGCTTCCGTTTTAATCAATGTTATGAAACCTTTTGACTAATTCTAGAATATGAATAAAGCTCAGCATCATCCACTTGAATAGTGCTCACTGAAACGTACATGTTAGCTCCCCAGCATCATCAAGATTTTTTCTTTTTTTTTTTTTAATCAAAATAAAGTGCTCTTCTTTATGTAAAATCTCAATAAGATCTGAAACATGCAAACTAGCACTATAAATAATTTCTGAGGAAATAAATAAATAAAAAGAAAAGAATAAAAATATTTTATTTTGCATCTTTCCTTTCCCCCTTCACTCTCCTCAGATAGAACAGTGCAAGGGGTGGCCAACTCCAGTCCTCGAGAGCCACAAACAGGCCAGGTTTTCAGGATATCCACAATGAATATGCATGAGATAGAGGCAGTGCATGCAAATCTCTCTCATGCATATTCATTGTGAATATCCTGAAAACCCGACCTGTTTGTGGCTTTTGAGGACCAGAGTTGGCCACCCCTGCCGTAGTGAATTGAGGAGCCTCAGAAACCAAAAAGGAGCACTAAGGAAGAGACATCAACAAATTGGATGCCTTTTTATTGGACTAATATTTCTTGTCTACCCTTGGGATTTTTCTTAATTCCTGTAAGCATTAAGAGGGTCATTTTGTAACTGCCCGCATGGTTTTAAACTTTTTATCCACATACTTTACATCAGCTATGAAAGGCATAGCATGCACACTTTTCCTTTGAAGCTTATTCCACCCAAACCACCCTGTACGCAGTTATGCCTTCTAATGTGTGCGTGTGTAGATTTTGTTCTTGAAAAACTGCACACATATTTTTGTAAAACGTATGTAACTCCATCTCCAGGTGCGGATCGCTACCCGATAGGGCCATAAAAGAATTTGTTTCTCTTCGGGGCTGGAACCTCTCACCAGCTAACTCTCTCACAGATTCTTACTCCCAGGGCCGGATCCTTTGTGGTTGAGAGGGGAAGATTTACTTCCAGGGCCCAATGTGACAGGGGTGACTCTTATTTGTATTCCTTGGAAGGGAGAAATCTTTCCCCACACCGGGGATACTATGAGTGTCCAAAAATCAAAGTATTTACTGATGGGTAATCGGGTGAAAAATGGCACAAATTCAGCTCAAATCTTTCAGTTTCCACAGGTGGCTGTTACAGTTCGATTTCTTCCTATCTGTGCAAGGGTCTCTTTACTTTGATCCAGGGACAAGGGAAACACTCGCCATCTAGGGCGTGAATTAATGAGGTTCCCAGGTGGACAGATATCCATCACAGTCTCTGCACACTATCCTCAATTATCTCGCTTCCCAGGGGCGTAGACTCTGCGTGGGGGTCCTCCGATGTAACTCACAGTTTTCCTCAGCTCTCAATCTCACTCCCTTTCATAGATCCCGAGCTGGGAAGGGGGCCTGGAACACACAGCTTTCGATATTCCTTCACCAGGGTAGGAAGAAGAGGTAGCTAAAGTCTTCCTCCCAGAACAAAAATGTCTTTAAGCCCAAAACACTGATATTGAGACTGGAGTTTCTCTTTGCTTCGGGTTAGCACCTCTAGGGCAGGTCTTCCCTCTCCCTGGACCCCGTGCCCAGGGAGAGACCCTGATGTCTCACAAGGATCCTACCACAAAAAAAACTGTAAAAACCCAGAGGGAAAATCCCAACCAGCCAGGAAGTGATCTGGAAAAGGAAAAACCCTCCCAACCCTGGTCATTCTCCCCCAAGCACAGTTTGCCTGGCTCTTCTGACGGGGCCTGGAGAACCCAACTCAGAACAGACTCCACACTACCACCTAACTCCAGCTCAAAGCTGCCCTGCACCCCCAGAGCTCACTCTTTCAAGCTGCATTTGTTAACTCCCAGGGGGGCGGGCCATCCCAGCACCCTCAAATGGAGCGGCTGCATTTAAAATGTTACCTCCCCTATTTCCAGCTTACACAAGAATGATTTCTGAATATAGGACTACCCAGGGCTTGACGGTGTCGTAACCAGAGGGTCCATCACACATAAAAGAATGCATGGAATTCTGAACCCCGCCCACAAGAAGCCTACGCACAGGTGCAGGTGCCCACTTTATAAGCACAGTGGACGGGCAGTTTCGTAAAAGCCCGTTTTCATAGGTAAAGCACTGTTTTACCCTTGGAAATGGCTTTGAAAACCATCCTTAAACCGAAACTGCAGAAGTTTACCTCTCAGTTTCAAAACCATGCAGAAATGCTGCTTTAAGATGATATATCTTTTCTGTCAGCCATTCCCCCCCCCCCCTCCCCCCTCCAATTGTTTCATTTGAATCCAGGGGAAATAAAATGAACCTAAAAGATTAATGATTTCTGAGTGGCTTTGGGTTATCAACACTACTATGTCAAGCTTTAAAAAAACATTATCATAATGGAGTAGAAAAATAGACCTGCAGATGCAATGAATTAATAAAACTGTAAAGAGATAAATTCTGCTGCAACACTGACTTGAAATCAATGTCACTAGATGTGCTGTGAAAGTAATTAAAATGCAGAAGTAATGATCTGAAACAACTAGCCTTCTTTTCAGAATCGCACTGCTGTAGAAAACTACTAAATGTAAATGTCTTGCCTCTGGAGAAGTTGTCTCCTGACTTTAGATGCACAATATACAAGTACTGTTTGCTACCTGGTGGAACTTACTTTGGAAAAGGACTCAGAGACAGATGGACATGCATTAAACCAAGGGACATTTGTTTCTGATTTCATCAAAATTCTTAAAAACTTGCAACAGTTAGCAGAGAGCCACTTAAACAAAGAAATGTGGAGTTTCAGGATGAAAGGCAATGCTGTGGGCTAGTTGCCTAATTTCAACAATAAACTACCCTACAAAAAAAAAATGAGGACAACGTCAAAGAATAAGGGTAGCGAGAAAAATGCCATTTTCCCACATTTTCTAATAAGTATTTAAAAATTCCTTGAAATACAGTGTCAGCCTCCTTTGAGTCTCACCATGCCTTTTAAAGTTGCTTAAAATCACTTTCAAATGCATTCCATGATAAATGAAGACAGTTGCTTTTGCAATATAACATTTATTTTAAATTTTGTTTTCAGGCAGAAGCATGCAAGAAAGTTAGAGTAATGAAACAAAACAAATGCACAGCCCTACAAGAGATGCAGGCAGACAGCCAAGTTTTAGTTAGGGCATCTTGTACCGAACCTGCAGTGGAGTTAAACTGCTCTTGGTGTTCAATGTTTAATAAGTTAAACATCTACCCCTGCAGTAGATATCAGATAATCTCAGTTAGCAGAAACATTTGAAAGAAGAACAGTTACACACACACACACACACACACACACACACACTCAGAGCCCAAAAGATGAGAGCAAGCTGGCAGCTTCCTAAGGGGCAAATGCAATACAGTACACTCAACCGAACGCACTGTCAGGCCAATACAGAACGGTGCGCTCGTTTAGCCCCCGTTTGGCCGCGCGTTTTAGACATGCTATTATTACCCCTTATACTCTAAGGGGTAATAGTGCGTGGAAAACACGTGGTCAACCCCAGCCACGAAACTAATAGCACTCATCACATGCAAATGCATGTGAATGAACCTATTAGTAAGTCACTCGAAATACAGAAAGTAAAATGTGCAGCGTTAACCATAGACGGCACAGGGTAAGTGTACAGAAAAGCAGAAAAAACTGCTTTTCTATACACCTTCCGACTTAATATCATAGCGACATTAAGTTGGAGGCCCCAAAAATGGAAAAAAAATTCTGACCGCCAGTCGGCGGGTTTGAAAATGGACGCTCAATTTTGCCGATATCCATTTTCCGAATCCATGGCGGTCAATTGTCGGACACGCTGACAGCCACCACTTCCGCTAATAAGGAGGAGGCGCTAGGGACACCTCCTTATTAGCACCGGCCCTAATTTAAATACAGAATCGCGCGCCCAGGAGAGGTGCCTGAGCAAGCGTCAGGAGAGTGGGCTCTCAACATGTAGCCCCGCTCTCCCGTGGGTTTTTGAATTGGCCTGTCTATAACCCACAGTCGGACGCGGGTTGAATAGGCCATAATGAATCCCCTAATGAAATAAGGGGATTAGCGCCTATTCAAAGCGCATCTGACGTGGAGTGAGTCTAATAGCGCTAATCACATTCAAATGAATGTGATTGAGGCTATTAGCATTCACTCCAGATGCAAAAGAAATGTGTGTCTAAAACGCACATTTAACCCTCAGCAATTAACACTTGCCTGGAGCAGGCATTAATTGCTGAGCACTCCTTAAACCAGTACAGAAAAGCAGAAAAAACTGCTTTTCTGTACTGCTTCCTACTTAATATCGTTGTGATATTAAGTAGCAGGAAAATCAAAATTAAATAAAGTTAAAAAATAGAAAAAAAACCCCACTGGCAGTCGGGTGCAGGAAACAGACGCTCGAATGACAAGCGTCCGTTTCCTGAACCCCCTGGCTGTGCAGCATTTAGGAAAACAGACGCCGATAAACTCTGTCTGTTTTCCTTATCGGCGGACCGCCATCGCCGATCGGGTTCTCGTTAGCAAGGAGGCGCTAGGGGTGCGCAAGCAACCCTAATGCCTCCTTACTAACACGACCCCCTAATTTAAATATTGCATGGCGCCCCCCTTGGGGGCATTAAGAAAGCGGGCACTGACTGTTCAGCACCCACTTTCTGTGCATATTTATTGCATCGGCCCCCAAGAGCTTTCTCCCAACTGAAAGTCTCTGTAGGAAATAAACTGTCCCAGGCATTTCTGAGTGAAGGGATCAATATGTATAGAGAGAAAGATAGAGCAAACAGAACAGACCCAATGGGAAGTTCAGAAATATTCAAACAATAACCAATCAGGGCAGGAAACTTAAAACCATGCAGAAAAATCTAAGCTGTGCAATATCACAAGGTGGCATTAGGTGGCAGCATAATAAACAAACATACATACACTTTGGAATTTTCAGCATATTTTTAAGTGTGCTCTTTGTTTGTCGATAAGCATGTATCTCAACATGCTTATCGACATCTTACTGCTCTGCTGAATGTCAGTTTGCATTAAAAATTAGACAAGCTCATAATTTAGAGAGGGATTGAGTGGCTGCGGACAATCATGCCTTCTTCCAATTCCCCCAGCACAGATTGACTGAAAAGGCTGCTTTACAGGCTAGTTTAACATAAGATCTGACATTTTACCCCAGCTTGAATACACCATAAACCACATAAAAATATCTAAAGTCAGTTAACAGGAAAATATATGGATTTGATGATGTATAAACTACTTCTCACTGAAAGGAATTAATAGCACAGTAGTATGGATGTACAGACCCTATATTTTCATTTCATTTTGGTTTTTTTTATTTCAAGCTTTTTTTTTATTTGGGTTTTGGTTCATTTAATGTTTATTTTGATTTGATTCGATTCATTTGTCAAACTGAAATTAAAAAACAAAAAACTGAAGCAGAACTGGGGCCCCGTTCTTGGTTACCAGAAACAATTGAATGAAGAACAGTTAAACACACTCTACATGAGAAAGTCCCAAAAGTAGCCAAACAGGTTGATGAAACTGATAAAAACTGTAATAAGTTTATCTGGAAGTTGACAATAGCTGTGGGTTAATAGTAAATAAGAGGAGAAAAGATATTGCCCCTCCAAGCATAAGACCTGGCCCTGGTTTATTGTCAGGGATGGGAGATCAGAAGGGCCAGGGGAGGCCCCAGGATGGACCCAGTACTCAAGGGAGCGGCAAGTTGGGGTGAGGTGGGCTCTGGGAGGCTATTTATTTACTTTGATTTTTAAACGTGTTTTGTGAATAAACAAAAATTTCAAATATTTTCACATATATTTTCTGACTCGTTTATTTTTGGTTCGTTTCAATCAAAACAAACCTAAAAATAGACCTTTTCCAATCAAAAACGCCCCATTCACTTACAAAACAAATGCACATTCTTAGACAGCACCAATGGGCAGACACAAAGGAGATGGCTGGGTGAAACCAGCGCGGTACCAGTCCATCAACTTCTTTTGCGAGACCAATATTCAAAGAGTTTGCCTGCCTAACTTTGGAGTCAACCAGACAAGATCTGAATATTTCCTTCTGCTCCTTCTTTATGTCTCGTCAGGTTTTTCCCCACATGCACAGCTTACCAGGGCAAAAAGAAGCGGCTCAGGGTCATCCCCAGGGTGCGCTTTCACTTTGAGCGAGCAGTGCTGTTATTTAGCCCTGCCTGGATATGGTTAGCTGGTTATGTCTGGACAGCAAAATATCTGCACTACAATTATGTGGATAACTTTACCAGCAGAAGACCGATCCGGGCACGTTCCACTGACTTATCCGATTAAAATTATCTGGGTAACTTTACCTAAACAATTATTCCTCTCCCCAGCTTACTTAATATATGCCTCTTTGCTTCTGCGTGTCTAGCCATTAACAGATGTTTCTACCATGCTGTCTTTTCTGAATCATGCTTCTTAAATAAATCCCATGCCAGTAAATAGTGCTGTGCTGACAACATTAGAAAGTGAGATCCCATTTACTGTGCCTAGAGAGCAGGTGGCAAATACATCTTCCTCCCTGTGACACATTCTTCTTTCCAAAGAGCCTCCTTGAGAAGAAAGTTTTGATGGGCTGATAGGAGTGGCTCGATAGTAGTGCTATGCATGTCCATGGGTCTTTCTGACAAGCTATGCAGAAGTGGTCTAAAACTAAACTAGCAACGGGATCTAGTAAAGTTCTGATAGAAATGTAGATGATCTATGCAGGGGTGGGGGGGGGGGGGGGGGAACGACCTAGGAGGCTGGATGTTCAGACAACAGCTTTGTGGTTAGACATGGAAAGGAAGTGGTACAGGGTATGAACCAAAAAGCTGATCTTCTATGCTCATCTAGCCAGGATGGTGGACTACTAAGGAGGAAGTCAACAAAAATTGTCCGGGATGAAGAGAGATAACTTAAAATCAGTCATGCTCTATCGCTGTCAGATGTGACTCAGGATTACCCTAGATCAGGGATCACCAACTCCAGTCCTCCAGAGCCACGTACAGGCCTGAATTTCAGGATATTTACAATGTATGTGCATGAGATAGATTTGCATACACTGCCTCCATTGTATACAAATCTATCTCATGCAAATTCATTGTGAATATCCTGAAAACAAGGCTTGTTTGTAGCTCTTGAGAACTGGAGTTCGCCACCCCTGCCCCAGATCAACACCACTTCTTTCACATCTCAATTCTTCCTACTAAACCTCTTCTGCCTGATTCTAACCATCCCCAACCTCTTATTCTACCTTCCATGGCTGTACTGTCCTAAGTCAAAGTCTCTTATCTATCTGGACTAGACTGCAAGCTCTAAAGAGCAAGGACTATCTATTGTAAAGTGCTTTGTACATCTGGTAATGTTATACTATACAAATAACAATAATGATGATAATTTATTTGAAACTTTTTATATACCGGCATTAGTATGCAAACATCATACCGGTTCACATGTAACTAAAAGGTTGAAAGTACATAATATTTCTTTATCACTATGAACAGAAATAACTGGGCAGACTAAATGGACCAATGTTTGTTTTTCTGCTGTCATATAATATAGGTTTGATTCTGAACTCAAGGTCTTTCACCCCCTGGGTTTGGGGATGGCAAAGAGGCAGTTTTTATAACCCCTGAAGAGAAAGGAGGCATAGTCATCACTGGATTTAGGGCCTATGAGTCCAGAGCTCCAGAAGGCAGCCTAGGCCCCTGATCTAGAACTGTCGCTGTAATGACCAGACTAAAGTTAATTGGGAAGGGATATACATATCTATCTCCCATGAGTTGGATGCGGCATATTTGATGGATTGTTTGGTGCACCATATGCCATGCGTGCATTGCATTCCCAAGTGGAAAAATTGCTAGAGGCCCCGTCACCCAGGATGATGAGTGTGGCTGCTGCTTGAGACCATGCTGGTCCTCGTACAATCCCAGAGTGGTAGAGGAAGCTGTCCCAGTGGGTTTGTTTTTTTTTCGGATCTTTTACCTTTTAGAATGGCTTTGAAAACCTTTAGAGGAGATTTTGCATGGTACCATAAAGAACTACTAGCAAAACAGGTGTAAAAGCTTTTACCAGCTTGCCTGATAATGCTTTAGGGTCTGGCGTTGCATTATTGCTATTGTTATATTATTGTATATGTTGTTCATTGTGTGTTGGCTGAAATGTTTGTGTTTATATTGTAAGCCACCCCGAGCAGCTTTGTAAGTATGGAGTAAATTTCCAAATAGGTAAAAACAGGGGAAAAATTCCTGGGTAGCTGTGAATGAAGTCTCATGGCACCAGAGCACAGCCCGGGTTACAAATAAACTGGAAGACAGAATAAGCAAATACAAACTATGGGGTCCAAAAAAAAAAAAAAAAAAAAAGGTTTTTGATGATCAGACAATCTTTCATTTTATGTTCGGATTGTACCTTAAATTGCAAATTGCGAAAGTGCATCCTTCCTCTCATGTATCTACTGTGTAATTGACAAACCACAAAATCATTTCAGCATCAGAGTGTCAAATGGATATAAAATGGGCAGCCAGGACATCACTCGTTCACATCCACCCTTTTACCTTTCCAACAATATACAGACAACAGTTTGGGTTTAACAGGGCCGCAGCTTTAATAACACACCAGGGAGAGACGAGCCCCGCAATTAACATTCAACAAAATCCCATAACCATCCGCCACTCCCCCAGCAAGACAGTCAGCACCAGCCACGCGGTTCATCATTCCAGACCTCACACCCAGTTCAGACCCCCGCCACCTCCCAGCAAGGAGCCCGTACCCGACAACGGCCCCCAGTTGTCAACAAATACAGAATTGTAACAGGAATAAATCGTAACACAACACAAACATGGCTCGGGCCATCCACCTCAACAACTCCACCCCCCCCCCCCCCCCCGCTGCGACAAACGATCCCCATTACAATAACACAAAGAAGAAGGGCGGGTGGGAGGGACGCGACCAAGCCGGCTGCAGCGACGCCAGAGAGCGTCTGAGCTGGCGTCGCACAGCTCGGGGAACTCCTCCTACCTCTGCTGACCTCAGCCTGGCTGGCCAATCAGAGCCAGCCAGCACTACAGCAGCCCCTGCGGCTGCCCAATCCTGGGCCTTACTGCCCGGGGCCTATCTGCTCCAGCTTCTCTCTGTTCTCCCCCCCCCCCCCCCCCGCCCCTCTTGACCTCTAACCGCTTCCTGTCCTTCCTGTGACCCTCTGCCTAACCGCCCCCCACCACCAGAATCCTGGGCCTGCTCCCCGAATGTATCTGGCACCACATTACTTTGGCAGACCGGACACTAGGTCCGGTCGACCTCCCACAACTTTCAGTCATAACAAACTGGCCTTGGATTCAGCTGTCATACTATAATTTAAAGATTCTGCTGTCTCCTCCTTCTCTATCCATTATCCTCTTAGAAATGGATAATACACATTAAACCAATTTGAGTGCAGACTTGTAATACATGCAAATTTCATGGTCATGACCACACATAAAGGTATGAACAAACCTTACTCTAAACAAAAAAACTAACCATTTTATGTAGCTTAATTTACCCAAAGCAGCTTAAGGGTGAACTCCCTGTTAAGCACACACCATAATTGTAAAATTTTATATCAGATCTGTGGCATGTCAGCTGTGCAAAATATGCCCAGTTAAACAATGATAATTCGTTGCATATCAAAGGATAATGTTTCCTTTGTAGATATTAAAACTCATGCTACTATAGCTACTTAATTATTTATATGCAGACATCAAACTTCCTTGGTTCTCCGTTAAATATTACACCTGTTTTGCTAGTAGTTCTTTATACCACCATACAAAATATTCCCTAAGTTGAAGCAGCCCCTTTAGCTAAAATCTGGGACTGTACTTTGACCATCGGTGGCCTGCTTTAGTGCAACTCGCTACCTGAAAATTTATGAGATGAGCCTTGTTTAACTTTATTCAAGAAGCATTTAAAATTGTTATTATACATCCAGGGTTTTAAGCAGCAAATCCTATTAGTTTCAGGTATTGCTAGTCATGCTGACAAGGTAGTGGCTCATTTTGTTTTATTTTTCATCTTTGTTGTTACCATTTTTAGTACAATTTGTATTTTAATTTTATCTTTAACAATTTTATTTACTGATTTAGTTATTGTTTAGAGATTTGTCTTTAATTGTATTATTTGTTTAGGTTTCCGGCCTTCATTTGTGTTTCTATTTTATGAATGTTTTGATTTGTAACCAGTGCTGAAACATAGATACTGCTGGCTATAAATAAATAAATGAAATCTACAGCAAGAGCTGTCTAGATTCATCCAGTGTTAACAGTTCAGTACTTACTCTGAATACACATAATACAAGTCTGAATTTTACATCTTTTATCTACTTCCTTTCAGGCATTTAAGCACGCTAAATAATGTTCTCATTCCAATTCTTTCAGGGAAACTAAAGTTAATTTTTCACTTCCTTAAGATGATCATGATTGATATGCTTGCTCAGTGAGATGGTATCAGAACAAATGTTTTCTGAAACAGTTTACAAGAATACAGAGTTCATTTCTACAATTTGTTCTATCAGTAAAAGTGTGGCTTTTAAAAAAACAAGATAGCATTATAAAAAGGACAGATTTTGCAATAGAGATTGAGCTCAGGGATGGGAAGTGACTTACTCAAGGCTCAGACAAAAGGAGATAATACTTGACTTCATGTCCTTCGAGGTTCTCCATGAACAGAGTTTGACAGACATGTAACGTTTCTCAGATACAGGCAGGATTATGAACACCAGCCTACACATAACACTAGACAAATTTGATTTCAAGTCCCCGAGAATGAAATGCTATTTTGCGGTAAAACATTGCACCAGTAAGATATCAATTGAAACTCCATTTAAAAAAAGAGCCTTGTGGCACAATAAGCCTAGAATTATCACTTGAAAAATCAGTACACAGCTGTCTTGGTTAATCAGATTTTGAAGCCCTGGGAATTTATTTTGCTAATCACCATAGCCCAGTTGGCTTCACTTAGGAAGAAAATCAATGTATTTTATACACAGCTCTAAACTCCATTGATTTTAGAATGCTCCTCTCAGTTCAGTTTTAATATATTAAAGCTAGGTACAAACTATTGCCCCAACTATGTAATTGCTTATTTAGGATGGTGGCTTCCTCTTACTCATGAAGTGATTGGATTGGCAATGGCATCATGGATTTAATTTACTGCAGAGTAGTGGTGGTAGCAGCATGGGCTAATGTGCAATTAACATGGTGTGCCGCATGCCATACTGTGACACATTACATTAAATGCAATCGAGAATTCACTATTCTTCTTAGGAACACTTAAGTCTTACCATGGTAAATTAAATCATGCTGTACAATAGCATATGTAATCACAAAATATCACAACAAATTTGCGATTAACCCATGTTGCAACCATACCTTCTAATATGCTATTAACATTGAAACAAAGGAAGCAAAAGTTAAAGCATTTTCCGTCACCCTTGAGTAGAAGATTATATTTATAAATACTAGTCATCCACTAACTAAAAGTACCTGGCCACTAAAGTTATCAGTTGTTTATACCAAATTAAATGTAATAACAGTACATGATTGCAGAAAAAGACCAAAATGGCCCATCCAGTCTGCCCAGTTGAGATTCATCCTCTTGATAGATGTGAATAAAAAAATTCCCAAATGCAACCCAACACCAGTTCTCCCCCTGGGTTTTACATCTTCCTCTCATATCTGCCCAAGCATGGCTAACTCCTTCCAGTCTGTTGACCTCCCCATGCCTTATTTGACCCTGATAAACTCATACCACTGCTGTTGCCTCTTCGTGCAGGTTATCCCAATATACTTCATTTCTATTCTCTTTGCACTATGGATCCTCTGTGCTTATCTCATGCATTTTTTTAAATTCTGCTACTCCTTTTGTCTCTACCATCTCCTCTGAGACCGTATTTCCAAAAAGACAGAGCAGCTAGAGGCAATTCAGAGAGAGGCAACCAAAATGGTGTAGGAACTGTACCAAAAGCCATATAAGATGAGACTTAAGAACCTAAACATGTATATCCTAGAGGAGAGGAGAGACAGGAGGGCATCCACCACCCATTTTGTGAAAAAATAATTTTCTGACGTTTCTGAGTCTTCTTCCTCATAGCTTCACATCTTGACACATAGTTCTACAGTTTCCCTTCTGTAGAAAAAGGTTTGTCTCTTGTGCACCATTAATACTTTTTAGGTATTTAAATGTCTCTCTCATATCCCTCCTGTCTCTCCTCTCCTCTAGGATATACATGCTTAGGTTCTTAAGTCTCATCTTATATGGCTTTTGGTACAGTTCCTACATCATTTTGGTTGCCTCTCTCTGAACTGCCTCTAGCTGCTCTGTCTTTTTGGAAATACGGTCTCTGGAACCGAACACAGTATTCCAGGTGAGGCCTCCCCAATGACCTATATAAAAGCATTATCACCTCCTTTTTTCTGCTGATTACACCTTTCCCTATGCACTCAAGCGTCTTCCTGGCTTTGATTACTGCCTTATCGCACTATTTCACTATCTTTATCTCATCAGACACTGTTACCCAGAGGTCTCTCATGGTTAGTGCACATCAGCTCTTCACCTCCCAATGTGTACCACTCCCTCAGATCTTTGCATCCCAAATACATGACTGCACTTTTTCACATTGAGTGAAAAGCTGCCAAGCATTTGACCACTTCACAAGCTTTTTTACCTTCTCAGTCTGTCTACTCCCTTAGGGGTCTCCACTCTGTTGAGCTATGTGTCATCTGCAAAAAGGCAAGCTTTTCCTTCTAATCCTCTGCAGTGTCCTTCACAAAGATATTGAACAGAACTGGCCCAAAGACCAATCCCAGAGTCACTCCAGAGTGAGTTCCATTTGCTACTCCCTCTGCCATCTCTTACTCAACCAGTTTACAATCCAGTCCACTACCTGGGAACCCACTCCTAAACTACTCAGTTTATTTATGAGCCTCCTATTGGGGATAGTATCAAAAGTGTTGCTTAAATCCAAATAAAGCACATGCCCTCTGTCTCTGGTCATCCAATCCAAAATTATCAATCGGATTTGCTGATTATGATCTCCCTCTGGTAAAGCTATACTGCCTTGCATCCTGCAAGCCACTGGCTTGTCGATACTCCACTATCCTTTCAGCAAGGTTTCCATTAATTTTCACACCATTGAGGTCAGATTAACCTTTTATGAAGAGAGATGGCATCTGCCCTTCTCCAGTCCCACAGGACCACCCTTGTCTCCAAAGACCTATTGAACAAATCCCTCAGTGGACCCACCAGAACCTCTTTGACCTCCATTAATAACTTGATATGCATTACATCCGGCCCCATGGTTTGTCCAACTTCAGTTTTGTTAATTCCCGCCACTCTTCTCTATAAATGATGCGGTATCATGCAAGAATGGTCTTTTTCTACACTCTTCTTTATGGAACACAGAATAGAAGTATTTGTTTAGCATTTTGGTGTTTTCCTTCTCTCTCTCTGTTTTTTCTTTTTCTGATCTCAGTCTTACAATTGCACCTTTGGTCTTCCTTCTTTTGCTGATATGCCTGAAACAAGCCTTGCCACATTGCTTTAACTCGTTAGCTTTTTTTTTTTTAATCTTCCATACGTGTTTTTGCCATTCTTTTCCCGCCTCTTTCAGTTTTACCAGATATTTCTTCCCTGTGTTCTTGTTTTTGAGATCCTTTGTATTTTTTTTGCCCTTGTTTTTTCGGCCATTTTCTTGGTAAACTGATTTCCTTTTTTTGATGTTTTTATTTACTTTCTGGACATAAACATTTGTTGCTTTTACTCCAGCTCCTTTTAGTTTAGTCCATTGTCTTCCACTTCACCTATCTGCTCCGACCCTGCCAGAGCCAAAGTTAGTATTTTTGAAATTCAGGGCTTTGAACATTGTGTGGCTTCTCTCCGTCTTATCGCAAACCAGACTGATCACTACTGGTGGGCAGGTGGGCAGATACCCAGACAGAGACACTGTCTCTATTCACAAGTACTAAGTCTAGCATAGCTTCTTCCCTTGAAGGCTGCATTACTATTTGTCTGAGAAGAGTATCTGGAGTCCCAGATCTCTCTATTTCTAATCAAGTGTGCCAGCAAGATACTCCAATCGACATCCAATAGGTTAAAAATCTCCCACCAACTATCATTCTCCTTCACCAACATCTTTTGTATTTTTTCCTCAGTTTCAATCAGTCATTTATTCAGTTCTTCTGCCCAAGTGGGAGTAAACCACACCAGTGTAGATAGAAGTGCCATCTCTCTTATCCAAGTCAGCTCAGAACACCTCCTCCTTTCCCCAGATACTATGCAGTTCCATTGCTTTGATATTATTTTTAATATAAAGTGCTTTTACTGCCAACTTTGTCTTTCCTAAATAGATTATAACCTGGTACCGCCACATCTCATTCAATCCCATTACACATTCCTTCTGTGTAAAATCATTTTAATAAGGCCTAATAATTGTAGACTAGGGCACGATTTCCCAAACTTGCCCTGGTGATCCCACACCACAATAAACAAACATGAGATAACTTTGCATATATTGGGGATTCAATGTGTGTAAATATACCTCATGCATATTCATTGTGGCTGTCCTGAAAATCTGACCAGTTCTCTGTGGTTACCAGTGTAGGTTTGGGGAGCCCTGAACCAGGGGGCTTTCATTTCCAAAGTCTGTGCTATTTGCTTAATTGTAGGTCAAAAATTTGCTCTGGTAAATGTGAAATTGCTGTACTGCCCATGATAGTTTATTTAGTGTTCATTCTGTTTGCTACTTGAGGTTTTAACCCCCAGAGGTTTACTCTTTCACATAAATGTTTAAACTCCTAAATTTCACAGAATGGGGCACATTTTTTTTTTTTAATACAGGTAATTGTACTCTGTGTTTATGGAAATCAAAATCTAAAGAGAAAAAGAGAAGCCTTGGATAAGTTGGCGCCATTCTGAATTTCGGGGCTTGTAGGTCAGGAGTAATTTGACATTACCCCGTCCCACTGACCTTCCTCGGGTAAGGTAGGATGTGGGAAGTTTCGAGGACAGGCCCCTTTTTTTTGGGAAGCTGGATGAGGAGTAGGGTTTGTTCAGGGGGGAGGGGAAAATTGACATCCTTTCTTTGGGGGGGGGGGGGGGGGGGGGCAGTTTGGTGATGAGAGGGTCTAATCTCAGGGCTTCCTGTCTACCGGTGTCTTGCAGTGGGGATGATGGAGGGGGCAAAGAGTACTGTCAGGCATGTTAGTCAACTTTCCCCAACAGGATCAGCAAACTACAGCTCATGAGGTGTAATTTAACTTTTCCTGGCTTAACTTGGATCACAAGGTTTATTGTGATCCGTCTTAAGCCACTTTAACATTTACTACCTGGTGATTACTACCCTTACTCAATAAGTCTTCACACGGTTAATGCAACTCTAACATTGCTCTCTGCTTCAAAGGCAAGGGGAAATGTGGAAGAGAGGATTTGCATTCAGGCAACAACCAACAAGAACTGAACTACACAGACTGGGTAAACAAATAAGCATGGGGTAGCTTGCTTTCTGAGGCGGTTACTACCCTAATCCAATTAAGCCCGATACTTCACTTTGAATGCATATATAGCATTGCTCTCTGCTTCAACGGCAGGGGGAAATGTAGAAAAGAGGATTTATATTCAGAAAACATCCAACATAGCATTGATCTGTACAGTCTGGGTAAATAAGCATCGGGGTAACTGCTTGAAGCGACGGTTACTTCCCTTAACCATTAAGCCCTATGATTTACCTTGGATTCAACTCCAACTTTACTCTCTGCATCAATGGCAGGGGGTGGCAGGACATTTGAATCAAACATTTACCAACTAGGGCCCTGAACTAGGTGGTCAGTGAAAATAAGTGTGGGAGCTTGCTGGGCAGACTGGATGGGCCATTTGGTCTTTTTCTGCCATCGTTTCTATATTTCTACATGATGGATAAAGGTCTTACTTCTCAAGCTAGGTCCAGCTCTGTTGGTGAGATTAACCTGGTCTCTGAGACTATCCTTTTGGTGAGTGTTCTTGGAGCTCATGTGGTATCATTTACTTCTAGCCCAGTAATGTTCTCCAATGTAACAGGAGAAGGTTTATGGACCGCTGTTACAGATTTGGAGGGATTGCTTATGTATAGGATTGATAAAAGCTATGACCTCCTTTGAACAGCTGCAATTACAAGTTAGCAATTATTCACAATTGTTTCTGAAGCATCAATGAAAGATTGGGGATTTTGGAAGGGTAAGTTTCCACATTAGAGAACTCTTCATTGGTGTTGATTAGAGACAGTGAGATTCTTCATCATGAAACTGAAAACAGGGAAAACCATTCTAGGAATTTTAAAATTGAGATTTTTAAACATTTCCTAATATCTGGTTCAATTTCTTCTAATGATATGGTAAAGAAATTCTATCTTGAGTTATTAAAGGCTTCCCTGCAATAGTTGACAATGAGGGGTTCAAGGCTTTTGTTGCTAATCCCTCAACTGGGTCAGATGTACCAGCTGAGGGTAGGGATTTTCTAACTTCGTTACATGAGTCTCAAGAAGGGGGATCTCTCTAGTGCAACATTATTGGTTACACATGCAACTGAGTATGAGAGAGATTGGACTTTACAATTGTTTTTCAGACTTAAGGAGAAAACTTTCTGGGGGGAAAAGTGGCTATTTTTCTTGATGTGATCAAAGCAATCTAGCTTAGGTGCAAATTATTTCTTCAGAAAAAAAAATCGAGAGTGTTGGCACTGGGAGTTAGCTTCCTCTTGAGATTCCCCAGCAAATGTCATATTAAGCTAGCTGATGTTCAATTTATTTTCTATGGTCCTGAACAGCTGGAAAGATTTCTTCAAGATAAAACAGCTAATCCATAAGTTTAGGTTGCTTGGATTCCAAAGTAATATTTGCTGGGAAATGTTACTTTATATTCATTTCTAGAAATTCACCCTCTCTATTGTGGTCTATACACCAGTGATCATATATTTTTAATTTTTCTCTTTTTGTCTGTTTCATAAGTGATAATTAGTTATGAGCTATCTACTTGTTTCTGATTCAAGTTTTTCTTTAATTATTGTATTTCTGAAAATCAATAAATGAAAAAAAATAACCCATCTTCCAAAACTTAGATCTAATCACTTTTTGAGCTCAATTAGAATGTTTTCATCAACAATGCCCTATGGCAAATTCCACAGGTAAGCTTTACATCTGCCACCTGATTTCATCAGATGCCCTATAGCTCTTGAATTATGAGACAGTTAATAATAGTTCCCTGTTCTCACCTTTCAATATTTTTATTCTTCTAGCATACCTCCTCTCATTTATTTCTTTTATAAGCTGCAAAGTTTCAGCATTTCAAGTCTCTCCTCAGATGCATTTTGTTCCATAACCCAAATCTTTCTTTGCACTTTTTCTCATTCTTTTTGAGATGGTATGATGACCAGAGGAATATACAGTATGCAAGATGTGGATTCCCCATGAATGCATATGATAGCATAATATTTTCTGATTGGTTTGTAAATTCTCTCTCAATAATTCCTAATATTCTCTTAGCTATTTTGACTGCAACTGTAAAAGATCTCTCTTTCCTGGGTAGTACTGAATAAACTATGGTTCATTATCATAAGAATAAAAGAAATGCATTGCTGGATCAGACCCATTAAGCCCAGCACTCTTGTCTCCATCAGTAGCCAATCCAGGTCACAAGTGTCTGGTAGGATCCCAAGCAACAGGTCCAGTCCTTCTTGCTCATAACTGGGATAAGTAGTAGGGATGTGAATCGTTTTGACGATTTAAATCATCATCAGATATTTTTAAAATAGTCAAAGAGTGCGAAACAATAGAAATTCCCCCGATTTATCGTAAAAAATTGTTAATCATCTTAGTGCACACTAACTGGAGTTAGTGCGCGCTAACAGGAAGTTAGTGCGCACTAACAGAAAATGATACAATTTGACACTTTTCAGGTCAGTTAAGGTCAGTTAGGAATGAATATGTATTCCTATTGGCTGCCCTCTTATTTATTGATGTTACCAAGGTTCCCACTGAGGTGATGGTTTACTATATGGAGGTTGGGAAATGGAAACGGTTGGTAGCTTGAGAAAAAAAGTAATGTGATGATCAGTCATGTGACTAGAACTTGTTTGTTTATTATTTTTGTTACCAGGCACTGGCACGTGAAATACCACTGCTGGTATATGGGAGAGAGAAGGGGAAGGGAAGGGAAAGGGGGAGGTGAAGGGCCAAGCAGTCCCACTCCCTTGTCTCTGAAGGACAGATCTCTTCAGAAAAGGTGGTGGAAGCCAATGGAGACGCAGAATGATACCTCTAGCTAACGAACATTTCCTCAAATGTTACTTTTAAACCATTAAGTAACAAATTTTGATAGTGCGCACTAACCTTCCGTTAGTGCACACTATTCAGAAAAACAATTTTTTTACTAAGAAAATCATGCCGATCTGATTTTTTCTTCCGCCAGACGAACCCGATAGTTAAAACGATCGGGCACACGATTCACATCCCTAATAAGTAGTGGCTTCCCCAAGCCTACAAGACTGAGTGGTTTATTGACTTCTCCAGGAAAGTGTCTAAACCCTTTTTAAAATTCCACAGTTTAATTGTACACTGAGTGAAAAAAAGACTTCCTCCAATTTTAAAAGTGCTACCCATTAGCTTCATGGAGTATCCCCTAGTCCTAGTATTACTGGAAAGGGTAAGTAACTGTTCCTTATTTACCTGTTCCATACCACCCATGATTTTATAGACCTTTACCATATCTCCTCTCAGCCATCTCTTCTCCAGTCTGAAAAGCCCTAATCTGATTAGTCTTTCCTCATAGGGGATTCTTTCCATCCCTTTTATCATTTTAGTCGCTTTTCTCTGCACCTTCTCAATTTCTGTTATAGCTATTTTGAGATGAGGTGACCAGTAGGGATGTGAATCATTTTTTGATGATTTAAAATATCGTCCGATATATTTTAAATCGTCAAAAATCGTTAGGGCCACGATACAACAACAATTCCCCCGATTTATCGTTAAAAAATCATAAATCGGGGGAAGGGGGGAGGGGGGAGGGGAAGGGGGAGGGCGGGAAAACCGGCACTCTAAAACACCCTAAAACCCACCCGACCCTTTAAATTAAATCCCCCACCCTCCCGAACCCCCCCAAAATGCCTTAAATTACCTGGGGGTCCAGCGGGGGTCCGGAACGGCCTCCTGAAATCGAATCGTGTTGTCTTCAGCTGGCACCATTTTGCGCCGCCATTTTGCAAAATGGCGCCGGCCATAGACCAACACGATTCGATCTCCTGCCGCGATCTCCTGCTGCGAATCATTTTTCCATACGGAAAAATGATTCACGGCAGGAGATCGCTCCCGGACCCCCGCTGGACCCCCAGGGACTTTTGGCCAGCTTGGGGGGGCCTCCTGACCCCCACAAGACTTGCCAAAAGTCCAGCGGGGGTCCGGAATGACCTCCTGCAGTCGAATCGTGTTGGTCTATGGCCGGCGCCATTTTGCGCCGCCATTTTGCAAAATGGCGGCGCAAAATGGCGCCGGCTGAAGACAACACGATTCGATTTCAGAAGGCCGTTCCGGACCCCCGCTGGACCCCCAGGTAATTTAAGGCATTTTGGGGGGGTTCGGGAGGGTGGGGGATTTAATTTAAAGGGTCGGGGGTGGGTTTTAGGGTGTCAGCTCACGATTTTAACGATTTTCACGATAGTTTAAACACCCAAACGGCAACGATACGATTCCCTCCCCCTCCCAGCCGAAATCGATCGTTAAAACGATCGAGGACACGATTCACATCTCTAGTGACCAGTGCTTTGGATTGGTTTTTCTCATGTGT
Source organism: Rhinatrema bivittatum (assembly GCF_901001135.1). NCBI lineage: Eukaryota > Metazoa > Chordata > Amphibia > Gymnophiona > Rhinatrematidae > Rhinatrema > Rhinatrema bivittatum. The sequence goes on from NC_042615.1 coordinate 344,498,707, forward strand.
ATTGCTTTGCATTTAATTTATATTGAACTTTGCCCACTCACTGAGGTTTGTGAGATCTCTTTTCAGCTCTTTACCATCAGCTTTACTTTTGATTATCTGGAATAAATGTTTCATCATCTGGAAATTTTGCTACCTGTTTATTCTCATTTCTAGATTAGTTAGGAATATAGTAAACTTCACTGACTTCATAGGATATCACCTTTTAATTTTCTTGACTGTGAAAACTAACCATTTGTTTTGGCCCTTCATTTTCTACCTTTCAGATAATTAATGATCCATGAAATGACTTTTCCCCTTATCCCACGGCAACTTTATTGTCACTAAAAGCCTCTGAGGGACTTTATAAAAAGCTTTTGGAAAATTCAAATACATTATATTATCTAGATCCCCCGAATGCTTGTTAATGCTATTTTCTTTTTAAAAGTATTATTGCCAGCAACCTAATTCCACACAGGTTCAGGTGAAGCCCATCCCATCGGAATGTTTCCCAGTTCCTAATTAAAAACCCTCTTCCTGCACCATTTTCTCATCCACACATTGAGACTCTGGAGCTCAGCCTGTCCCTGGGGTCCTGTCTGTGATACATTTCTGAGAATGTGACCCTTGAAGGTCTGGATTTTAATTTTCTACCTAAGAGATCCTAAATTTAGCCTCTAGAACTTCCCTCCTGCACCTTTTATGACATTGGCACCCATGTGTACCTTGAAAGCCAGCTCCTCCCCAGCACTCTCTAAAATCTTATCTCAATGGCATGTGAGATTCACTACCTTTCCACCAGGTAGGCAAGTTATTTTAAGTGAGACTCATGCCTAGCTATTTTCCTTATGATTGAATCACCCACTACAATGGTCGACCTAAGCCTTCTTTCCTGCTCTCAGCCCAACAGTCACTCAGAAGGACATGGTTTAGAATGATGCATCTTTCAAGGATACTAACCAAAGAGGGATGTTAGGGCATCCTGATAGAGAGGGTGCAGTAAATACTAAAAGTAGCCCAAATGCCTTTAAGTATAGATCACCCAGAGGAGAGAGATTCCAAATAACCCCTGTCAACTGATAAGCAGGTTGTTAATACAAAACAAAATACATACTTTGAAATGTCTGTAACAAATGCTAATCTAAAAAATAAGATGAGAGAGTTAGAATGTATAGCACTGAATGACGAGGTAGATATAATTGGCATCTCAGAGACTTTGTGGAAGGAGAATAACCAATGGGACACTATGATACCAGGGCACAAATTATATTGAAATGATAGGATGGATCAAATTGGTGGAAGGTGGTGTTAAAAAGGGCAAACAGGATAAACGTTCTGCAGGAAACCAAACGCACTATAGAATCTTTATGGATAGAAATTTCATGTGAGAAGCAGAATGGAATAGCACTAGTAATGTACTATTTTCTACCTGGCCAGAATGAATAGATGGACTATGAAAAACTAATAGAAAGTAGGGAAGCTAAAAAAAAAAAAAAAAAAAAAAAAATCACAGTAATAATGGGCAACTTCAATTACCCCAGTATTGTCTAGGTAAATTTCACATCAAGGCATACTAAGGAGGTAAAGTTTCTAGATGAAATAAATGGCTACTTCATGGAGCAGCTGGTACAAGATCCAACAAAAGGGGGAGCTATTTTAGACTTAATCCTTCATGGAATATATGATGTGGTGAGAGAGGTAATGGTGTTGGGGCCATTTGGCAATAATGATCATAACATGATGAAATTTAACTTGATAACGAGAGAGAGGACATTAAGAAAATCTGTTATGGTAGCATTTAATTAAAAATTTTTATTGAAATATAACAATACAAAAACAGAAGAACATGGAGGCTGGTTTACTCTTCTCAGTCCATTGATAGCAATGTTTAAAACAAAGTAGTAAGAAGCTCCGCCCCCTCCCCCCCCCCCCAATCCACTTAACTTTCAAAAGTGAGAGGATGATAAAATGAACAAATGGTTAAGGAAAAACAGAAAGGAGCAACTGCAAAAATTAAGAGTGTACATCAGTTATGGATGTTGATTAAAAATCAACAAAAGAAAGAAAAAAGAGAGAGTGACAGACTGAAAATTCCAGCTGATTAGTAAAACAGATGCCTAGTTAGACTTGGTGTGGTCATCTATAGCCAATTTAGACATCTAGCTTATTAAAAGTTAGCTCAGTGTTTCATACAGCAATGCCATCTCTCTTATACTGTCCATTTTTAGGTGCTTAAGCCATCTAATTCTACTCAGATGCCCAATTTGTACTTTAAAAATGTATTAGACATTTAACTGAATAAAGTAGTGTAATTGTTATGTTTGTAAGGACATGTCATTTAATATAACAGAAAAGAGACATTTGCTTTATTATTTCTAATCTGAACTACAGAAAAAACATTTTTGTTTCAGTTTTTGCATGCTAAATCAATTTAGTATAAGCTAAAATGTGGAAATGAAAAAAGTGAAAACATGGCAAAAAAATGAAATAAGAAATAAAAAAATCATTTTTCCCCATGTACACGCCTATGTATTAGTCCACTTCACTTGGATATGTAGAAATAAAGGTCAATAAACAAGCTATAGGCTGGTACACTGTGTGGACCACGTCATCCTTTTTTGCCAATGTAACCCCATGAAGGGGGGATTACATAAATGGTGGAGGGGGGTCTACCTGTTGTTTAAAGGCCCATCCCCTCCATCTTTTGTGTGGCTTCTACAAAGTAGGTCCTGCAGCTGGTGAAGTTAATCTGATGGGGACAGTCTGCTCTCCACTATATGGAGAGGGAGGTCGTCCCCTCACTCCCCTCCATGATCTCTGATTGCATCCATCAACCCAGGCTGGCTCAATAATGGACACAGACACATTGTATCAATTCAAAAACCCAATTTTCAACATTAAATTCTGGTATGTCTAGTCAGCTAAGAATTATTTACAGGGATAAAACTCGATCAATTATTAATCAACATAGGTCTGAAAGTATGTTTCTTCTCCAAACAATATTACACTATCAGTGCACGTATTTTACTGGCAGATAAACAACTTTGATGTTCATTTAATTTCACTCTGATGGGTCACTTAGTTCGACCCACATAGATTAAGTCACACGGGCATATTAAAGCACATACTACCCATGCTGATGTACAATTAATATAATGTTGCAACTTAATTCATGTAAGATTTCTTAGGTGGTGTCTGTCCTGAATCCTCCATTATTTGGATGCAGTGTGTGCAATTTCAACATTGAAAGTGGCCCTTCAAACAATGTTGATCATTTGGCTTCTTAATACAAACAATAAAACCAAGAAATATAAATCATAACAACAAAGCCATACTAATAAAAGAATAACTGTTTCAAAACAGTTGACAAGTAGAATCACATCCAATAATTAATTCATATTAAAATGTTTCAAAATTTTACCAAACCCAATAAAATGTTTCAAAACAGCAGACACACCAAATAAAGTCCAATAATTATAAAATGGGGTGAAAAATACCCCCCTCCCCCATATGATTTCCAATCACCCTGAAACTGTCATGGATTAGTGGGGGAGAGGGAGGATGCACACTTTATCCTCTCCCTCATTACACACACATTATTCATTCTGTCTCTCATACATGTTCTCTCATGCACACTCCCTCTCTCACACACTTATTCACTGGCTCTTTCTCCCACAAACAGGTTCTCTCCATTCCTCTCTCCCACACACAAAACATGTCACACTCACTGGCTCGATCTCCCCCTCCCCCACAAGATTCTGTCACACTCACTGGCTCTCTCTCCCTCCCACACAAGATTCTGTCACACTCACTGGCTCTCTCCCCCCCCCCCCAAGATTCTGTTGTTGTGTTTGTGCCTATTCTCTCCCTTGCTCCACCCTCTCTACCTTTGTGGTGACTCCCTTCAGCTCAGATGGACAGATGCAGCCGTGGCTTCTCCCCACCTCTTGGTCCCGGAATCCCCGGGCTGGCTTAACGCTATGGATCCACCATGTTCCTGATGATGTAAGGGTGCACGCGCTCCAGACTTTGTACCAGCAAGGGCGCGAACCTCGGGGACGTCCCCCCGTAATGATGTCATCCATTTTCAATTTAAAAGGTCTTTGTTTGCTAACTACTAGTGAGTTAGCAAGGAACTCCAATGGGACTTGCTTTGGCAGTCCAGGCTACTTGCAACTACGTTCCGAGTTAGCAAGGGGAATTCTTCTCCACTGCTCGGCCTTTTCAAACTTACCAGGAGTACCTGCTCCTCGGGGGCTCCGCTCTCTCTATTCTTGATTTCAGATTGTTGGACGGGATCCGGTACTCGCTCCTCGAGGGCCTACGTTCCTGAAGACTCAGAAGACTCCTATTGCCTGGAGGCGATTGCAGACGTGAACACAGTGAATCCTTTTACAGACAGGAACCGGTACTCGCTCCACGAGGGCCCATGTTCCTAATCTCTAAGACTCCCTTCAGTCTAAGACGTTATTGCAGGTACGGAGATCGTGAGTTACCATTGCAGATAGGCCCTCGTGGAGCGAGTACCGATTCCTATGTTCCTAATAACTTTATCATACTCTCGTCTTCCTCAGAAGATATTGCATACCTATATCTTATGGATTATTATTACAGATTAACAGATAGGAACCGGTACTCGTTCCATGAGGGCCTACGTTCCTAAATCTCTCCTAGCCTCTCTTCTATTCCAGAAGCCATACCATACACAGTTATTGTGAGTTTTATTTCAGACTGCTTACAAGAACCAGTGCTCACCTGCGGTTCCTGTTCCTGAATACTGAACTCTCTGTTGCATATAGAAGACACTACAGAGATCTACAATTGTGAGTGTATCATCTATCACTGGTTATGCCTAGCATACCCTGTCTACTCACTACCTATAAGTCTCTCCTTACAGCTCAGCAACTCAGAGATCGTTGTTCCAGTATCAGAGGGACTTCAACCCTGCCGGGCATATCAACTCACTACTGCCATCTCTGGTGGTTCTACTTCTAGTCTAATAAAGAACTATCTGTGTTTGTCTCAACACTCCAGCCTAGCCGGTGGTCCCTCTCAGGATCTCCACTTGAGGGCACTGTCAACTGCCATCGGCCCAGGGAGTCACTATTTCTACTAAGTGTTATTCCTACACTACTAAGAGCGGTATCATCATCTACCACTCTGTGGGAGCCAACCCACATCAGACCATCACTCCTCTCTCTGCAGAAGCTAATCTATAACAGATAGCTATCTCCCCGTGGGAATCATACAGGCTTCTGGTTCATCTTTCTACAGGAACAAGCATAACAATTGCTACTCCTTCCCTCTGGAAGAGCAGAGCACTAACAGATTGCTACTCCTTAGCAAGATCCGTATCAGAGTGCTACTTCGCCCTCTGGCAGGGTGATCACTTATAGCTTGTTAACTTCTCCTTCAATGGGAGTATCCAGCATCCAGATTCATAACAGATTACTAACTCTTCCCCTCTGGGGAGCTGATCTTTAACATCTGTCACACTCACTGGCTCTCTTTCCCTCCCCCACAAGATTCTGTCACACTCACTGGCTCTCTCTCCCTCCCACACAGAAGCTCTATCACACTCATTGGCTTTCTCCCTCCTACATGCACCCACACACAGGTTTTGGCACACTCTGGGCCTTTATTTCAGCAAACAGAGGGTCCCGCTGGGCCTTTAGTTGTGCTGCGGGTGAGAGGGTAGGTTTCAGCAGCACAGCTGGGCCTCATTATTTTCCCGTGAGCGAGAGAGCATCCACTGGCGGACAAAGAAAACGGAGCCTTGAGGTATAGAACACATGTGCCTCTTGCTAATGAGCCTGTCTGTGCAGTTTGGTGAAGCAGGGACAGAGGGTCTTTGCAGTTAACTTCCCGGTGATAGTATAGTGCCAACCTCAGCTTTGGAATAAAACCATAGTGCTTTCAAGCTTAATTTAAGAGATGCAGATGCCAATCTAACTGCTGCGCTGGACTGGAGGGTTAAAATCTGGACAATCTCTGGTCATTTCAGCCCTTTCAGTCTGGCTTCCAAATGCAGTCTTTAAATTCTGTAGAGTATGGAGAAAATCCGGACAGTTGGCAACCCACCGGCGAGGCCGCCACCCTGCCAAATCTAGGGTTTTAAAATCCCATCCCCCTTTCTTTCCAATAATATTCCCAACAATCCAAAGTTATTCCGGGCTCGGGTTATACCAGCCAACTGCAACGAAATGAAGAAGCAAGTGAACCGAAGCATACAGAAACCGAGAAATGGGTGGGAGGGAGGGCAAGGAAAATGTTGAGGCGAAGCAGCCGGGAGGGATGGAAGAAAAGAAGGGGGGAGTTGTGCAGGTATTCCCACGTGCTTCCCCAATCAAAGGCCAGCTGCCTCAGGTTCAAAATTTGCACGTGCGAACCAAAAAAGGAAACCCACAAAAAAATAACTCCACCATGCTGCACTGTAAGATTTACTCTTCTTGCCATGATGCTCTTCCTCAGGTAAGAGTGGCTTTAAATTAAAAATACACAAGAGGGGAAAAAAAAAACATCCACGGGAAAAATGAAGGGGAAGGATGCCGGATCATCTTGGGAGGCGGGACAGGTGATGGTTGGGAAGAAAAGAAAAGTGTGGATTAGTTGGGTGGTGGGTCGGTGGAGGAGCTAAAGCTGATCCACAATTATTCATTCCTTCCCCCCTCCTCCCACCCTCTGCTCATCAACAGCAATCTCAAAAGTTCCCAGGTGTGGACATCTCACCCCTGTATCAAGGTAACCCGAGGACTCGTGCTCCAGACTAGAGCGGAGCCATTTGCTAAAGCCAAAGGCCCCAGAGCAAGTAAACTTGAAGTCTAGGACTATAACCGCCATCAGTAAGCTGGACTGGGATATCCTGTGAGGCTCCGATCTCATACATGCAACGAGTGAGAGTTACATCGGGGAAGCCAAGATCAGGAAGAAAGGAAGGAGGAAGAGGAGGGATTGGGATTCTCCCCCCCCCCCCCCCATCTGAACCACAGCCAGCCACCCCCAGGGATGCAGACTCTGAATCTGAGATGAGCAAGGAACCGGTGGAAGCAGAGTGAGAAGCACAGTGGCAAAGGGAAGTAAAGCAAAGTGGTCGTGATTGACAATTTGGCGCTAGGTATTTTTTGGGAATTGTTTTCTGCTATAAATTGTTCAGGCTAGGGAACAGCAAGCCACATGGGAATATTGAGGATTTTTTTTTTCTTTTCTCATGTGTATGTTATAAACAGGTTTTTTTGGGAACTGGTAATTGTGAATTCAGCTGGGGAGCAATCAAAGCCTGGTTGGGAGTGGTCAGTCAGGGGACCAGCAGGTGGGGCTGGGTGGAGGGGGAATCCTGTCTGGCTTTGTTTTTTATCTTTGATCCGTTTCTCTGTGGATGTTAATTATAATTGCTTGAGGCAGCCACAGAGCCAAGAGCTTCAGGAAAGGAAGGGCCATGGCACAACTGTTGAGCTACAACTGTGGTTTTTTTGTTTTTTTCCTTTTTTCCAAACCAGGCCAGAAGCTGCAAGGGAAAGTCCCAGAGCAAGGCTCAGCCTTTAGACTGTTGCTGTGAACTTGTCATTGTTAAGAAGATCAGAGGCTGCCAGAGCAAGTCTCTGAACCAGGTTCAGCAATTAAAAGGGAACCACAAACCTTTACTGTCACAAACTGCGTCAGAAGGCTCAGGAGAAAGAACTACTGGGGCCTGTCCCAAGTTAGGCCCTGTGTTTCAGCCAAGCAAAGAAAAGCCTATCCTGCCCCGTACGAGGGGAACTCCAGCCCGTATTTGGCATGTACACGGTCAGCGCAGGCAGCAGAACCTTCACATGGTCCAAAAGAAAGGTTTACACCTAAAACAGCCCACGTTAAGAAAGCTTGCAAAATACACATATACGTTGCACCAGTTTTCAAAGTTCACTTGCGCATATACATTTGCTTTCAAAATTACCTCACCAAAACCACCACTACACAATTACATCTTCTAATTTGTATGTTTATTTATTTAGGTTCTTTTAATATACCGATGCTCAAGACAGGTCTTATCGTACCGGTTTACAAATAACAAGGGGAAACCAATAAAATGTGCACATTTTTCAGGGAAATTTACACACGCACGTTTGGAAAATTCAAATGTATGCATATAAGCCCAAACTCCTCCCCAGCTTCATCCCCAGAAATGCCTCTGTTCAGTTCAAGTAAAAAATGCATACGCATACAGGAAATATTCCCAATGCATAAACTTACCTGCAATTCACAGGGGCAATTTTAAAAAACACCACATTACTGCAGGTATGCACTGTTTATCCACAGAAATGCAGCCGGAAATTACCCTCCCCATTATTGTCCTTCATTTCTACACATTTATACTGAAATGTTTGACAATTAGCTACTGTGCAAACTTCTGTGCATGTAGCTAAATTTTCAATAACTTTATTTACGTTTGTCCTTTAGATACAGCATCTATTCTTAATTACTATTGGAGACAGTTTTCTAATTTATGAGTTTACATAATTAAAGAAATATAGTATGAAAGATAAATGGGAAGGATAATATGGTCTGACCACTACCTAATATCCAACACTATCCAATCATCAACTGTTGCTCAATCTACAACTAAAGATCATAGGATCTTTAGAAGGCCACATTTTGAAGTTCAAATGCTCATTGACAAGTTAGCTCCAACCATATCAGTTTTTCTCGAAGACATTATCGACAATATGGTAGACACCTGGAACTCTCACCTTAGCCTAGCTCTTGATCTGTTAGCCCCCACCCCCTTCTTCCCAGAACTATTAAATGTCATAGGAACACTCCCTGGTTCTCACAAGCGGTTAGCTGAAATTAAGAGAACTTTACTTCAAGCCGAGGTTAAATGGCAGAAGTCTACCTTCATAGAAGACTTGCAGCATTATCACATAATTCTAGACCTTTACAGATCCTCAATAAACAAAGCAAAACACAATAATAACACAAACCAGACTGAAACATCAATCAATCAATAAACCAAAAGAATTATTTTCTATGATTAACAGCCTTCTTTCAAACCCTTTATCCATAATTAAATTTCCAGCCACACAGCTCGATATAGGGTTATGCGAATCATTCACAAACCATTTCCAACAAAAAATCTCCAATCTCTTCCTATTTTCCCTCCACTCTCCACTCTGGATGGCTATTCTGCAAACTCTCAAGCCTCTCTTTGGTCAGAGTTTGATTGTACTTCATAACCAGAAATATTACAAACAACTGTATCATTAAACTCAAATTGCCCACTGAACCCTTGTTTTACTGGTCTCTTGAAAGTAATTTCCCATGAATACATATTGCAGGTAACTCCAATTGTTAATTTCTCTCTCTTTTTGGGCTCTCTTCCACTTGCACTAAAAGCAGCTTCTAGTCACCCAATCCTAAAGAAACTGAAGCAGACCCCACTAATTTTCACAACTTCCATCCTATCTCTTCTCTGCCCTTCCTTTCTAAAATAATTGAATCGTCTGTTCTTAAACAACTCATGCAGTTCCTTGACAAACATTCAGTGCTGGAAGAGTATCAATTTGGCTTCAGGAAATTCCATAATATAGAAATCCTCCTGCTTTCCAGCACTGCCGTCAACCACAGAGACTTCGATTCTGGGTCTTCCTGCTTAAATGATTCTTCTGGATATTAGCATCTGCTTTCAATACCTTAAATCATGACAAAATTGTTAGTCGTCTTTCTAGTATAGGTATCTTGGGATCTATTCTTTCTTGGTTTAGATTGTATCTCACTGACAGAACACAACAGATTAGATTAGCTAATGTCACATTAGGTTTCTCACAGGACTCAGCTTTTTCTGCCACATTATTTAATATCTATTTGGCTCCTCTTTGGGTCTATGCTACCATATTTAAGCAGATGACATTCATTCCCCCCCCCCCCCCCCCCCCATTACATCTTCTTGATCATCCACCTCTCAGTTCATTTCTCTGTCTCTCTCTGCTATCAGAGCCTGGCTCACCCATAACATGCTTTCACTCAGCCTTGGTAAAACCAAAATCATGATTTTAGGCCACACCACTCCTTATCACATTCCCTTGTCCTTACAATTTGACACTTAGTCCATCCCCATCGCTAATTCCACCCTCTAGGTGTTCGATTAGACTCTACTCTATCCATGCATGTCCATATAAAAACAATAATCCTTCTACAAACTACTCCTCTTACATCATTTAAAACTTCGCTTAAACCTTCAAAACTTTAGAACTGTTCTGCAGTTTCTAATACTCACATCGCTAGACTACTGCAAGGGTTTAAATAAAATAGCGGTCTCTCTTATACCTCCATGAAACTTTTACATCTAATTCAAAACTCTGCCACTAGGTTACTCACCACCACATAGAAGCACAAATACATTACCTAGTACTGCAAGCCCTACATCGGCTCCCAGTTGAGTATGGCATACAATATAAAACTCAGTTTATAAACTATTATACCACATTACTTCCCCATGGAACAGTAGTGCTCTCAGATTCTATGTACCTACAGAACTTTCTGCTCAGCCTCTCAAGCTGCATTAGAAATTCCTTCTCTAGGTGCAGCCAGACTGCCATCCACTCACGAAAGAGCTTTCTCCTTTCCTGGACCAACACTTTGGAATTCTCTCCCACAACACTTGTGCATTCTGACAGAATTAAAAAAAAAAAAAAAAAAAAAAAGGGAATTCAAGATAGCCCTAAAGACACATTTATTCACAACCACTTTCTCTCCAGCACCCATAGACAGCTAATCTTCTTTGCTCAGCCCTTTTTTCGCCAAAACTCTTAGGCTTCCACCACCCTCTTCTCTTGGTGTTCCTCAAGTTCCAGCTTAGCATTCAATTGAAGCCATGAGAAATGTAATATTCTTAAGAGTCTTTTATTGTTATTGTCTGTATTGTATAATGACGTTGCTTTTATGTATGTGATCTTGTTCTCATCCTGAACCTTGGAGGACGCGGGATACAAATAATTGCAAATAAATAAATAAATACATTTTACCTCGGTAACTAAATATTAACCCAGGTAAAATCAAGAGTTGAAAATTGCCTTCCCCCTCTGCAGGTAAAAACACAAATTTATTTAACAGCATAGGTACTTTTAGCTCTGCTATAAAGGAGCGGGGCTGAGGATGGGGTAGAGATAGTCCACAATATATGAGGATTTCATAAAATCCCCGAGTATGATTTAAGGTTCAGTCTATATATTGTACCTGCTGTAGAGTCGGAGCAAAGTCCCAGGATATTAATGCACCAGTGGTGCCAGCTAGCCCACAATTTTCCATTGGAATCTTTGCGGTGTTGCTCTTTAAAAAAAAAATGTGCTTACAGGCCTGCAAGTATAAGGTACATTCACCAAAGGCTATTTAAACATTTTCCCAATAGAATAAAAAAATGTATAATACAGTAACATAGTAAATGATAGTAGATTGGCCCCTCTAATCTGGGTATATAACCATATAAATTCAAATAGCTAAATTAAAATTAGCTTCTCCCTTGTCTTTCACCTGATATCTCTACCCTGTTTCTACCATTGCCCTCTATATCTGTTTCATGCATATTTAAATATCATTACAGCATTGGCATCCACTTCATCTGCTGGTGGGTTATTCCAGGCCTCACTGTTCTTCTTTGGTTCTTACTTGACCCATATTTAATCCAACACAAAGGATGTGCAACACCATAAATTTTCAGTTCAGTTTGTATTTTCATTCTGGAGTATTTTTTTCAGTTTGTTTAATGATTTTTTTTTTTTCAGTTCGGTTTGTTTGCTAAGCAAAAAAAAAAAAAAATTAAAATGTAAAAATACAAATAAAATGATTTAAAAAAAACAAAAACAAAAAACAACAGGCCTCTGGCTGCCCTGGATGGGGTTTTCTGAGCCAAAAAACTGCACCGAGCTGAAACTGGTACCAGGGTTAGGTCCCTCCCCTCCCCCCATTTAAAAGTGCTGGGGCCAGGTTTTCCCCACACTAGGGCCCCACTTATCCTCTCCCCAGATCATGGTTCCAAAAGGGCAGGAGCACTGCCTTGTTGCTCGTGCCTAGGTCCCAGTGTTTTAAATATGGCACCGGCCACCTGGAGGATGACACTGAAGTGACATAAATCTGGTGCCATTTTCATGTATGGTCATAGAAATTTACAGCTGTACATCACAATGAAGCTGGCTGCACCAGTGCCAAAGTGACGTCAGTTTTGCGCCATCCGCCAGGCTGATGGCGCCTTTTGTAAGAGTACCAGGACCTGGGTGCAAGTGACTGCTCATCGCTCTTGCTCTTTTGGACCCAGGATCTGGAAAGTGGGTGAGGGCCAGGGGAGGCCCCAATACTTTTAAACAAGGGGGGAGGTCTCTGGCCCCTTTGGCAGTCTTCAGCACTGGGTCCAGCTTGGGGAGGGGGGACTGGCAAAATTATTTTTTCCCCCAGGAAGGCCCAGCCAGAGGCCTTCTACAAAAATACCTGAACATTGAGTATTTTCAGTTTGTTTCCTTTAGAACAAACTGAAAATGACCTTATTCATTGCATTTTTGGCATTTGTTAGAAATGAATGCTCATCCCTATCCAACACCCTGATTCCCTTCCATGTTTTATAATACTCCACAAACCATTGAAACTAGTGAGGCTTTTGTCCAAACCTCCCAGCCATCCTGTGATCATTGACGTTAAGATTCTAACCATGGCTGCTCCATGCAGGTTTCTGCCTGATACAGTTGTCCTGGTTTTTAATTTTATATTTAATTAATTGCCTTTCCAAATCCAAACTCAGGGTGAGTTGCAAACCAGGTGCAGTAGCTTGTAAGCCTTCTGGGGCAGGGAACTATCTAAGGGCCCTATTCACTAATATGTTGCCCTCAGCCTCCAGGTAATTCATTTCTGTCAGAATACAAGATGAAGCTTTTGCCTCCTATTACTCACTGCAGGACTTTGGGCTCAAAGTTCTGGTAAACTTGGGGAAAAATCCTCACAGCTCAATCTGTTACTCATTAAGTTATTCCTAGGCTGTTGAAGACATTATATTAATCTTTTAACCACAATATCCAATAACTATGCTATGCTGCTCAAGTCTCAGTCCAATTCAGCGAGGCTCTCTGGACTGCTTCACAGTCTTTGAAGTGGTGTCAACTCTCCCTCACTGTTACTTTTCTCAAAATATATTATCACAGAGTCAGTTCATTGTTTTGCAGAGCAAATGTCTCTCATGGTTCTTTAATCTTTTGACCAAACCCACATCCAGGTAAAGAGAAAAATAAATACCTCTCTAGTGTATCTGCTTCACTGGGCTATGCCATCTTACCTCCCATACAGCAGCATATCCAAACTCTTTTAGCCAAGCACCTAGATTGCAAAGTCTCTTTTATCTCTCTTTAGACAAGTTTGCAATGTCCTGTTTCCCCCCTCCCCCAACTGTTTGGCAAACATCTCTGAGCAGAGCTTCAGTTATTTCCCTTCAGCAACAATTTTTCAGGGGCTTACCGCCCGGTAACTCTGCTTCCAGAAGGCTTCTTGGCTCAGCTTCTATGTTTGCTCCTCTCCAGGATCTTTGGGGTTGTCCTAAGGAAAGAAACCACACCTTCCAGCCTCTTATGGCCCCAACCTGTGCTTAGGTGGGAGGAGCCCTGGCCCGCCCATCTCTCCAAGGTTCCACCCTCAGAACTCCCTCTTAGGTCCCACATTCAAAGCCTGCTGGGATGTGTAGTTCCTTTCTCCCCCACTTTGCACTGAGGGTTTCTCTTTCCCACTGGGCTTAGCTAAAGCCCTTCCTGACACTCTTTGGGTTTGTGCCGTGATGTCCTCGTCACACTAAGCATTTTTCCCCATCGACACAGAATGGGAGTCAACCTTTAGCAAATAGGCCTCCTACGTTTTACCTGAGACAATGGAGGGTGAAGTGATTTGCCCACGTTCACAAGAAATGTCAGAGGGAGAAGCGGGATTTGAACGCTGGCTTCCCTGGTTCTCAGTTCACTGCTCTAACCACTAGACTGCTCCTCCACACATCCTGCCCACTGGCTTGTCTTCTCCCCTCTTTGGCGTTCTATAATTTTATATGACTGAACAAATAATCAAGCCCCCCTCCATCATTTTTTCAACCTGGATGACATTTACTATTGTCGCACCCCCAACCTGTCCATAGCACTGGGTTCTGAGTCTGCCCCACTCATGTTCAAGCTCTGTCCCAGCTTTGGTTGCCGCTATCTTTGCCAAGGGAATATTCCAGGCATCTACCAACTTCTTAGTGAAGGAATGTTTCCACTTAATCTTCCTCCTGCAACCTCAGATCATGAGCCATTTTCCCCTGAACTTTTTTTTATTTTTATTGAAAACTTCACCTTCCTTCCCGTATTGTATTAAAGCTTGTCAAATATTTGAATGTTTCTGTCACATTCCCCTGTCCTTTCCTTTCATCAGCAAGTACATTCTAAGAGTCTTAAGCCTCTCTTTGTGTTGCAGGCCTGGTATCATTTTACAAGCCCCTTCTGAATTGCTTTCAATGCCCCGATGAAGGTTTGGCCCCCAGTATTCAGGGTGGGGATTCACCAGTAATCTATACAAAGGCAATATTACCTCCTTTTTTCTGCTGCTACCTCGTTTTCTGCAGCCAAGCAAGCTGTCAGCTTTCCCCATAGCTTTATTGCATTGACTGGCTACTTTGAGTCATCCGATATGATTACTCCTAGATCTTTTTCCTTGTTTGACAGTTTCTAGTTCTTGTCCTACCTGATGTGTGCCTAATGTACTCCAAATGCATGACTTTACACTTTTTACTGCTGAAGCTCATTTTACAAACCTTTGACCATACTTCCAGTATTTTTTCAAGAACCTTAAATATAAAACTATGCTTATACATAAATATATGTTCAACTTCCATATGATAAAATGAATATAGCTGCTAGTGTATGCTATTCTGCAATTTTTTAAAGAAAACCTAGAGCTATTAAACATTTATACAAACGTCAGTACCTTGAGACGGTTGACTGGGATGAAAGGCAGTTAACAGCATGAATCAAAGAAGGAAACAGTTCAAAAGCTAAAACTCAGATTCCAAGTGCTTTCAGGCTAGCAGAGGCATTTCAAGGGGAAAGTTCTGCGTCCTACAAAAGCAGCATTTATGCGGGAGTCAAATGAAAACGTCCAACTGCATCGCCCCACCAACATCCCTGACAACGCTCTTGCCCCCTCCCTAGGACGGAAGCGCAGACTTTCCAAACTGGGGACAGAAAGCATCACTTTACTTCATGTTAAGATCCTGAACGCGAGTGACAGGTTGGGCAGACTAATAATCTCTCGAGTCAACAGGTCTGCACACCCAAAGGAAAGCCGAGTCTACATTGAAAACGAGCTCATGCAATAAAAGAAATGCACGATAACAAGGCAGCAGCAGCAGCAGAAAGCCAAAGCCAAACCAGCGTTGCTTTCCAGCGCTCACCTGGCGTAGGGGTCCTGCAGTGCACAGACCCCCACCGCGGGGGGAGGGGAGGCAGACAGTGAGCCGCGCGGACAGGCTGCAGCCGCTCTGCGCTCCTTAGGCATCCAGCGCTGCATCTGTTCCCAGGATATGTGCGCTCGCTGCACTTTCTCCCATGACTCTAGCACCCAGGAATGGCCAAACCGGCTCCGCTTCGCAGTTATATCAGCGGAGAGCTCACGGCTGGGAAGCTCAGGTATGAATCGCTGGCGTTTAATAAGGTCGGAGCAGAGGCAAGAGAGAGCAAGAGAAAACCCCCCTATACTCCAGGGACCAGCTCTCTTAAAGTAGTAGTAGGCTGTGTAACATCACAGCTTAGACAATGAGAGGGCGAAAAGGGGGGGACGGACACTAAATCGGATCAAAATATGAGACGGAGCCAATCTGCAATATCCCTGAACCAGCAACAGAAACCTCACCCCTGCGGTTGTTCAGCAATACGCGACCACCACCGTAGTCTGATCAATTTCCTTTAATTATTATAAGTCAGCGGTTCTCTTTGTTTTCTCAAGACAAGAGGATTTACACTCCCCCCCTCATCCAAAATAAGAATCTTAACGGGCTGCTTACACTTTCTCTTATATTCTTTGAGCAGCCTGTAAAAAAAAACCAAGGCAGGTCAAATCCAGAATTTTCTTAGCAGAGGTGTTTAAAGCAAATTATCCGATGATACATGAGAAAGTATTCATGATCTGTCAAAAGACACCTGCCTCTGAGTGAAAGGAAACATTTATCATGCAAATAGGGGCATTTTAATTATATCATGCTAGTTTGATTAAATACCTTGCCTTGATTAGCTTCCCCCCCCCCCCCCCTCCACCACCCCTCCTTCTACTGGGATTTCCTGTGATGGGAGAATTTTCTTTTCCTATCCAACCTTCCAGTAGGATCACTAGCATACACAGTGCAATAGCTTCCCAGGGTTCAAAGAGAGCACAGAATGCAGATGTAAACTAAATATATAGTTCCTCTTTCATTGAAGCAATTGCTTCGGTGGCCTTAATGTTAGATGCAGAACATGTCCTCAGGAAAGGATCACATAAACATTAATAGCATATAAATAAAAAAGCTCAACCTAAAGGGAAAAAAAATCTTTTAGGAATTCTACATAATTTTAAAGAATAAAATGTTGTATAAAGCCAAGACTTAGGGAAAGTAGAGAGAAGGAATTCTTTACAAATATCTTGGAATTTGAACACCCCTCCCCCCCTATTTTTTTAGCAATAAATTACATCTTCTATTGGCTGCTGGTAGCAACAATCATCAACAAATCAGGCTCTTAGGAACATGAACAAAGAAAGAATGATGAATGTTGAATATTACAAGATAATGTTATGGAGGGGAAAAGAAAGGTAAAATGTACATCCACTCAAATTTTGCTTCGAGTATTAAAACATAAGAAGTGCCAAATGTTCATTTAGCCCAGCTTCCTGTCTCCAAAAGTGGCCATTCCAAGTCACAAGTACCTGGCAGGCCCCCAAAGTTTAGATCCATTCCTCATTGTTCATTCACAGGGATAAGCAGTGAATTTCCCATGTCAACCTACCCCCATAAGAATTTCCCATGTCAATTACCCCCATAAGAAGATTATTTTTCCCCATGCCCATCGTTATGCATTTGTCCACATTAAATTTAATCTGCCATTTAGATATTTCTGACAGTTGATAGGAGTTTCTTTAATTTTTTTCATGCAGAGAATATATTTTATCTGGGCTTCCCAGATAGTATTCTTAAACATGTCCTTGTCCATGCCTCAGAAAAACTTAGCCTTTGCAACCATTCATTTTTTCTAAATAATTTCCTCATTTTATCATAGTCTCCCTTTTTTAAGTTTATTTATTTATTTTATTTTAGACTTTTTATATTCTGCTTTTTGCACTTCAAAGCTGAACACTACTTTAGAATTGTTCTTAATGTCTTCCCTCCAGTGATTATGTCAAATTTGACTGTGTTAGAATCACTAAATGGTCCCCACCAATGTAACCCCTGCACCAGGTCCTATATTCCACCTCTCATCGCATGGAGGAATGAGTTCCAGAATGCATTCCTCCATGAAAGCAGTCATTTATGGCCTCTAGAAACTTTACCTCCCTAACATGTCCTGATGAGACATTTACCAAATCAATACTGGGGTTATTGAAATCGCCCTTCACTATTGTGTTACCGATTTTATTTGCATTTCTAATTTCTGTTAGCATTTTACTATTTCCTCATCCTGAACTGGCAAATAGTAGTATACACCCACTGCTATACTCTTCCCTGTCATGCATGGAATTTCTACCTATAAAGATTCCACAGTGCATTTTGTTTATCTGATCTGCTCTATCATGTTAATATAATTTGTATCCTGGTTGTTAGCAGCGTCGGCCGCGGCAGGCCGCGACCGGGACTGGGTGTCATGGCTGCCGGCCGCGGCCGACCGCGACTGAGGCAAGGCCAACGGGCGCAGCACAACTAACTCACCCGGATCGCCGGGTAGGGTAGGGTTGGGGGTGTCTGCGGGGGCAGGCAGCCCTGCTTCTTTCTTTCTTGGCCACTGCCATCGCTGATTCGGCAGCGTGGCTCCGCGGCGACCCAGCTCCTCCTCCTCTGCTCTTAGAGCCGCACGCGCGGCTGAAGGAAATCCTTAAAGGAGCCATGACAGGAAGTGTCATGGCTCCCCCTGAAGCTCCTCCCCTGGCTTCCTGTACTTAAGGCAAGGGCTGAGCATTCAGTCCTTGCCTTGGTATTAAGGTTCCTGCCTGAGTGTGTTCCTGGCTCCTGGTTCTTCGCTCCGCTCTTCTCCCCTGCTCCGTGGATTGATTCTTGGCTCTGACCTCTGGACTGGCGGACGTGTCTTCTCCTGGCTTGATCCTAGTACGGCGTTGGACCTTCTTCTGGCTTGACCCCGGTACGGCTCTGGACCCTTCTCCTGCTTTGACCCTGGACTGGACTCAGATCCTGCTGGTATATTGACTCTTGGACCGGCTTTGGACCCTTCTTTGACTCCGTCCTCAGATTGACTCGACCTGCTGGAGGCGCCAGCCATCTGGAACCCACGACCTGCAGGAGGCGCCTGCATCCAGACCTTCTACAGTCTTCAGAGGAGTCGCCTAAGTCCCAGCGGCCGGACCCCTATGGGCTCCTCCTGGGGGGGTTGCGTGCCTCCAGGGTGAAGTCTTCTAGCAAGTCTCTTCAGTCCAAGAGGCCTTGCCCTTCGACGGTAGTCATCTACCTCGAAACAAGGGTCCACTGTCATAACACTGGTATTACGGTATCCAATTGGTTATCCTCCTTCCAGTAGGACTCTGAGATACATATGTTTTGTATATATTTTCCAGTCTTATTTTTTTAGAATTTTGGCATTCACATACAGATAATTTAAGTATTTTGTTTGTATATTTTATTTGTATCCACAGTCTGCTTATTAGTAATTGATACATGTAATTTAGAACCATTCTACTCTTTACTTAAATCCACCTGGGTTACTTTAACCTCTCTATCAGGATATTCTAACTTCCCTGTTATGCCAGTATCCATTGAAGATACCTCTCTCTAAAACACGTGCTCCTGAGTGACCATTGTCTTTTCCCTATGGTCCAGTTTGAAAGCTGCTCTAGCTCCTTATTAAATGTTAGCACCAGCAGCTAGGTTCCACCCTGGAATATTCCATCGGAATAGGCTCCCTTTCCTCAAAATGTTCCCCATTTTCTAACAAATTTTAAGTCCTGTTCCCTGCACCAGTCTGCCTCTAGAGTCATGTACTGGAATACAGAACATTCCTGAAAATGTCACCTTGGAAGTTCTGGATTTCAATTTCCTACCTAAAATGCCAACTTTAGCTTCCAGAACCACCTTCTTTATTTTCAAGTCATTAAAGTTAATAAAAGCAGTGGAAAATGAAGTCCTGTGGCCTTATATAGAACAACTACTGTACAAGCAGCAGTACTTCAGGGCTGAAAAAACTGCCCCAGGCATATATATATGTCCACCCAATCTGTGGCGCCTATCACAAGTCATCTAGCTAGGGTGACTAGCACTGAGAGACAAACGAGATAATAGTTTTGTGATTATGGACACCTGGATGGAGGCCTCCAACTAATTTTATAAAACCCACAGGAAGTCGATCATCTGCCAATACCATTCATTTGAGTCTGGCCTCATCCTGATTTGAACCAGTAATCTATAGGGTCATTTATCAAAATGCTATAAGGGTTTATTGGGTCCACTTTGACATTCAAAGTGAGATGGACGAACAGAACAGTGCTCTCTTGTGAAGATTTGATGACCCTCGGAGTGAGTAAACTCACTCAAAGATGAGATTTGTGCAGTGTTCTCTCAACCTAGCTTGATGGACTCTCTAACTGGGTAACTTCAAGCTAGGTTGAGAGAACATTGCACAAATCTCACCTTTGAGTGAGTTTCCTCACTCCAATGGTCATCAAATCTTCACAAAACAGCACTGTTCTGTTCGTACGTCTCACTTTGAATGTCAAAGTGGCCCCTAACCCCTACACTACTACCTAAACCTCACCTTGAGTTACTAGGGGGGCCTCCCATAGAGATATAAATACCTATCTAGTGTTGGGGGCATTATGGCTAGTCTCTCTCTCCCCCTCCCCCTCCCCCCCCCAAGTGGTTCTGATAGTAAACATGCCTGCCCCCCCCAGGTGTGGCAGTTATCTCAAAGTACAAAAAAGTTATTGCAGTAACTTAGGTCTTTGCATAAAACATACCCCTTTTTCTATCACATGCGGTATTTAGTGTATTTTGCTAAATCCAGGCCCTAGACAGCAAAGAGTCTGCATCTCTCTACCAATGGATTTTCCAATTTGATTAAACCTTTTTTAAAACACACTACTTATACTGCTCCAGTGGAAAATACAACGGTGCCAGTTACCAGGCACTGTTTCTATGGAATGCACTGCCATTGGACAGCAACATGGAAATTAACTATTTAAAGTTCAGGAAGTTAGTCAAGGCCTGGCTTTTTGGATGGTCATTTGATGATTGATTTTTAATGACTGAAAGGTTTTCTTTACTTAGGTGTTTGTAGGTTTGATCCCTATTATATACCTTTTAGATATGGTCTTGTCTTGGGAATTATTTTGATGTGGGTTTATTATATTGTTTTATGGTTTTAATGTATTTATTTATTTAAGTTTTATTGATGATTTTAATATGATATTAAGTATATTTTATATTGTAAACCACCTACTTCCTGATAACCAGCATATCAAGATCAATAAGCATAAATATGGCAAAAATAGTACTACAAACATATTATTACCCCTGCTTTGTTTTGTTTTGTTTTTAGGAGGGAGGTTGCAATTGAAATATTTTCTTGCCCTAATTATTAGGTTATTATTCTGTTATAAAGGGGTCTCATTTGCCTTAAAAAAAATGGGCTGGCTAGCCTGATTCAGCAGCTGGATGTGCACTGCCTCATGGAAGACCCAGGTTCAGTTCCTTGGCCAGTCTTCTGTTCCCTGAGCCACTTGCAGCTGGGGATGTTAGACTAGCAGAGGGGTTTGGGAAAGGGAATGATAGCCATTGCTTAACACCATCACTCAGCAGCGACAACTACTGGCCAGACTCTCAGAGTACACGCACACCGAGTTCTAAGGAGAGAGCTGCAGTCTCTGGTCCTTAGTCAAGGACTGTCACTGTGACTGCAATGGCTGGAATAAATGAGTGGGAGTGGGGAAATCTAAAATAGAGAAAAAAGCTCTTATGAATGAAGACCTATGGTAACATAACCCAAGAAAGGATAGTGTCGATTGAGCTGGAAGCCCAAAAAGAGTAGGAGGAT
Organism: Rhinatrema bivittatum; assembly: GCF_901001135.1. Classification (NCBI taxonomy): domain Eukaryota; kingdom Metazoa; phylum Chordata; class Amphibia; order Gymnophiona; family Rhinatrematidae; genus Rhinatrema; species Rhinatrema bivittatum. Next base: position 344,519,934 of record NC_042615.1, read on the forward strand.
ATTGCTGGGTGGGGGACGACCTGGAAGCACTGAAAATCTGCAATCCTGTGTTTTAAATTATTTTCAGTACTCAAGATCATCTGTTCCCTACCGATGTCCTATTTCCATAACACCAAAAAGAGAGCAAGGCTGAGATTGGAGTCAGACCCACCCCATTCTTGGGTGTCTCCCCCCCCCCCCCCCCCCCCCCCGTTACTCTCCTGCTAGTGGTTTCAGGAGCTGTGATGGGTGACTGGATGGTTTGGTTTCTTTTTTATTAAATTTAACTGTGGTTTCTTCCTTGTGCCCTCACCTGCTCCTTTCAAAACAAAGGAGAGCACTTTTCAGCTGATAAAGAAGACTGATGGTAGAAATGGTTTTGATTCAAAAGAAATTAAAACAATTTTTAATTCTTTCTTTCCTGGCGGCACCCTAGAAAACTAATCTCAGCCGTATTTTGTTTTTTCTAAGACAAAGTTGAAAATGGGGGAGTTTTGCTTTTGAGTGAAGTGATGTTTTAAGTGCAGAAAGCAGAATCAAAACAGACAAATTAACCTTTGTGAGAGAATTTTGAAAAGATGCTGGCAAAAGCTGTCATTGCGATTAGTAGCTGCCCAGCCTTGGTCAGGTATGTTAATGTAACCCTTATTATGATTTCCCTGCACTTAAAGGTTAATAAAAATGCTTTATGTCCCTGTAAGAATTTACTAAAGTTTGCAGTATCCTCTACAGCAGTGGTTCTCAATAGGCATGATGGGACACACTGGTGTGTCGCAGGGCCAGCAGATGGCTGCCTCCTTATCAGCCCGGGTGGGACCTGGTTGACTTCTTTTACATTGGGCCTGATGGGAGGCTGCTCTCACTTCCTTCTCTTCTTTCTGGCCCAGAGGGAGGCTGTTTCCTCCTACACCCAGATCACCCCCCCCCCCCCCCCATGGAACACAAACTTTATCTTTCCCCTGCTGAGTCTGGGAGTGATGCTGTTGATGACCTCTTCACCCTGTGGAGAGTGGGGAAAAGGAGGTTGGAAATTCTTGGCAGACAGAGGTGGAAGGGAGAGGGAGTGTGGGGGCTGCTGAGCAGAAAGGGATGAGAAATAGGAGGTTGGGGTAGCTGGGCAGGGAAAGAGTAGGGAGAGTCAAACCAGGGAGGGAGCAAAGGAAAGAGGATGTGGAGGGGGGGGGGGGTCCCCAAGACTTGCCAAAAGTCCCTGGTGGTCCAGCAGGGGTTCGGGAGCGATCTCCTGCACTCGGGCCATCGGCTGCTAGTAATCAAAATGGCACCAATAGCCTTTGACCTTACTATGTCACAGGGGCTACCGCTGCTATTGGTCGGCCCCTGTCACATGGTAGGAGCACAAGATGGCACCGGCAGCCGACGGAGGGAGGGCAGGAGACGCTCTGGGACCCCCGCTGGACCACCAGGGAATTTAGGCACGTCTTGGGGGGGGGGGGGTCAGGAGGGTGGGGGGTTGTGGTTAATTAAATTAAAAGGGAAACAAATAAGAATGGCAAGTATCAATGGATCGGGGGGCCCCTTTGAATGGATACAATGTATCTGGCCCTGACGAATATGAATGCCGTATGAAACGTATGTGGCTCCTCTGCACATCCCTAGGAGGTACTGCAAGGGATCTCTCAAACGGATATTCTTTGAGAAGGGCAAATATTTTTGTTGCAAAGACTGCAGCAGTGACTCGAGGAACTTGGAGTTTGACAATTTGGAAGAGTTTCACTAAGGAGTGAATTTTCAAAACTTACTCTACGTAGGTATTAGTAATACACGCACAGAAATAGCCTCTGTTCGTGTATTCCATATTTTATAAAAGTAAAAAAAAAAAAATGGGAGTATTTTCACTTTGGCGCACACATATATATGCATAAAAAAGGGGTGCTCTGGGACGGGGCCACACTTACACATACAAATTGCTATTTTAAGGGATACATTTGCATAATTTGCCAGCTAACTCATGTATTTTTACACCAGCTGATTATCTGACATGTATTTACTGTGTGGCACTGACTGGGTGGGAGGTCTGGATGAACTGAGGGCACTTCAGGCTGAAGAACAAGAAAGGTCTCACTGACCTGGAAAAGAACTGGGCAAACTGGCGGGCTAATTGGTAAACTTTCATTTCATTTACATGCACGTGTTTTAAAATTGGCTGACTTAGGCAAGTAAGTTCTATTTTACTTTTGCACGTAAAATATACACATATATATTTTTAAAATAGGTAGGAAAAATGAACGTGTATTTTGCATTTATATATGTAATTGCAATGGTTTGCATGTGTTTGCACGTAAGCCTACATATGCACAGATGTTGCGGGGTAGAGTTATCGTATTTTAGAAAATGTGTGTATATCATACATGCAGGTTATAAAATACTTGTGTATATTTTCTCAAGGCTATATAGGCACATACCATATATGCCACCGCATGCATTTGCTTGAAAGTTTACCTGTAAGGCTGACTGCAATAATTAAATATGCCACCGCACTTTTAGAAAAAATCAATAAGTTGAAAACTCAACTCCCTAAATGTTCACCAGCAAAAACAAATGAAGATTTGAATGGAATGGTTAAGGGGGTCCACATTTGTCCCTGTATCGAAATTGGAAATTTGTCAAATCACTACAAAGATTAAACCGGCCATACACTCACATGACACAATTCCAGCCAGTTCCTTGAAATAAGTACACGAGGTTAACACTCAGACAATCACAATGTTAACCTTTCTCTTTCAGAAGGAACTGTTCCCAATGGATTAAAACAAGCTGTGATAAAGCCGATCCTAAAAAATAAGTCTGGTAGAACTGACGACTGGGACAACTATTGTCCAATATCCAACTTGTCCTTTCTCGCAAAAATTCTTGAGAAAGCAGCTTGTATATCACCTAGAAGACCATAATATTCCCCCCTCCTAATCAATTTGGATTTAGGAAACATCACTCAACTGAGACACAACTGATCTCATTAATTGACTTGGCTTTAAAAGGGCTTGACGATGATGAATCTTACTTAACAGCTGCTTTTGACACCATGAATCATAACCTGTTATGCCATCAGCTGGGGAATGATGGGAATGATGGCATGGTTCTTAGATGGTTCTCTTCATTTCTATCAAACAGAACATTCCAAGTCAAACTAGGCAACCATTTTTCAGATACTTTCCATAGTGATACAGGTGTCCCTGTTGCGCCCGTCGGTCGCAGATAGCTGCGACCTTTGCTGCTTACCTCTCTTTTCCCTGCTACAGCGATTCTCAAGGGCCATGGCGGTCTCAGCCTGCAAACCCGCCTTCCTCGGCATTCCCAGGACGGCGTGGGTGATCCCGTCTGCCATCTTGAGTTGGGGATTACTTAGGACGCGCGCCAGCCCCTCTCTTATGGATGTCATGGCGGGAACCTTGGGGGCATCCCCTCTGCATGACGTCACCCGCCTGATGTATTTAACCCAGCCAGCCTAAGCTTCCTACGAGTTAGCAAGGACTTCCTTCCTGCTTATTCCACTCCATTCAGAGGTGCTTCGCTTCACTACTTCCTGAACTAGAACGCCTTAGGTACCTGCTCCTCGGGGGCCTTGTTACATTCTGGCTATCCGCTCCTTAGAGGGCCTTCCTGCCTGGAGATTCCTATCTTCCTGATTCAGGACATTGTGAGTTCAGCCTAGTGAATACTACTTCTGCTTCTATCACTTAGCTGAAGGAACCGCCGGTGCCCCATGCCGTGGGCCACTGCCGTGCATTCCAGCTACCCTTCTACACTCTGGAGTAAGTACCATCATCTTCTTCGCTCTGCTGACCTTCTGCACCTCTCTGGACCTCTACCTGCTGATCCTCGGTATACCCCACACTGCGGGCCACTATCAGATCCTTCCAGAGAGTTACCATTAGGAGAAGAGTTCCCAGGCGTACCCAGCTCTGTGGGCCACTACCGGGGATATTTCATTGAGCTGCTTTACTACTTTGGACAGTGTCTTTTCTCCATGCTGTGGGTATTTCCCACAATTCCAGTACAATAAAGTCTATCTCATCTGTGTCCATCTCTACTGAGGCCACGCCTACCATAGTGAGTCCCCTCAGGGCTCCTCACTGTGGGTGGAGCCAACTCTCACTATGGCCCAGGGTCCACAACCACACCAGATTATAATAGTCCCTCAAGCCTCAGCCCTGTCAGCAACACTATTCAATATATATACATGCTCCCACTATGTAAAATACTGATGAATCTAAGAATAACATTCTTCCTGTATGCTGACAATATACAATACTACATCCCTCTCTCCAGATCATTTGAAAATACAGCCTCCATACTCTCCACCTAGCAATACAACAAGAACTTTTGCAACTTAAGCTAACATTAAACCCTAAAAAGATTGAAATAATTTGGCTGAGTAGAAACTCATTGATAGTTAAACCACCTGCCTTAGCCTGGGTAATCTTCAAAATATTCCCTCAAATCAAGTACAGGACTTAGGTATACAGTTGGATGAGAACCTAACAATGAAAATTCACATCAGTAAATTAATCAAGACAGGTGATGCCAAGTTGTGTATCTACATCGACTGAAACCTTTATTAAATTTTGCGGACTTTTGTACGGTATTGCAAACACTAATCTTCTCAAATCTTGACTACTGTAACTCATTTCTACTAGGACTCCCAGCAAGTCACTTAAAACCACTACAACTATTGCAAAATGCTGTAGCTAGACTCTTATTAAGATCTAGGAAATATGATCACATTACACCCTTGCTGATGTCACTACATTGGCTACCACTCCAGTACAAGCCAGAATCTACCATAAAATATTAATGATTATATTCAACATCATTCATTCCAATAACACTGGCTTGTTAGGAGTGACTCTACAACTATACAATCTGCAATGAACACTAAGATCACAAAATAAAGGATATTATTAATTATTCCCACATTATGGAACTCATATCTGACGCAAATAAGAGTGAGTATTTTCCATAGCGGGTCCAAAGATCTGGAACTCAGTGGCTGACAGACTATGAATTTTACCAGATAGAAAGATATTTAAATGTGAGCTAAAAACATGGCTATTCAAAAATGTATATAATTTAACTTAAAAACATCGAATATACAGAGCAACAAAGTCTAAAAGAACAAAATATAATAATCGAATCATGACAAATAAACCAAACGAGAGAATGTAAGATTTTCAAAACAACAATCTTAGATGTGAAAACTATCATCTCCTTTTATTTTGCCTTAAGTACTAAATCAATTATTAATACATAATAATCCTACTTGATAAATATTAATGCTGTCTATGAATACTTCCCTTATAACCAATTATTGTTTATTTGTTGAGTCACTACTTTGAATGTCACTTTGTAAACTATTGTGATCTATACATGGAACAACGGTATATAAAATGTCAAAATAAAATAAATAAATTGTCGATATTCAAAGGCTTGCACGGCAAAACCGGGGAGATATGCGCGTGACTTGTTATGTCGGCCGGCAGCGGAGCCTGCAACTGGTCTCCCTCACCCATCACGCCACCGTAGCGGGAGTGGGGCCTGGCTCCCCGGCGATGAACAGGAAATGCCCCTGACGCAGCTTTCCATTCTGCGACCCTGCCTGCTGTTGGCACTCTTCAAAGCACGGCGGAGATGCCACTACCGACTACTTCTTGCATCTTGGCCCCTAGGCGCACGCGTGTGCCTCCCTAGTTTATTTAAAGGGCCCGCGGCAGGAAAGGGCTGCAGGCCCTTCCTGATGATGTCATCAGTCCAGGACTATTTAAGGCAAGCTCTGACAATCAGAGCTTGCCTTGGCAACAGGTTGCCTCGCTTGTCCTGAGCGCAGTTCCTGAGTTGCCGTGTTCCTGATCTTGAGTTCCAGTCTTGTTCCTGATCCTGAGTTCCACTTTCCGTTCCTGCTCTGCTTTTGTTCCTTCACCCTGCTTTTTGGACTGACTTTGGTTTGACCCCTGGACCGGAGCCAACTATAAGTTTGCTGCCTGCCACTGACCCCTGGACTGGATCTGACTTCTCTTGTTGCCACCTCCGCAATATGACTTGGACCAACGCGTGCCATGTGGAGTTTAAAAGGCCCACAGCCATGTCTGTATCTCTAAGTATGGGCATAAAAAAATTTTCTGGAAAAGAGGCGCGGATTGTGGGTATGATCTGAGCAGGCATGGGTGTGGTCTGGGTGGGTCAGGACTGCATCATGAAGTCAGCGCTTAAGTAATTAGATGCACAAGTGTGCACCAGAGTCCCCTACTGTGTAATTTTACTTCTGTTATGGATGGCATATAAGTAGTGTAACAAAAAAATGAGGCTAGTCAGCAGGGTTTTAAGGCTCGGGTCTAACAGTGTAAAAGGGAGGCAAGTTAGCTAGGGGGTTTATGAAGTCCTCTCCTTTACTGGGGTGAACTGGAGTGAACTGGGAAAAAGGCCTATTGGTCGCCGCACCTACCTACTAAAATTCCCCCCACTTACACGCTCGAGACGGCACGTGTGCATCAATATAAAATCATGCGCGCATGTACGTATGAATAGTCAATTTTATAACGTGCACACACGTGCACATCTACGCACGCTCGCAGGTCTTAAAGTTTACTTCTATGGATTCACAGAATGATTTCTCACTGGCAAAACTTTTGCATTGAACTGAACTAATTGGTAAATGTTGCTTGTGGACACAATGAGTTGATCAATTTTCTGACTTTATTTTCTGCTCAGTTAATCAGAGTTGCCTGCAATTTATATTTTTCTTCTTCTGAATACATCATATTTTTGCTAATCTGCCTGGGTAGATAAACTGTATTTACGCATATGTGTGTGTGCAAAGATTTAAAACCATTTTAGTTTGCTGTTTCAATATAACATTTTAAGGTGAATTTTCAAATCATAAATATAGAATATACATGTGTTAGTAGCCTCTATGTGTGTATTCCATGATGTATAAAACTTGAAAATCAGCGTGTATGTTCACTTTCGTGTGCACATATATGCGGGTACAAAAGGGGTGGTCTAGGGTTGTTCTGGGGCGGGGCTAATAGTTACGTGCATAAGGTGCTATTTTAAAAGACACACATGTAGATGTTCCAATTTACTTGCATATTTTTACACCTGCTAATTATCTGGTGTGCTTATTGTGTAGTACTAACAGGGTGGGAGATCTGAGTGGACTAGGGGTAGTTCATCTTAAAAAACTAGAAGGGTCTCAATGACCTGGACTGGGTAAACTGGTGGACTAATTGGTAAGCTGGTTAATTTCCTCGATGTGCATGTTTTAAAATTGGCTGATGTTTGTGTGTAAATCAAGACTTACACGAGTAGGCCCTGGTTAACTTTCACATGCAAAATATATGCATGTATGTCTTTAAAAAGTACACATGTTCACTCCATTGATATACATGATTTCAAAGCATTGCATGAATTTGCGCGTAAGCCTATGTATGTGTGTATGTTTGGGTTACAATTACGTGTATTTTCTTAAACATGCACTTATCATATGCTCATATTATAAAATACTATACCAAATATGCATGCGCAGTTGTTTGAAAGTTATCTCCCCTATTTAAACTATAACTGAATTGGTGTCATTGTTGCTGAGTATCAACACCCCGCTTTGTTGTTTCTGTTTTTATGGTTTAGAATTCAGAATTTTCAGCTAAGACAAATCTTGAAGAACCCTGAAGAAGTTTCCTGTTGTTGAAAGTTTTGTTTGCTTCCACACTAACCCCCTGGCCTACACTGAGAGCTGGCTGGGAAGGACAAGGTGGTTGCATTAACAAGACTGACAAATCATTGCACACTAATTTAGCAGAAGCAATTCAGCTGTGGCTGGGCCCTGAGTCACTCATCTGTGACTTCCCTCCCCTGTGAAGGAAGAACCAGTGGTTTCTAATAAAAGAGCCCCTGGAAGATGTGCTCAGAGCTGACCATGCCCAAAAAACAACTGAATTATCCAAGCAAGGGTCTTATTTCTCTCCTCCTTTCCTTTACTTTCTCCTTTGTTTCTCTGCCTTTCAAAGTCTATTGACAGAATCTCATCTGTTCTTAGTTCAAAATAACCTCGCCTTTTCCTCTGCCCAAGAAGAAAAAAAAAAAAAAGAGAAAAGAATTAAAAGTTCTCCCAAATAAGAAGATTAGTCAGTTCCTCTGGCAGAAGTTGTGATAAAAATGTCATACATATCTTCCACACAGACAGTCACCGCCTGAGCAGTTAAATAAGGGAGCAAATGAAACAGCAGAGGCAAGGAAATGCGAAGTAAGGGGGACGTAGGCAAGGTTTGCCCTCATACTTCAACATAATGAATGTATCATACTTTTCTCCGTGATTTGACTTGATTAATGAAGAAATAAAGATACAGGCCTGCTTCTTTTTCAATGGAGAGATTTTTTTTTTTTGAAGTTCAGTAAATTTTCTAGAATTTTCCTACCTATATGTCTAAGTAGGGACTCCTTGGGTCTTCTAGCACAGCGACTGCAGTTGTTCAATTCCATGTTTCAAGACAACCCCCCCCCCCCCCAGTCTCCCAGGAATGCAATTGGTGTAATTTTCAGAGGGGGAGAGAGACCTCTAGGGGTGAGGGGGGTTGGGGCAAAACAGAAAAAAAAGTGATTCTTTTGGGGTAAGGAGGGAAGAAGATTTCTCCTGTCTGATAGGTCAGTGTAATCAGGTGCGCTCAGCTATAAGCACATGTTCATGCACCCAATTTAGCAACGGGTTTAACGCACAAAAATGTGCACACAAATTAGCACTCCTCCATGGAACATATGTTAATCAAGGCATTAGCTATTACTCCCCAATTAGGGGGAGTCTAAGCTTATCTTGTGTTTCTTAACGCTAGAAATTTAACTCCTGGTCAGAGGTGGAATAAAGTTTCTTGGGCTAGTGGTAGTCTACGGGGCCGAACCTGCAGTTCATGATGCAGGACTCCTGTACTTGGGCTTTCTGAGGTAGATTTTAAAAGCTTTGCATGCGCAAAAATGGCCACATACCTGTGTAAGTGGGCTGTGCAGGAGCTACGCAAAATTTAAATAGCCGGAAAGGGCGTGCGTACGTCAATGTATGTGCATCCAGAAAACTAGCAGGGTGTTCCAGAGACTGACACATGTAACCCCTAATTTTCCTCAGCTGGGGTGTGTAATGGCAAATGACAGAGAGAGAGAGAGTTGCCTGTACTTTTTTAGCAAGTGATTAAGGAAAATGTGCCCTGAAGTTTACTGCACATTTTTAACTTGCATCCTTTTACATTGGTCTCAAAGAGGAGAATGTCTTATTGCAGAAAAGGGAGAGGAGGTGTCTCCAGTTGGTCTCCAAATGCACTGTAGAAGATCAAGAAGGTGCCCTCTTGTGAATCAAGGGGGTGAAGGAGAGATTTGACTAATCCATTAAATCTCTAATAAGGAGTACCCATCTGGTAAAATCAGAAAAGGTGAGTCTTGCCTGCAGCCACCAGTGTGAAGATAATCTAAGACAAGGATCTACAAGTATTGGGGTCTCTTGGATCCCCTATGAGGTGTCAGCTTGAGAAGCAGTTCAACGGAGAGAGCAGGGCATGCACAGATCCCCCTTAATGAGACTTCCCAGAAAATTGTGGCATCTGTCTAAGTTCCCATTGAGCTGATTAAAAAAACATATCAAGATGTTTCTGGTCACAAATTAACTACAACAAGGGAAATGAGTCATCTCTACAAATACCAAACACATGGTTTTGATGTAAACCTGAGCATTCATATTATGACACATTTGCCATATGGGAGCATCCTTTCGTTGTTCTTCCAAAAATCTCAGGAATTCTCATGCAGCAGCCACATAAACCAAACAAGTGTGTGAGACAAAAAAAACTGTGGGTGCACTGCCATACTTCATTTTCTTAAATCTGAGAAGATTTTGAGACTGGAGTCATTCGATTAAGTAAATCAGATCTACAAAAGTGGTTGTCAGGACTCATCAGCAGGGCAGAGAAATCTTGCTTACTTTTTTTGCAAAGCGGGAATTACTGTTATGCAAGTATAAAGTATGAAGCTTCCCTGTTTTTAATCACCTCTACACTGCCCACTGATTTTACCTTGGTTCCACCTCATTTGCCATTTTTTTAATCAACATAATTCTTGGCTTAGTGGTGTTGTCGGAGTAATTATACTGTTACACACTAACATAAAACAAGTGTTTAAGTGAGCAACATTTTTTTTAACCTATTATTGTGCTGCTGGCATTCCCTGTGCCTGGATGGTTCATGAGCATCAGCAAACATGACAGCAATGGTCGTGGATACATATATCAAGAACTACCACTAGGGATCATGCATTGGCACAGGCCTCAAAACTGCTGTAATGACAAAGAGCTTTAGAAAACTTTTATAATTTTCAGGCTAGCTCTTAAAAGGGCAATTTTCCAAGCCATTTACCAGGGCAAAAGGGGCTCACTGAAAACTGCCTGCCCTATCCACATATAAAGGTATAGGCAAGGATTGACAACATGTGCATTTTTACATGGGAAACGTAGATGGGGCTCAGAGGCAGGGTTACGTTTGGGGAGGCAATGGCACACATAGTTTTGCATTTTCAAAACTGCTTGCACTGTTTTGAAGGGAAAAGGTATCCACAGAAAAAGCAGATGTTAATCTCTGGGGGTACTTTTTCCCTAGGCAATTTTCTAAGGGAAAGTATATGCATACAATGCATTCCCTTTGAGACATGGTGCAAAGCCACAAGTAAAGGTACCTGCAGACTTTGTATTGCCCTATGTAGAGACCCCTAGGTCTATACTATCCAGTAGAGATGGGCATCGGGTGCCCGATCGTTTTCACTTTCGAGTTTGTGTGGCCGCGGGAACATCTCATTTTCCCGCGGATCGGCTTTTTTTTTTGTCAAAAAATCGTTTTTCGGCTTAGCGTGCACTCCCGTTAGTGCGCACTAACAAATAGCAACAAAACATTTGGGGAAAATGCAATTGTTTTATCAGTTTCCCGATCCGTGACAGGAAACTGAATTAGGCAATATCGTACGATTTTCCTAATCGTCAAAAAACAATTGCACATCCCTACTATCCAGCTGGTCCCTGGCTTAAGCTCTAGACTAGGATTTTAGTAAGGTTTGCAGCCCATCCCTGCAGGCACCATAGAGGCTTGTCTGGATTGGTCAGCAGTTTTCCATAGAAAGCAGTTAGTGCAGGTGAAGGAGTGTGGCATTTTGAGTTGCAGTTTGGAGCAGCAGTCCCCATCTGTTTAAGCCCACAGCCTGATACAGGGAAAGTGGTGGGGTGTTTTTTTTAGAGTTTTGGAGATCAAGGAGAGTTGCCGGAGGGATTTCCCATAACAGGCCCTCAACCTGCATCTGGGGGAAGAGACTATGTCATGGCCAGTATCCCTTAGTTCTGGAAGGGATTGTCTTGGAGAAATGGAAGAGGAGGTTTTGAGAAAGCTGTTTGTTTTCCTGAGAGTTTTGCTTTGTTGGTTGAGCCTACTATTGCCCGAGGAGGATTGTCACCCCTGCTTTGGGAGGCCAGGATAAGGTGGTTTGATTCCCTATGTCCAGCAAAGAAGGGACAGCAGTGACCTGACAGAGAAAAAGAGAGAAGTAGTTTGCAGAGAGTTTGATTCCTTTTGTTTTGGGAGGGATTTTTGCTGTCAGTTTCTGTCCACTGAGGAGGAGATTTTGGATGTTGAACACTTTTTGGACTTTTTAATCTAGGACTCATGTTTTTACCATCAGAGAAAGAGATAGGAGATCCTGGCCCTACTAGGAGCCCACTCTCTATCATTCAAGAGTTTTGAGTTATTCCTAGTGCTTGCCATCCTAAAGGAAACTGACTTAGCTAATAAATTTGAGGAAAGAGGCACTTTAGGATGGTTTAATTTTTGTGTGAAAATTATCTGGAGAATGTTTTTGTTGCAAATTGGACTTCAAGTACTTTTGATTGCAGTAAATATTTTTTGAACACCCCACCAGTATCCATCATTTTCATTGAGAATCAGAAATACTCAAAAGCAAGGTCATCCAAATAGTGAGTATAGATGAGCGAGCAATGAAAGAGAGACTGATAGACTGCGTGTTGGTACCCATCCCCATGAGCCTGCAGTTCTGGAGGTTAATCCTCCTCCCCACCGGAACAAACCCCAGCACCCTGGGGGCAAATGGACTATGTTTTTGTGAGACGAGGGAGATTGGTGAGTAAACGTGGCCCCGGGGACAACAGTGTGCCCCGCTATTTCAGGAGGTCCTCAAAAAAGGGGATTACACCTGCATAGTTTTGAAAATTACTCTCAATCTGTTTTTAGAGGTCAGTCCCCAGGTATGCACTGAGTTCTCTCCAGAGAATGATTTATCTGTGATATTCCACAAAGTTTCTGAAAATTACCAAGCAGAGTCCTAAACTATTATCGTGGTGGAGCATTAAAAACACACCAGTGCTTAGCAAAATTCAAGGCATGGAGACTGTGCACTCTTTTTTTTTTTAATGAAAAACATTAAAATAAATATTACTTTATCCTTCCTACCTACAGAAAAAGTAAATGTATCTAATGACGGACATCTCCAGCACCCAAAAGGATGGTCTATAAGCCGAAAGTGATTTCTGCAAGATGTGACCTAGCAATGAGATTTCATGGAAAAGTATTACCTGTAATTAATGTACACTGGATGCAAATGACTAGGAGAAGAATATGAATAGTTATAGGTTTCCATCAGTGTCATCAGCTACGAAACTGATTTTCTACCCTTCATCTGTCACAGATGGAAGAAGTAGAAATATCCAAAGCTAAACATCTCGCATTGAATCTGACTTGTAAAACATTGCTCTGCTTAGCCATGAAAACAGCAGTGATGGGGAATGAAGTGTGTGTGGGGGGGTGGGTTCTCTTGATGCGCTACTTGCATAGCTCACAGAAGCAGGCACCAGCTGCTGTCCTGAGCGAGGTTATAAGAACACCGGATTTCTTTTCAATTAAGTGGAGCGTTTGGGTTCCTCGTGTTTCCCCTAAGTTTAGCACTGAGGCAAGATCCAATGGGCAGTGTTGCCCAGGATGAGCGGGCAGAGGCAGAGGCAGGGTTTATTTGTGGAGCTGTGGGCTTGCACATGTTGGTTGCACAGAGAACACGTGGTACTTCCTATACCATGTAGATACATAGAGAGAGAACCGTGTGCGTTCATCTAGGATATGCTTCACCTATTGGCTTTATCTAACTAAGGATTTTCTCCCTTTCTGCATCTATGGGAACAATGCTTAGCAAATAAGGCACAATGAATGCTATGCTAAATAAATAACAAAGAGGATAATATTTAAAGCAGTGCAGCCAAGTTAATAGCAATTTAACTGGGTAAATTATCCTGTCGGAAATTTGCCCTCATCTGACAGCCTAAGTAGTCTGCAGAAAATTCACAAGAAGCATAGTTTTAGCCACATTAAAAAGGGCTTTTACCAGAATGTTTTTTAGGTCAGGAAAACACAGTACACAAGAAAAATGACATTTTCTAATCAGTACATTATTTTTTTTCTCTCTTTGCCTGCATGAAAAGGAGGCACCAAGACCTAGATTCATCATTTTGCTATAAATTTCATATGAACAGCACCCGTGATAAAAAAAAAGGGTCATGGTTAGGGTAATTTTTGAGTTACTGCAACGCACGCTATTTTAGAGAGAGAGAAAGAGATGTGATTTGGAATGAGAAAAGGTACACAAAGATGAGATTTCTACAATGTACTCTCGCCCTAGCTTGATGAGTGCTATCAAGCTAGAGCAAGAGTACATTGTAGAAATCTCATCTTTGTGCTCCTCTCCTCATTCCAAAATACATAAAATGTTCGTACGTCTGACTGTGCATGAAAAACTGGCCCCCAAACCCACCAAAGCCTCACCTTGAGTTACTAGATGACCTTTAATAGTGGTATAAATAGATGACAAATAGGTGTCCCACCCCAGAAGCGCTCTCTCTCCTCACTGGATAACGACCCCTTTCCTCATTTGTCCCTGTCCTCCTTGCCTCTAAATTGGAGAGGGGGTTACATATCCTAAAAGTAAGCCTCCTCCTGTCTTATCTAGTATTCTTCAGCAACTATTTACCTTTGTTTTTCTCTTTCTACAAAGTACAAGGGAATTCAAATCATTTTAAATAGTACTGAATAAAGATTAAAAACCTCAAAATAACTTCTCTCCAACCAGAGCAAACAATCCCTCCTCCTCCCACATAATGATACTTTCTGGACTTGAAATGTTTAACCTCTGTTTAATATGCACATTGTTGTACTTTTTTCCACAATTGTTAAGAGAGTTACAATTTAAATTTTGTAAACCGTTATGATGGCTTTACCGAATGACGGTATATAAAACTCAATAAATTAATTAATAAATTAATTGATTGATTAATTAAATTGTGTTACATTGAGTTGTATATCACCTGATCACAGAACTTCTATAATTATATAGGAATAGGATAAGCAAAAGACTTGATCAAAAAACCCATTTTTTTACGATTTCCCAATGAGATTCTGTCGAGGCCTTTAAATGTTTTTGGTGCAGTAAAATCCATTAGTGTGCACTGATGAGCTGAACTGAAGAATGATAGCAAATCAGACAGGCACAAATTTTCAATACATTTTCTGCCATTCTACCCTAATATGAAACCCTTTATAATATACCTAGGTTTATAGAATTCCGAAGCCTTTGCTACACATAGGGGTAGATTTTAATAGGTGCGCGCTCGCGTCCTTGTGCGCACGCTACCCGGCACGCACACATGGACACACCGATTTTATAACATGTGCATGCATGTGGGCGCGGCGCGTGCAAGGGGAGGGACAGTTTTGCAAAATTCACGCAGCGACGCATCCCAGCCTTCCCCAGTTCCCTCCCAGTCCACTCCAATTAAGAAGCGGACTGGGAGGGAACTTCCCTACAACCTACCCTAACCTCCCTTCCTTTCCCTTCCCTTCCCCTCTCCTCCCCAACCCCTAAATCCAATTTTTTTATAATTTTCCTTTGTTGAACAACTTACTTCAGCTCCTGAGCTGAAGTAAGTTGTGTGCGCTGGCAGCTGGCTGGCGCTGCGAAAATTGGCGCTGCCCCGGCCCCTCCCCCTGCCCCGAATATGCTCCCTAGCCTGCCCCTTGGAAGAGGCCTGGCTTTTGTGTGCATAATGGGGGTTATGCACGCAGCTGAGCCCCTTGGCCCAGCCACACACATAACCCCCAGGTTTTATGCCCCGGGGGGGGGGGGGGGGTTACAATTGACCTGATAGGGTTCATGTAATCTACCTACCTGCTATTGTAGGAGTTATGTCATCTTAAAATTGCATTCTAATCAAATTTTAAGCAACAGTACTAGCAAAAGATAGCCTTGCTAATTCAATTTTCAGTTTAAATCATTTAGCTAATCTCTTTCAAGTTTTTCTTTCTTTCTTGAAGAGAGTAGGGTTTAAAGTTTTTGAAAGTTTAGCAACTCGGGCTGGCCTGACGCTGCAGATCCGCCATGTTCCTGATGTCGTAAGGGCATGCGCGCCCTCCAGAGTTTGTACCGGCAAGGGCGTGAACCTCGGGGGCATCCCCCCGTAGTGACGTCATCCGCTTCCACTTTAAAAGGTCTTTGCTTGCAACTACGAAGCGAGTTAGCAAGAGGAATTCTTTCTCCGCTGCTCTGCCTCCTCCACCTTACCAGGGGTACCTGCTCCTTGGGGGCCCCGCTCTCTCTTCTTGATTTCAGATTGCTAAGACGGTATCCGGTACTCGCTCCTCGAGGGCCTACGTCCCTGAATGCTCAGAAGACTCCTACTGCCTGGAAGTGATTGCAGACGTGAACACAGTGAGTTCTATTACAGATAGGAACCAGTACTCACTCCACGAGGGCCTATGTTCCTAATCTCTAAGACTCCTTTCTGTCTATCGCAGATACAGAGATCGTCAGTCATTATTGTGGATTGCAGATAGGAACCAGTACTCGCTCCACGAGGGCCCATGTTTCTAAATCCCTTCTAAATCCCTTCTCAACTCTCTTCTATTTCAGAAGCTATTACTATTATAAACCTATATCTTGTGCATTACTATTATAGATTGCAGATAGGAACCGGTACTCGCTTCACAAGGGCCTATGTTCCTAAAACTCTCCAAGGACTCTCTTCTCTTCCATAAGCCATCTCATACACAGATATTGTGAGCCTACGGCTCCTGTTCCTGAATATATTGAAGACTCTGTTGCAGAGAAGCCATTACAGATCTCTACAATTGTGAGTGTATCATCTACTACTGGCTATGTATCCAGCATACCTTGTCTACTCACTACCTATAGTCTCTCTCTACAGCTCAGGAACCCAGAGACTGCAATTCCAGTGAGGTACGTCAGCCCTGCCGGGCACATCAGCTCACTACTGCCACTTCTGGTGGTTCTACTTCCTGTCTAAATAAAGAACTATCTGTGTTTGTCTCCATACTCCAGCCTAGTCGGTGGTCCCTCTCAGGATATCCTCCTGGGGGCACCGTCATCTGCCATCGGCCCAGGGATTCACCAATTTATCTCAAGCGTTCATTCCTTACACTACTAGAGCGGTATTATACGACTGCCACTCTGTGGGAAGCCAACCCACCACAGATCATTAACTCCGCCTACGGAGTATTACAATTGTTAGCTCTTCCCCATGGCAGGGTGATCCATAATCGATTGCTAACTCCCTGGCGGACTTATAACAGATTGCTACCCATAGCAGCAGGGACTGATAACAGATTGTTAACTCCTCTCTCTCCAGGAGGAGATCTATATCAGACTGCTATCTCCTCCTTCTACAGGAGGAGCTTGATAATAGATAGCTAACTCCAAGCAGCAGAATTATAATAGATTGCTAACTCCTCCTCTCTGGAGGAGCAGTTCTACAACAGATTGCTAACTCTGCAGTCTAATCCACAACAGAGTGCTAACTCCTCCCTTCTTCAGGAGTAAAGCCCAACAGATTGCTAACTCCTCCCTTCTTGAGGAGCCAAGCCTAACACTCTGACTCCTAACCAAAATGCCACACTTAGCTATGCTGCATCCTGCTTTCATAAGCAGCAGGGGGCTGACCATTCCAGCCACCTCAGTGGAGTAGCTTTTCAGAAATCCCTCCCTCTGCTACCTAACTCTACTCCTAGCTCCAAAAGAGTTCAAAACTAGGGCCTCTATACTGATAATCCCAAAGGGTCATCACAGTTAGAAATGTCATACCATGACAAAGATGGGATATAGAAAATGGAGACAACAGCTAAAGTAGAAAGTAGATAGAATTGTCCAAGTAATATGCACGAGAGAACAGCTGGGAGATTTTGAAGATGGTTTGAATTATTTCAGATTGGATCCTGAAAGGCATAGAATCAATAAAGATCCCATAGTATTTCATAGTAACATAATAACATACAGGCCGATACAGTAAAGTGCGGCCGTGGTTACCCTGTTTCTAACCCGCTTTCTATCCACAATTTGGCCACGTAAGTCTAACCCGCAATTCACTATCCGTTTTTACCAATCTTTACCGCTTCTTTACATCGACGCGAATCCCTTTCCACCCACCGCGACTCCCCTGCCTCCCGGGGGCAGCCGGCAGCGAAAGCGGCTTCCAGCAGCCCTGCCGGTGAAGGTGCATGAATGCATGTCCAATTTGGGCGCTCAAGCAGCGAAGGCGCATGTGCGCACGCCGTGACCTCGGATGTCCATCCGGGCGCTCAGGTCATGGTGTGCACTCATGCGCCTTCGCTGCTTGAGCGCCCAAATTGGACGTGCATTCATGCACCTTCGCCGGCAGGGCTGCTGGAAGCCGCTTTCGCCGCCGGCTGCCCCCTGGAGGCAGGGGAGCCGTGGTGGGCACCTCGGGAGGAGGGGGAGAGAGGACTGGGGCTGCTGGAAGCATGCAGTAAGTTTACTTTTGTTACAATTTCTATTTGCTTTAATAACATGTCGAGTCAATTTTCGCCCTGTGCCTTGCTTCGGGAGGGGGGAAGAGAGGACTGGCAATCCCCAATGCCCGAGCGTAGGAGAACCATCCACTTCCTGGTACCTGTCATTTCAAATGTCATTTGAAATGAATTTTGAAATGACAGGTACCAGCACACCCAGGATACTGTATAGGCGCTGTATAGCGCTCTATACAATAAAATGGATTGCGCTTCATGGACGCTTCATGGACGCGGCTTGCATTTGCATGCCATTTAAATACTGTATCGAGTGGTATGTGATCCGAACTGTGCGCGCGGCAAACGAGCGGGCGCCCGGCCCTGCCGCACTTTTTCTTACGGGCTTTTACTGTATCGGCCTGATAGTAACATAGTAATGATGGCAGAAAAAGATCAAAATGAACCATCTAGTCTGCCCAGCAAGCTTCCCAAGGTAGCAACTGCCGTTCCGTGCAGGTTACCCCTATGTTTCTCTTAAGGATAGTAACTGCTGCTCTGTGCCGGTTTAGCTTTTTTATTTATTCCCATCCTCTAGCCTTTTAGGGATCCACAGTGTTTATCCCATGCCCCTTTGAAATCCTTCACAGTTTTAGTCTTCACCACTTCCTCTGGAAGGGCGTTCCAGGCATCAACCACCCTCTCAGTGAAGAAATATTTCCTGACATTGGTTCTAAGTCTTCCTCCCTGGAGTTTCAAAATGTGACCCCTAGTTCTACTAAATTGTTTCCAATGGAAAAGGTTTGTTGATGACCATGGATCATTAAAACCTTTCAAGTATCTGAAGGTCTGTATCATATCACTCCTGCTCCTCTTCTCCTCCAGGGTATCATATTCAGGTTCTTCAACCTCTCCTCATAAGTCATTTGATGAAGACCACCCACCATTTTGGTCACCCTCCTCTGGACTGCCTCCATCCTGTCTCTATTTCCTTTGAGATATGGTCTCGAGAACTGAACACAGTACTCCAGGTGAGGCCTCACCAAGGCCCTGTCCAAGGGGATCATTACTTCCTTTCTCTTACTAGATATTCCTCTTTCTATGCAGCCCAGCATTCTTCTGGCTTTGGCTATTGCCAGTTATTAGTAGGAATATAGTAGGAATAAACAATCAAGCAATAGCAACATAGATGAAGACACAGGAGGCATCTATTAATGCACAGGAAAGGCTTATAATAAAAGTGATGGTAACCTATCGGATTACTTTTTTAACTAAGGAAAATTTGCACGATGATATTAGCTGCAAGAAGAAACAACTTCAATGGACACGAGCAGATTCACTATGAAGAAGTGACATTTCTCAACAATAGTAGGTGAACAAGAAAAATATGTCCAATTGAAGCAACCAAACAAGTCAATGAAATTGTGCTCCATGATTATTCTAAAATGTCAATCCATCACCAGTGTGGTATACTGCTGAGTAAGTTTTCCAAGGGGCTCCGTGTGGAAAAATAGCATATACACGGGAAAGTAGCCTGTATTCATTTTATAAACATTGAAAGTATATGAGTGTTTTCAGTTTTGTGAAAAACAGGGGCAGTCTAGGAGCACTCCAGTGTGGGGCAAGAGGTATGCATTGAAGTTGTTATTTTATGAGAGGTATGCATAGAAATTATCAGACTTATTCTTGCACACCTGCCAATCAACTAGCCCAAATGAAATCAAACTTGTCTACTGTCTACAATTTATGGGAGGGAGGCCTGGGTGAACTGGTGAGGATTCAGGGTGACGTATTGGATCTGGGTGAACATGAAATGGACTGGGTGAACTGGCGGAAGTATTGGTGAACTGGCGCTTTCAAGTACGTTAGCAAGAATTTCCAGAATGGTGTACACACAGGGCCAAATTTTTAAGACCTACACGAGGGCGTAGATTTGTGCGTGCAACCCAGCACACAGAAACCTTCGCTCGATTTTGTAACATGCGCACGCAGCTGCGCGCATATTATAAAATTCGGGGTCGGTGCGCGCAAGGGGGTGCACACTTGTGTACCTTGTCTGCATTGAGCTGCACAGCCTTCCTCCGTTCCCTCCGAGGACGCACCGAAATCGGAGCGGCCTTGGAGGGACCTTTCCTTCCCCCCCCCCACCTTCCCCTCCCTTCCCCTACCTAATCCGCCCCCCAGCCCTACCTAAAACACCCCCCTTACCGTTATCTGCTAAGTTGCGCCTGCTTCCGAGCAGGTGCAGGTTATGCGCGCTGGCCGACAGCCAGCCCGTAATCCTGGGCACAGCGGCAAATGGCAGCTGTGCCTAGAGGCTCTGGCCCCAACCCACCCCATGGACCACCCCTCCCCGCCCACTCCCCACCCCCTTTTTCAAGCCCGGGGCTTGCATGCGTCTCCGAGCCTATGGAAAATAGGCTTGGCGCACGCAGGAGGGATTTAAAAGGGTTATATGCATATATTACACACATAACCCTTTTAAAATCCGCCCCACAGGCTTTATACAGTATCTGCGATCACATTTAAATGGGGTTATTACATGTACATGTTATAAAATACTAGGTTAAATCTCCACATGTCCATTTACCTGCACAAATCCCGTACCGCAAATAGGTTTGAAAGTTAAGTTGCCTGTTTCTAATGCTATCAAAATATTTAAGAACAAGAAAAGTTTAAAGGAAGAGAGAAGATACTAGTAAAAATAAGATAAAACATAATTTTAGGATACTAAGCTCCTTCCATTAAAAAATGTCTCTTTCCTTTTATACCATCCTCAAAGTTTGGAAATGATTGCAGGAAGAGTGGAATTATACAGCTTGTCAACTTGCGGCCTATCCTGGGGCTACTAAATGCATATTTATTTACCTTTCTGCTTTAAAGCCATAAAGATGCTGCAGCTTCCTATCCCCATGTAAGCACTTATGTCACGCCTTTTTTTTTCTTGGTTTCTATAATCCTTGTCTTTTCCCAGCTAGTTTATACTCACACTGGGCCTATTAGTGTCCCACGGTGCTCCTCTGTGTATCCCTTTTGTCCTCACTGGGTTGATTATTGGAAGCAATTGGTGTTACGAATTCCTTTGAAAGTTCCAAGACTGAACAGGCCACTTAAACTAGTGGTTGCTGTAGTTTTTGTAGGCTCTTTGCCAACATTTCATTCAAGATCTGAGTCACACACGTACGAACAATGGCAACTTGAAATGGATTCACAACTCAGGAAAGAATCATGGACTCTTTACTTTGACAGGACTGCTTGGCACTCAAAGACCAGCCACTTAAATGCTTGGCTGCAGTTTGCAAACTCTCTGTTTCGCATCCCTTGGCAAGAAGGAAACAGTTCCACTTTAACTCATAAAATGAACGCAGAGCCTGGCGTCATAGATTCCAGGTGATGGGTGAGATGCTTGCTCAATTTGGACATGCACAAGGATAAAAATGTTGCATGGGAATTTTAGTCACTGAAGTAAGTGCCGCTTTGCCAATGCTTTGATGGGTAGGCTGCTAAGTGGGAATATGTGTCCTATTTTTTTCTTGCACATAAGTGAATATAACAAACAAGACTCTATCTGATATGCTTGCCACTGAATTGTGTCAAAAATGTCAAACTCCCCAAATCATTCTTGAAATGTCATAAATCACTTTTTTCTTGAGAGAAAACATGAATTTTCTGATTTTGCAAATCAATGACATGAAGTCTTGGTTTAAGTTAGAGGTTTGGTGTTAATAATTGACCCACACATTGAGGAACCATTGAAATATTGAACACTGTGGCATATAAAAACATCTGATGTCCACTACTGGAGCTAATGCTGCACTCAACATGATTAGTGTAAACACGACAAGTGCAAGTAAACTCTTGTTGGTCAAGATTCATAAGATATTTGTTTGTTTATTTTCAAATATGGCAACTCCACTTTGTTAAACACAGCGTGGAGTGGAGTTTTTTCATTTGATAGTATGTTTACGTCATCTAGCCTGGACGTGTTGTGATTGGTCAGTGTATCCGCTCTTCTCATTGGTGCGCGGTTTCGCACCTAAAGGGTTGTCAGAGTTTAAAACCCTCCTATAAAGCCAACTTAGTGCGCTCCTGTCAAAAAAGTTTTATGGCTTGAAACACAGGTATGTCGTTTTTTAAGAGTGTTTAGATATATGACTTTATTCTACATGATGCCTAAGTCCCAGTTTTTGTATTTTGATCTATATATACTGTTCTTTTCTTACAGATTGCTTGTTGCTAAAAATTTCATCCCTCCCGACGCAGCCGGACTGGCGAAACACGGGGTCCGTGTTGGGGGATTTGCTTCATAATACTGGGGCGGATTTTAAAAGCCCTGCTCGCGTAAATCCGCCCGGATTTACGCGAGCAGGGCCTTGTGCGCCGGCGCGCCTATTTTCCATAGGCCTGCCGGCGCGCGCAGAGCCCCGGGACTCGCGTAAGTCCCAGGGTTTTTTGTTGGGGACGTGTCGGGGGCAGGGCCGATCGACACGGCGTTTTGGGGGCGGGACGCGGCGTTTTGGGGGTGGGCCGGAGGCGTGGTTTTGGCCCAGGGCGGTCCGGGGGCGTGGCCGCGCCCTCCGGAATCGCCCCCGGGTTGCGTCTCGGCGCGCCAGTGGCCCGCTGGCGCGCGTGGATTTACGTCTCCCTCTGGGAGGCGTAAATCCGTGGACAAAGGTAGGGGGGGGGTTTAGATAGGGCCGGGGGGGTGGGTTAGGTAGAGGAAGGGAGGGGAAGGTGAGGGGAAGGCGAAAGAGAGTTCCCTCCGAGGCCGCTCCGATTTCGGAGCGGCCTCGGAGGGAACGGAGGCAGGCTGCGCGGCTCGGCGCGCACCGGCTGCCCAAAATCGGCAGCCTTGCACGCGCTGATCCTGGATTTTAGCAGATACGCGCGGCTACGTTATGGTGCTATCGCATGCGTTAAAGGCCATGTGATAAGCCCTTAACGCATGCGAAAATACCTTATAGCATTTTGATAAATGACCCTATGATCCAGATAAGTAATGATAGAGCAGATTTAACTTAGCTGGATATAACCGACTAACTTACCTAATCATTTTCTTCTGAATATCAAGCCTATTTTTTCCTAAACATAAAAAAATATAGATTATAAAGGGTTTCATATTAGTCACCGAATAGGAGAAAATACATTGAAAATATATGCCTGTCTGATTTGCTACCACTTTTTAATTCATAGATTTTCATCTCATCAGTGCACATTAGTAGATTTCACAGCAATAAAATATTGTTTTGTTCCCTTGTTCCACTTGTTTGTTCCCTGACTGCAAGTTCAGGCACGCCTGCGCAACTTGCAGCAGAGCACACACAGCAATCAAATGCCCCTCTAGTCAGAGCGTTACCCCACGCAGACGGGGTAAGCAATGAGGCGCGGTTGGAGAAAGCTGTATCTCCAGTAGTGTTAAGGGAATTGTTGCAGGAACTAAGGGAATATCCAGATAGAAAGGCAGCAAATTTATTGGCTAAGGGTTTTAAATATGGGTTTAGGATACCGTACAGGGGTCCGGGGGTTGGGGGTAGCACAAAAAACGCTAGGTCAGTAGCAAAGTTGAGAGAGGTAGCAGCTAGAAAATTGCAAGAGGAGATAGAGCTAGGGCGTATAGCGAGTCCATTTAATGAGCCGCCTTTTAATAAAATGCATTTATCTCTGTTGGCAGTCATACCAAAAAAGATCCCAGCGAAATTTAGGCACATTTTGAACTTGTCTTACCCAAAAGGTGTGTCTGTTAACGATTTTATTCCTAGGAGCGTTTGTACCGTAAGGTATGCATCGTTCGATTATGCTTTGGAGCTGGTAAAAACGGCGGGAAAGGGTGCGCTATTAGCCAAGGCGGACATTGAGTCGGCTTTCAGGTTACTTCTGATTAACCATGACAGTCTGCCTTTATTGGGATTTACATTCGAAGGAAAGTATTTCATGGATCAGTGTTTGCCGATAGGGTGTGCTATATCCTGCACATATTTTGAGGCGTTCAGTTCCTTTTTGCAGTGGGAGACAGAGAATAAGACAGGGGAAGGATGCTTGCTGCACTATTTAGATGATTTCCTTTTTATAGGAAATGGGCAGTCAGAGCAGAGTATCAAACAGTTAAATGGGTTTCTAGAAGTGGCACGAAGGCTGGGTGTGCCTATAGCTCAGGACAAAACCGAAGGGCCAACCACGAAGCTGATTTTCTGGGGATTGAATTGGACACAGAGGCATTGGAGTCCAGGCTGCCGCAAGAAAAGATGGGTAGGTTAAGGGAATTGGTGCGGGAAGTGGGTAGATCAAGAAAGATTACATTGCGAAAAATGCAGTCCTTAATAAGGGCATTGAATTTTGCTGGAAGAGTCATCCCAAAGGGCAGGGCATTCATTAGGAGGTTGTCCACAGCTACGGCTGGACTTAGGGCGCAACAGCATTTCATTAGGATTATGCGGGCCATCAAGGATGAACTGAAGGTTTGGGAAGTGTTTTTGGAAGAATTTAATGGGGTGTGTATAATACCCGACAGAGAAGTAACTAATCAGGAAATGGAACTATTTTCTGATGCAGCGGGGTCCAAACTTACTTGTTCCCTCTGCTCCAGCACTGTCAGGAGCCACACTGGAAGCATAAATGACTCCAGTAATTTACATGTATACTTTCAAAAATCCAAAAGTATGCTTGTAAGTCCAATTCCAGCTCCAGAAACACCTCCACTCCGTCCAGGAAAAGATACACACATGCAGGACATATGCACAAAAAGGTGAATTTTAAAAGTCCGGCGTGCGCCAAAACTGGGAGATACGTGAATATGTTGGGCTGACGACATGCACCGAATGGATTTTGAAAGGTGTCCATGCACGCGCATATCTCCCGCTACGCTCACAAATGAAAAGTTCTGAAAAAGGGGTGGGGCATGGGCGTCCCTGGATTTCATATTCAGATTTGCAGGAAAATACTTTATATGCGCAGGCGCTTGCTGGGGTCCCCTGCCGTGTAACTTTACTTCTGCTATGGAGGCAGTAATAAAATAAATAGACCGGCAGAGCTTTAAAGGTAGGGGCTAACAGGTGGATTAGGAACCTATTAAGCTAGAGGAGTTTGGAAGTCCTTAACCCTTACCTGGGTGGACTAGAAACAAACTGGAAATGGCGACTGTGTGTGCGTGCCTATTAAAATCCCCCCCGCTTGTGTAGTAGAAGCGACATTTGTGCACACCTGCGCATGCCCACTTACAATTGTGAACTACACCAATATACCAGAGGAACTCAGCAATATATACTGCCCAACTTTATTACATCTGAAATTTGATAAATTTAAATACACATATCATATATACATATACATTTAAATACACATAAATACACATATCATATATACATATACATTTACGTACACATATACATATATGATATGTGTATTTAAATTTATCAAATTTCAGATGTAATAAAGTTGGGCAGTATATATGGCTGAGTTCCTCTGGTATATTGGTGTAGTTCAGATACAGGACAGAGGTATTGCACGAGAGTTCTTTACACTTACAATTGTGCACACATGTGCATGGGGTCAGCCTATTTTATAAAGTGCGCATATACACACGTGTGTTATAAAATGGCCGCATCCCTTGATGTGAGCTGGCGGACACGCGCACATGTGCGCCCGCACGCCTGTTTAAAAGTTACCGTCCCTGGTTTTCCCACGTAACAGGTAGACAATTCTAGACCGAGTCATTTCCCATGTATAAGGCACTGTTTCCCTGAAGAAACACCTTTGAAAAATACCCCCTTAAATATCTTCTTTAGATCTCTGAAAGACTGTGAGCCCTCTATCTCCATCAAGCACATGGATGAACATTTAAACATATGGCTCTTTGGTTAAACATTTTGTATCAGTCCATAAAAGCCAAGATAAGATAGTAAGTAATGGGAGGAGTGTATTAAAATCAACATTGTAAAGTTTAACTATTACACTAAGAAAGAAATGGACTGATGCCATTTTTTTTTTTTTACTTGTATGAAAGTAACACAAGGAGTCATCACTGAGGCAGCGTCTTAGATCTGGAGTTGCAGCTTTAGTCGTTCCCAAAGTTGAACACAAATTTACAGCCATTTTGGAAAGAGTGGCAATGAATAGTAAAATGCACTTTAAGGAATAAAGCATCGTAGTTAAGCCATTGCAAGCTCTGTCGTTTTTATTGTTAAAAAAGCTTCCTTCGTGCTTTCACTCTTTCCGATTCCATTGCAGCATAAGCGATTACTCTCAGGCTTGCCCTGCAGCAGATGCTTTGGGAGGTGCAGGACTGTGGCAGTGACAGAATGTGGCCCAGATACCACAATGGATTAAGCAGCGGCTATGAATATTTATTTTATTTTCTTTATTTATTTGCTTTCATATACTGACATTCATTGGGGTATATCACATCGGTTTACATGTTAACATGGAGAATAATAGGACTGAGGTGTCTTATTATTATTACATTGTAACAGTAAGGAACTCAGAAACCTATATTATTATGTTATAACAGTCTTATTATTATTTCATTGTAATAATAGGACATAATTCAATAATATGAAATAATTGAATAGGACAAGGGGCTGGGGAGGCACGCCTGGCATCTGCTTTTCCACCTTTAGGTTATTATTATTATTAATATTTTGCCTTTCAGGTGCTTCAAAGCAGATTATATTCAGATACAGTTGGTTTGTCCCTATCCCCAGATGGTTTACAATTTAAAGGCCTCATTTACTAACCATTTTTCCCATAGACACAGAATGGGAGAAAAGCCTCAGTAAATCAGGCCCTTAGGGGGTGGATTTATCAAAATGCGGTAAGTACCGCATGTGATAGCAAAAGGGGTGTGTTTATGCTAATAACAATACCATTTTCAGATTCTGCAATAAGTGCCAGACCTGTTGTATTTCCTTCATTCAACCACCAGGGGACCATTGTTAATGGTCCTAGACATACAGAGGAGAGAGAGAGAGAGAGAGAGAGAGAGAGAGAGAGAGAGAGAGAGAGAGAGAGAGAGAGAGAGAGAGAGAGAGAGTGGCCATAATGTCATGGCCCATAGGTAGGTATTTGTATCCCTATGGTAGGACCACCTAGTAACTCGAGGTGGGGTTTAGGTAAGAGTGTAGGGGGTTAGGGGCCACTTTGACATTCTACGTGACACCTACGAAAAGAACAGTGGTCTCTTGTGAAGATTTGCTGGCCTTCGGAGTGAGGAAACTCACTCCAAAATGAGATTTGGGCAAGGTTCTCTCAACCTAGCTTGAGGGACAAGCTAGGTTGAGAGAACTTGCCCAAATCTCATTTTGGAGTGAGTTTCCTCACTCCGAAGGCCAGCAAATCTTCACAAGAGACCACTGTTCTGTTCGTAGGTGTCACGTAGAATGTCAAAGTGGCCCCTAACCCCCTACACTCTTACCTAAACCCCACCTCGAGTTACTAGGTGGTCCTACCATAGGGATACAAATACCTACCTATGGGCCATGACATTATGGCCTCTCTCTCTCTCTCTCTCTCCTTAAATTCACCTGAAATAGGCCTTAGGGGAGACATGGCAATGAAACCTCACACAATCCAAAGAGGTTAAAATCAGCATTACAGCTGTGCAATAACTCTTCATAGACAGGCTAACCTGGCCCACACTCCTCCTATTTTCTGAATTTGCATCGCACCATACAATCACATGCGTTAACGGGGCTTTTCACATGCGAAAACGCCTTATCGCATTTTGATAAATGATCCCCTAAGTTTGTACCTGAGCCAATGGAGGGTGAAGTGACTTACCCAAGAAGCAGCAGTGGGATTGGATCCCTGGTTTCCCTGGTTCACAGCCCACTTGCTGAACAGCAAAAGAGGCAAGATGGCATTGGCAGAGCCCATCCCACAGTGCCGGCTGCTGAAGAGTAGAAGAGATGAGAACAGAGTTGCAAGTAGAGCCCATCCCATAATGCTGGCTTCCAAAAAGAGTGCCGGAGCAGGCCAGTACTGTGCAAGTATTTTTTAAACTCGCAGGCCAGTACTGTGCAAGTATTTTTTAAACTCGCAGGCCAAATTTTAAAATCATTCTCTCCGTGCCTGTCTGCTCAGACACTTCCCAGCAGCCAGCAGCACAGGATGGGCTCTGCCAAAGTAACTTCTCCTCTTCAGTACCAGGCTACATGCTTTGTGCTCCACCATGGCCTCTTCTCTTCCCTCACCCCAAACAACACTGCACCTCTGTTAATGGGCATGCCATGTTTGGGGTGTGCTTAGGTCACCGGTTTCCCTAAGGCTAGCCTTGACATGAAGATAAAGAATGACATGGTAATGTGACATAGCCTATGATGGCAGTTGAAGACCGTAAGGCCCATCTAGTCTGCCCAATGTAATTCCTGCTGCTTGCCATAGACCCAATTTAATGAGTACATTTTCAAAGGGGTTATGCACTGAAAATTAGCATATACTTGCATAAGTAACTTGCAGTCGCATATATGCTCTTTTATAAACATCAAAAGTACATGTGTATTTTTGGCTTTATGTGCATATTTACCTGCGCAATAAAGGGGCGATCTAGGGGTGTTTTCGGATGGGGCCAAGAGGAACACATGGAATTTGGTATTGTATGAGATTTCCACGAATATATTAGGCCACTTTGTACAATTTTACACTTGCTAATTAACTAGCACAGTCAATATCAGACTCGTCTGTGGTCTGATATTTTTGGGTGGGAGATCTGGGTGAACTGGGGGAGGAGTTCAAGGTGAAGAACTAGGAAAGTCTCGGTGAACTGGAGAAAGACTGGGTGAACTGATGGAGGTATTGGCAAACTGGTGATTTCAAGTATGCGCGCATATTTTAAAATATACTATAGACATTAACTTCAAATTGTTAAATCTTTCTGTTGTTGTTTTATATGTTTGGAAATTTGGCCTGGTGGTTAGAGTCAAGCAATAGGATATATAAGAGAGAGCTGTAAATATAAATGCACACAAAGGGCCTTATAGAGTAAAGATGTTTCCCATAGGTAGGGAATAGGAAAAAGCCCTTTCTAAAAAAAAAACCAAAAGGCCAAAAGAAGATATTCAGAATCTAGATTTGTTGCAAGGTTTTTTTCTGAGCTGCACATGAATGTACAAACTATTGTGTTTCTCTGTCCAATTATGCTTACTGAATAGATGGAGTGAGAAACATGTACAGTTAAAATGAAGACTCGTTTGTATTGTTTACGGTAAGCCGCTCGATTGACTATTGCTTTTCATTGGAAATCTATGGGAAGGCGAACCGAGTTTATCTGGGGGCGCCGAAGTTAACATGGGCGCGAGCGGGTGGCTAGGCTATGGCGACGGGGTCGGGAAAAGGCTAAGGGGTTAGGGGAGCCAATGATAGCGCGGCACGTTTAAATGCTGCTCTGTTATTGGTTCCCGGAGGGTTTAGTCAGAGTAGCTGGGGGCTGGCAGGTCAGTTGGGAATTCGGCAGCGGAGCGGGCGGTTGTTTCTTGCTGCTTGCCGGTGTCGAATTCACAACTGCTGCGGTCGTTTTTTCACGTTTCGCTGGGTGGAGGCCTAGGTGTTCGTGTCGTTATGCGGCGGGCGAGGAAGCGATCCGGTCAGTCGAGGGCGCGGGCTACTTCCCGCACTTTGCCTAAGCCGGGCCGGGAGCTGGGTGCGGCGAGTCAGGCTTTGCCTCCCCCGGTGAGTACTCGCAGGGCTAGGGCTCGGGCGACCCCGTCTGCGGCTGTTCCCACCCCCCCCCCTCGCTCCTGCCCTGCTACCCTCGGACTCCGGTGAGAGTGGGCCGGAGCCCGAAGCCCCGACTTACCCCCTTAGCCCTGGTTCCCATTTTGGTTTATCTGTGGGGGGTGCCCTGGGGGGGTCGCAGCCTCCTCCCGCCGGCAGCACGGTGCCGGTGGCGGTGTCTCCAGGGGATGTTGGTCAGGGGGGAGCGCCAGAGCGCGTCGTTTCGGTGGCGCCTGGAGGGGCGGGGTTTGGTGAGTCATCGGGCCCTTCGCCTCGGGCTGCGGGGCTGTCCACGGTGCGATCGGATTCCCGGGGTGCGCGCTTTACCCGGGAAGCTACTATGCCCCCTCGGCCTTGGCCCCCCCTGGTGCAGCGGAAGCGGCAGGGCGGCTCGGCTCCACGCCGCAGCATGGGTTATCCGGGTTCGGGTTTCCCCAGGGGTGGCAGGGGCCTTAAGCGAGTTCCCTCTGAGGGCGGCAGCGGTAGTGCTGGGCCCATCGGGGTGGGCAGACGGGTTTCTGAACCCAGTGCTGCAGCCCAGCAGCCTGGGAACAGCCGCGTTGCCCCTGGGTTGGGCCCGGTCCTCTCAGCAGCCCTGATTGCGGACGTTTTGGGGCATTTGGCGAGGTCCGGCTATAACCTTGTTCCGGCGGCTGGAGATGTTAGGGGACTCGGTGGCCCGGGTATTGGAGGTTGGCAAGCGGGGTTTGGTGCGCCCCTGGGTGAATTAGCTTTCCCGGGGGCAAGCGTGCCAGAGGCAGCTTGGTCCCTAGGGGTTGCGGGATCGGATGGTAGTGGTCCGGCCGTATGTGGTAGGGTTTTGGAGGTCCGGCATGCTGGGTCGGTTGGGGGTTCGATGGTCCCGGGGGGGGGGGGGGGTTTCTGCAGGATCCATGGATGACAACCTCCTGGGTCCGTCTAGCCGCGAAGCGTGGAGGGAGAGAGAGGTGCCACGACCCAGTGGTGCGGCGGTCCAGCGGAGGCAGGCCGGTGGCAGTGTGCTGTCTGAGGGGATGAGCGGAGAAGTGCCGGACCTGCGGGATGCGGCTACGCCAGGAGTTGAACCAGGTATGGCAAAGGAAGGGGCACGGGCGAAGGGTAGTCGGGGAAAGCGAAAGGGGTCGCGGGGGGGGGGTTCTAGTTCTAGTTCCTCTACCTCTTCGTCGGGCTCCAGTTCGGAGGGTCGGAGCAGGTTTTTGGCCTTAGGTGATGGCCCCAAATGCGATGTGGGTCAACCGGCATTGGCGTCCCTCACGGAGCTGTGGGAGGAAGTACCTACGCGTTTGGTGAAACGTATTAAGCGGAGAAAATTTGTAAATATCTTTAGGTTGCTGGAAGGCCGCAGGGGTGGAAGAAGGATGTCGAAGAAGGCTAAGAAACGGCATAGAAAACATGGCTCGGGGCCGAGGATTGCCAAAAATATAGTGAACTGGGTGCACGGGTTTTTAAGGTTAGCCAGCGTAGTCAGTCATTTTGATCCATCCCAGTATGGATCATTGCTATCGTATGCGGATAGCATTCTGGGGGCGTTTAAGGACTATGAGGGTTGGGCTTGGCTCTACTACGATGAAAAGTTTCGGGATAAAATGGCGGGGAACAAGTTTATGTCATGGGGCTCACAGGATATCCATTTGTGGTTGACACAAATGACTAATAAAGGGGCAGGTGCGCTTAGGAAGGGGCCGCAAGGGGGAGGGATTCCTGCGGTGGCGGGTGCCTCCACGAGTGGTGTCCGGGGAAATTCCTTTCGGGGGGTGTTGAGTGCGCCGGCGAGCCTAGCAGCAAAAGCAGCGGAGGAGCAGCGGATGTTTGTTGGAGATTTAACAAGCTTACCTGCTTGTTCCCAGACTGCAAGTTTAGGCATGCGTGTGCCTCTTGCGGAGGAGCTCACTCAGTGCTTAAATGTCCACGGGGTACGGCAGCTCTGGTGGGGAAGAGCGCCAAATAGCTGTCATCTGGAGTGTAAAGCGGATTCTCCCATTAATTTGGAAGAATTGTTGGCAGGTTTGAGGTGGTACCCAGATTCAGCGGCAGCAGTTTTGTTACGGGAGGGTTTTAGTGGAGGTTTTCGGATTCCGAACAATGGTCCGGGGCATGGGGGGAGGGCGAGGAATTCTAAGTCGGCTTACCGCATGGCACATGTTGCCCGAGCAAAGCTCATGGAAGAGCTGGATAAGGGTCGAATTGGGGGCCCTTTGTGAACAAACCGTTTGACCGGATGCACTTGTCACCGTTGGCAGTTATCCCGAAAAAGGCGATGGGAAAGTTTCGCTTGATCCTTAACTTATCGTATCCGGGGGGTGCTTCGATGAATGATTTCATTCCCAGGGAAGCGTGCACGGTGAAGTACGCATCTTTCGATGCGGCCATTGCTTTGGTGCGCAATGCAGGGACAGGGGCCTTGTTAGCCAAGGCGGATATTGAGTCAGCTTTCCGTTTATTGCCAATCCATCCATCGTGTTTTCCGTTGTTGGGATTTTATTTCGAGGGATATTATTTCGTAGATCGTTGTTTACCGATGGGTTGCGCGGTTTCGTGCGCCTTTTTCGAGGCTTTTAGCACTTTTATTCATTGGGCCACGAAGTGCGAAACCGGTTGTGCTGCCTCGTTGCATTACTTAGATGATTTCCTTTTTATGGGTCCGGGTGGGTCGGACTTGTGTAGGCGGCAGTTAGAAGGGTTTTTGCGGACGGCGGAGCGTTTTGGTGTTCCTATTGCGCAGGAGAAGACAGAAGGGCCCACCACTCAATTGTCGTTTTTGGGCATAGAACTTGACTCTGAGGCGATGGTTTGTAGGTTGCCAGGGGACAAATTGATGCAGTTGAGGGAGTTGATTGCGAGGGTCAGGGGTGTGGGGAAGGTTACCCTGAAGACGTTGCAAAGTTTAATCGATTCCTTGAATTTTGCTTGCAGGGTTATACCCATGGGGAGGGCCTTTATCCGTCGCTTGTCGGTCATGACAGCGGGGGTTCGCTCAGGTCACCATTTCATACGAGTCACTCAGGCGGTCAGGGCGGAATTGGCGATTTGGGAAGCTTTTCTGCAGTCCTTTAATGGGATTTGCATTATGCAGGAAGCTGCGGTGTCCAACGTTGAGTTGGAACTGTTTTCGGACGCGGCGGGGGCGACGGGTATGGGTTTATACTTTAGGGGCAGGTGGTGTGCGGAACGATGGCCGGTCCGTTGGAGGGAGGAGGGGTTGGTGAAGAACATAACTTTTCTAGAGCTTTTTCCGATAACGGTGGCGTTGACGATTTGGGGGGCGGACTTAGCCAACAAAAAGGTGGTGTGGTGGTGTGATAACTTAGGGGTAGTACAGGTAGTTAACAAGCAGTCTGCTAAATGTATCAAGGTTTCGGCCTTATTACGAGAAATGGTAGTCCTGTGTCTTCAGTGGAACATCACCATAAGAGCTAGGCATGTCCCGGGGACCTTGAACCTTATTGCAGACGCTCTCTCTCGTTTCAAGTGGGACGTCTTCAGGGCGGAGGCTCCTCGGGCGAATTCGGAGGGAGAGGCTGTTCCGGAACATCTGTGGCGCCTTGGATAGATGAGCAGTGGAACCTGATTCAGCAATCCGTGGCTCCGGCGACGTGGAAAGCTTATGTTGTAGGGCGCGATCTGGTGGCTCGTTTTTTATTATCAAGGGGTTGGGTCAGGGGGGAGGTGCGGGATGAGGAGATGGCACAGTTTATCTTGTGGGCTAAGCATGCGGGGTACTCATTAGCTTCGGTCAGAAGTCGAGTAGCGGGGTTTGCTTTTTTTCAGAAGTTGGAGGGATGGGGTAACCCGTTACGTAGTTTTCGGGTTAAAAAACTATTGGACGGTTGGGGACGGGGGGATGGGTGGCGGAAGGACCAAAGGAGGCCAATTCGGTTTATCGAATTGATCCGATTGGCGGAAGGGTTGGTGAGGGTGTGCAGGGTCGAATTTGAGTTATTGTTGTTTCGGTTGGCTTTTTCTTGGGCGTTTTTCGGGGCTTTTCGAGTAGGTGAGCTGGTCGTGAAATCCAAAACGGACACAAGGGATACGGGTTTACTGATAGAGGATGTGTGTGTTTATGAGCAACGGGTGACGATCCGTATTAGAAAATCTAAAACGGATCAGATTGGATTTCTTTAATTCGCGCCAGCAACTTGGTTGTTTGCCCGGTGAGTTTGGCGTTGAATTATGTCGCTGTTCGGCCGAAGGTGGGGGGTCATTTTTTGGTTCACGAGGATGGATCCCCATTGACGATGTATCAATTTGCAGCTGTCCTGCGTCGGGTGGTTGCTGGGTTGGGATGGGATGTGAGTTGTTACACCTCACATTCGTTTCGGATTGGAGCGGCTACAACGGCGGCGGAAATGGGTTGGTCAGCAGAGCGGATTCAGGCTTTGGGACGGTGGAAGTCGGGTGTTTTCCGGGGGTACGTGCGCAAATAGGGCCGTAGCATGGTGAGGGGGTGGCGATTTTCATGTGGACTTACTTGTATACTTTGTGTCTTGCAGATTCGGTCGGGGGGGAGGCAATGCGAGAATGTGCTTGGATCGTGGGCCATTCCTTTATCCATCGGGCTCATAGACGTGCCAGGAAGAGGCCTTATGGAGAGAATCTGAACTTGAATTCTAAGCATATTGTTGTGAGATGGTTTGGGAAAGGGGGCATGAGATGGGGGGATTTATGCGAGTTCGTACGTGGCAATGTTATCAAATGGGGAGTTCCCAAATGGCTTATCATCCATTTGGGTGGCAACGATGTCGGCAAAATGACGTGCAGGGAATTGATTAAAATTGTACGGAAGGATTTGGCTTTCCTGCTGAATTTCTTGCCGCATACAAAATTGGGTTGGTCGGATGTGATCATACGGATCAAACACCATGATCAGCCTTTATGGCGTAATGGTGTCAAGAAGCTGAATAGGCAGATTGGGAAATGGTTAGTAAGGGAGGGAGGATTCTGGATACGACATCAATGGTCGTGGGAAACATTGGGCGGATATTTTTTGGGTGATGGGGTTCACCTGTCCGAGGTAGGACTTGATTTATTTAACAATGACTTTGAAGATAGTCTGAAGCTACAAGCTCAGTAGGGGAAGGGGAGGCCGCAGTGGGGGAAAAGACAAATGCTTTGTCTTTGTCAGTGGCGGAAAACCCGAGCCAGATGTATTGTATTGTTTGCAATTGTGAAGGGGCATTTCGGAGGGGGGGGGGGGAATGCTCGTGTAGCGTGGGGGCTGCTACACGGGAAGGTCTAAAGAGCAAGAGGGGGGGCCGATGCTCAGGCCGCAAGCTTACCCTCGCTGGTGACGAGGCGGGGTGAGTTGGGGGGGGGGGGGGGGCGGGGCAGAAGCTAGCTTACCATCGGGCCGCAGTGGTAAGTGAAGAATGGCAAGCGGCGGAGGAAGAGGATGGGGGGGGGGGAAGTTATTTGATGTTGTTTGAAATTATGCTAAGATTGTGGCTCGGGTTAGGGTGAATAAACTGCGGCCTTTATTTAATGCCATACTGTGGTGCTGTCTATTTATTTTAACAGGGGTAAAGGGGGAGGGGGTAAGGAAATTAAGCGGGGCATGGGCGGCCGTCTCGTGTCCCTATGTTAACCCTGCTTGGATCATTGAAAAACTTCGTTGGTGGAGACTGCATCTATGAAGATCACTTATCTCCCTGAAAGAGAAAGTCAAGAGATACCATTAAATCTGGAGACCTTACTGGATTTGGCATAGACTTACTGTTAAATTTCACCATTTTTATCTTGGATTGTATTGTGCCTATCATTATTTTTGCCTTATTTTTCTCTCCAAATGTTTTAATTGTATTTACTTTGTTGATTGGGATGTTTTCATGTTTCTTTATTTTGTGTCCATCTGTAATTTGCTACTTAGAGCCTTATGTTTAAAAATAAAAAAATAAATTAAAAAAATCTATTTTCACTATGAAATAGTGGAAGTCACTTAAAGTAGGTTGAGTAGCAGAGCCTTTAAAAATAAAATTTATCTGGCAGTTAAAACTTGAAACAAACATTCCTCCTCTTCACATTTTTATTTAATTTTTAAGGACATATTTACCCCTCCCGAGTAAACTGCCAAGCTGAGCCCAGGATCACAATTTTTAGCATGAGTATGTCTACACTGTCTAGCATTCTAACACATCTCAATGGCTAATCTTACTGCAGCTCAACTAACTCTGTATCTCCTCACTACCTAGCAATTTATTTATTTAAAAGATTTATTACCCACCCTTCCAAGGTTCAGGGCAGGGAAGAAAATAAACCCCAGGATGTTGTGGAACTAAGAATGAGTGGGCCCTCAGATGTCTTGGTCTTAAAAGCATGCTAAACTAAAATTCCTATTTGAGCATATGACAAGTTCAAAGGTGCCCTTACTGAAACGAATCCAGAGGGGCTGGGGGCTTTCTCAGGAAGTCTCCTATTACAATGGCGACCGTCCTGATGCATGTGTGCCTGGGTCCGCGTTTGTACTTCAGGGCTGAGGGACGCGGGAAAGCATTACTTTGTCACCAGTCACAGTACGGGAGTAAATGGAAACGAAATGAGGATTATTAGATATAAAATTAAACAATCAATACGCAATTTGGGGGGTCAAACTCTTTGAGTCATACAATAACACGCACTAGAGTCTCTTAAGTCAGCAGTGATTCAACATTACGTTCATTAAGTGTCCACTGGACTTCCAGAGAGTCACAAGCATTTCATGCATCTCGCAAGGGTAACTTATTAAACTATATTTTGCAGCACTGTAGCCAGGGAAAAAAAAAAAATATCCCACCCAGATGGTGAAATCTTATCAATATTTCACTGTCCTATCTGCTCAGTTAATTAAAACTCTTTTTTTTCGCCACTAGTGTACAGCAGAGATGGCCCAGGAACAGATGCTAGCAAATTTGTCAAAGCTGCCGGACTGATGATCATTCCAAGTGCGCTAGCCTCTAAAGACTACTTGGTTTACATTTTTCCTGACCTCTATTTTGAAAGTAGTAAATCATGCTACCTTTTGCATTGGCTTCATTACAAGAGGAGCATTAGCCAAGTTTCTCGGTCAAAATCATTACTTTTTACAGCCAGGAGCTGTCATTGCCACGTGTGTACATAGAGCCATCATTATATAGAAAAAGACACTCTGTTTAAAAGCTTCCCATACTGGAACGTTTTAAGAGAATTTATCTAGTGGTTCTCCTTCTTGGTATCTTTAGCTCGGAGGCTGTGCTCTCACTAAAAAATGATCACAAGACAATTCACAAGAAAAATGTTATTTTCATGTTATTTCCTGCCCTTGGAATCTAAAATCACGGACCTCTCTGTATCTTATAATCGGGTTTATTAATGTGGATGATACTATGGGTATGTTGAAAAAAAAAAGAATTCTCATATTTATACCTCACTAATCTTTTTGTTAGGAATGTAAAATAAAGGGAAGATGAAAAACAGACCATTATGGTTTTCTAAAGAAGTAGCTGAAGAGATAAGGGAGAAAAGGTTAGCGTTCATAAACTACAAGAGATCGCATAAAGAGGAAAACAGGTGACAATATCTGGAAAAGCTAAGAGAAGCTGGGTAAGTAGTTAAGAATGTGAAAATTCAAATAGAAGACAAAAGAGCAGATATGATAAAACACGGGAACAAGACTTCTTTTTTTAGAAATGTTAGTGATAGAAGGAAGTGCAAAAGTTGCATTGTGAGACTCAAAGGTGAAGGGAGGAATAAGTAGACCCTGAAGAAATTGCTTAACAAATATTGCTGTTTGCTGTGGAAGGGCCTAGAGCTGGACCACATAAAACAAACACAAATAAGATTGGGAGTGAGGTAAACCTCAATCGATTTTCAAAACTGTGTGTTTGTGAGGAGCTAACTAAACTTAAAGCAGATAAGGCGATGGGGCCAGATGGGATACATCTGAGCAGTGGCATACCTAAAGTAGTTGGCACCCCCCCCCCCCTCCTCCAAATTCACTTCTCCATCCCTTCTCCCTCCTGTTCACTTCTCTGTCCCTCTTTTCCCCCCAACAGTGATGTTCAGTTTCCCTCTCCCTCACACAGGCTCTCTCTCTCTCTCTTGCATACACTTTCACACACTCCTGCACACAGGCTCCCTTTATTTCTCCCCCTTCATACATTCACACACCTTCACACAGCTCCTTCTCTCACACATAAACATGCACCCTCACTCCCATACACCCACACACACACACACACACATACACACACACACACACACACACACAGACACATACAGACATACTCTAACATATACATAGACACAATCACACTTTCTCTCACTTCCTATCCCGCTCCCATCAGAAGCACAGCAGCAGTTTCCTCCTTCAGCCCGCGACAGATGGGGACACATCATTTTTCTTGAGGTGGCACGGGGGCTGCTGCGGCTCTACTTCCTGCATCTGCAGTGCAGAGGGTGGGGGGCAGCATTGTTGCTCTTCCTCCTGCTTTGGGCCATGACTGCATGACCTTTCCTTCTTCCCGCCCACGTGGACCCACCACTTCCTCTTCCAGGCTGCGGGGGGGGGGGGGGGGGGAAGAAGGCTATGCAGTTGCTGGCTCCAGACCCATGGCGCTCTAGGCCCGGAGGCCTCCCTCTTCTTCTAGCGCGAGCGGGATGGGCTCCACTTGCGGCCGCCGACCTCCTAGTTGTCACCCAGGGCGGACCACACCCCCGCATCCCCTCTTAGTACGCCACTGCATCCAAGGGTACTAAAGAAACTTAGTGATGTCCTGGCAGCTCTGCTGGCTGAACTTTTACATTTTTCCATAGAGCCTGGAGCAGTTCCATAGGACTGGAAAAGGGCGAATGTGGTTCCTACTTCCTATTCATAAAAGTGGAAGTAAGGAGGAAGCTGGAACTACAGGTCAGTTAGCCTGACCTCTGCAGTGAGCAAACTAATGGAATCGCTGCTAAAAGAGGATAGTGCAATTTTTGCAAGATCCGAGGCATTATGGTTTTACCAGAGGTAAATCTTGTCAGACGAATCTGATCAATTTCTTTGATTGGGTGACCCAGAGAGTTGGATCAAGGGAGAGCGCTAGATGTAGTGGACTTGAATTTCAGCAAAGCCTTTGACACGGTTCCACACAGAAGATTTATAAATAAATTGTGCACCCTTGGTATGGATCGTAGAATGACTGACTGGGTTAGAAACTGGCTGAGTGGGAGGCGACAAAGGGTACTGATAAATGGAGTTTTCTCTGAGGAGGGGTTTTTTTTTTAATGGTGTGCATCAGGGATTGATTATTGGACTGATTCTTTTCACATTTTTGTGAGCGACAAAACGGAAGGGTTGTCGGGAAAGGCTTGTCTTTTTGCCGATGATTACCAAAATCTGTAAGAGGGTGGACAGCCAGGAAGGAATGGAAAACATGAGGGGGGATCTAGGGAAGCTTGAGAAATGGTCTAAGGTTTTGCAGCTAAGATTTAATTGCTATAAAATGCAGAGTAAAGCATTTAAAGTTACATTTTAAAAGGCTTGTGTGTGGCAAAACAGGGAAATAAGTGTGTGACTTGTCAGTGCGCATGTTGCTTGGATTTTAAAAGGCCCATGGCCACGAGGGTATCTCCTGGTATGCGGATAAAAAAGGATTGGCAAAAAAGGGGCGGGGCATGGACGTCATCTAGGCGGGGCATGGGCGGGCTGGGACTGCATCCATGAAGTAGTTTACGCGCACTAGCGTACACTGGGAATCCACAACCGTATAACTTACTTCTGCTATTGACAATGTGTAAGTAGTTAAATTTAAAAAAGACTGTAGCCAGTGGGGTTTTAGGGTAATGGGGTTTTAGGGTAGTGGGGTAAGAGAGGCAAGTTAGGTAGGGGGTAGTGGGGTAAGAGAAGCAAGTTAGGTAGGGGGTTTCAGAAGTCCACTCCTTTACTGGGGTGAACTGAGTGGGAACTGAGAAATAGGCCTATTGTGTCACTACTCGTACCTACTAAAATTCCCCCCTTACGTACTTGAGACGGGATTCGCGCGCGTCAATATAAAATCATGCATGCATGTATGGGCAGGTAGCCGATTTTATAACATACATGCGTAAACGCGCGCATGTTATAAAATTGGTGTGTCCATGTGCATGCACTGGGAAATGCGTGCACATTTGCGCATACGCATTAGTTGGAAAGTTACCGTCTTAGGATGCAAAAACCCAACA
Organism: Rhinatrema bivittatum; assembly: GCF_901001135.1. Classification (NCBI taxonomy): domain Eukaryota; kingdom Metazoa; phylum Chordata; class Amphibia; order Gymnophiona; family Rhinatrematidae; genus Rhinatrema; species Rhinatrema bivittatum. The sequence continues at coordinate 344,559,608 of NC_042615.1, forward strand.
GAAAGGTAAGGTATTGGAGGTGAAATTCTTCTAAGCACAAAGGAAGAACGGGATCTGAGGGTAATTGTATTTGATGTTATTGCCCCTATATAGATGAGACCTGACTTGGAATATTGTGCACAATTCTGGAGACCGCACCTTTTAAAGGATATAAAAACAGAATAGCGTCAGTCCAGAGGGTGGCTGCTAAAATGTTCGGTGGTCTTTGTTCTAAAGCATATGGGAATAGACTTAGAGATAGACTTAGAGATCTAAACATGTATACCCTAGAGGAAAGGTGAGAGAGGAGCTATGATAGAGACATTCAAAATCTCAAAGGTTTCCATGCATAGAAGCAGGGGTGGATCTATAATGATGCAGGGTGAAGCAGCCGCTTCAGGTGGCAGAATTTTGAGGCAGCAAAAAAATGTCCCTCTCAGAACGCTACTGTGGTGTCTGCCTCACCCTGCCTGCCACTGTCATGGCTGCTGATTCAGCCGGCAGTGACAGAAAAGAGGAGGGTCTCTGCCGCGGGCAGCTGCCGAAGGCCAGGCTAGTGGCAGGGAGGATGGCCGCCACTGCCGGAGGCCAGGACGGCAGCATGAAGGAAGCATGCCAATGCCGGAGGCCAGGCTGGTGGTGTGGAGGAGGGAGGAGGGATGTCGCCGCCGCCAGAGGTCAGGCCGGTAGCATGGAAGAGGGACGCCGCTGTCGCAGGTGGCCAGGCTGATGGTGTGGAGGAGGGCTGCCGCTGCCACCAGAAGCCAGGCCGTTGGCGGCTGAAGGGAGGAGGGATGGGGGCAGGGAAAGCGGGGGAAGAATGAGAGGGGGTGCCATCTCATCCCTCGCCTCAGGCGGCAGATTGCCTTGAGCCGCCTCTGCACAGGAGGTGAGCCTTTTTCAATGGAAAGGAGGCTCTAGAATGAGGGGTCATGAGATGAGGTTGAAAGGGGGTAGACTCAGGCAGAACCTTAAGAAATATTTCTTTACAGAGAGGGGGGTGGATGTGTGCAACAGCTTCCCAGAGGCGGGCCATCCAGTGCTCCTACCATGTGACAAGGTCCGGCCAATGGCACGGATACCCTGTCACATGGTAAGGGGAAAGGGCCATCGGCGCCATTTTGATTAGTGGCAGCCGACGACCCGGGAGCAGGAGATCGCTCCAGGGACCCCCACTGGACCACCAGGTACCTGTAAAAAGTTTCTGGGGGGGGGGTCGGGAGGGTGGAGGAAGCTAAGGTATCAGTTATAAAAGGTCGGGGTGGGTTTTTTGTTTATCGGCTCGTGCGCAGCCAATAAACAAAACCGTGATCGGGCCCGATGAAAAAACCCCCACATGTGAATCGGAACCGGAATCGGAACCGATTCCGGTTCCGATTCACATCTCTACTGTTTATGCAATCACCACCCTTTTGAATTGGTCTAACACTAGGAGATTCGGCATTGCCTACCAAACTGCTCGACAGAGTTAGAAGCTGTGCTTGCTGGTTTCCAGATGAGTAGTTTGCAAAATGCAATGATTTTGGAGGAAATATCTCACTTCTTAAATTTATGTTAACTCCCTGTCAGGGTACAATCATGAGACAGTGTCTGATGCCTGTTTGCAAGTCTAGCACCAATCTCTCATGCATTCAGAAAAATTAAAAATCGTCAATTAGATGGTGCAGTGGGCTTGGCACAGATGCTTCTTCCATAGACTGACAGATGCCTCTTTCAAACCCACACCTTGGGATAAAATTATCTTCCAGCAAACAAAACTTTTATTTCCGGGGTATCCATCCAACAGTCAGAATTAAACTGCCGCCCCTTGTGCCCCCTCTAGCAAGGCCCTCCCCCCCAGCCACATGCCCACTAGCCCCACCTCGAAAACCCAAAACAACAAGACACACAAACTGCAACACACCTCTATTGCACACAATGGCCACAACATACTACATTCCCAAACTCCCCCACCACAAAAACCACCACCACACTACCCGAACAACCACAACCACCACCATCAGACGCCTCACCAACATCCCCATCCACCCCAACATACTCCGATCTGCACTCACAATCCTCACCCTTTTCCTCATTAACGCACAATCAATCACCAAAAAAATCCCCATCATACACGACCTACTCATAGACTCCCTACCAGACATTTTCTGTATAACTGAATCCTGGCTGAAAAGCACCAACACTGTTCTACTAAATCAACTACCCAGAAACACATACAACATATTTTCCATACCCAGACCCAAAAGAAAAGGAGGCGGCCTACTATTCTTAGCACCCAAAAAACACAAATTCTCCTCCCACACACTAAACCTTCCACCCCCCTTTGAGACCAACCTATTTAAATAAAAAAACCTCCAAATACTCCTCCTCTACGCACCCCCGGGTCTCCTCCAGCACAACCTTTCCCCCCTAATTGAAACCATCACCTTCCACATCAACCTACAAAAGCCTGCCATTATATTAGGAGATTTCAATCTCCACATAGACATCAACCCCTTATCCCCCACCAGCGAACTCCTCCTCTCCACCATGTCCTCCATTGGTTTCACTCAAATCATCAACACTCCCACCCAAAAATCAGGCCACATTCTTGACTTACTCTTCATCAACAACAAATTATCCACAACAGGCCGACCCACAGTAACCCCCACCCCATGGTCGGACCACAGCCTCATTCAAGCCAAGCTCCAGCTCCAAATCACCCCAGGGAAACCAAACAACCACATCATAGAATTCACCAAACCATGCTCCAGCAAAGACTTAGCTGAACTACTACCAGAAGCATTAAAGACCATCAACTTAAATGACGCCAACTCCGTCATGAACTCATGGATCTCCATCAATGCGGACATAGCCAAAACATTATGCCCCACTATAAGAAAAGAAATCAAAGCCTCTTCGAAGAAAAAATCTCCATGGTATACCCCAGAACTAAAAAACTCAAAGCGAACCCTAAGACAAACAGTAAAGCTGTGGAGAAGAACCCCAATGCCTAACCTGAAAGACAGATACAGAACGCTACTTCACAAATATGCAGCAGATCTCAACACAGCAAAGCGCAACTTCTACACGACAAAAATACATGAATTCCAATTCAACCCCAGAACCCTCTTCTGCTATGTCAAGGACCTAACCAACCCAATCCAGAATGATTCAACGCCAAACTCCGCCCCCCATCTCCAGTGAAAAGCTAGCACTATTCTTCAAAGACAAGGTCAACAGTTAAATTTTGAACTTATGTACACTGTTCCAAGTTTCATAACCTTGTTCTATGTAATGCCTTTTGGCAATTTTCATGTTCTGTTTCAATGTAAACCGATGTGATCTTTATTTCATATAGGAACACCGGTATATAAAAATCTAAAAATAAATAAATAAATAAATATCCAAGATCCCCCCAATCCACACTGACACAACAGAAATCCTCCCACTCAACCCCACATGGTCCCAATTCATCCCTGTCACATCAACAGAAATTGAACCCATCATCAAAAAGACCAACCCCACAACCCACCCCTTGGACCCCATCCCCATCAAAACCCTAAAACTAATCAGCAATATTATAGCCAAACCAATAACTGACATCATCAACCTATTACTTGAACAAGGAATATTCCCTGACAAACTCAAAAACGCCGTAGTCAAACCAATAATCAAAAAACCTCAGCTTGACAAAGCCGATCCAGCCAACTACAGACCAGTTTCCAACCTCCCATTCATAGCAAAAATCATCGAAAAAACAGTCAACAATCAACTTATGGATCACCTTGAATCACATAACATCTTACATCCTACACAACATGGATTCAGAAAACTTCTCAGCACTGAAACCCTCCTCCTTACACTCACCGATACCATCCTCAGAGGACACGACCAAGGCCAATCATACCTCCTGATACTCCTCGACATATCCGCCACCTTCGACCCCATCAACCACAGAACACTCTTCACCAGACTCAAAGAAATTGGACTACGAGACACCACAATCAAATGGTTTGAATCATACCTCACAAACAGATCCTACAACGTAAAGATAAACACTTCAGAATCCTCCCAAGTACCACTTACACACGGTGTCCCACAAGGATCTTCCCTATCCTCAACCCTATTCAATATATACCTCCTCCCACTCTGCAAATTCCTCTCAGAATCAAACCTCACTTATTTTGTATATGCCGACAACATACAAATATTACTCCCCATAAACAAATCCATCGAATACACCCTGGACAGATGGAATAAACTTAGCTCAAATATAACTCAACTGCTATCGCAACTATCACTCTGCCTCAACCAATCCAAAACTGAAATCCTTCATATCCCCGATGACCGCCCCTCTACACCTCTCAGCAACAACACCACAAAAAACCCAGGAATGCAACTCACAACATTAACAAGAAACCTAGGTGTGACTATCGACAACCAACTCAATCTCAAACACCACATCTCCAACATGATAAAAGATGGAGTCTTCAAACTGCAAACACTGAAAAAACTCAAACCCCTTCTTCATGCTCAGGATTTTCGAACAGTACTACAATCAATAATCTTTTCAAAACTCGATTACTGCAAGACACTACTTCTGGGCCTCCCTGAATCCTACATCAAACCTCTTCAAGTTCTGCAAAACACTGCTGCCAGAACAATCACAAACATAAAAAAATGCAATCACATCACACCCACACTAAAAGAACTTCACTGGCTGCCCATTAGACAGAGGATCCATTATAAAACCCTCTCCCTCATCCACAAAAAAATTAACAACAACGAAATGAACTGGCTAAATACCGCAATACTCCCACACTCCACACAGAGAAACCTCAGGTCCTCAGACACTGGCCTCCTCTCCGTTCCCAACTCCAGAACAGCACACCTCACCTCCACCCGCAAACGAGCCATATCAGTAGCGGGCCCAACACTGTGGAACTCACTCCCACCCCCTCTCAGAAATGAACCTTCCACCCAAGCATTCAAAAAACAACTCAAAACATGGCTATTCAGAAAAGCCTTCCCACCAGATACTTAACCCACCCCCTGAGCTCAACACTTCCCTAAAAAAAGGAAACCTCCCCGCCAGACACTTAGCTCCCTCCCCGGTATCAACCCTAATTAAATCTCCCTCCCTGCCCTCACCCACTCCGGCACACCCATTCACACTGGCCCACACCCCACCTAGGTAACCCCCCACTGCCTCTTTTTATTCATCCCTCCCCACCCCTGCCTCCCCCAGATAACATCCCGAAGCCTCTACCAAATCCCCCAGCCAATCCTACTCTCCCAAGCAATGTCATCATATCAATTTGAAATGTTTCTCTCTAGCCCTAATATAAGTTACCTCATTACAATGTAAAATGTTATGTTATATAAGTGACCTCGTTACAATGTATATAAGTGTTATATGTTATTTAAGTGACCTCGTTACAATGTAAAATGTTATGATACAAATTACCTCATTACAAAGTAATATTAATGTTATTTTAAATGCTATTCCCTTAATATATCATATTTGTTGCTATTTCCACCCATTTCTTTAGATCATAGATAAGTTACCTCGTTACAATGTAAAATAGGGCAGACCTTGCCCTATTCACTCAGTTTTATGTAAACCGATGTGATATCTCAATCGAATGTCGATATATAAAAGTAAATAAATACATAAATACATAAATAAACAAATATTTAAAATCTACTAATTCATCTCATTAGCAACTTCATCATCAACAGCGATAAGAAAACACTCTTTATTGAAATGGCATAGTACCACAAAATACTTTCCTAGCTTCCTTAATCCAACTGAACTTAAGTACTCACACCTGCTCACACAATTCTTCTCAATGGCAGTTGCATCAGCATGGTTCTTTCACTTCCTTTTGGATTGCCACAAGGCTACTGTGGTCCATATCCCTCTTGGGTTGCCATCGGATACCACCCAGGAGCCCAGAAATGGTTCACCGGTCTCCCATGCCTGGCGTTGCTGGAGTGCGTGGACACAACCGCTCCCCAAGGAGCTGTGAGAGCTCCCCACTCCCAAAGGAAAAAAAAACAACAAAAAACGCCAAATACTTTCTCGATCTGAACACCACCTTATACTGACCCAAACAGCATGCTCTCTAGAGGATTACTCTCACACCATTATTTAAAGGAATATATAAAATCCCCCTAATAAACCTTAGCCATAATGACTCATTACCCTGAGCTACAAGCAGAGGTTAAGTGGCATCTCTGAACATTCCTTCCCGCCACCAATCTCTCATGAGCCTGTCACATTCATATTGAAAATGAATGCTATAGGAACTGCAATTGGAAATTAATTGAAGACAAGCATTAGTTTAGCAAACACATTTCTATCGCCTCCCTTAAAAAAAAGTAGAAAGACGGTGAAATGTAGTTTAGAAAGGACATAAAAACTGGCAACAGTTAGATTGCTCAGGTTTAATTCATGCCGAGTATTAGCAGAATACTAATTTAATAATGTCTGCACATGCTGAAAACGCCATGCTGACAATCACTCTTTATGTTCTCGGGCTGCTCTTGACCTAAGGAAAAAATGATAACTGTAATGGCAAAGAGAGTTTTCAGTCTTAAATTGAATTGGAAAAGGGAAAAGATGAGTGGTGCAACGGAGGTCAGACTCTAGCACATTGTTAATTTAAACATATTTAAGATAAGGGCCTATTACAGGAAGAATGTAAGGTCCAAAGCTCCATAAACATAAATCTCTGGCACACCTACTGCAGCATCATTCCCCATGGTTTGATTCTTTTGAAAATACTTCCATGTGATTTCAGACAGCCAATATTTCACCAGGCAGGACAGGCTCCGGGATGGCCCAGCCGCAGAGTTGCGTTTTGCCGTGCAGCCGAGCCAGGCTTGCCTCCCGGGCCTGACTCCTGCTCCCCGGGCTGGCAGCGGCTGGGAAGGTTGCGGAGGCAAGGTTACAGCCCTTGGAGGGATGGGGTCCCAGTCTTTGCACAAAATAGACTCAAAGGGGTTGGGCATTGCATCCAGAAGGAGCATGGCTCCTAGCCAAGGATAATCACTGCTATGATGGCTGGGCTACAGGGGAGGAAAAAAAGCGAGGTGGGGTGGGGGGGGGGGACGGGGACCCATAGTAAAGGTGCATTAAGGATATTGCCCAATGGAGGCCAAGTTCTGATTGAGCTGGAAGCCCAAAGAAATTGGGAGACACTGCTGGGGGTAAAAAAAAAAAAAAGGAAATGGTAGTTCTGAGGGTCATAGGAGTCTATATACCTAATAATAGATAAATACATGGTTTCTAGAAATGGGAATCTGGACAAGGGGCAAGATTTTCATTTATGTTTTATGCCACTACATTAGATCAGAAAACTGTAATTTGACATGGAGGATCTTCGTATTGATCAGTCAACATTAAACATATGAAAAACAAATGTCATCTTCAGATTTCATAATCAACCACTCACAATAGTAATTACTCACACGTCAGTGACATCTTTGAGAAGAAAAGCAGATGGAGGACAGATAGCTGTCCATATTTTAGACAGGAATGTCAGAAAAAAGGTCAGATAAATTATTCCAGCACTTACAAGGGACCTGAGAGAAATAGAATCCTTACATTACTTTTTTTTGGCTTATTACCTGATTATTGTCCCATCTTTTTGATATTTTTGAAGATACTACTTTCACTTTATATTTAATCTAAGAAAGCTTATTTACTGATTTTGCATCTACGGGGAATAGGGCACATTTTGAGTCTTCACTCCTTTCCATTGTACTATCCGGTAAACATTGTCAGCTGGGCATACAGTTTTATTCATTACATTTTCAGTGTTAGGAGTCCATGTAGTTAGAAAATGATTGTACAACAATTTGGATAATGCATGTACTTTATAATTGGGGAATAATTAAGGGTGCTGTGAAGTAAAGGAACCATATGCTTCAATGTGCACTCTGAATAAAATCAGTTTAAGTCCTCATGCTGGGATAATCTCCCCATCAATTTTGGTTTTTTTTTAAACAAAATGATGTTATAATTTGAAAGACAGTTACAGTCCACTAAGGAACGATAAGGATTGCTGTAGTTTTTGTTATGTCTGCAATGCCCACAGATTTAATGGACAATAACCTCCATGTGTCCTGTACAGGCCCGTTATTTCCCAGACAAAAATGGGCACTCAGTTTAAATACATTAGCATTATTCCACTGGAGCTGATTCACCTCCCCATCGCTTTGAGCCTCCACTTGGAGAACTGTGGCAGACATTCGAGTTTTGCTAACTATCAACTCTTAGTAAAATAGTTCATTTGATGGGGGGGGGGGGGGCTGAGGAGGAGGAAGAAGGGGGAGGGATAATCATGGCAAACAAACATTTATTCAGCACAATTTGGAGTGTAAAATTTATGGCGCACACTCTGCTCTGCTTCCAAACCATCCCACAAGGTGCTTTTCGCCACCCACTCTGTGTGCCACACATATTTGACTTATTCAGCTCCAGGAGAGCCCCCCCCCCCTGTTTCATATTTGCTCAGAGAAGAAGTCCCTTTAAGGCCTTCTTTTTTGCTGCTTAGCTCTGATTCTCTTCTGTGGGTGGAAATTTGTTGCATTTTCTTTTCTTCCCATGGAAAGTGGTGGTGGTGAGAGCTGTTCCTTGCCACCTTCTTTCCTTTTACTGTATCCTATTCCATTCACACGGAACGTGAGAGAAAAAAAAGGGCCAGATCACCAAGGGTCCAGTTTCAGGAATCTTTCTTGATACTTAAAGGACGTCGTCGTGTTCTCTGCTGCACAAATCCCAATATTGGACTGGAAGAAGCAGCAGGATGAAGCGGATAATCTGCCAGTGGTGGGGGCTCTGGCCTTGTTCCTTCTTGTCAATATGGCACTCTCTCAGTCAGGCTGAAAATAACCCTCTAACTGCTTCTCTGCCAGTATTTGGGCTCCCAATGATGGACTTTTCAAACACAGAATAGCGTTTAAAATATTCACCCAAGACTTCCTGTATAGCTATTATCTATGGCTTTCTTTGGATGAATCAACCCCAATATTTAATCTATTGTCGAAAATGATAAAATTAAGGGAAAGGTCATAAGGGGTAAAGTATGTGTCTACTTGTTTCTGTAATAGGTGAAATGTAACATGCCTCTTTCCAAAACCAGGAGTACAATGAGCAGCCAGGTTCTGAAAAGCAGGTAAGGTTCTGATAAGTTTCTCCTATTCCATAAGAAATTGCCATGCTGGGTCAGACCAAGGGTCCATCAAGCCCAGCATCCTGTTTCCAACAGAGGCCAAACCAGGCCATAAGAACCTGGCAATTACCCAAACACTAAGAAGATCCCATGCTACTGATGCAATTAATAGCAGTGGCTATTCCCTAAGTAAACTTGATTAATAGCAGTTAATGGACTTCTCCTCCAAGAACTTATCCAACCCTTTTTTGAACCCAGCTACACTAACTGCACTAACCACATCCTCAGGCAACAAGTTCCAGGGCTTAATTGTGCGTTGGGTGATAGTGATAGCAATGATTAAGCAGCAACCAAACTTTTAGCCACCCACTTGCTCACATATCCATAGCCAAATGTTTGCTTGTCCCAGGACTGCTCTTCAGGACAATGAATGCTCTTTCACTAAAGCTGGAGTAAGGCTCTGGGCACTTCTATAGTTGGGAAAAAAAAGACCATTTAATGCTGTTACCTAGGGTTAGGAATCTTTCAATTTCAGGACCCAAGAAATCACACTGCCCAAACCGCAAAGAAGATTATCATAGCAGCTGTTAAACTGATTTAGCTGTGCTGCAGTTGAATGGCTCCTGATAATGCAGTGCCCCCTTCCAAATTATCTCTGAACAATTAGTTGTTATTAAGACAAGGTGCTGGGAGTGGGATGATCACTATGGTAGACGCAAAGGAAAGGGACTTTTCCCACTGAATTTGTGGGATGTTGATGATGGAGAAGGGTGAGCCTACTCTTGGTTCTTATCATGGCACTGCCATCGTCTTTATGCAATTTGTGGTCTTTAGCCACCAAGTATGAATTTTTATTCAAATGTTGTCAGTGGCTCCTTGTTTGAAGCCCTGAGGCAAATCCCGTCATACAGGCAGTATCTCGCTAAACAGTGTTGGGAGTGGTTGGGTAGGGGGCGGGGAAGAAGGGGGGAGATAAAGGGAGCTTTAACCGATGGTAGGAAAATGTGTTCGTTTCTCTCCCGGTTGAGAGACTGGTATGTTTTCTAGCTATGTCTACCTACTCTAACTCACTGCTGAAGCAGGGACTTCTGCCAGAGGGAGTATTTATTTATTTATTTATTTTATTTATTTGTCGACTTTTATATACCGTCGTTCGGTTTCGCCATCACAACGGTTTACATGATTCGACTGGTCGAGGAATACAGATTACATTTGTTATCTAATAGTTAGTGCATATAGATGTTACAAATTATACAAGGTTTGCGAGCACGTGTAGGTATTGAGACGTGTAGGTAATGACAGACAGAGTATATGTGTCATTACCAACACTGCCATTTCCCACTGTAACATAGCACGGCCCTAGAAAAAGAGTTTCACTCTCTCCCATTTTGGCCTTTTTTTCAGCACAGAAAGGTAAAATTCTCCTTTGAAAGCAGGGCCCATTGTCATTTCCCAAATGAAATAGCTCAGATTTTGTCTTAAAGGAGAATTTGGTGCAAAGTATCTTAAAAGCCTCTCATAGAAACATGTCCTGTGATACACGCCTGATCTCTAAAACTCATTTACAGCAAAATCCTTCCAGAAGGCTAGTCTTAAGCATGAGATATAGGCATGGCAGTCCCTAGAAAATTAGAATGCTAGTTAGCAGTAAAAAAAATACTTCTAAGAAGTAAAGATGAATGGTTGTAGAACTAGCAGATAATTGTCATTCCTCCTGATGCTGCCCTGAAGAAAGCCTGATTAAGTGGAAACTACAAAGCAATCCATCTGGCACCCAGCTGGAAGTTTTAACTGAAGTTCAGTGAACTGCTACAAAAGCAGCAGCAAAGCATATCTTTTACAAAGAATTCAATTTCTGTAATTGCAGTTTCTGTTAACAAACAGCTTGTCACATAGAGAAGGAAGTAAACAATGTTGACACTAATATCATATGGAAAATCTAAGCAAAAACAAACACATTTGCCTCTTCACTGCAATTCTCACACACTGGGGTTAGATTTGTTGAATACAAAAGGGATGAAAGATATGGTGTCAGAGAGGGTTCTGGGAAGAATGTGATTGAAATGATATTACAGAAGTACTGAGGAAAAATTTTTTTTCTAGTTTGTTAATTCTTTTCAGGGTACCTCAATTAGTTTCATTAGTTTCAATCCCACCTAAATTATTTTATAAATTTATTTCATTTAAATCGCTTTTTGTTTTATAGTGAAGACAATGGGGGAAGACCCCATTGATTTCAATGTAAAAGAAAAACAGGCCTGGCCCAGGATCAACATTGGGGTGGACCAAATCCGGGTCCTGATCAATGAGGCTCGGGTTCGACGCTGAGACTCAACTGAGGCCAGGTCCCAGTAACTGGGGCCCAGGTCTAAAGCCTAGGCCTGAGTCCGATGCTGACTGAGGCTGAGTCCTTGTCACCAAGGCCCGGGCCAGGGCCTAGGCCTGATGCTGGTGACCCAGCCAAGATCAGTTGTTGTCACTGAAGCTGGGTCCTGGACCTAGGCCTAGACCTAGGCTCAACTTCAGGGTCTGTCCCAAGGCCCAATCTTAGGCCTGAGACCTAGGCCTTGGCTCAATGGTGAGGCCTAGCTGAGGTTGGCTCACAATGCCAGTGCCTGGACCCAGGCAAGGCCCAAGCCCAAGGCCTAGGTAAAAAGTCCTGGGAGAAAGCCTTACGGCATCTTCTTTTCTTGATCTAGCAACTAAAAATGACATCCTCTGCCCGAAGGATGTGCCACAGTAATGTCACTATGGTGCCTTATTCCAGGATGAATGGCTCCATTTTGTTCTAAGGCAATATATTTGTATAACTGTACAACAAAATGGTACCTTCAGCGACATCACTGCAATAAGTTCTCTTGGTGGACTACGTCTTTTATAATCACTGAATAAAAAAAAAAAAAGATGCCTTGGGGCCCAGGCCCAGGCCTTGGACCTAGACCTAGCCTACGTCTAGGTCCTGGAGACAGTATTCATCCTCAGCCAAGCCCCAGTGCCAGGCCTAGGCTGAGGCCTTAGCCTAGGCAACAAAAGCCCAGCCTTGGGACGGGCTGCACTGTCAGGCCAAGGCCTAGTCCAAGGCCCGAGCTCCAGTGTTGGGTTTAGACCTAGATCCAGGTCCATGTCTCCATAACCAGGAACCAGCCTTGGCAAGACCCTGGCATCAGACCCAGGCCTAGATCTTGGGCCTAGGCCTGGGCCTCTGCCTTGGATCAGGCCCCATGTCAGATCTAGACCTAGGCCCAGGCCCAAGTCTTGGCTACTGAGATCCAGCCTTGGCTGGGCTCTTAGCATCGGATCCTGGTCTAGGCCTAGGCCCTAGGCCTGGCTATCACTGACCGGGACACAACCTCACCCATGCCACAGCATCAGAGCTGGGCCCCTCAGTGATGGGACCTAGCCTTGGCTGGGCCCTGGCAATAGACCTGGTCCTAGACCTGGGCCTTGGTGACCCAGCCTCAACCATGTCCCGGCATCGGGAGCTGACCTAGGCCAAGGTCCTAGACCCAGAGTTCGGCACCCAGCACCTGGCCTTGGCCAGCCCCGGTGTTGGGTCTGGGCAACTGGGATATGGCCTCAACTGGGCTTTCTTGGCCTAGGCCTGAGCCTTGGAGACTGAGATTCAGCCTCAGGCCAACCCCAGCATAGAGCCTAGGCTTACACTCAGGCCCAGAAATCGGAGTCAAAGCTGGGATTATGCCTGAGGATTAGGCTGATCCTCAGTAATGGGCCAGACTCCATGGATAGGACTTGGTTGAGGTCTGGTCCTGCTGAAGGCTTGTGGTCTTGATTTTTTTTTTTTTTTTTGCTTGAATATGAAAATACCCTAAAATTTTTGGATATTTTCGTCTGAGGTTAATTTTCAGTTCGTATTATTCATACGAACCAAAAATAACCTCATTCCCTGAGTTTTTGCCATTTATTTGAAATGAGTGCACATCCCTAATTACTGTTATCAAGTACTTTGTTTAAAGGAATAGCATGATTTATGAATGATCTCTCTCTCAACTATTTGGATAATTTTTCAAGAACACCAAAATTATGGTTTGGATCAGATCAGGACACCTCTGTTTGTTTGTTTGCAACATTTATAAACCATTGCTCTATTGTTCTAGTGGTGTACAGATATTTTAATTTCCAGTTTATTAATGGAATAGCCTTGTGCAGAATCTAAAAAAAAAAAAGATTGTGTTTTTCTTGTGCTCAGAAACCAAGAGAGTCCCTTCTAGTTGGGCCTTTAGATATGTTAATATCCCAATTAAATATGAAGTGTGAGACTTGGAAATTCAGCTAGACTCAGTTCTCTCTTTACGCCCACAAACCCAGCCATTACTTTACAATTTTTCTTTTCAGACTCCGCAAGTTACGTACTATCAAGCCTATGCTAACTCCATCTGATGTCTTTTCACACAGTCACTAATTCTTACTTCATTAGATCACTGTAACTCTCTTTACTTCGGTCTTCCTCAGTCCACTCTGACAGCTCTACAAGCCATTCAAAATTCATCAGCTCGTTTGGTTTCGGGAATGCCTCTTCATTCTCACATATCTCCAACTCAAGCCCATCTGCACTAGCTCCCCATACAGTGGCATATACATTTTCAAGTTCTCACACTAGTCTTCATCTCTTCAAAGCAGTTAACAGTCTTGCTCCCAAAAGTCTACCCAAGCCTGTCAGCTTTTTCCTATGCACCATTTACATTCTGCATCAAAGGGTTTACTTGTCATCTCCACTGCCAGATTGATATGTCTGGCCCAGTCCTGTGAGCGAATATTCACTGACTTTCAGTTGTAGCCAGGGAATGCGCTCCCTGCCTTTCTCAAGGCACAGAAGGACCTACTACACTTCAGGAAACTTTTGAAATCCCACCTGTTCCAATCTGCATTTCCACTCCAGTTGCTGCGCTATGTGGGGATGTGATATTTCAGGTTAAATGAAAGGCTGCCGTGTATTTTTACTTTGTTCTGTTCTGTTGATTTTATTTGAATCGTTTTAATTGCACCTGTTTTATTTTATATGTTTATTATGCATGTTTACTGTAACCCACTGAGCTCGGTGGATCAGCAGGCTATACATTTTATAAATAAATAAACAGATACATGTTTAGCTAAGAGCAAACATGCTACCAGTTACCAAAACGTCTTTTTTTTTTTTCAGCATCCAGTGCCAACATTTGAAGCAGCATAAATGTTTCCCCGTTTCTCAGTAGTCTCATTGCATCAAGTATCATTTGTAACCAAAGTGCATTGGCCTCTGATGATCTGAGATCTCAGAAATAAAACAGGTACAGCTCTGAACAGTATACACAGTGAAAGCCACTAAGGTGCACTGGGGGCTACAGGAACTAATGCTGGTGATTTAGTATGTTGTATACTTTCAGTCGGCAGCTAATACCCTCGCTTGCTGTTGTGGGGAACCATACTGTTGAATATGCCATCTTTCAAATTAAATATTAAAACAAAGTCTTGGCTACTCTATAAAAATAAAAATCCAGTGCATATTTTGCAAGGGTAGGGATATTAATCTTCATATTATGATTAAATTCCTCCTTCTCCTATGTATTAATTTCTACAAAACTTCTACAATCTCATCTGCTAAAATTTCTCCAAGATAAATTCTGACCGTCACTTTGTTTATTAAAATTGTAAAATCCTTTGAATAAAAGCATTATAAAAAATGGTAGAAATGATGATAATAATTCTGTTCATCAATTTTAAAGCCCGTTCTCTGCAAAACAGCTCTGTACTCCCACAGGCAAATCAGGCGACTGTTCCTTTAATGCTTTCCCCTATTAAGAATTCCATATTAAAAGGAATAAAGTGTGCATACACACTGGACAAAGTGACCCCTGGATGAATTTGTGAAAAGTGTGCAGATTAATTAACTGAACCTGAAAATTGAGCTGAGAAGAGACAGAGCGGAGACAGAACGCAATTAAAGAGAAAGCAATTAAAGAAGGCGGGAAGACGACAGCGGCAGAAATACACAACCGAAGGACGCTGCATCTGAACAGGGAAGGACTAGTCCCAAAATTGTAAATGTTGTGGGATATATATATATACACACAGTTATATATAACTCGAGATAATTAAAGGAAGTAGAACATTCCTGCAACATTCCTGTTAAAAATGTAGTAGAGTCCTTATATGAAAGGAGAATAAAACATGTCAAAGAGAAAATAAAGGTTTGGTTGGGGACTACAGAGGCTAAAGGTGACTCATGAGAAAGTATGCAGAGCAAAAGGGTAACACCTTCATGCCACAGATTGTCACTGAATAAATGAAATATTACCCAATCCTGTCTAGGGGAATGGCAAAGCCAGTCAGGTTTTCCGGATATCCATAATGAAGATGCTCAAGATAAATTTGTTCGCACTGGGTTTCCAATTGCTAGAAGTCAGGCATCTCTTCAGATGTCCCACATAAGTCACGGTGGGGGCCGTTGTAATAAGGTTCACTGAAGCTGCCACAGGTATGGGTATGTAATAAGGGTTTTGTGCACAGGAAATAAGCTCATCCAAGCGCGCTTACAGACCCGCGGCTTTTCTGCACGAGTGCATGCTAATGGCATGCACTGGAGGTGATTATCTATTTACAGGCAATGCAGGGAGCCGCGCTGGCAGGAAGTTTGTGTTAGTGTGGGGTTTTTTAATGTGGGTTTTTAGCGCCTGGGTCAGGGCAGGAGATAAGTGAGAGTGCTGGTGTGGAGACCAGTTTTTTGATGTTTTATGGGTCACCAAGCGGCGGATGGAATGGTTGGAGAGAAGGCAGCTTCTCGATGAGGCAGAATCGCCCATCTGCATTTCATGCTCTTGCCGGCGGTCGGAGTCCAATCATGAAGGGGTTAGATTTGCTCTACCCACCTTCACATCAACTTCTGGACCACTAATTTATTCATTTTTTTGAAAAAGAAAGTCTTTCACCCCGAGAATCAATCATAAGCATTCACATGCTGATGGGTGTCCGCGGGGGTTTCTGCGCAGATGTCTGTGCATTTTACTACATAGGGCCATTAGCATGCATTGCTCTGCGCATTATGGCGCATATGTTTGGTGTGTGTGGATTTTATGCACGTTATCTAATTAGCATACGTGACCATTATTACATCCCGTGCTTCCGCTGGTTTCTGCCCCACTGTTTCTAATATAGTTATATTAAAATTGGTATTTTAAACAATTTAGTGAGTGCTTCTTCTTTAAGATACTGTCAATGGATGAGCCATGAACATTCACCCAGCATCTTCCAGCTGGTATCTGAAGAAAGGACTAACATGCAGAGCAGCTTCAAGGCCTCTTCTAGCTCAAAACTGTCCTTTATTTTCTAATCTCCCTCCCCCCCACCAGAAAGAAACTGATTTGTAAACAAAGGCCTACAAGCAACAGAAACCAGTCAATTCTTAGCTCACCAAGACCAGTTGCTGATGACCTCTTTCCTGTATACATGGTAGGCCTGGCTCGCCTTGGAGCCTACCTGCCCCTGTATTTTTACAGTTCCCCCACACCCTTTTTCCTTTTCACTTTTACCTTGCCTAGAGTCTTCCCTGAAATGCCTTCCATCTTCCAGGCCGCCCTCTTTTTCCTTTGAAATATTCCTTGCAGGGCTCAACTGGCAGGAGCTCCTGTTTTCATCCAGCAGGCTTCTTTGACATCTCCCAGCCACTCTTTTCTCTCCAGGAGGCCAATGCAATAAAGTGCACCTAGTACAGGTTAACATGTGTCCATAAGCCTCGATGCAATAAGGGGATCAGTGCCTCCAAAACACGCATCCAAACAAAGGTATAGCTAATAGCACTCATCACCTGTAAATGGCATGTAGATGAGGCTATTACCTATTACCCCCACGATGCAAAAAATCATCATGTGCCCAAGGTGCTGTTCTGCTTGTGGACCCTTGACATGAGGAGGAGTTGTCTCCACCTGTAGGGAGGCCTCCATCAGTTTGTGAGGCAGGAAGATGGCAGAGACCCCTGCTAGGCTTCACCACTACCAGCCCTCGCTCCCCTCAGGTTGAGCCCTCGGGTACCGGGGCCAGCTGGACTTACGAGGGGTCTCTGCAGCAGGCCGGAGTCCGAGGATAGCACAGGACTGAGTCACTGCCCGGGGCTGAGGTCGTAGCAGGCGGCATAGCCTCGAAGGCAGTGTCCAGGCAAAGTGGTGGCAGGTGGTGAAACTCGTAGTTGGTGTCCGGTCCCAGGTCGTGGCAGGCGGCAAAGCTCAAAGTCAGAGTCCGATCCAAGGTCAGCTGAGGTCAAGCAGTGAGACAAGAAGGGTAGGAGCGAAGGCGGGGAACGCAGGAACTTGCCGGAAGCAAGGAGACCTGTTGCCAAGCCGCCTGCTGGGAGCCAGAAGCAGCCTTAAATAGGCTAGAGCTGTGATGTCATCAGGGAGGCCGGCAGCCATTTCCCGCCGCTGGCCCTTTAAGGCCCGAGAAGAGGTACGCGCGGGCCCATAGGAGGTGCCCGTAGGGGAGCAGCAGTCGGAGGCATCCTGGCAGCAGCAGAGAGAGGGGAGGATCCTGCAGCTCCCGGATGGGACGGCTTGCATGGGCAGCGGTTCCCTGTGCAGATAGAGAGCCCAGACCCGCTGCCGTTTCCGCAGGGCGGTGGGAGCTGAGTGAAGCCGACCACAGAGCCCCGCAGTCAGCAAGCGTAACAGGTGCAGGCGTAAAGTCTTGCTGTCTGTCAAGGGGTCTACTTAAAAACAAAAAACACTGCTTTTCCATGGTTTCTTCTTCCTAGGATCATCGTTATACAAGTAGGAGGAATCACAGAAAGCATCATCCTGAAAAAAAAATAAAGGCTTGAGGGAAAAAAAAAATTTCTGGGCGCACAATACACACACACACACACACAGTATACACGCTCCAGGCTGTGTATATTGTGCCAGTAAATTAGCTGCCTTGGGATAAAATGGACGCTCGTGAATTGACCATCCGTTTTGGTAACCCGCATACAGCTACGTCTCCTGGGCACCTGGTGCCAAGGATGCACTTTACTTGGCTATCTTTGTTCCTGGGATTGCTTTCCATCCTTTCATTAAGAAAATAGTCACACACCATCTGTTCTTATGCGCATACCATAAATCCGCGAGGTATGCGCATTCCTACAAAACAAATGGTCCAACTAAAGCACATCCCTTTATATTTCAAAGTGCAACTGAATGTATGTGGTTCACTCCCCTGACCTCAATGCACCCCTGGGAAGGCCTTGTTTATTCAACTAAAGCATGCATATTGTGAAAGCTTAGCCCACTCATCATATTAGCTGCTCTGCTTTCACCCAGCATCATGTACTTGTTAGTTATCTGACTAAATCTCTTTAAAAATTCTCCTTCTTTTGACCAAAGTGCCATTTGCACTATGCAATCCAAATCTTCAGTTCTTTGCTCTCCTGCTACTGAGGGGCTTAACATCATTGATAATTTTCTATAGATTTCAATATAATTATGTAACCATGAAAGTCAAATTTTGTTTTATTTATGATGTTTCTTTTTTTTTAGTTTTTGGAAGAGGCGAAAGTTTCATCTGTTAGACAGTGCTATATAAAGAAACAGATTCCCAGTACACACTGACATTTCAGAGTCTAATTAAAAAAAAAAAGAACAGGGTTTACTTAACAGGCATCAGCTTTAATTCTTCATAGCAGCCGTCATTTATGGTGATAAAGATTCAGTTAATGTTTTTCAGCTAGTCAGGAGAATGAGACTTGACAGAGCATCACGTTAGAGGCAGATAAGTGAATTCAGCAGCCCTGGCTTTCAAAAATCAGACATAGGCTGTTTCCTTGGCCAGCCTTTGCAGTAAATCTCTTCTAAGTGAATGCATATCACTGGTAGTTAATCCAGTCTCATACATGCATGCATACAAAAGTCAGCAACAGATTATGGCCTATAGAGCAAATTTAAAAGATTTGCAGGCGAAAAGAAACTCTATATTTGAAGGGTAAACTAATACTTTTAAATGTACTCTGAAGTTAGGGAGAATAGTGTACATAAGCTTAGAAAGACTGACATGTGGAGAAGTAAACAAAAACGATAAAAGTTTCATCGCTAGTGCATATCTTGCCTTGACCTTGCTCACTTCTGAACACATCAAGTAAGACATTCTCCTCACAAAGATACTTTTTCATTTCACAGCAATGAACTTTGATTCTGAACTGCACCTATTTTAGGATAGTATAGACTCACATGCAGACAGAAGAATACCGATTGATTTATCAAAAGGCCAATAGGAACTGAATGGCCATCTGACTAGAACAGTGGAGCCATCCTTAGCCCACAATGAATAAGTGGGCTACATTGTAGAAACCCCTCAGAACATCTGGGTAGGCATTCTGAGCGTACTGTGGGAGTGTATGCTACACTGGCATCCAAATAGGAGTTGACATATATTGAGATAGAGGACTGACTGATGCCGGTCATGTCACTTGTATCCTCCTGGAATGAGCCACCAGCTAGGCATCAAAGATTTGTCAATCCTTTCACTATCACAAACAAATTGGGATGGTGGTTTCTATGAAACACCAGCCATCCACCATACAAATCATATAGTTCACAGATGAAAGATTAAGTCAGACAAAAACTCATCAGTACTCAAAGTCAGCTCTTCCAGATTTAATCTGGGATAAAAAATTCTTCAGCTTGAGGTTAAATATTTCTTGCATTGTTCATATCAGTAGAAGCAGAATCATCTAAAATATAAATCTGCAAGAATAGTCAAAGGTCCTCATTACTATAATTCAAAGATTTATTCCAGCATATAGTAGGATTGTGCAGGGTTTTTGTTCATTGAGGAGGCAATTTTCAAAGGAGTTGTGCGTATAAATGTAACTGCTATTATAGCAATTTTCAAAAGCCACTTACATGGGTAAAGTGTATTTACATGTATAAAACCCAATTTTAAGCATGTTAATGCTTTTGAAAATCAGGCCCAGGGAGGGTAATTTTGAAAAGGATTTATATACATAAAACTGGGTTTTACAAATGTAAATGCACTTTATGGGTGTAAGTGGGTTTTTGAAAATTGCTACATTAGCATATTTCATTTATACATGCAACTCCTTTGAAAATTACCTTCTTAGCATGTAAATCCTTTTGAAAATTCACTGTTTAGGTTTTTATTTGTTTGATAGGATGGAAGGGATTTTTCTGTCATTTCTTAATGCATGCTATTTGACCTAATTTCTTTTTTTCTAGCATGTTTAGTCTTGGGTTCAAATTAGCCATTGTTTCCCCTTGCCTAGAGACTCAGCTTTCCACTTCTGTAAATTGTAATGCTTGGGCTTTCATGCACAATTTAATTGTTTCTGTTTGTTGCCTGCAATTTACTGAATGTTTCATCTAGTGCCAAAGACACACTTTGTGAAACTAGCCTGGCCAGATCCTCTGTGTTCAGTCAGGTGTCTTTCTCAGAGTGGGCCACCATGCCTTTCAGTTTTCTCCAAGGTGGCCTTGCAGCTTTGGAGTCATCGACTTTGATGTTTTTAGCAACAAATTTATTATACATATCTTTTATCATAGTACTTTCCTCACTTGTATTTTGTTGCATAAACCACCAAATGTTAAAAGCTTAGAAAAGCAAAGGTTGGGATTCAGGCCAACACATGTCTGCCTAGCTGAGTGGAAAAATATTTAGCCAATTTGTAGGCCAACCAAAATGTTTAGGAGACAGGGATTATTATGTTGTTGTTGTTGTTGTTGTTTTTAGATTTTTAGCTTTTTGGATTTTTTTTGTCATTTTTGTAAATTATTTTTTGCTTGGAATATTTTTTTGCTGGTATTTTTATTTATATTTTTTTCTTCCTTCTGGCCATCTCTGGTCCTCAAGACCAACAAACAGGTCTGGTTTTTAGGATTTTCATAATGAATATGCATGAGATAAATTTGCACATGATGGAGGCAGTGCATGCAAATTTATCTCATGCATATTCATTGCGGATATCCTGAAAACGAGGCCTTTTTGTGGCTCTTGAGGACCACAGTTGGCCACCCCAGTTCTAGCCTCTCTGTGATGCCTGAAGTAGTGGTAGCTTCTCCTGGGACTGGTCCTGGGCTTGAGTACAGTGATAGTAGCTCCTCCAGGGTTGCGATTTCCCCCACATTAGTCTCTCTCTCTCATTACCAGTCAGTCATCCCCATACTCTCTCTCTTTGTCACCAGTGAATTCAGTCTCCCCCCACACTAGTCTCTTTCTTTCACCATTAGTCAATCATCTCCAAACCTCTCTCTCTCTGTCTCACCAGTGCAGTCAAACTCCCCTCACACCAGTCTCTCTCTCCATTCCCAGTCACCCTCATACCAGTCTCTCACTCTCTTACCAGTCCCTCTCTCTTAATAGCCAGCAAGGATTGTAGAGAATGGGAGGTACATGGCAGATCCTGGAGTATTCCCAGTACTTGGGAATTATATTTTCATTGCTTAAGGTGGCAAAAAAGACGACCGGATGTTAGTATGAGTGTATGCTTACACGTGTAGGAACTGTATGCATGTAAGTTAACTTGACTGAACAGGGCCTTCCTTCAGGCACTGTTGAGGAATAGTTTGCAATTGTGCACACCTTTTTTTCCATTTTCAAAAGTGTGCCTATTAAATATCCCCCAAAATCTCTGTGCACATAATAGCACGTGTAATCGTGTACAGGAAATTTTAGTGGGATCATTTCCACAGCAGACCTTACAAATGCAAATTAACTGTGAAAACTGGTGTAACGTTTGTGCTTTCTTGCTGTTTAATGTATATGGGTTGGTACAAAATGACCCTCTAAATGTCATAGATTAAGTGTTCTATATTGCAACCTGTGCGTCTCCAGTTAAACCTGTGCTTAGACTGAATTATAGTGCTGCTCTAAGAATCAAAGGGTAAAGAACCTCCCAAAGATGATGTCATAGTGTCATAAGTATATCAGAAAATAAAAGGGTCATACACTAAAGAACAATCCATAGGCATTTTACACTTTACTGTAAATTTTTTCTTCTGCCATGGTAGGAAGTGAGAGGGGAGTCAGGAATCAGTTATGTTAATTTTCAGGCTCACTGAATATGCCACAACATATTGATACTAAGGGATCTAACAATTGATTTATGGAACTAAGCTTCACCATCATGTTTTGCTGCACTGAAATATCTATCTCCTCCTGGTACCATCACCCACTCGCTGCTCACATGAGACCTGCATGAGCTACAGTGTGCATATTACCTCGTCAAATTCAATCTCACTGTGATATTGAGATGCCCCAACTCATCGGTCACAACAGAAATAGGCTTATTTATTAAAACGCACTACTAGATTGCCTTGCATTAACATGCAATAGAACACGTTGTTAGTGAAAATAGGCCCCAATAAGCTGAGCTGTGTAAATAACATGCATTATTGTGTGTTAATGTGGTAGCACAGATAAGTGAATCAGTCTATTTAAGACCAAGAGCAACATGCAATAAATTACCCCCATTAGGAAGGATCCAGGTTGTCCATTGTCAGAGACAAGATCCTTAGCTCAAAGGCCCATTGATCTGATCCAACATGGAACTTCTTATTTTCTTATTAGCTCTTTTCCATTTTCAAGAATACTAGATTACAAATTGGTCTCAGAACCTATTCAGTGGTCTCTGTCTAAATAGAATGGCATTTGAATCAACTTATCTCTTCTGCCTTTATATAGGGGTTAATATGCAAAGCCATTTAGCGCGATAACTCACAAGTTATCTGGCTAAATGCTAACTTTTTGAATATTAAGGCACTTAACCATGTAGATTTTATCTTAAGTCATTATCCAGCTAAAATCTAGCTGGATAAAAAAATAAGCATTCCAAGGGTGTTCTGGGGCAAGCCTATGTTATCCAGCTAACTTAGCTGATTTTCAGCTGTATCCAGCTAAGTTATCTGGCCTTGTGTGATCAGATAACTTTAAACTTAACTAACTATATTCAAAATAATAAAACCAGCTATGTGGCTATGCTGACTTAAAAAAAACATATATACCTTGCAGACCTAGTGACCCAAATCAAAGCCCCCAATCCAAGCTGCAAAACAAGGGTCTTGCTGGGCCAAACCTCCACCACCTCTCCCTCTGACAGAGTTTTACCATAACCGCAAGGGGCCCGGTGCCAGCCATTCCCCTCTCTCTGGTCCTCCTAAACTGACAAGAATCGCAGCCTAGTGGTTAGAGCAGCAGACTACAAACCCAGGCAACCAACGTTCAAATCCCACTGTTGCTCCTTGTGACCTTAGGTAAGTCACTTTACCCTCCATTGCCTCAGGTACAACATTAGATTGTAAGCCCTCTGGGGATACGGAACTACCTATAGCACCGGAATGTAATCCGCTTTGATGTACACTTTGACATGTCAAAATGTGGAATATAAAAAAAACCCTTAAATCAGCTCTCCTATGCCTCCCTCTGTCCTTTCCACATCTCACCCCAACCCTACTTTCCCCATCTTCTCAGTACCATTTAAATCCTCTTTCTTCTGTCAGGATCGCCTTGCTACATCAGCAAAGTGTAAGATCATCTTGAACGTCATCCTTTCTTCTGTTCCACTAGCATTTCTGTCCATTCCAGCCGGGCTTTGTAAGAGAAGCTCTGGCTGCCTCTGATTAGAAACAGCTGCAAAATCTTTATGTCAATAACATATGTTTTCTAAATAAAAGATGGAAGTTGAGCCACTTTAAAGAGATTAACTAATGGACGATTGAATCCCTCATCTTCGCTGCTTCTCTGCAGTTACTTAGACCAAGCTGTAAATTGCATTATCTCCCAAGTTTCATGTCCCATTGCTTTATAATTACTTTGATATTTTAGTAGGCCGACTTTCTTTGGTATGGAGCAGCTTAAGTTTCATGACCTGATGGACCAGAAATACTTTGTCTCCATATCACCCTCCCTACAGTAGTCCTTCTTTGCATTTATCAGCTTTATTCGATTAAAACAAAAACACTTTCCTATAGGCAAAGAATGGGATAAAGTCCATTTTGAACAAGGCCTTGTGAGGTCAACTCAATAATTCCCAAATATGGATAAACTCTCTCCCTTTATATTTTGCCATTCTTTCATATCTTTCTGCAAGCATGTAAACACAACATACTGTGTTTTCACACATGGTTAAATAATAGGATTCTTGGCTAGTGCTCTCCTGTGAACTGACTAAGAATAGTTCTCCGCTGCTTTCTGCATTTGTACCTATTTATATTTATATAATGGATACTGTATCCAAGCACACAAAGTAAGCTTATCCATTACAATGTCTGCCCCTATTAACCCTAGTCTGGAAATGAAAAAGCACACAAATTCTTAAATTTAGTTAGCATATTTTCCCACAGTCAGTTGCCTTAAGGATTACAAAGTTCAAGTAATGTCTTGTAGTCTTAAAGAGATCTTGCCTGTTAAAGATTTGCTTCTAGGTGATCATCTTCCTCAAAAGTCTTTGCTTTCTATATGAACAAAACAGAGCTGGTTTTAGAAATAATGTTACATTAGTTTTCTTTCTTTTTGTCAGGTTGGGAAATCTAGATAAAAAATTAATGAAAGATGAGGCTCCTTCTCGGCACAAAAGCCAAAGGAGAGAGAGAGAGAGAGAGAGATGGTCATAGGTTTCAGAATGTATTTCATTCTGCATAAAAACTTTTAGGGTTAGTCGAGTCTTTCTTGTTCTTTGTCTTTCATTTAATTTAATTTTTTATTTATATTTTGCCTTTCATGATTTCAAAGCAGATTACATCCAGGTACTGTAGTTAATTCCCTCGCCCCAGAAGGCATATTTTTTTTTTCATATGGCCACTAGCTTGAGCAAGCAACAGCAGAAAAAGTGCAGATTAATAAAAGTTATATGTTGAGGTTTGATAGTCAGTTGATATATGGGCCAGCTAAGTGGAGAGCCTCAGTTCCTCCATAATATGCAGGTTTGGAACAGGAGTTTGCAAAGCAGCTCATTGACTGCACCAGGATGACAACTCATAAATACTACTGAATGAGTGTTCTAATTAAGATCTAAAAAATTGCCTATTCCTTAAAGTATTCATGCAGAATGAGGCATATTTCTATGATTAAAAAGAATTATGAGGTTCTCTATACCATTGGAGCAAATTATGATCAAAATACAAGAGATTCTAGATCATAAAAGTTGAATTGGACTGACTGTGATTCTAAACTATGACCAATGATACAACTGACTTCTAGATTGTAAGCCATGAAAATTAGATCATCCCTTTAAATTGATTAACTGTTTTCATAATTGATTCATTTCCTAGTGGTTCCCTGGACTTGAATTTTGGTCATTGTGATTTGTGGCTATGAGGTCAATTTTCAAAAGGTTTAGTAGACTACTTTTAGGAGCTGTGTCCCTAAATTAGCCCTTTTAAAAATGTACTAGGGCACAATACCAAAATTTATCCTCCCAGTTTTACTAGGCACCTATTTAGCACCCTAAAAAGTGGATGGCTACAGAACCAGAATCAGGGTAGGTATTTAGCACTGATTTTCAGCACTAAGCACCTAACTTGGGCCTAGATTCATCATTTTGCTATAAATATAACAAAACAGCACCTGCGATAAAAAAAAAAAGGGGGCATTGTGAGTGAGTGAGTGAGAGAGAGAGAGAACCTCTGTAGATGCTCACCAGAAAATTAACTATTTATACCACTGTAAGAGGTGGCACTAGTAACTCGGGGTCAGATTTGTGGGGGTGAGTTTGGTTTTTGGGGCAGTTTTACATGTACGGTAATAAGTATGAACAGCACAGTTACCATCAGTGAAGTTTTCATATAATTTTGAGTGATGAAAAGTGAAAGAAGAGTAGATTTATTCCATGTTTTCTTTACCAAGCTTGATTGCAGCTAGGTAAAGAGTGCATCAAGCAAGGTAGAGAGACCATGGTACAAATCAACTCTTCTTTCACCTTTCATCACTCCAAATCACATTAAATCTCACTGATGGTAACTATGCTGTTCATACGTATGACTGTGCATATAAAACTGCCCCCCAAAACCCCCCTCAGCCCCCAAACCTCCCCCCAAGTTCATAAAGCCCCCCTCTTACAGTGGTATAAAAAGTTCAGATATAAGTGAGCCTCCATAGAGGCTCTCTCTCTCTCTCCCTCTCTTTCCCGCTCCCAAACAAAAACATTTTTGGCCAGTGACGCACAGCTAACATAGGCACAATGCACAGGATAAAGGTATAGTTATTTCTAGCCTTAAAACAAGCATTGTGGTGCATTACTCTATCGCATGCCACACTAACTACCCTCATTTCCATTTACTCCACCCAAACTCTTCCCAAACCACTCCCACTTGAATACAAATGAAAAATTTACATAGCAATTTGCGATGCAGTATTTATTGCATGTGTTAGGGCATTATCACCGGCGTTAGGGCCCTAAAGCGTGCAATAACATCCTAACGCATTTTGATAAACGACCCTGTTAGGTCCCTAAATGTAGTTGAACTTTCAGCCAATAATTTGGGTACCTGTTTGACTGAAAATAGGCTCCTAAATTATGTGCCTAAATTTAAGAGCTCAGTGATTTTTATAATTTACCTCTATGGTTTTATTGGCCGACAAGGTGGTACATTCTCTATTAGGCACTCCCATCAAGCTCAAATACTCTGTATGAAGCCTAAGGGTCCAACTTGATCCTGGAAGTGCACATCTCTAAAGTAGTGAGAGCCTCTTATATGTACCATCATCAGATCCAGCAACTATGCTACTACTGCAATCTGCACAACCTTGCACCGGTTATCCATGCACTAATCACTAGTCATTTAGATTACTGTAACTCTCTTCTGAATGGTATCTCCCAAACCCACTGGAAATGATTACACCTCGTGCAAAACACAGTGGTCAGGATCCTGGTAGAAACCAAGTTATGAGACTACACAACACCCATCTTCTGCAGACTACATTGGCTACCGATTGAAACCATGATTAAATCCTCTGCTTCATCTTCAAATGTGTGAACAATCAACCCCCCGAGTATCTCCCCCATCTCCTTGCCTTCTAAAGAGCTCCGATCCCTCAAAAAGGCCCTTCTTTCCTCACCACCCCTGGTTTCTGCCAATTTGAACTGCACAAGACTAAACGCCTTCAGCTGCAATGCTCCCAAGATCTGGAATGAGGTTCCTTTACCCATCTACCAGGAACCAAACTACCTTGACCTAGTCAAGGCATGGCTATTCAACTGGGCCTTTCCCAGCTGGTTCATTGGGAATATTAAAATGGCATTCAGTGTTAAATACATTTAACCATGTTATCCTGCTTAGGTCTTAATTCCTGTAATCTGCTTTGAGACCAAGCCTGGCAAAAAGCAGAATATCAAATGTTCATAATAAATAATAATAATAATAATAATAATAATTAATAATATGAGGATAGAAAGTATTGCACTTATAGGTTGGGAAGGATAGGTGGATGGAGAGTCTACCACTGATTGATAAAATAAGAGTTTATTATTGAATTGTTATGTTATTTTGCCAGGATTATTATGTTTTTTAAATTTTATTTTATATTTTTAATGTTTTTTTTATGTAACTAGCCATATAAATGGCTGAAATATTCAAAAGTTTGCATATAGCCAGATAACTTGTGAGTTATCTGGCTAAATACCATTGAATATGGACACCTTGATGTCTCTGTCCCATTCTAAATCAGGCCCTTACTAAAGGCTTTTTCTCATTCATGTCTATTGGTACAAAACTTACCAAATCAGGTTCTATTTCCCATTGAAATGCCATTTTACTGATTTATCTGTTTACTATTTTCTTGTTATATACTTCTTTGAGAAAATTATCCTGAAAAAGCACTTAAAATCTCAGCACAAACATATAGTAGTTTATGATAGCAGTAATCTCAAAAAGGAGATAGTGATGATGATCTAACATGCAATAAAGGCTCTTGGCTTTTCCTCTAGCATTTCATACCGCAACACAATATTAAATTCAGGTTGCTGAAATACTATTCAATTATTTCTGCAATCATAAAGGAGTGAATTTCCAGAAACCCTTAATAGAAACATCTCATTTCAAAGTTCAAATCCAAGAAGTACTCATGAACTATCCTGAAAAACTCATGTCAAAAAAACATAAGCATAATTAAACATATTACTACGGATGAGTCCATCAAAATTGTATGATTCTTGATCGACAAAATTAATGACTAGGGAGCCAAGGGGTAGATTTTAAAACATACACGTGCGCGTCCATGTGCACGCGGTTCCCGGCACGCACACATGGACGTGCTGATTTTATAATCCAATTGCACATGTGCAGGCAGCGCCTGCAAGGGGGGGTATGTGTGTGTGAATTTTTGCAAAGTCCATGCGGCGACGCAATCGAGCCTTCCCCAGTTCCCTCCCAGTCTGCTCCAATTAAGGGCACTTCCCTAACCCCCTGCCTAACCTCGCTTCCCCTTCCCCTCTCCTCCCCACCCCCTAAATCTAACCTACCTTGTCTCTATTTTTTTGTTTTATTACTTATTGCTCCCAGAAGCAGAAGTAATTTAACATGTGCCGGCTTGCTGCAGGCGCATGCTTCCCCAGGTTGGCGGCTAATGGCTGCTGTCCCGGCCGGCCTCTGTCCTGCCCCGCCCTGCCCCTCCCTGTCCAGAACGCGCCCTCCGGCCCACCTCTTTCTCAAGGTCTGGCACTTGCGCACGTATTGCCACTTACGCACATGGCCGTGCCCTTTCGAAAATGTGCACGGCGCGCCCAGGGCCTGGCCACACGCTTAAGTGGCAATTCTTATGCGCATGGCCAATTTAAAATTGGGCCATAAGTCAAGACTTGAAAACCACATATATATAGATATATAGATGTATGAGGAATAATAAAACTAGACAACCCTCCCATCCATCATTTGTAGCAACTAAAATTGCTGACAAAATGGCGGCTTGTTTAAAAACAAGCTTCCATTCCTGTTTCTCAGGTATGAAAGCGCACATTGCTGTCTTGTGATGAAAGGAAGAAAACCTTGGCAGAGATATTATTAGAAGGAATAACCGTCCCATTGCGAGCGGCCTTCTGGTTTTGCTACTGCCACACATGCACACCTTGAACAAGGAGTTGAGTTCTCATTGCCAGACCTTTGTATGCCTCTTTGCGAATCATTGTTGCACAATGAAAAAGTTTCTACATCCCAAAGAAGACTAGAACAATTTAAAAGTGAGAGGAGAATTCAGTCCTCCCCAGAATCCTCTTTTTTATTTTTTTTTGCCCTTCTTTCTTTCTGCATTGGTAGCATCATTATGTATGCATACTAGGTGGCAGCACAGTGCCTTGGCTGATTTGGGCAGAGGAAAGTGTCGCTGCATCATCGATTCACTGATGTAGCCACCAGTACAGTGCCAGGCAGTGGGAGCAGTCCACTAATATATAAGTCAAATTGTTCCACTGGTAATGTAACTGATACTAGATCATGCCCCTCCAGAGCACGCTGGCACAGCCTATGTCCCTATGGTTGGGACACATGTTGGTCTATTGTATAAATATTAGATGACATCAAGTCACTAACTGATTGACTGCTGTAGCAGTTTCTCTCCTCCTGCTACTAACACACACATACTTTGGCAAACAGCAGCAACACAAGGAAGCAGGAGTTACTATATGGACTGCAAATGTGGCAATCTCTCTGCAGTCTGCAGTAAGCAGCTACTTTGTAAACTTAAGGTGCCTCCTTTTCCCTGGGCTATTCTTCCTTATTTTGCTCAGTTTTCATTTTATCGCATTCCTGCCTGCTTTTTAACTCTCAGAGCCTAACTCACAAAGAGTTTCTCAGTCCCAAATTTCCCACTGATGGCTATTTTAAAATGGCAAGAAAGACTGGGCTGAGTATGCTTTGGCCTGCTGAAAGGCTGAAATACCATGGTAATAACCATGCAATATTTCAGTGTGAACCTGAAATGATCCAATCTATATTTGTGACTTGCAGATTAAATTTCTAGTGATCTGCCCATTCTGGATTGCTTTTGAGTTTCAATCCTCCGAACCTCACTGGACTGACCAACAGGGAGAATGCTAACATCTGTTACATTCCTTGAGTGCCAGATGTTTTTGCTGGGACTCCTTAACAAGCCGTCCTTCATCTGTCATTATCCCAAAACGTAATACTGTTCCCAATCACTCTGGTACTCTTGTTCCTATCAGTTCCACTAAGGTGCCCATGCCCACAAAAGTCAATATGAAAATAATGTTAAACATGATTAGGGGTGAGAGAGACTGTAAACAACTTTCTCCTTATACCCTACATACCTTAAACTTGCACTCATACCCTAATGCTTAAGTAGCCTATTTTATTATTTCTCTCTAAAATCTAATCTGGTTGCCTAATGTTGATTTATTTCCAAAATGTAAAGCCACTGCTACAATTGCTTACAACGCTTCCAGAATGCACTTATAGGCCGATGCAGTATAAAGTGCGGAAAGCGGGCGCTGAAAAGTCAGCGCCCGCTTTCCTAATGCATGCATGGCGCCCGCAATACCCCAAATTAGGGGATCGCACTAGGAAGGAGGCGCTAGGGTCGCTTGTGCGACCCTAGTGTCTCCTTGCTAACGCGACCCCGCGGCGGCTGCCGGTTATGAAGACTAACGCCGGTAAACTCGGCATCAATTATCATAACCAGCAGTCTGCCAGTAATGAAAACCGATGCCGAGTTTACCGGCGTGGGTCTTCATAACTCGACGGTCTGCCGAGTTTTTTTTTTTTTATTTTTTACTTAAGAGAAGAAGTAAAGAAAAGCATTTTTTTCTGCTTTTCTGTACTTCTTTTACCTGCGCTCAGCTATTAACGCCTGCTCCAGGCAGGCATTAATAGCTGAGCGATAAATGTGCGTCTGAGACGCACATTTATTTTATTGCATGCGGAGTGAATGAGTAATAGCCTGATTCACATGCATTTGCATGTGATGAGCGTTATTACATTCACTCCGCATCCGACGTGGGTTAAATAGGTGCTAATCCCCCTATTGCATTAGGGGTGGATTAGTGCCTATTTACCCCGCGTTGGAGTGCAGGTTATACAGTGCGCTCGGCTGAGTGCACTGTATTGCATCGGCCCCATAATTAACTAACTAGTTATTAAAAGAAACCTATGTAGAGCTGCTTACATTTGAACCCACAGTCTGAGCTGCCAAGCTAAACATTTCTAACTTTCACATTTCACTTCTGTGGTTAAATGACCTCCTTGTATCTTATTTGTCACCAGACAACACATTTCAAAAAAAGTATTTGGAAAGCCGCAGAAGTAAAGCTAATCGTGCCTCAGGTCTTCCAGGGAATCAATAGCTTTCATGAGTTAAAAGGGCTGAGTCAGAGCCCTGCTAGATGTGGCTAATGATATCAGTGAGGACCTTCTCTGTTCAGGAATTAGAGGTCAAGATCAAATTTCCGCAGATCAATCAAAATATTATCACCTGGGAAAGTATACCGATGATAATTTCCCAGGCTTTTCTTTTCATGAGTTCCCATATCCTTTAGTGATGTAGGCATTCAGGACAAAGTCTAGGGCAGTTTGCCACACAAGCACTTGCTACTGATGAAGTTAAATGTAGAGTCCTCCTAGGGAAGGCACACGCTTTGTCACAATAAACTTCAATTAAAGCACAGAAAATTAAAAAAAAATTGTCTCACTGCCTGTGGCAAGATGATTTTCCCCGAGGATGCACAAATATGCTGTTGTATTGCATCAAGGTTTATTTTTTAATTCATTCACACTAGTTTACTTTTACTGCCATCAAATATCTTAATTATTTCAGCACACTATCTGGATATATTAGTAACAAACATGGTTACAACTGACAAAATCGTGTTTAATTATTTTTCCACTGAGAGCAGAAACAAACAGAATTATGAATATGTAAGAAGTCGTGCCTGCCGTCACAATTCACTACCCTGTTGTTCAACACAGCAAAAGGAAACCTGACAGGTGTCGTATTAAAATTATACTACTGCAGTGTATCCCAACCTTTTCATGTTCAAGGCACACCTACATGAACAAAAATGTTGTGTGGCCTTCTAACTTCCACAGTACAGTCAGTGTGTGGACATGCAGAGGGCTCAGACAGCCAAAAGAAGGGCTCCACCGGTCTCTCTTCCAAATTTTAAAACAAAGGGGGCGATGGCACGCGAGAACCTGTCACAAGGAACCAGCTCCTGCAGGAGAAGGGAGAAGTAGGTGTGGTGCAGGCAGCCTGCTCAGTTGGTTACCCTGGCTGCCACATGTGCCCACCAGGGCTCCTTCACTTTTACTGCTCCCCAAACTCACAGCCAGTGCTCCGTGCATCCTCTTTCCCTGTCTTACTCAGTCTGGGGATAAAACAGGGGCTCGCGGGGCTCAAAGATGGGGAAGTTGAGGAGGTGCTGCCCAAAGTGGGTCTCGGCTACCCGTGCCACGCATGCTGTCCATTAATGACCACACTCCAGGGCTCATACTGTAGCTAGGAGGAAGAGGCATGAATGATTACACCTGTCCTCAGAAAGGAAATCCTATCAGTTTAAAAAGCACTGCTGGTGACTTTTGTGGCTGCCAGGTGCTGAGAGCAGAGGCCGGGCGCTGGCCTGGATCAGAGCATCAGCAGTGGTGACTTTTCCGGGGCACACCTGATCAGCTCTGAAGGCACACCAGGTAGCTTTACATACAATGTAGGCAGTACATGCAGATCTCTCTCATGTATCTTCATTGTGGATATCCTCAAAACCAGGCCGGTTCAGTGTGTCCCGAGAACTGCGTCAAAAGCCACAGCTTTACTTGAATAGGTCTAAGGTTGCCAGCTTGCTCCATTTTTTTTTCAGGTGAGGTTGATCGAGTCCTGGTTTCACCTCAGTGCATGTATAGATTTATGGTACAGATTTTCTAAAGGAAAAGAGGTCCCAGTTTTCTAAGTTAAATACAGTTTCCCCAATGTATATTGTTTGGTTTTAGAATTTTAGAAAACTAGAACATTAATGACAATAACAAGGGATGTGGAAGGAAAAAATATTAGGGTTTTTGTTTTAGTTTTTGAGGGTATCCTTCTGTAGTTTGCAGAAATGAAATTAACTTGAAAAAACCCCCAAAACAAAACAAAAATAAAATGAGGCCTCCCCAGGTCCTGCTATACCCTATCTCTCCCACCAATCAATAATTACTGGGAGCCAGGAACTTCCCAGGTCCCCACTTACCCCATCCATGAGGAGTCCCAACAATGCAGTTGGCCCAAGGCCTAAGCCTGGCCCAAATCCTAGACCCATGCCCAGTGCAAGAGCCCAGCATGGAAGCCAGATACTATTCCTGAGGCTCAGCCTAGGCACAGGCCCAGTGCTGGGGCCTCAGCTTCAGACTGGGCCCACTCCCAGGAACCCCTCTGAAGTTGGGGCGTGACCTGGAGGCCAGCTCCTGTCACCCAGGCATTGGACCTAGACCAGGCCCAACACTGGGGCCTGTCGCTGAGGCCTTGGCCTAGGCCTAGGCCCAGGTCCTGATCTGGAGGCCAGGGACCAGGCTTCCAGATATCCTGTCAATGTATTCTTCAAATGATGTCCTCCACTTGGAGGATGTACCCGAGTAAAGTTTCTCAGGCACCTTCCTCCTGTGGAAAGTGACATTTTGCTGTTAAACTGTTCATTTTAATGGCCAAATATCAAAATGATGGCATCCACTCGGGAGGAATGCACCAGAGAGGCATCATTCAGGTGCTCCCTCCAAGCAGAGGACATTATTTGAAGAAGAAATCGACAGAAGAGGATGTCTAAAGGCCTGATTCCTTGTCTCTGAGCCTGGGCCTAGGCCTCGGCCTCAGCGTAGGGTCCTGGCCTTCAGGCTGGGCCCTGGTGTCAAGTCTGTGCCTAGGCTGAGGTGTCGGCATCAAGTCCCAGGCCCGCTTGTGG
This sequence comes from Rhinatrema bivittatum, assembly GCF_901001135.1. Taxonomy (NCBI): domain Eukaryota; kingdom Metazoa; phylum Chordata; class Amphibia; order Gymnophiona; family Rhinatrematidae; genus Rhinatrema; species Rhinatrema bivittatum. The sequence continues at coordinate 344,593,589 of NC_042615.1, forward strand.
CAGCATCCCGGCCACATGGAAGGCCAGAAGAGGAGCAGCATTGGCAGCGGCAACTCTGCCTTGAAGAGAGGAGCAAGGCAGGCTGCATAAGCGGCTTCGTGCTGTGAAAAGGCAGCAGGCAGCAGCAGAGGCAGCCTCTCAGCTGCTCGAGGGGCCTGGCAGCGGCTCCAGCTGCAAGGAGGGGGTGACAGACTGCTCGGCCCTGTGTATTGTTGTTTTGTATGAATGTGAGGTATGAATAGTATGGTATATGTAATATGACAAATATTGGGGCGGATTTTAAAACCTCTGCGCGCGCCAGTGCACCTATTTTGCATAGGCTGCCGGTGCGCGTAAAGCCCCGGGACGCGCGTAAGTCCCGGGGCTTTCGAAACGGGGAGGGAGGGCGTGTCCGGGGGCGTTCCCAAGATGACGCGGCATTTTGGGGGCGGGACCGGGGGCGTGGTGTCGGCCCAGGGGCGTGGTCGAGGCCTCCGGACCACGCCCCCGGGACCGGAGGACGGAGTGGGGCTGCTGGCGACGCGCGCAAAGTTAAGGGGGGGGTTTTAGAGAGGGCCGGGCGGGTGGGTAAGGTAGGGGAAGGGAGGGGAAGGTGGGGGGAGGGCGAAGAAAAGTTCCCTCCGAGGCCGCTCCGAAATCGGAGCGGCCTCGGCGGGAACAGGCAGGCCGTGCTGGGCTCGGCGCGCGCAGGTTGCACAAATGTGCACCCCCTTGCGCGCGCCGACCCCGGATTTTATAAGATACGCGCGTATCTTATAAAATCTGGTGTACTTTTGTTCGCGCCACTGGCGCGAACAAAAGTACCGGCGCGTATTGTTTTAAAATCCGCCCCATTGTGAATAAATAAAGGAACACTAAGGGGCGGATTTTAAAAGGCGCGCGAATAGCCTACTTTTGTTTGCGCTCCAGGTGCAAACAAAAGTACGCTGGATTTTAGTAGATACGCGCGGAGCCGCGCGTATCTGCTAAAAACCTGGATTGGCGCGCGCAAGGCTATCGATTTTGTATAGCCGGCACGCGCCGAGCCGCGCAGCCTACCCCCGTTCCCTCCAAGGCCGCTCCGAAATCGGAGCGGCCTTGGAGGGAATCCTCTAACGCCCTCCCCTCACCTTCCCCTCCCTTCCTCTACCTAACCCACCCCCCCCTTACCTTTCTCCGGGGATTTACGCCTCCCGGAGGGAGAAGTAAATCCCCGCGCACGAGCGGGCCTCCTGCGCGCCGGGTCGCGACCTGGGGGCGGGTACGGAGGGCATGGCCACGCCCCGGACCGCCCCGGGCCGTAGCCACGCCCCCGTACCCGCCCCCAAAACGCTGCCGACACGCCCCCGAAACGCCGCGACGACCGTGCCCGCCCCCCCAACACGCCCCCGACACGCCCCCTTCAGAGAACCCCGGGATTTATGCGAGTCCCGGGGCTCTGCGCGCGCCGGGAGGCCTATGTAAAATAGGCTTCCCGGCGCGCAGGGCCCTGCTCGCGTAAATCCGCCCGGTTTTCGGCGGATTTACGCGAGCAGGGCTCTGAAAATCCGCCCCTATGTGTTAATGTTTTAAAGAGAATTTTTGTAATAAATAAATATTGTTGATAACAAACACAGGTATATGGTTATTGGTATATTTCTTCAGCCATATTTGTAATTCCACCTTTCTCCACTTATATATGGACGCTCACGGAGTTGTTTAGAGTATTACACCTTGAACTGAACACTGGAGGGCAGATTTTAAAAACTTGCGCGAGCACGTACTTTTGTTCGCGCAGCAGGCACGAACAAAAGTATGCTGGATTTTATAAGATAAGTGCGTAGCCGGGCGTATCTTATAAAATCCGGGGTCGGCGCGCGCAAGGGGGTGCACATTTGTGCAACCTGCGTGCGCCGAGCCCAGCGCGCGCTGCCTGTTCCCTCCGAGGCCGCTCCGATTTCGGAGCGGTCTCGGAGGGAACTTTCTTTCGCCCTCCCTTCCCCTACCTAACCCACCCCCCTGGCCCTATCTAAACCCCCCTTACCTTTGCGCGCGACGGCCGGCTGCCCCGCTCCGTGGTCCGGTCCCGGGGGCTGTTCCGGAGGCAGTGGCCACGCCCCGGAACGCCCCCGGGCCGAAACCACGCCCACGTCACCACCCCCGAAACGCTGCACCCTGCCCCCTAAACGCCGTGTCATCCCGACGCGCGTCCCGGGGCTTTACGCACGCCGGCGGCCTATGCAAAATAGGCGGGTCTTTGAAAATCCGCCCCTGGGTCTTTAGTGATTTAGCTTAATAAATGGGAACTGCTCAAGGATTAAGCATGGACAATAGGGTGGGGATGGGTGGGGGGTCAAAGGGGCTGGATAAGGTCATTGTTGGAAATGGTATATAGGTCAATTAGGTGGGATGGTTTTGGCTATTGGAAGGGGGAGATTGGGAGAAAAAATCTGAAAATGTACTGCTATGATTATAAATTGTTAACCCTGCGATGTATAAGAAACAAATGTACTCCAAGGTTGTGTTTGTACTTTATTATGTTTAATAAACAGTTTGAACATAAATTGGTTGGTACTCCACCATATGAGATCCTGCATGTATCATAGTTATTTTGTTAAGTGAGTAAACAGACCATTTTATTGCACAGATGACAACTATTTCCCAAGTTTCTTTAAAAATAATTTTAAAAACATGTAAGCCAAAAAAAGTTATATCATGTTTTCATTTCATTTATTTTTTCCCACTTTTTATTTTATTTTTTGCTTTTAGTGTGTGCTAATTTTGAGCTAGTAAGTTAGTGCAACCTGGCGCGAACAAATCTACGCCCGATTTTATAATGTGCGGGCACAGCCGCGCGCATGTTATAAAATCCAGGGTCGGCGTGCGCAAGGGGGTGCACAATTGTGCAACTTGCATGCGCCGAGCCGCGCAGCCTGCCTCCGTTCCCTCTGAGGCCGCTCTGAAATCAGAGCGGCCTCGGAGGGAACTTTCCTTCCGCCCCCCCGCACCTTCCCCTTCCTAACCCACTCCCTAGCCCTACCTATAACCCCCCCTTACCTTTGTTGAAGAAGTGCGGGCAGGCGTAACTTATGCGCGCCGGCCGAAGCCGGCCCGCGATCCCGGGCACAGCGGCCATTTGCCGCTGTGCCCGGAGGCTCAGGCCACGCCCCCTCCCCGGGCCGCCCACACCCTGCCCCTTTTTGCAAGCCCCAGGACATATGCGCATCCCGGGGCTTAGGCTCGGCGCGCACAGGGGCAGCTTTTCGTATGCGCATAACCCTTTGAAAATCTGCCCCCATATACCTAGCAATATCTCACTTTTGTAGTATATGCATGTCTATGTTCATGCCCACTGTTATACTGTATGTAGTAAAATGCAAAGAATGTTATAAACTCGAGTGGTGGAACATTACAGCTGTCTGCAGACTGGAAAATTGACAGCGCTCATGGCAGAGTATTTGATTAAAGCTTGACATCCAATTGATACTTATATGGTTTGTGATAGAATAGATAAGATTGGAGAAGAAAAGACCAACTACGATTGCTCAATAGATAGATTTCACAATTAGATGCAACATGTCTGAATGGACTAAATGCACATTGGACTTTTGTGTTTTTGTTTGTGCAATGGAGTGTCAAATTCTGCAAGTTGTGGATATTTGCCCTTTAGTGGAATGACAATTGTGGCCTCAACAGGCCATCCTGCCAGCAGTGTGAGGCAGAGGTCCCTATGAGTTTGGTCAGTGTATTGTAGGTGTGTTAGCATAGTGTACCACTCCCCACTGGGAGAGGTTTGGAATCTAACAAAACTCCTGTGCCCATGTGACATAGAGGGAGTTGAGAATCAGCCTTAGTTCAGGGCTGAAGAAGCTGATGCCTCTCCTTGCAGAGGACATCAGAGAGACCTTATCCGACAGAAAAGTGGGGGCAGAGCCAAGATGGCGGCGGTTTAGCAGCACAGCTCAGGACGCTGTCCACTTCATCTGATTTTTTTCTTTTGTTTCTTCGTGGAATTATGGTCCCGAAACAAAAAGGAAGGGTTAGGGTATATCCTGCAGTACCCTTCCTAGCTCCAGGACAGCGGACCATCACGGAGCTGGCTGCTGGCTATTCCAGAACGGAGGTGCTAAGCCCCGCGGTGGTGACCGCGGGAGGAGCAGCGCTCTACCCAGGGGAAACCAGCTGGAGCCCTCCAGACCCACGAATGCCTCCAGTGCCGATTCCCCAAAGCATTCTCGAGCCCGGTGAGTGCAGAAGCGGTGCCAATGGGGCCTAGCCGAGCAAGTGTGGGAATCACCGCGGGAACTGAGAATATTGAACATGGCCTGGAAGGGGAAGGAATGGCCAGGCGTGCAAACAGCAAGTATCTTGCCGGCACCTTTTTCTTCTTTAAAAGCCCAAAATGGCGAAAACCTTTTTGAGCTGGAAGCTGTGAATGCCATATTCCCTAAACCTGCAGTAGTGACGCTGGACTCCTTATGGGAGCTAGTGGCTAAATTGGGGACGACACTACAAAAGTATTCCCAGCAACAAGTAAATATTTCTTCAAAAGTGGAAGTCTTTACCCGGGTCTTTAACTCAAAACAATCGGAACAGCAGCAGAGGATCCAAAAGCTAGAGGATCAAGGAAAGAAGTTTCAGGATGCTCAATCGGCTTTGGTGCAGGAGCGTAGAATCCTTAATAGCAAAATGGAACAAACAGAAAACAAGATAAGACACTTGAACCTTAGGTTTATAAACTTTCCCAAGGTTCCAGGAGAACAACCAAGGATTACTCTTAGGAAATACATGATGGAAGTATTAAAGATTGCACCAGAAAATATCCCTGCTTTAAACAAGGCTGTACTTTCTACCACATGTACGATCTAGAGAGGAAGATGCACCTCCTGTGATTGATATGGAGAACTTAACAGCCTTTCTAGAGACTTCAACAGCTGAGATAATAGAGAGGGCTACTCTCTTGCTGTCCTTTATATATGAACAGGTCCTGAGTTTAATAATGCGGAACTAGTTTCAAAACACGAGAGTTGAGTTCATGGGTAAAGTGGTGCAGGTGTTCCCTGACTTAGCCAAAGTAGCCCAGGAAAGGAGGAGGAGGTTCCTAGCAATGAGGCAGGAAGCTCGCTCTATAGGTGCTACGTTTATGCTCAGATACCCTTGTCGATGTATATTGAAACTGGATAATGTTACATATATTTTCTTCGTACCTGAGCAATTAAAGGTATTGATAGAGAATAGAAAGAAAGTATCACCTATTCCCTTAGTCCAGGAAAGTCCTACAAGTGAGCCATAAGGATATAGGAATAGCAAAAGCGCTCAGTTTATTCTTCTTTTATTTGTTTCCTTTTTGATGTAATAGCTCCTTTTATTCCTGGCTCTTGTCCCTCACACACACATATATATATAGATATATATTTGGGGTCAAATTAATGTTACTTCCTTTAGATACAGTGGAACTGTGAAGATGTAATGAAAAATTATTTTTCCTAGATTTCTGTGCAAAGTGAATAACCTTTGTAAATTTTGATTAAACTAATAAAGAGAAAATTAAAAAAAAAAAAAAAAAAAAAAGAGAGAGCCCTTATCCATCCATAGGGAGGGACTAGAGGCTGTAAGGAGAGAATTCTAAGCACTGGAGTTCTATGGGAGAGGAGGAGGATCGTGGAAGACCTGAAGCTTATGAAGTGGGTTTTGGAAACTGGGGATGGGTGTAATGGGAGGTGTCAGAGGAAGGACAGCCTGCTTCAGAAATTATACCAGAGTGTCCCCAGGAGAAGAGAATTTCCCTGGAGATTAAGTGGATTGATGTACTGGAAGGTGGCAGAGGAGGGGCAGTCTGCATGGGAAGATTTACCAGAGCCAGAGGCTGATTCTGCCAAAAACAGTCTGAGACTCAAAGGCGAGAGAGAGAGAGGCAGAAGACTTTGGGGAAAAGATTACAGCTACCAGGTACCGGGAGAGCCTAGGGTGGAAGGGGTACCCACCCGAAGAGCTGATCTGTTTTGGGGAAGCAGAGTGAAGAGGAAAGAGAGACTGTGCTTATTTTTTGTAACTTTTTTTCTGGATTGATTTACTGCTGTGGTGCACTGCTCTAAGTGTATCTATTTTGGGACTTTGTGTTTTCCCTACCATCAGGCAGTAAACATTTTTATTTTGAACAACAGAATTGGTGTGGATGTGGTCTTTGTGGAGTGCTTGTCTGATGTGCAGGAAAAGCTCCCATGAGTACAAAACCCTAAGGGACCAGAAAAGAGAGCACATGGGGGCCTTACGTGGTCTGTGGCCCTCCCCATGTGACCCTTTACCCAAGAACTGACCGGGACAGGGGCTATATTTGAAATAAGGGGCATGTTCAATTTTTTACACTAAAATATTGTTTATACAAGGTAGTTCTATTACTGTGCACGCAACTATCACGGCACATGGTATTTTCATGCATTTTTATGTTAAGCATTTTCTCATTTTTGAGTGCACAACATTTGACATCCTATTTCTGAATCAACTTATTGCTCCTTCACCCATCGTGTTGCCTTGTCTCTGAATGAACTCGTTGTTTTCATTTGTAGTGATGCATGAAACTGTATGGCCATGCATCTCTGATAACCTTGTCTTTTCTGAATTAACAGGTGAGGAGACTTGGTATTCTGTTGTCTGACAGCCTAACCTGATGTTTTGTTTCCTTCCAATAATGTCTGCAGTCTGTGGTATAAATCAGCTGCAATGAGTGAGGTGCTCTCATAGAAGAAACATTAAAGGTAGATGCCTACAGTTTGTAATGAATGCAAAACTTTAAAAATTACACTGATGAAGACCCTTATTCAAAGCACAGCTCTTGTAGGGTGTTATCATTAAAGGGTACTCATGTGTGGGGAAAATTAAATTTTCATGACCTTTTCAATTATTTTTCTATGCATTTTTGTATGGCCTTAAGGATGACTTAACGCGAGCCTCACCAAAATATCCATGTAGAGACCCTTCCACTAGATGGCCCTAGTCCAATCCTGGGATTAGTGAAGTAGGAGAAGGCCAGGAGGGTCCTGTGAATCCTTTTGCCCAGTTCAAGAAGGGAAGACAATGACCTGAAGAGGGTAGAGAGAGAAAAAGAGTATTTTTCCCAAGTTTGTACCCTATTCTACCTTGGTATTGGGAAGGAAGTTTTAAGCAACTCTTCCTTAACCTAAGGCTGAGAAGTTATAAAAACTGCATTTCCAATGTTAGCCCTTTCCTCCAGAGAGGTCTACTATAGCAGTTTTGGAGAGGAAAGCAGGAGAAAGGAATCTCTTCCCCGGGGCATAGGGCACTGGCAGGTTTTTGAAGATCTGGAGTGCACCTGGACCTCAGGTACTGTGGGGAAGGGAATCCTCTCCACACTAAGGATACCCTTAGCCCACCTGGGACACTTATCGTTCCATTCCCAGGATGGTAAGCCAATCTCAGGAACCAGCACTTGAGGGACACTTCCACAGAGAGAGAGAGAGAGAGAGATAGATAGGAGAACACTAATCCCAGGAGAACAGTTTAAACCTGGATGTAACTGGAAACCAATTTGTTTATGCGACTTCATTATTTTGCAGTCACCCTGAGATTGTTGAGATTTAGGGGGCTAGGGGGATACCCAAACGTTTCCTCTCTCACTCACACATACACTTACATGATCATTCTCTCTCACACATATACATATATACATTCTCTCATACATACCCACACACTCTCATACACAGGCTCTAAGTCCCTCTCCCCCCATTCACAAAAGCTCTTATTCCCCCAGATTCCCTCATACATACACAGGCTCTCACCCACCAGATCCCCAGGAAGGCACCCTTTCATTTTCATACATATCTACATGATCAACTCCTCGACAGGCACCCATTCTCTCATACACATATACACACACCAACCCACAAACAGGTACTCATTCTCTCTCTCAGACACACACAGACAGACCCTCAGGCAGGTACTCATTCTCTCTCTCTCTCTCACATACACACAGAGCCCCCCCCCCCCAAGGCAGGCACTCATTCTCTCACTCAAACCCCCCCTCCCAAGGCAGGCATTCATTCTCTCACTCACACACACAAACATACAGATCCCCAGGCAGGCACTCATTCTTTCTCTCTCACACATGCACAGACAGATCCTCAGGCAGACACACATTCCATCAGACACACACACAGACAGACCCCCAGGCAGGGACTCATTCTCTCTCTCTCTCTCTCTCTCTCTCACACACACACACACTCTCACACAGCCCCCCCCCCCCACCAAGGCAGGCACTCATTCTCTCACTCACAGACACACACCCCCAAGGTAGGCATTCATTCTCTCATTCACACACACACACACACACACACACTCCAAGGCAGGCACTCATTCTCTCACTCACACACACAAACACACAGACCCCCAGGCAGGTACTCATTCTCTCTCTCACACACACACACAGACAGACCCCCAGGCAGGCACCCATTCTCTCACACACAGAGACAGACCCCCAGGCAGGCACCCATTCTCTCACACACACAGACAGACCCCCAGGCAGGGACTCATTTTCACACACACATATAGACAATCAGGTAGGCACTAATTCACTCTTACACACACACTCACAGATAGATCCCAGGTAGGCAACCATTCTCTCTCACACACACACACACAGACAAGCTCCCTTTATATAAAAACACATACAGAAGGAAGGCCTCCTCTCTTTGTTTTGCCGGCAGCCTCAGAGCCACTCCCATTCCTTCTGCCACTGTCACCGCTGCCATGTGGCTGTTGGGGAGGAGTTGATTGCTCATTGCTGCTTCTGTCACTGAAGCCCAGTCTGCTGTCGCCTCCTCTGTGTGGATCCCGCGATATTAAAAATTGGTGGACTAGCATTTCCTCAATGCTAATCTTGTGCATCGTGAGTTCAGCATAAAGCGTAACGCTCGCGAATTTTAATTCTGCGAGCCTGGACAGATGGGGTATCCCCTGCTCAGCCGCCGGTGGGATCGGTTCCACCGGCGGCTGCATGCAGATTCTCCTGCAGTACGACATTCGCGGCCCCCCTGGACGCTTGCACACCCCTACCCTAAGGAATAAAGATACCAATTTTTACATCATCTGCTGTAACTTAGAACCAGGGCTGGCTCTTTCTTTAGGCAAGTTAAGTGGTTACCTAAGGCACCAATCTTTTGGGGGCAGCAAAAATATCTAATGTGCCATCTACTCATTTTTAAGGCATGGCACCACAAGAGAGAAGGTGATGAATGCTGGGCAGGTGTGTGTGTGTGTTTGTGCTGAGGAGAGGTGTGGTTGTGAAGACAGACAGGAAGCTGGGTGGGTGGGGGGGGGGGGGAGTTGTGGAGGATGCTGGGCAGGTAGAGAGAGAGAGTGTATGGGAGCTGGGTAAGTGAGGGTGGGGTGGAGAGCGAGGATGCTGGGCCCTGCAGAAAGGGGCCAAAGAGATTGAGGTGACGTTGATGTGCTGAATAGGGAGTGAAGGGGAGAAAGGGGATGACGCCGGGGAGAGACGGAGAGATGCTAGAAAGGTGGCTAGAGGAAAAGGGGTGCTGGATACTGCGGACAGCGGCAAAAGGGAGGAGACGCAGGACTTGGCAAAGGGTGAGAGGTGGATACTGAGAAAGAGAGAAAGGAGGATGCTCCGTCGCAGCGGCCTCCGAAAGGCAGGTCTGCAAAGGGGAGGGCTTGAAATTGAAGATTCATCCGGAGTGCGTGATACCCTTCTGCTGGCCCTGCTCAGAACTGAGAGCTGTCTAACAGAAAGGAAAAGAAGAGTGAACCACTGAGAGATCTTTCACATTGGTTTTTTTCCCTGAACCGCAGATACATTATTTTTCGAGACTCTAATTTTCAGTTACTTCACCATAAAGACTTTTGAGTCTGCAGAGTTTTATTAGCCCTTTTGGTTTCATACTAGTAGTTTGAAGTATACATTTAATATTTACAAGTTCTTCACTTTCATTCAGTAAAGCTGTGTTGAACTATATTTGTTGAATCTAACATTTCTAACATTTGTGTGTGAGGAAGAGAATGCTCAGAGCACATTTTAGAGGGTCGGTGCATTCAATCTGTCTTCCTGTTGGGAGGTGACAGATTGGTTGGTAGGTAAAGAAATTACCAAGGACTGGAACAGATGGGCTTGAGATTGTACTTGGTTCTCCCACCCCCAAAAGAACCCGTAGTTTTCCCTAGTGACGCGCAACTAATTTTATAACAATTCTTCAATATAGTAATCCCCGCCACAGAACCAGCCAAATAACCAGGAGTGAGCGTTACATGATTGTCCCCTCAACTTTTTTCAAGACAATTACATTTTTTTTTGGTTCCACGTTTTTGCTTTTGTGTTCAGTTGGAGTGGGCAGCATACCTTTTGAGCCTAAATTTCTGGTTTTTTTACTTGCTTTACATAAATGTTATATCATTCTAGTTGGCGCAGGTATAAGCATCCTTTCACTTATATCCAACATGAAATGACAGCTCTTATCAGAGGTATCCATTGCAGCACCCAGATACTTAAAAGCATGAATTATTTGTCAGCAAGATCATTTGGCCAGAGCCAAGAAGCATGACATGCAAAAGGAGTATCTCCCTGAAGGTGAATATTTTTAAATTAAACAGAAAAGCAGAAGGTCATTCTCTTCATTCTAAAGTCCATTAAGTAGCTTTACACAAGACAATATTCTCCTCATGTAAAAGACTTGGTTTTCAGCAAATTGAATTGCTCCCTGGTGCCAGTTACCTGGGCATCTAATAAGTGAAATGCCTGAATCCACACAAAAAGAGCTGAATGAAAACGATCCTGCAAGAATCACCAATTAATATGGCCAAGGGCAAGACAAGACACGTGGAAAGGCAGCTCCTTTGGTATTCATTCACACACTGCTCAGCCCGTGTTTGGATTCTTTTCTATAGTTGTGCTGAATGACCTAACACCAGTAGTAATCATGGCAAATTGATTGACCGAGCATGAAAGAATATAAAATAAGAAAGTAACAGAAACAGAATTCTGATGGGGGAAGTGGCTGGTTTGGGCAGCAGTGCACAGACTGGAAAGGAGCAGCGTCGTCGGCAGGCGTGTTCTGCCTGAGGCTATGGTAAAACAGGAAAGCTCTTTGTAAGAAAAAAAAATGCTAGTTTACTGCATGTCTTTTTTATTCCTGGTCCTTACCAAGAAACTCAAATCTACAGTAATGTACCTTTATACAACTAAGATAGCCAGTTAAATACTGGACTGTGTAAAGTTATGCCAGCGAATTAAGCAATGAAGCACACGCTAAGCCAGCTACATGTTGCTGTCACATTTAGCAATGCTCTGTTTTCTCTGTGTTTTTCTCCATCTATTCAGGAACCTTAGCCCGCTGGAAATTTCCAAGAAGCCAACATTTTGTTACAACTGGATGGGAAAAAAATCACCAGCCGGTAAATTACTGAGCTGCTTAACAGATACTGACTTTATGCTTATCCTTGCAATACATGAATTCAACTAGGAGAAAAACAACTAAGGCTAATAAGGTCATCAGTTTACCTTGAAAAGAAAATCCTCCTGATTACTGAAAACAAGCTGAGGGGCTTCATTTCCCCCCACCTTGCCAGAAAGGGGCTAGCTAAGAAATATCAGTGAGCATGTTCATAGCAATATGACATTCTTTATGGAGACTCATTATCAACAAAAAGACTGGCAATTGTTTTACACTTTTGGATCTAATTGGAAAATCACAGGGCAAAGGTTAAACAGCGGATTTTCAAACATAACATGCATACCAGCAAGGACTAGCTACGGAATTGGTGATCTATATGGAGCAAGCTACTATAAACCAGGTTCCTGCTCCCATGAGCTTATCATGTGTTGGAGCCTTACAGTGTGGACCGAGCTGCATTTGGATCTGAGTGATGTGTTTGGATTTGTCAAAAATGGGTTTTCAACTATGCAGAAACTGCAAGCTGCCACAGCCGAGGTGAAGGAATATAAAATTATGTCAAAAACCCCTGTCAGCTCTCCTGTGAATGACAAATCTTCTACAAGAACCAGCATCTAGCATTCACAGTATAAACAAGTTTATGAGGAGGGCTGTACTGTTTGGCTTGCCCAGAAAACAGTACTACAAAGCCAGCATAGGAGGAAGCCAAAGGAATGCTGGGAAACTACGGTATCTAAGGTAGAAAAGGCACAATTTGGCTGGTTCTGTCTATGTGTGCAGGGTGGGACAGCTAGGAGTTGGAGCCAGAAGCCAGGAAGAGAGGAATGCACATGGAAACCCCTGCAATCAGTTCTCCTAAAGAACTAATTATCAAGAGGGAGAGACAGAAGTCTGCGCTCTGAGGAAATAGAGAGACAGACAGCTGTTCTTGCTTCATAGTTCAGCTACATGTACAATCCCATGAAGGGACAGAGGAGCTAAGAGACTGAGTTAAGTAATCTAAACTTTGCACAGAGTGTATTTTAGCAGAGGAGGAAAAAGGCTTATTTCCTTGCCTTTTGTCCCAAAATTCAGTATCTCATCTTAATCGCTTCAGCCTTTCAGCCAAGTATAAACCCTTGCTGGCAGGTACTGGGAAAGAAAACTGCTGGACCATGGACTTTCTATGAGAGAATGAAATCAGGCCAGCTTTCTGTTTAATACCAAGTAAACCATTTGGGGAAGTTCTCCAGGAGAGAAAGACCTTCCACACACTGCAGAGCTCATCTATTTGGTTTGCCAACTAGCCAGCTCCACCACCAAAATGGACTTCTTCATTTTTTTCCCACATATTTTTGTATTTGGGAAAGGGTGTACCCTTTACACACTGGTAACATTGTGGTAGATATGTTTCCCCTCTCCCCTTTTGAGTATTCGGGGTAAAGACAATTTTTGAAAGTTATATACTTCATTACCTTTCACCCTGACCTTTCTCTATTAGCGTTCCCTATTTTTTTTTACTGTCCATATGAGAATGTTGGTTGCCCTGGTTAACATGGCATTCCCAGTGTTATTTTTACATTGCTTTATATAAAATAAGAAAACTGCAAGTTTACATTATACTTCACTACTGTAATTTTCCCATGTAATGTTCTGGTTGGATTTACAGTCTACTTATACAATACTAGTAAAAGGGTTAATTACTGTTTTTTTTCTGGTGTGATGATTTTATCTGATCTGTGGTGCCACAAGTGAGAGTTTGTTTGGGAAGGGCACAGAATTGTAGTATCGGGGTGACCAGGACCCCGTCTCATCCTCCACTCAGACTATGAACCCAAAGACAAATCATGTCAGTAAATATAATTTCTCATGTTGTACTCCCCACCCCAAGCATAAGGGTAATTCATAGTCCAGACCAGGGGGGGGGGGGCATATATTTATGAGGGTGCTACCAACTATGAGGTTGTTCAGAGTGATATAGTATTAATATAGGGACAGACAATAGGTGTTAATTCACCCATTTTGAGGCAGTAAAGGAGGTCAGGGTGATTATCTATATAACCACACAAACAAATACAATTTTATTAGCTAAAGTTGAAGAAGAGGCTGTGCAGAAGGCTGAATAGAGGCAAACAGGGTAAAAATGAGCAAATGGAGCATTTAAGGCCCATACTGCTCTGATCCATAAAATGTTTTAGGACTGAAGTGATATCTGAAAGGGAGGTAGTCACCCAATGCACCCAGAAACCCATCCAGAAATACACATGTCATAAAATAAAGCTGCTTCTTCTGGGAGAATCGGTCATCAGAGGAACCAATTTGGGAATGCAATTTGATGGGGACACAATGGTGAAATGCATTCCAGGATGCTCAACTAATAGAAATGCAAACCAGGTGGTCAATGCAATTATAGAACAAAGTAAGAATGATGATATCAATGTTATCATCCATCTGGGAACCAATGACTTCACTATAAACGGTCTCCACAAAGTATAGGAAGATTTCCAAAATCAAGGGGAGAAGATTAGACACATGCCAAAGACGATTGCTTTTTCAGAAATATTATCTGTTCATGGAAAGGGAAAGGAATGGTTATGCCAATTAGAAAATGTCAATGTCTGGCTCACAAGGAAAATGGATTTGGATACATTGGGGGCTGGGGCCTTGTATGGAGCAATAAAAGATTATATGGTAAGGCTGGCCTACATTTGTTTGTTAAACTGGTTGGTAGTACTAGCATTGTATTAATGAAAGTTTAAGGTGTCAGCAAGTCTGTCGGTGAGTCCAGCAAAAACTGAACTTCCCGGACAGTTCAATCATTCACCATTGCCAAATCCAAGTTGTGCTCATTTTTTCAAGAAATTTTGTTAAAGCATCTAAAAACTTCAAAAACAGTCCTGATGTGAAAGTTCAAAAAGCGTCTTGTTGGATGGAATACACAATGACAGCCTGATCATTTTCTTCACTAATGTATCTATACCCCTGATGAAGCTTGGTTAAGTGAAACATCGGCCTTGTTGGGCTGTTTTTGAACATTCACATCAGGACTGTTTATGACATTTTTAGATGCTTTAACAAATTTTCTTGAAAAAATGTGCACAAATTGGATTTGATAAAGGTGAATGATCGAACTGACCGGGCAGTTCAGTTTTTGTTGGACACACTGGCAGACTTGCTGACACTTTAAACTTTCATTAATACTGAGCTACCTACTGCCAACTACTTTAATTCTCGTTTATTTGTGGTTCCCCTTTTTTGTGATCTTCTAATTTTGGGTTACCTTTAGGCTATTTGTTGTTGTTATTTACATTTGTCTGTAGCAGGAAAGAGGATGCTAAGTGAAAAATTCAAAACATATATTAACAGGCATTTAAACTAGGGAGTGGCGGTGGCAGGTGGTGGCCAGTTAAATTGGAAATCACCCCCAAGCAATAAAGGAAGTGGGAAGAGAAAAGTAATAAAATCAATCAGTTCAAAAAAACAGAAAAGGTGACTAAGAAGAACAGCTAGAAAGCTATGACCACAAATGCTCGCAGTCTAAGCAATAAAATCCCAGACTTGCAGGCCCTGGTGGTAGAGGTGGAATTGGACATTGTTGCTATTACGGAGACATGGTTCACTGAGTCTCATGATTGGGATGTGGCCATCCCAGGCTCTACTTTGTTAAGGAAGAACAGAGAGGACAGAAAAGGGGGAAGGGTAGCTTTTTATGTCAAAAACAATATACACGCAACTAAATTGCAAAGGACGTGGAGTAAAGAAGAAGCATTATGGATCATCCTAAAAAGAGAAGATGGTGCTTCCATTTTTATTGGTATTATCTACAGGACAGGACACCAATCCAAATGGATGAACTAGACAGAGACCTGAGCGAGGACATCTAACAGGTGGGAAATAAGGGAGCAGTATTGCTCGTTGGACATTTTAATCTTCCGGATGTGGACTGGATCATCCCTTCTGTGGAATCTGCAAAAAATAGAGAGATAGTGGATGCCCTTCAACATGCTCTTCTCAAAGAAATGGTAATGGAATCCATGAGGGAGGGTATGATTCTTGATCTAGTGCTCACTAATGGGGATAATGTCTCTGATGTTCAGGTAGGGGCTCACCTGAGCACTAGTAATCATCAGAAGGTATGGTTCGATTTCTCCAATAGGATACAGATAAGCAGGGGTGGATTGGCCTATCGGGGGATCGGGCATCCCCCGGTGGGCCGATCGCTCCAGTCACGTGGTCTGCCGTGCATGGCCGTGACAGAGCCGTGCTCGGCAGACCACGTGATATGTCCTGGGCCGGCCTGGACAACAAATACCCGGGCCGGTCCGACATCATGAATCTGCCACTGCAGAGAAGTCACACAAAGACCTGAGCTTTGAATTTCACAAATATGACTTTGTCAAAATGGGGATGTACCTGGAGGAAGAACTGGAAGACTGGGAGAAAATGGGTGAGGTGGAACAACAGTGGGCCAAATTAAAAGGAGTTATTACAAAGGCAACAAATCTATATGTTAGGAAAGTAAAGAAGAGTAAGAGGAAAAAAAAAACAACAATCTGGTTCTCTAAGGAACTGGCTGAAAAAATCAAGGCAAATAGAACCACATTCAAGAAGTATAAAGGATCCTAAAAAAGGGATACAAAGAAGAATATCTGTTAAAACTGAGGGAGAAGAAAAAAGAAATCAAGAAAACAAAAAGTCAAGTGGAAGAAAGGATTGCCAAAGAGGTAAAAAGAGGAGACAAAACATTTTTCAGATATATCAGAGAAAGAAGGGAGGTGTTGTGCGCCCCAACTGCGCTAGGGCTGCGACCAGCCCTGCTCACCTTCTAGACCCAGCCTCCACTACTCCCCCGGTCTCTCCCACAGTTGTAGCTAGCTGTCTGCGCCCTCGGGCTCCTAGCTCCTTGGCCTCCTCAACTCCGGACCCAGTTCCCTCCTGCTCTGGTGCTTTGCGTCCCTCGCGGCGAGGAGAGGCCCGTGTCATACCTTTCTGCAGTTGGCCCCTAGGTGCACTCGCACAGGGCCGACCTTTAAAGGTGCCGTGGTGGAAAACTGCTTATGAATAAAATGAGAAGCTTGGGAACGAGCACCAAGGTGGTGGCATGGATTACAAACTGGTTGACGGATAGAAGACAGCTTGTGATGGTAAATTGAACCTACTCTGAAGAGAGAACAGTGTTAAGCAGAGTGCCTCAAGGATCAGTGTTGGGACTGATTCTGTTTAATATCTTTGTGAGTGACATTGCGGAAGTGATAGAAGGTAAGGTTTGTCTATTTGTGGATGATACTAAGATCTGCAACAGACTGGACATGCCGGAAGGAGAAGAGAGAATAAGACATGATTTAAGGAAGCTTGAATAGTGATCGAAGATATGGCAGCTGGGGTTCAATGCCAAGAAGTGCAGAGTCCTGCATCTGGGGTGCGGTAATCCAAAAGAACTGTATGTGATGGGGTTGAAGGACCTTTGTACACATATCAAGAGAGAGACCTTGGGGTGATAGTGTCTACTGATCTGAAGATGGTGAAGCAGTGTGACAAGGCGATAGATAAAGCCAGAAGAAGGCTGGGCTGCATAGAGAGAGGAATAACCAGTAAGAAAAAGGAAGTACATGTCCTTGGTGAGGCCTCACCTTCAGTTCTGGAGACTATCTCAAAAGGGACAGAGATAGGATGGAGGCGGACCAGAGAAGAGTAACCAAATAGTGTCCTTGGATTTATTTGCAACTTGTAATGTAAAATAATAATTTCCTTTGTAGGCTGGGTATCAGCAGCCCAACTAGTGCACTATAACATTTTGTTACACGAAGATGCCACAGAAGGCGGTGTCAGTAAAAATCTAACCATCAATACTCTCCCCTAGTTCCTGGCAGAAATACCTTCCATGTCTCTCCAGCAAATGTGAGCCAAGGCTAGAGGAATCATCTAATCGCCTCCCAGAGGACTAGAAGAGATTTCACCTTTCTCTATGAAGATGGAGGTTTGCATAATTTGGCTGCATGATTACAGGATGGTGAGAGAGTCTACAGTACTTAAGGGTGGTGGTAGCACCTGCTGGTTGCCAATAGTGGCAGTGCTGGCCATTTTGTTGAATTTACCATCCTCCATCTAAGTTTGGTATGTGTAAATATCTTGTGTGTTGTTTCTTTGAAAGATGGAGTCTGCATGCCAGTATATTAGTGCCTACAACAGGTACAGAACCTGCCTGGGACTTGGATCCAGCCCAGACAGACATGGATGCCTATGTTCCCAAATACTATGTACTATATGTTGTGTCATGTGTTGTAATTTCTAGTGTGGATAGTGTAATGCAATAATATGTATTATACTGTAAAATCTGTGCAGGAGTTACCCATGCCCAGATTTTGCCTAAGAGAGAGAGGGGTGTAACCGAGAGCCATTTTTGGTTACCAGTAAGCCCTGAGAATGCTAGCTAAATGAGGTTAGTGGATGGGGGGAGGACCCATTCAAATTCCAGTCCCTTCCTTTGAGGGGCCGGGGAATGGCCATCCCGCTAGAAAGCTTTATAACAGCTCTCTACTGAAAGCCTGGAGGAGGTCATGTATGATTTTGAAGAGTTAGTGACGAGCTTATTTTTGGTACTTTTCAGGCCTAGTCAGAGGGGAGAGGCTTAAAGGTTGCCCTGCCCACTATGACCTCCATCTTACTTAACCCAGGAGATTGATAGGATTCCTTGCCCTTTCAAATATTCTTGCATAGAGAGAGATGAATATTGTAACCAAGGAGAGAAAAGACTGTGGTATTTTATCAATAAAGAATTTAATTTTGGACACTAACCCAGTGTGTCCAGCATTTTTATTAGAGCATGCAGCACTCACAGAGAAGAGAGATTTCCTTTCTCCCAGGGAATATCAAAAGAAGGTCAGTGACCACTGCACCGGGACCAGAAAGCAATCCTTTCCCCCCAAAGCCAAAGGATCCACACCATGGGGAAAAGGGCACAGAAAAGAGCTGGTCAGGGTTCTTGCCCCAAGCAACTTAAAAATATTATTTATGGCCCCACCCATGCAGGACACACAGGCTGGGCTGGGGTTACATACACACATATATATATGCATTTAGCCAGGTAAAGGTACCTGGATAAGTTTAGACCTGTTCTGTGAAGCATCTAAACTTACACATATTCTTATGCGGCTAACTCCAAATATCAGTAGTTATAAGTTATATGGCTAACGTGCTTCGCTCTCGATCTGCCCAATACACGCCTACTTTAGGTGTGTGTAACTTTCAGCTATACAAATGACTTATATGGCCAAGCAGCAGCTGCTGAACATAGGCACATAATCATCCGCCACTACTTAAGCCACATAAACCCTCCTTATCCAGCTAAATAGCGCTGAACACACTTTGAAAATTGGGCCCTTTATAATTAGGGCTTCTGATTTTCGGTTAAGCCCGAAAAACACTGATAAAACACTGCGGACGGGAAATCTTTTTTTTTTTTTAATTTAACTGAAAAAAACCTGAAAGCATGCCTACCTTAAGTTACTTCAATGATGTCATCCGGCCATTACAAGCAGTGGCCGGATGACATCATAGGAGCAAGCTGAAAGGGAGCCCAAGCCCTACTGCCACAATAAAACAGAGGTGCCATGAGAGCAGCAGGCTAGCAGGGAACCCAAGCCCTGGTGTCCCAAAAAGAGGATCATGGGAGCAGCGGACGAGCAGGGAACCCAAACTCTGCTGGTCTAAGGAGAACCACCAATGGTATGAGAAGGAACGGGGGAGGGCAGGGGTTGGGGAAGTACAATGGGGAGGGTAGTGGAGAGCAAAAGGGACACCAGAGTGCAATGGGCTGAGGAGGGGGTACACACACACACCACTGCTCCCATAGTCATACACATTCTCTCCAACCAAATGCACACCCTGCTATCCTCTCCAGTGACATACCCCTCCACCTGAAGCTACACATATACTCTCCAAAAACACACACACACCCCATCACCCCTTCCAAAAGGGGCGGGGAGTAGGTGTGGTCTGAGTGGGGCATAGGTGTTTAGGATGTGAACAAGAGATGTGCACGTAAATATTTATGCACCTGAGTGCGTGCCCTGATCTCTTGCTGCGTAAGTTTACTTCTGCTATGGAGGAGTTGTAAGTTAAAATATAGAAAGATATAGCCATTTCTGCTGTGTTTAAAGGGGCTGGAGTAACTGGGAAGAGTGCAGACTATCAAACCAGGGTAGTTTAGAGGATCCAGCTGAACTGGTAACAAACTGGTGAAACTGGCAATGGTGTGGACATGTGCCTCTTTTTAAATTCCCCAACTTATGCAGTAGAATTGGGATTTACCCAGCAAGGCATGCGCCTACTTAAAATTAGGTGCACATGTGGGCGTGCTCAGTGTATTTTATAACATGCACACATATGTGTATGCAAGTTATAAAATCGCCTCGTCCCTGTGAGCGAGCCGACACACATATGTCAAAGTGCACCTGCACTCCAGTGTGAAAGTTAACGTCTAAATGTCAGTAGAGTAAGTTTGAACAGCAGAATCCCTTAAGTCTAAAGATGATCCCTGGCATCCTGTAATGGTACATCAGCCTGGGAGTTACATATATACACACATACATATACATATATATATATATTTGTTTTTTGGTAATGAATACTTTTCTGTTACTTAAGTCCATTTCCATATACTACAGTCTTGTTGATTAAAAAATATGAACTAGCCATATTGGTACTGAGGCTTCTGGGAAATCCACGGAGGTCTTTGTCAAGATAAAATAAAGATGTTCATATTTTTCTCAACACCGCAATCTTTTCTTGTGGCAGATCTTTTACTTTATGGAGGCATAAGAAAATTAAATGGCACTGCAGTACAGAGAGCCCAAACAGCCCATGCTTTACTGTACTTTATCATATTTCTGCAATGAAATGATACCTGAAAGGAACAAAAAGAAGTGAGAGCAGTGCCACTGCATGCTAAGAAACGAGGGCTTCATTTGAGCAACACACTTACCAGTCAGCGGCAGGAACCAAAAGTAACTGTGGAATTTTGAAATGTGCATTCATTTTAATGCAGCATTAGTAGATTGGTTCTATTGTGAGCAATGCGCCACCTAGTCAGTCTTATTTGGGTGCTTTATCAAAAAAAATAGACAAAATGGGCTCATTGTCCCTCATGCCTTCCTACCCGACACATGACAGCTATTCCAAAAAGGAGGTTATGCAGAGTACAAGTGTTCTACATGACATGAACTAGTGCATGACGTTTGCACGTGTTTTAGTCCAGCAGCCACACAAGGTAAAGCTCTACCCCCATGAAACATTATTATAAATAGGAAAACACGGGGGAAATGAACTGGAACCTGAAGATGTGATAGGAAGGACCTCTTGAATATTATGTTAGAGAGAGACTTGCCTCATTATAAACAAAATGGCATCTACCAAGACTGGGATCAATTAGGATATGGAAAAATGTATTGCCAAAATATGTTTATTCAAATCCCCTGTTTGAAACAGGTTGTCAAGATGCTCCCTCTATCTCAGAAAAGTCAAATAAACCTTCTTTATTCTGGATTTTAGGCCAGTGCCCGCTCTCTGGTGCATAATTGTCTTCATTGCAAACACAATATACATCGGACTCATTGTCTCTTTTCAGACATACAAAAACAGTTTGCAATGTAAATAATGTCTGTGCCAGAGCAGAGGAAGTGTATGGAGCAGGCACATAGTAACATAGTAAATGTTGGCAGAAAAAGACCCAAGTGGTCCATCCAGACTGCCCAGCATTTTTTGTTTGCGGGGGGGGGGGGGGGGGGGGGGGGGGGGGGGGGGTTAGTACATACCACCCCATGCAGGTTAGCCCCATGTCTACTGTGAAGGGTAGTAACTGTTAATCCGTGCAGGTTACTTCAATGTGAAAGGTAGTAACTGCTGCTCTGTGCAGGTTATACCAGTTAATAGTTAACATAAATTAACACTTATCTGCATTTCCATCCTTTAGCCACTAGGGATCCTCTGTGTTTATCCCATGCCCTTTTGAATTCCAATATTGTTGTTCTCTTCACTACCTCTTCTGGGAGGCCATTCTATGCATCCACCACTTTTTCCATGAAGAAATAGTTCCTGTTCCTTAGTCTATCCCTATGGAGTCTCATATCAGGGTTCCTAGTTTTACAGCTTTCTTTCCATTGGACAAGGTTTGATTCCTGAGCATCATTAATACCTTTAAGGTATTTAAAAGCCTATATCAGATCTCCTCTGACTCTCCTCTCCTCCAGATTATATTCAGTCTCATTTTATATGTCTTTTGATATAGGCCCTACACCATTTTGTTCACTTTCTCTGGACCACTTCCATCCTGTCTATCCTTTTTGTGATATGATATCCAAAACTGAACACAGTATGCCAGATAAGGCCTTACCAAAAACCTGTACAAGGGCATTATCATCTCCTTTTTCCTGCTGGTTATGCCTCTCTTTATGCAGTTCAGCATCCTCTAGCCTTAGCCACTACCTTGTTACATTACTTTGCTGCCTTTAGATCATCAGACACTATTACCCTGAGAAGATAAAGCCATTGCAGAAAGATTAAATGATTTCTTTGCTTCGGTGTTTACTGAAGAGGATGTTGGGGAGGTACCCATACTGGAGAAGGTTTTCATGGGTAAGATTCAGATGGACTGAATCAAATCACGGTGAACCCAGAAGATGAGGTAGACCTGATTGACAAACTGAAGAGTAGTAAATCACCAGGACCGGATGGTATACACCCCAGAGTTCTGAAGGAACTAAAAAATGAAATTTCAGACCTATTAGTAAAAATTTGTAACCTATCATTAAAATCATCCATTTACCTGAAGACTGGAGGATAGCTAATGTAACCCCAATATTTAAAAAAGGCTCCAGGGGCGATCCGGGAAACTACAGACCGGTTAGCCTGACTTCAGTGCCAGGAAAAATAGTGGAAAGTGTTCTAAACATCAAAATCACAGAACATATAGAAAGACATGGTTTAATGGAACAAAGTCATACCCAGGGCAAGTCTTGCCTCACAAATCTGCTTCACTTTTTTGAAGAGTTAATAAACATGTGGTTAAAGGTGAACCGGTAGATGTAGTAAACTTGGATTTTCAGAAGGCGTTTGACAAAGTTCCTCATGAGAGGCTTCTAGGAAAAGTAAAAAGGCATGGGATAGGTGGCGATTTCCTTTTGTGGATTGCAAACTGGCTAAAAGACAGGAAACAGAGAGTAGGATTAAATGGACAATTTTCTCAGTGGAAGGGAGTGGACAGTGGAGTGCCTCAGGGATCTGTATTGGGACCCTTACTTTTCAATATATTTATAAATGATCTGGAAAGAAATACAACGAGTAAGATAATCAGATTTGCAGATGATACAAAATTGTTCAGAGTTGTTAAATCACAAGCAGATTGTGATAAATTGCAGGAAGACCTTGTGAAACTGGAAAATTGGGCATCAAAATGGCAGATGTGGATAAATGCAAGGTGATGAATATAGGCAAAATAACCCATGCTATAGGTACACAATGTTAGGTTCCATATTAGGTGCTACAACCCAAGAAAGAGATCTAGGCGTCAAGGTGGATAACACATTGAAATCATCGGTTCAGTGTGTTGCGGCAGTCAAAAAAACAAACAGAATGTTGGGAATTATTAGACAGGGAATGGTGAATAAAACGGAAAATGTCATAATGCCTCTGTATCGCTCCATAGTGAGACCGCACCTTGAATACTGTGTACAATTCTGGTCGCCGCATCTCAAAAAAGATATAATTGTGATGGAGAAGGTCCAGAGAAGGGCTACCAAAATGATAAGGGGAATGGAACAGCTCCCCTATGAGGAAAGACTAAAGAGGTTAGGACTTTTCAGCTTGGAGAAGAGATGGCTGAGGGGGGATATGATACAGGTGTTTAAAATCATGAAAGGCCTAGAACGGGTAGATGTGAATCGGTTATTTACTCTTTCGGATAATAGAAAGACTAGGGGGCACTGCATGAAGTTAGGATGTGGCACATTTAAAATTAATCAGAAAAAGTTCTTTTTTACTCAACGCACAATTAAACTCTGGAATTGTTGCCAGAGGATGTGGTTAGTGCAGTTAGTATAGATGTGTTTAAAAAAGGATTGGATAAGTTCTTGGAGAAGAAGTCCATTACCTGCTATTAAGTTGACTTAGAAAATAGCCACAGCTATTACTAGCAACGGTAACATGGAATAGACTTAGTTTTTGGGTACTTGCCAGGTTCTTATGGCCTGGATTGGCTACTGTTGGAAACAGGATGCTGGGCTTGATGGACCCTTGGTCTGACCCAGTATGGCATGTTCTTATGTTCTTATGTCTATGCACATCAGTATTTACCCCCTATCATATACAGCTCCTTTGGATTTCTACACCCCTATATCCATGACACTGCACTTCTTGGCACTGGATCCCAGCTGCCAAATATTTGACAATTCCTCAAGTTTCCTTAGATCTCTTCTCATTTTCTCTACTCCTTCAGGTGTGTCCACTCTGTTGCAGATTTTAGTGTGATCTGCCAAAAGACAAACTTTTCCTTCTAAGCCTTCAGCAATATCACTCACTGTTAGAGACCAGCTCCCCCGAGAGGGAGGAGCCAGCAATCTGCTAGTGACCAGCTCCCCCGAGAGGGAGGAGTTAGTAATCTGTTAGAATCTGCGATGCTGATGGGAGAAGCCAGCAGACGGAAATTACAATGTGTTATGCTTCTGCTCCTGAAGAAGGAGAAGTTAGCAATCCGTTATGAAATAGGCTGCGGAGTAGCAATCAGTATAAGACCACCCCGCCAGGGAGGTGGAGTTAGCTATCTGTACAGACCTTGCTTGGGAGTTAGCAATCTGATAGACTTGGCTCCTGTAGGAGGAGGAGTTCAGCAATCTGTTAGTGCTCTGTTCCTGTAGAATGATGAACCAGCAACCTGTATGATCCCCACAAGGAGATAGCTATCTGATATGGATTAGCTTCCACAGGAATAGTAACACTTGGTAGAAATAGTGAATCTCTGGGCCGATGGCAGATGACAGTGCCCTCAAGTGGAGATCCTGAGAGGAACCACCGGCTAGGCTGGAGTATTGAGAAAAACACAGATAGTTCTTTTATTAGACTAGAAGTAGAACCACCAGAGGTGGCAATAGTGAGTAGATGTGCCCGGCAGGGCTGAAGTCCCTCTGATACTGGAACTGCGTTCTCTGAGTTGCTGTGCTGTAAGGAGAGACTATAGGTAGTGAGTAGACAGGGTATGCAGGGCATAATCAGTGGTAGATGATACACTCACAAATGTAGATATCTGTAATGTCTTCTTATAAGCAACTTGGAGTCTTCAGTATTCAGGAACAGGAACCGCAGGCGAGTACTGGTTCCTGTAGGCAGTCTGAAATAGAACTCACGATAACTGTTTATAGGAGGGCTTCTGAAATAGAAGAGAGGCTAGGAGAGGATTTAGGAAAATAGGCCCTCATGGAGCGAGTACCAGTTCCTATCTGTTAATCTGTAATAGTAAACCATAAGATATGGGTATGCGATATCTTCTGAGAAAGAAGACAGTCTGAGAAAGGTATTAGGAACAGAGGCCCTCATGGAGCGAGTACCGGTTCCTTTCTGCAAACTGTAATGGTAACTCACGATCTCCGTACCTGTGATAACGTCTTAGGCTGAAGGGAGTCTTAGAGATAAGGAACAAGGGCCCTTGTGGAGCGAGTACTGGTTCCGGTCTGTAATAGGACTCACAGTTCACGTCTGTGATCACTTCCAGGCAATAGGAGTCTTCTGACTCTTTGGGAATGTAGGCCCTCGAGGAGCGAGTACTGGATCCCATCCTACAATCTGAAATCAAGAAGAGAGCGGAGCCCCCGAGGAGCGGGTACTCCTGGTAAGTTTGAAAAGGCCGAGCAGTGGAGAAAAGGTTTCCCCTTGCTGATTCGGATCATTGTTGCAAATAGCGTGGACTGCCGAAGCAAGTCCAATTGGAGTTCCTTGCTAACTCTTTTGAGGTTAGCAAACAAAGACCTTTTAAATTGAAAACAGATGACATCACTATGGGGGGGACGCTGGTACAAAGTCTGGAGCATGCACTGGTACAAAGTCTGGAGCATGCGCACATACCCTTATGTCATCAGGAACATGGTGGATCCTGCGGCGTCAAGCCAGCCCAGGGACACCGGGACCAAGAGGTGGGGAGAAGCCGCGGCTGCATCTGTCTATCTGAGCTGAAGGGAGTTGCCACAAAGGTAGAGAAGGTGGAGCGAGGGCGGAAATAGGCACAAACACAACACTCACAACCGGCACCAGAATCAATCCTTGCAATACTCCATTATAACACTTATTTCCTCAGAGTAGATTCCATTTACCACTACTTGCTGTCATCTGTCAACCAATTTGTAATCCATTCCACCACTTTGGGATCTACAGCAAATTATAGTGTATAAGTCAATCTTATGTATAAGTCAATGGGCGATTTTGAGACAAAAATCCACTGAAATCCATTGGCCCATGGAGAAGTTGAGGTTTAAAAGGAGTGATCTATCAGGAAGATAAGAATTCAAAAAAAGCCATGTCCCAACCCTTCAAATTTCATTAAATATAAAGCTCCCCACCCTCCCAACCCCCTCAAGACTCACCCAAAGTAACTGGTTGAATGGAATATACTCTGACGAGAGATGATTTATAAATGGAATATCTCAAGAATTGATTTTGGTGCCGGTTGTGAGCGATATTGCAGGGGCGGGCACTGTCACATGGTAAGGGCAAAGAGCCACCGGCATTTGATTACTAGCAGCAGAAGGCCCGGGAGTGGGAGATCACTCCCAGGCTCTTCGCTGGACCACCAGGGACTTTGGGTGAATCTTGGTGGTATCGAGAGGGTGGGAGGGCTTTATATAATAAAATTTGAAGATTTGAGGCTGGTTTGGGTTTTTTTTAAACAAAATTTTGCCATAAAAAAAAATCTGATCTGGGGATGGACCGAAATGGCCCACCCCCAATTCAAAAATGAAACGGGCACAAAAAAAAACTGTGCACAACTCCAGTATGCATGTATAAGTCAACCCAGCTTTTTTTGGGCTTATTTTCTGGCATAAATTTCTCGACTTATACATGAGTAGATACGGTAATCCCAGGCTTTTCATTTTGTTCATGAGCCTCCTATGCGGGGCCATATCAAAGGCAAATGCAGGTAAATCACATCAAGTGCTCATCCTTGTCACCCAAACAAAAAATATCAATCAGATTCATTTGATATGACATTCCATGTTGCCTCAGTTCCAGCAACCCACCACATTGTGGATAGTTCATTATCCTTTTCTTCAGCATAGTCTCTATTCATTTTCCCACCACCGACATAAGGATAACCAATTTGTGGTTTCCCATCTCCTCTCTGATACCACTTCTGCGAAGCAGGACTACAACCATACTTCTCCAATCTTCTTGCAGCACTCCCATCTCCAAGGATCTATTGAAAAGGTCCTTCAGTGGACCTATCAGAACATCTTTAAGCTCCCTCAGTATGCTGGGATGAAACTCATTCGGTCCCATGACCTTGCCCACTTTCAGTTTTGTTAGTTCCACCAAAACATTCTCCTCTGTAAATAGGGTGACATCTACTCCACCTTCGGTGATACACTTGACAACCAGCAACGGTCCTTCTCCAAGGTCTTCTTTAGTGAACACTGAGCTGAAGAATTTGTATTATTGCTATTTCTTCATCTTTCTCTACTCATTGCTCCATATTTCCTTTCAATCTTACAATACCATTTTTGGCCTTTCTCTGAAATATCTGAAAATGTTTTGTCACCTTGCTTCACCTAATTCGCAATTCTCTCATCCAGCTGAGATTTCGCTATCCTGATTTTCCTCATCTCTTTCAGCTTCTCTAGATATTCTTTCCTGTGCTCCCCTTGTTGAGTTTCTTTATATTTTTTGAATGCTGATCTTTTTGCTTTTATTTTTTCAGCTACACTTGGAGATCCACATTTGTTTCCTTTTCCTTTTCCTTTTATTTCCTTTTCTTACATAAAGATTTGTTTCATTACTATTGTTCCTTTCAGTTACAACCTGGCATCAATGGGATTTAAGGAAAAGATCCATCCATCCTTGGCATTCTCACCGGTCATGTACTTATATGGGGGGCTTAGCTTTCCAAGACTAGGTCAACATGTCTAACATTTCCACCTCCTGCACTGGGAAAGTGATCTATCTGGTAAAATACCCATCTTATCATGACATATATTATTATTATATATTATGACATATAGGGAACCATGGCATGCAGAAAAGTCTAGAAAGAGATGAATGACTGCTGCTACTCACTTATTCTGCTTCTTTTATAAAGGCACCTGTAACGTGAAAGCATGTGTAACAAATTACAATGGTAGGCTGGTTGTGTATGATGTAGGATATGGTTAAGCACTTTCCAAAAAGCGAGTGCTGTGATCTCTGCAGTACTGCCCCCTTTTTAAGCATGAATTTAATCATAAACAAATGCAGCCTGTAATTTTTAGAGAGCTGAAGGTTTTCGCACATTTCGTGATATAGTAAAACAGCATGGCATATTTACTGTAGGTTAGCTATATGTATCATGAAAGGATAATAAAAGTGTCAATTGCTCCCATAGATTTCAAATATATATTACGAAACAAAAGGGCTTAATTTTCAAAAGTTCTTCTTCCATTTATATCCACAGCAAGAATTCACACAACGAAAGGTCCCTATTGTGCTTAGCATTGTGTTTATCATTTACATTATGAAAGGAGGTGATGAGTACTAGTCCACTATATGGCCATAGCCCAGCTAAAAGCATGGATCCAGAGAATCCAAGCTATATTATGATTAGGGCTAATCTACAGTACTGCTCAATATATAACTTCATTTATTTGAATTGGGACTAATTGGTAGATGCCATTTGCTCTTCATCTTTGTTTAGCAGTTTATGGGGGCCAGCTGAGAAATTTTTTTCCAGTATAGATGATATATGGGGACATTCCTTATGGCTGCATGGCATAAGCCAGAGCTCTAGAATAAATCTGGACAGCCACTCTGCTTATGACACATATAATGATTCAGGGAAGATTTCAAACAGCCATATTGACACTGGAGAAAATGAAATCTTAGTAGGTTGTGATACCTTTTAAAGGACCACAAAATAAATGTTATAGTACTTGAATTTTTGAGAGCACACAGAATTCATCTTCAGATGTGACCTTTGCAGTCTTGAAAGCTCGCATACTAATGTTGGGTCAATACAAGGTGTCACAGTCTACAAAAACTCTACACACAAGTGGTACAATCTTTCTTCATATTTCATTTTGAGGTTTTTTGACAGCAACTAAGAAGTTTAATTATTGCTCTGGTTTTCATCTCTTTGTTTAAAACACTGAGGGAATTTATCAGTGTGAAACATTGTGAAATAGGAATTGAAAATCTGTCCCAAGATACTAATTTCTTATCACCTGGAGCAAAATATTAAAGTGGAGAGCAATATTCTAAGAGGTTTGTCTGACAAAGTTCAGGAGTTAGCTAGACAAACCCCAAGTTTTGAATTTTCCACCCCCCACCCTAATGGTAAGTGAGTTTTTCTAAAAGAAGCAGAGCAGGGGTGTTCTGGGGGCATGGCCAAAATGTATCTGGATAGTACCGATACATTTCTTCAGCTAACTCTGGTCAGAAAAAATACATGTTTAAAGTTAGCTGAATAAGTTTAGAAACAAAACTGTAGGTAAGCAACAATTGTCTTATCTCCCCCACCCAAAAAAAAAGGTTGTGTGCTGTATAGGCCCGATCCACTTTTCCTCCCCCCCCCCCCATCCCCCCCACAGGTTTGAAAAAAAAGGTCATGGGCAGAGGCGGCCAATTCTCTGCTATCCCCAAGTTTAAAAAATAAGGTGGCAGATCAAAAGCCCCTTTCTCCCTTCATGTTCTTCAAAAGATGGGGCACCACCCCCCTCCCCGAATCTCTGAAAGCCTCCCAGTACCTTGGTAGGTGGAGGAGAAGCTCTTACCTCCTCCCATGGGCTGAATATCAATTCACTGGAGCCGGGATTGGTTGCATCAGTGACAGCTGTCTGTCCAATCCCCTTTCATAACCACTGTCTATGTTTCACTAGAACGTCTAACTTTCATGTTAACCATGTGCTATTCATTTTAACGGTCTCTACACTCGTGACTGAGTTAGATGAGTGAGGCACTATTAAGTACATGCCATTAGGATATGCTTTCTGCTTTACCCTCTCCTTAGAGGGCTATTTTATAACGCCTATGTAGGGCTAAAAGTCTTCAGGTACTTTATACCTGCAGACTTTTGCGTTTGTCAGATATGCGGTGGATATACACGCACAACGTTTGACCGTTCCTGAGCAGGTGAAATTCTGTGCATGTATTTAAAAACATAATTTCAAAAACTGAAAGTATGTGCGGAAATCCATTCCCCGCCCCCAACTCCGCCCCCTGGAACGCCTACTTCAACTACGGGTAAAAGTCCATGCGAAATTTGGTTTTGCATGTACTTTTACCAGCAGATCCCTCAAGCTGATTTTAAAAGTAAAATGTACATACATAAAACGCTTGGAGCATCAAGCCCTTAAATTTTTACAGTTTTAGTCCTCATCACCCACTCCAGCAGGGCATTCCACGCATCCATCTCCCTTCCTGTGAAAAAATATTTCTTTATGATGCTCCTCAGTTTACCCCTGTCAGACCCTTATACTATGTTTTCTTATCCTAGAATTTTCTTTTCCTTGAAGAAAGTTTTCTTCTTAGGACATTATTAATACATTTCATGTATGTGAATGTCTGTCATATCTTGCCTGTCTCTCCTCTCCAATAGATTTTTTCTAAGCCTAATCTCACAGGGATTCTGATGCACACCCTGCATCTTTTTGATAACTTTTCTCTGGACCAGCTCCACTCTGTCTATATCCTTCCAGAGGTCATCCCAATTCAAAACAAAAGTTTTAATATGATGATTATCGAACCCATGAATTGTATGTGATGTTCAGACACATGCAATTAGGTGTCAATCATGAGGGACTCCAAGCATTATCAGCTTAACGTTATATCCCCATACGTAACACTGGCCCTCTGAGGGCTGATGCAATACAGTGGGCTCAGCCGAGCGCACTTTATAACCCGCAGTCAGACACGGGATAAATAGGCGCTAATCCACCCCCTAATGCAATAGGGGATTAGCGCCTATTTAACGCATGTCCGACACGGAGTGAATGAGATAGCGCTCATCATATGCAAATGCATGTGAATGAACATATTACTCATTCACTCTGCATGCAAAAAGATAAATGTGCATCTCAGCACTCGCTTTCCGCGAACATTATTGCATCGGCCCCCTGGCTTGCTAACTCCAATACCACTGCAATCTTGCCTTTGTTGTCCAGCATCATACATAGGAATGGCAGCTAGATAAGCATGATGAGATTAGATACTCATGATAGCATGGAATGCGTTGCCAGCAAGGACCCTTATAACATCACAAAAGTACCCTGAAGGCATTATGTCCACATGAGATCTAAGACTCAAACATACAAGACAACATTTTAAAAATCATGTTATCACTTCTGAGAAAAACTGAATTTCATTTAGATTATATTCTATACAAAATAGCAAGTCCACTGATAGTACATTGCACGAGTCTTTTTATTATCTTAGATTATTAATCAGAACTGTGTAATTCTAGAGGAATGGGACTATAACCTTCACATGATAATGGATCCCCAGCTTTACATTTCTCAGTAAGGATAAAACTAACCTATGATTAGTAGTATTTTGCTTTTAATGTCTCCGTTGTATATACTGCAGCATTTATTTACATGAGTTGGCCAGGAAAGTTGAATTAAGACAAAAATGTTATTTTTCAACTGTTTTCTAAGCAAAGCCGAGTACATGGAACATATTAAAAGTAAAACAATAGGACAATTAGGATGGAGCAATTACATACCTAGTTAATGAAGACAGAGTAGTTCAATAAAAATCTGACTGAGAGTACTATAAAGCTATTAAGATGAAAGTCTTTCAGGCAGTACATACAACAACATTGTGTTTAAATACTTACAAGGCCGGATTCAAACCTTGCGTTCCGGCACATGGGCTCCACATAGAGGGGATTTGTATACCAGAAAAGGATAAATCAGCTAATCCAATTTCTTAATTTAATGTTTTCTAGGACATAAAGCCTCTCCATGCTGTGAATATCTGCCAGAACACAAGGTTTGAATCCAACCGTATAAAAAGTAAATGAAATGAAAAACATCTTCCTCGTATTCAGCCATGTAGCTTGGCAATGCAGTAAAAATGTATTTATTGGGGTTTTTAAACAATCAAAATAAAGCACTGAATCCCTGTGCCACTGGGAAACATCAAACTGCATGTAAAGCGATGGCATTGAACAAGCAAAGGCATCAATGGACCTGTGTGAGGATGCAAGATTTTACAAACAGGGCACTGTTAATCAAGTCGGAAATCAGAAAGCCCAGCAGCTACAAGATCCTTGGCTGCTGATCCTACCTCTGCAAACATACACACTGCTTGCCTTCAGGGCCGGTGCAAGAGTATTTGGCACCCTCGGCAAACCTTTGCTCCTTCCCCAATGTACTTATTAGTTGCAGCTTCAGCACAGCGCTCCCTTTTACTGGTGGCAATGGCTCCAGCTCACTGCCTACTTCTTTGGTATTGCCTTTAGCACAGCGCCCTTCTGGGCCCTGTGCTGGTGAGATTTTGTCACCCCTAAAATTTTGGCACTCTAGGCGAACACTCAGGGGTAGATTTTCAAAAGTACGTGCGGGCGTACATGTGCGCGTGCACTACCCGGCGCGCATACATGCACCCCCAATTCTATAACATGCGTGCGCATGGTATAAAATCGGGGGTCGGCACGCACCTTGCCCGAGCTGACGCCTACGGGCTTCCCCCATTCCCTCCCCCTAAACTAACCTTCCCAACCCTTCCCCTGACCTTACCCCCCCCCCCAGCCCTACTCTAACCCCTCTCCAAATTCTTATTGTGCCTCTTGTGCCTGCCTGGAGGCAGGCGCAGTTTGCACGCACCGGCAGACTGCCAGCACGCGATCCTCTGACACAGCGGCAAATGGCCGCTGTGCCGGAGGCCTCAGGCCCTGCCCCCCACCCCTGCCCCACCCTGGACCGACCCACCCCACCCCCGGACTGCCTCTTTATTTATTTATTTGTTTTTATATACCGAAGTATTATTGTTGGCCTTCACTCCGGTTTACATTTGAAGAACATTATACATGAGAACTCAAGAACATTATACATAAGAACTCAAGAATATTATACATGAGAACTCAAGAACATTATACATAAGAACTCAAGAACATTATACATGAGAACTCAAGAACATAATATATAACAATTATGTGAGGAATGTGGTAACTGAGAATATAAGAATCCGGGGGTAACTGTGACAAGAGATAATAACTTAACAGGAAATGACGGAATAACAAAGGGATAAAACTGATACAGTTGTTCAAGCCCTGGGACATAGGTGCATCCTGGGGCTTTACGTGCGTCGCCGGGCCTTTATAAAACAGGCCCGGTGTGCGTAGGCCAGTGGCGTAGCCACGGGTGGGCCTGGGTTGGCACCTGCCCACCCAACTTAGACCCAGGCCCACCCAACTGGCACCGGAACTGCAAGGCTGTCGCGGGATCCCATCCCCGCGACAGCGAACAAGAGAACCCACGCCTCGCGCGCCATCACGGCACACATGGGGAAGCACCGCACGCAGCTTCCGCTTCCTCCCCCCAATGCAGGAAGATCAGCTGCCTCTCCTGCTGCCACCGGCCTCCTGCTATCTTCGGGCGTCGGCCGTACTGCCCGCCGATCTTCCTGCTTGGGGGGGGGGGAGGGAGGAAGCGGACGTTGTGCGCTGCGCTTCCGCTCCCCCCCCCCGACAGGAAGTTCGGCGGGCAGTACGGCCGACGCCCGAAGATAGCAGGAGTCCGGTGGCAGCAGGAGAGGCAGCTGATCTTCCTGCTTTGGGGGAGAAAGCGGAAGCTGTGCGCGGCGCTTCCGCTCCCCCAAACAGGAAGTTCGGCAGGCCGTTTGGTCCGAAGATAGCAGGAGGCCGGTGGCAGCAGGAGAGGCAGCTGATCTTCCTGCTCTGGGGGAGAAAGCGGAAGCTGTGCACGTGCTTGAATGAGTGTGTGTGGGTGAAAACTGGAGCCTGGGTGTGTATGTGGGTGAGAATGGAAGCTTGAATATGTGGGTGAATGGGAGCTCGAATGTGTGTATGTGTGGTTGAGAATGGGAGCCTGGGTTTGTGGGTGGGTGAGAATGGGAGCTTGAATGTGTGTATATATGGGTGAGAATGAGAGCCTGGGTTTGTGTGGGTGGGTGAGAATGGAAGCTTGAATATGTGGATAAGAATGGGTGCTTGAATGTGTGTATGTGTGGGTGAGAATAGTACCTTAAATGTGTATATGTATGGATGAGAATGGGAGCTTGAATATGTGTGGGTGAGACTGGGGGCATGGGTTTGTGGGTGAGAATGGGAGTCTGGGTGAGAATGGGTGCCTGGATGTGCGTCTGTGTGTGCATAAGAATATAAGCCTGGGGAGGGGTGAGAAAGTGAGAACTTGAATGTGAGCTTGTGGGGGGGGGGGAAGCATATGAGAGTGACAGCTTGAGTGTGTGAGAGGGAGTCTGTGAGAGAAAGCGTGTATATGTGTGTGTGTGTGTGTGTGTGTGTGTGTGTGTGGAAGGGAAGAAGACAGTAATAGAAGAAAGACACTGAAAAGGAATTAGGAAATGAGCTATAAGGGAAAAAATGGGAAAAAGAGACCAGGACCAACTGATTAGAAAAATACAAAGATCAGACAACAAAGGTAAAAATATATATCTATATTTTGAGATGTTAGCAATTTAAATATAAGCAACACAACCGCTCTCTCAAAATTTATGGACAGGTAGGAGCCGTGTATAAAATCGTAATAATAAGAAGGCTAAAGTACCACAAATCACCGTGAATTATGTTTGTATCATTAAGTAAACCTCATACTTAGGCGTAGATGTGAATGCTATGCTGCATAATTTGGCATTATTTATCAGTAAAAAAACAACTAGTAGGCCTGCTTGCCTACAGTCCACCCATGTTAACCTTGTGCCCACCCAAAAAATCAATTCTGGCTACGCCACTGGCGTAGGCCTTTGAAAATCCGGCCATTAGTTTGCCAAATGGAAGCACCAGCCTTGCTTGACTTAGCACAATGCATCATAGTAAGACCCATTGAGATAGGATGATTATCTTTCCTGTATTTGAAGGCAAAACCTCATAGCTTTTCTTAAACATGTTTCTTCCCTGTCCTTAAAAAAATAAAAAAGAAGCCAGTTCGATGTACCATTTCAGTAGAGCTTTCTGCTGTTTCTTCCCTGTGATCTAAAATGTCTCACAAAATAGCTTTGAAAGCCAATCTACACTGAAATTGGCTGCTGACAGCTTGAAAAATATATACGATACAAAGACCTGAAGATTAGCGATCTTGACTTGTAATGTCAAGGACTTTATTTGTGAAACTGCTAAGTGGCATACCTTCCTACTAGAACACAAGATTGACCTTGAGATAGTATCTTCTGGACTCCCTGCATCTTATTAGGAAATCCAAATAATCAGTGCTTATAAAATGCAGGGTAACACTGCAGCATAGTAATGTTATGACATATCCTGCCTTTCATATGCTGCTCTTCAGTGCATAGATTAGTCTTCAAAACAAAGATCTCTTACCTCCCCCCTCTTTCAAATGATCAAATATGCTTTCACAAGCATTCAAGAGCCCAATTTTCAGAAGTGCATGCAATGTATCAAATGCATGCATAAGTGAGTCCACGGAGATTTATGCTAATATTTGATACACTGTGTGTGCTAATTTTATGCATGCAGCTCCCATGTAACTCTTTAAAAATTACCTTCCAAATGACAATGTAACTGGAGACCCATAATCATGAAGATCATTGAGTTTTTCAAGGCCTAAATGATACAGGAATCTCCATGTTTGATAGAGCAACATTTTTACATGGTACTAATAGCTTTCTCATGTCCACAGATGCTCCACACTGGTGGCTCAAACTGACAAACTATGGATGAGCAGGAAAGATAGCAGAGGATATGGTCTGGTCTGTCACCTGGCATTTTCATGAATCCCAGTTACTTCTACAACTAGAGTAAAGATTTTCACGCCCCAAATCCATTAAAAAATCCCAAACAGGTTGGAGTGACATCATCTCTATCCTTCTCCCACTCACCTCGCCATGTTATATGGTTTAGGGTCTTGCCAAAATTCTATAGAAAGCTTGGCACATCTTAATATAGGATCTATGTGGTTTTGAAGCTCATGCACTACAATAAAGGTATCACAATCAACAAAGAATTCATTTTTTTTTCCAGGATCTATATGGCTATCAGAACTCTGCATTACTGAAAGACTGAGTAATGACACCTATGAGGACAGCACATGGTTAGCTTGATATCCCACTTTTAGCTATAAAAAAAATCTGTTGTTCTCACAGTTCTATTGAACGTGTCTTTAATTAATTAAAACACCATATGGTATTCCCTTAGCCATTTGCTCACTGGGAATTAAATGTTTTAAGCAATACCGAGTACCAATAAATAGGACAATTTCTTAGGGCATTAATTTGTTTTCAGATTTTGTAGGGATATAAATCATCAGAATTGTGGGATCTGATATTCAGCACAAGGCAGCCTGTCATGTTTCAGCTGCCCTGTGCTCTTTAATCCTGTTCGCAGTCACAACCTAGCTTAGCTAGAATTAAGCCTTCAGTACCTGTGCCTAGGTTAGACTGGCTATATTAGCTAACTTCCTCTTCCCAACTCAACCCCTCCCCCCAGAACCACCCACTTCTTGAGTGGTTAGAGGTCTAGATTCAAAAGCATTTAGTCAAATAATTCAGAGGTTATCTGGTTAAATGAAGATTTGCATACTTATCTGGCTAAATTCTAGCCAGCTAGAATTTAGCAAGCTAAGTTTAGGGTGTTCCAGGGGTGTAACTGGAAAATGTTAGCTGTCTAAGGCCTGGATTTATCAAAATGCACTAAATATCGCATGTGATAGGAAAAGGGCATGTTTTATGGTAATAGGCTGTTTATCACAAAGCGTGCTGTCTTAGCACTTCACATAGGTATTACCGCAAACTGCGATAACTTTTTCACACTTTGCGGTAACTACCCAAATTGTTGCAATTCCTACCTACAATCACTGAGAGAGAGAGAGAGAGAGAGAGAGAAGTACCTAGCTATAAGGCCCTCATACTAGGTAGGTATTTATACCTCCATATGAGGCCCACCTAGTTACTCGAGATGAGGTTTAGGTAGGAGTGTAGGGGTTAGGGGCCACTGACATTCAAAGTGAGACGTACTAATGGACTCTCTACCTGGGTAACATCAAGCTAGGTTGAGAGAACATTGCACAAATCTCATCTTTGGTTGAGTTTCCTGTGCGTGCAATACAGTAAAACAAAATATTTAAATTAGGGCCCGCGGTAAAAAGAGGCGCTAGGGACACTAGCGCGTCCCTAGCGCCTTTTTTTGGACAGGAGCGGTGGCTGTCAGTGGGTTTGACAGCCGACGCTCAATTTTGCCGGCGTCTGTTCTTGAGCCCGCTGACAGCCACGGGTTTGGAAACTGGACGCCGGCAAAATTGAACGTCCGGTTTTCAACCCGTGAGCCGCGGGCTGATTTAAAATGTTTTTTTTTTATTTTTAACTTTTTTTAGGTTTTGGGACCTCCGACTTAATATCGCCATGATATTAAGTCGGAGGGTGCACAGAAAAGCAGTTTTTACTGCTTTTCTTTGCATTTCCCCGGTGCCGGCAGAAATTAACGCCTACCTTTGGGTAGGCACTAATTTCTTAAAGTAAAATGTGCAGCTTGGCTGCATATTTTACTTACTGTATCGTGCAGGAATGACTAATAGGGCCATCAACATGCATTTGCATGTTGATGGCCCTATTAGTCTCGGGAGGGTTGGACGGGTGTTTTCGACGCGCTATTACCCCTTACTGAATAAGGGGTAGAGCTAGCGCATCCAAATGCGGGTTAATAGTGTGCTCCACTGGAGTGCACTGTACTGTATCAGCCTGCAAATTACGATAACCTTTTTTCCAGAATTGTTGTATTTCCTACATACAACTACTGGGGGGACCATGTTTAATAGTTTTAAGCTCCTGGAGAGCCAGCCTAGCTGTCAGGGCTGTTCTACAAGAGAAAGAGAGAGAGAGAAGCCATAATGCCCTCATCATAGGTAGGTATTTTTATTTCTATAGGAGGCCCACCTAGTAACTTGAGGTGAGGTTTAGGTATTAGTGTAAGGGTTAGGGACCACTTTGATATTCAAAGTGAGATGTACAAACAGAACAGTGCTCTCTTGTGAAGTTTTGATGACCTTCGGAGTGAGGAAACTCACCCAAAGGTGAGATTTATGCAATGTTCTCTCAACCTAGCTTGATGGACTCTCTATCTGGGTAACTTCAAGCTAGGTTGAGAGAACATTGCACAAATCTCATCTTTGAGTGAGTTTCCTAACTCAAATCTTCTCAAGAGAGCACTGTTCTGTTTGTAAGTCTCACCTTGAATGTCAAAGTGGCCCCTAACCCCTACACTAATACCTAAACCTCGAGTTACTAAGTAGGCCTCCTATGCAGATATAAATACCTATCTGGCGCAAGGGCATTATGGCTAGTCTCTCTCTCTCTCTCTCTCTCTCTCTCTCTCTCAGTTATAGAACAGCCCTGCCAGCTAGGCTGGCTCTCCAGGAGCTTAAAACAGCACACAATAAAGCCCTAAGTTATCCAGCTAACTTTGATATTCAATGTTAGCTAGATAATTTAGTCATCTAAATCTGTTTGAGCTAAAGAGCTGTCTTAAAATTAGCCAGATAATGTTAGCTGGCTATATTCAATAGCACAGCTGCATTATTGAATATGCCTCCAATATTAGCATGATAAGTTTATCCGGCTAACTTTACTATCTGGATAGTAGCCAGCCTCTGTTTAGAATTATATAATACATTATCAGCTTTACTACCTGATTTTCTTTATTTCTTTCTTGCTCTCCAGAGTTACTTTTGTGATAATATCAAAGCCTGGAATTAAGTGGAGGTCACACATTGAACATGCTCTGACCGTGATATCAGTACAAAGTAAGAGCAAGAGAAACCCCTCAGTCACTCCTTAACCTCACTTAAATATGCTCAATAGCACTTTGTAGGGATGTGCAAGAGGAAAATTTTAATTTTGTTTCGTGATGACCCCAATTGTTCATTTATCCTTTGCCATTAAAGTCAGTGGGGAAAGCATTATATCCTATATCGGGCTGCAAAACTGGGTTTAAACCTTGTGGGAAAAAATCAAAAGAAGGGGAAAAGGTACCTAGAAGGACTGTGTACCCTCGATAGTGGCACCAAACGTGGCATGAATAGTCTAAGACTCCATAACAGGGCAAAGGAATACCAGCATTGGCAGGAATTCTCCAAATCATTGTGAGAGGAGCCAAAAAAGCAGCAAAATCGAGAACACCACCGCATGGTTACAAAAGAGGGCATCAGCAACAGTGACACAAACCCTTGATGGCATCTCAAGTGAAAAACTGGCACCAAAAGTGGCATCAGCTTTATAAGGCAGCATGAAGGGGAAACGAAGCAGAAAAGGTGGCAGGGAAAAAACCCCAAGGCAGGCACTGATAAAGGAGCCAAACAGCATAAAGAGTGGCTTCAAGACTCCAAACAAACATGAGAGATGCAAAGCATCCCCCCCCAGACTAGCAAGGTGCAAGGTCTAAAGTACAACAGTAAGGCAAAGTGGCAAAGAGATGTCTGAGTAAGTTCTGGGCATGGAAGCAAGGCTTAAGTGGCACAAGAATCCCCAAGGTGCCAGGTGGAATTTGGATTTTCTTGTGAAATGGGCTTTCCAAATGAAAACTGTATCACATTTAGTACATGGAGATGATTTCCCAATGATAGAGTCCGGGTTTTATAGTAAGTTGTGAGGGCTGTTTTTTATTGGAAACATTTCCCATGTCCTGTATCTGAACTCTGTCTGTTGCAATTCCTCATTATTTTGGTTTTGCATGAGCTCGCTCTTACTACTCTAACCTCTTAACAGTACAGTAAAGGGAGGAGGAATAGCCTAGTGGTTAGAGCACTGGGCTATGAACCTGGAAACCAGGGTTCGAGTCCGACTGTTGCTCCTTGTGCCCTTGGGCAAACGTGGCCAATAACCGTTCACGATGTTTCTGGACAGCCTGTTTCAGTATGCTGCAGGCAAGAGAGAGAGAGAGCCTTGCTATAGTGCCTCCTCCCTAGATTAGGTATGAGTGTAGGGGGTTGGGGGCCTTCGGAGTGAGGAAACTCACTCCAAGATGAGATTTGGGCAATGTTCTCTCCACCTAGCTGCTAGGTGGAGAGAACATTGCCCAAATCTCATCTTGGAGTGAGTTTCCTCACTCCGAAGGCCAGCAAATCTTCACAAGAGACCACTGTTCTGTTCGAATGTGAAAGTGGCCCCCAACCCCCTACACTCATACCTAATCCCCACCTCGAGTTACTAGGTGGGCCTCCCATAGGGATACAAATACCTGTCTAGGGAGGAGACACTATAGCAAGTCTCTCTCTCTCTCTCCATGATATAAACTGGCAATGTAGAGCGTTTTGGTATCGCATGTGATACCAATGCGATATTGGAAAATGAGGCCCTTAGATTGTAAGCCCTTTGGGGATAGAGAAATACCTACAGTACCTGAAGGTAATCTGAGATGTGACATCTCAGATCAAATGTCAGTATATAAAAAAAATAAATGTTTTCTCTTGTGCCAGGGCTTTTTTGGATAAACCACCCAGTCAACCATCAAACATCAGGACCAATCTGAGATTTTAGAAGGGTTTCAACTTAGGTAAAGGTCTACTTCTTTGGTTGTTGCTGGCACTGCCAACCTGGCCAATTTTGGAAACATTTCTTTACCTGCTCTGACTAACCCTATCCCTAACATGATTGATTCTGTTAGTGGGGCTATGAATATTAAAATGATTTAATATTTCTCAGTGGTACCATAATGCCCACTGACTGTGCCACACTAGTGTGTGTGTGTGTGTGTTTGTGTGTGTGTGTGTGTGAGTGTGTGTGTGTATGCAGGGAAAAGAGACAATGCTGCACTGAATATCACACTGTGTGCAATAGTTCTCTTACACTGCTGAACTTAGTAACAGGCAACACAGCCTGGTATGCTTCAATCTCTGCCCTGCCCTCAGTGCTCACCTTGTGCTCACCAATCTCTGCCCTGCCCTCAGTGCTCACCTTGTGCCCACTGCCCCACTGCCGAGGTAGAGACCAAATCAATAGCAGCTCTGCAAGTAACTCTCCAGTCTTCCTCCAGTCTACACAAAGGAAAAAAAACAGCAGCAAGCAACAGGTCTGCTCTGACACAGAGCTTCTGACGCAGTGCTGCCTGGCTGCTTTCTTCTACTGTGTGACTGCACAGTGGCAGCCTAAAAGGGGCAGCAGTCAAAATGTTGTTTGGTAAAAGTTATCTAGGAATTCAGAGAGAGATCAAACGGCATCCTCCTTCACAGACAGTGCCTTCAGAAGGAATGCACAGGAAATCGCTGACAAGCTCAGTTTTCAAGATCAGCATCATTGTATCCAGTGGGCAGCAATAGGTGGGATTGGAAAAATATTTCACTGTGATACGTCATCACTGTTGTCCCCTTGACAACATGTCCATCCTACCCATGTCTGCTAGCTGGCTGCTCTCTACTTTATATCAATTTCTAACTGTACACCTGTTGGTCTCTCTTTGATTTCTATGAGACCAATGACTTTAATGACATAGAAATCATGTTATTCAAAATTAATGAAACAAATAGGATTCATTTAATATGGGGGCCCCTCTCAATTTATTTTAGGGAAAGAAACAAATTGGACCTTATTAGTTTCTTTTTATCCATTCGTTTCAAACTAATGAACATTCCTAGCATTTAGCCCAACAGAATGTTAGGAATTATTAGAAAGGGAATGGTGAATAAAATGGAAAATGTCATAATGCCTCTGTATCGCTCCATGGTGAGACCGCACCTTGAATACTGTGTACAATTCTGGTCACCACATCTCAAAAAAGATATAATTGCGATGGAGAAGGTACAGAGAAGGGCTACCAAAATGATAAGGGGAATGGAACAGCTCCCCTATGAGGAAAGACTAAAGAGGTTAGGACTTTTCAGCTTGGAGAAGAGACGGCTGAGGAGGGATATGATAGAGGTGTTTAAAATCATGAGAGGTCTAGAACGGGTAGATGTGAATCAGTTATTTATGCTTTCGGGTAATACAAAACTAGGGGGCACTCCATGAAGTTTACATGTGGCACATTTAAAACTAATTGGAGAAAGTTCTTTTTCATTCAACACACAATTAAACTCTGGAATTTGTTGCCAGAGGATATGGTTAGTGCAGTTAGTATAGCTGTGTTTAAAAAAGGATTGGATAAGTTCTTGGAGGACAAGTCCATTACCTGCTATTAATTAAGCTGACTTAGAAATTAGCCACTGCTTTTACTAGCAACAGTAACATGGAATAGACTTAATTTTTGGGTACTTGCCAGGTTCTTATGGCCTGGATTGGCCACTGTTGGAAACAGGATGCTGGGCTTGATGGACCCTTGGTCTGACCCAGTATGGCATGTTCTTATGTAAGAATTAATGGGAGAACAGGAAAGAGAAACCTTTCTTTTCTTATAGTATAGCCACTGTCATAAATAGAGGAAAGCTAAAGATTAAGAGTGTTCAAACTTTTTTATTTAGTTTGATGAATAATACAAGAAAGCCCACAATTTGTCAAATTAGTTTGTGAATTTTTTCTGAAACACCCCCAATGCAGATTCCTTAAATAGGTGAATCTGTGTCAAAGAAGAGCAAATTCACCTCACTCACAGGATTAGCAAAGGTCAGATTCAATGCAGATTTCTATAAATTGGTGAATCTGGAGCAAATCTATAAATTCTATCAGAATGTTCTCATTATTCACTAGGAAATTGTTTTTATAAATCTGAGGAAAATCCAAAAATTCAGTCAAACTTGAACCAGACTGATATTTGTCTGGCTTGAGCTCGACCTTATATTTTCTCCACATCCCTATTAAAGAGAACTGTATACAGCAATGGTGCACAAATTGGCTCTCAATCACTCCTCTCACCACCACCCCCCCCCCCCCCCCCCCGCACACACACACACCAGTAGATCAGGTTTCTTTTTTTTTCAGGATTTCCTTAATGAAAATGCATGAAAAATATTACACACATCAACCTAGTTCTTAAAACCCAGGTATGCTAATGTATTTCATATATATTTAATAGGAATAAGCAGGAAGGCAAAACTGGCTCCTGGGGCTCTAAGGATCAGTTAGGGCAGTGCTGCTGCTTCACAGGTCTTACAAAAGGCTCACATGCATGAAAAAAAGGAATCATATGGGGAATACATGCAGAGACATTGCTTCAGGAATGTTTATCAAAATAGATATGTAGAAGAGTTGATGGGATTCTTACATATTTAATGTAAGCTTTTCTCCAGTGCAGTTTATTCACTTGTTGCAAAATGTTCAACTTGTGTGCTTGTGTGTCTGACTGTATCTGTGTAGGTGTTAGTGTGCGTGGGGGATTATGTGTCTGTGGAAAGCCTTGCGGGATATTTGTTGAGGGGGTATTTGTGGGACTGTGAGGGGTGTGTTGTGAAGATTGTTAAGGGAGTGTATTGGATGTGTATATGTGAAATGGTATGAGTGTATGTGCTGGGAGGATGTGTTTATGTGTGCAGGGGTGTCTGATTGGTGTGTGTGTGCGAGTGTCTGTGTTTGTGTGTTTATGGGGGAGGTACGTTGGTGCATTGGAGGTATATATGTTAGAACCTATACATGTTAGTACGTACTCCGCTTGATCAATAGTAATTGGAAGATGGAGAATAAAATGTTTCTGAATAAATAAAATAAAAAATAAACAAAATCAGTATAAAGATTTTGGATAATTATGACCCTATGAGAAAGAACAGGGAAAGGAAAAGAAAAAAGAGAAAGAGAATTCGAACAAAATATAAGCCAGGTGAAATCTCCAAGCAAAGGAGTACATTTTCAAAGTTGTTCCACGTGTAAAAAGTAGCATATACTGGCATAAATAGCATATATGTGAATATTTGCTATTATAAACATTGGGAGTACGTGCATATTTTACCAGGGAAAAAAGGAACAGGCTGGGGCATTCCAGTGTGGAGTTAAGAAGTACATGCAAAAATTGCTATTTTGTAAGGGATATACATTTGTACATTACAGAATTTGTTCATACATTGCGCAAGTGAAATCAGACTTGTCTGTTTTCTGCAATTTTTGGTTGAGAAGTGTTGGAGAAGTGGTGAGGATCCAGGTGAAGTGCTAGAGGGTCTAGGTGATCTGGAAAAGTTCGGGGATAACTGGTGGAGCTATTGGCGGACTGGTGATTCCAAACATTCGCACATACTTTAAAATATCCCTGCCTCTGCATTAATTCTGGGCATTTATTTGCACAATGCCTCAATTATTTTGCATGTAAAATATATGCACGTGTGTTTGTAAAATGGGTAAAGAAATCTCTTGCATTGGAAATATTTGCGCAGACTGAAACACATGCACATATTTTCGGAGTAGAAATATGTGGTATTTTATAAACTGTGTAGCTTCTGTCACACTGTTTATCCTAGCATTAATCTCCGCATGTCGACTTATGTACGCAAACGCTGTAACGCGGAAAGGTTTGAAAGCTGGGCTCAAAACGAGCAGAATGCTAGCATTTCATTAGACATTGTCCCATAATGTCTGGGAATCCCATCATGATCTAAAGTGGTACCTAATGTTAGAGGCTTATATACAGACTGAAACAGTTTAAATTAAGGCTCTCTCAAATTTATTCTCCCTGATTTTACAGAATTTAATGATGAATTTGATGAGGAACTGCAAAGTGACTGATGATCCAATCTGCTGCCGGATTGCAGTATTTGATCGCAAGTCACATAACAGACCATCTCTAGTTTACTGGAACTTGTGATTGAGAATCAACTGT
Organism: Rhinatrema bivittatum; assembly: GCF_901001135.1. Taxonomy (NCBI): domain Eukaryota; kingdom Metazoa; phylum Chordata; class Amphibia; order Gymnophiona; family Rhinatrematidae; genus Rhinatrema; species Rhinatrema bivittatum. The sequence goes on from NC_042615.1 coordinate 344,638,052, forward strand.
CGAGATATAATAAGCATCATAATTCTTATAAATATAGATTGATTCTGAAACAGATGAATTCAGATACTCGGTGGAATTGTAGACTACCCAGCGAGATGTAAGTTACTTAAAGTTACCAGAGCTAGCAATTCTTTTTAATAACTCAGTTGGCAGTTAGAACAAAATGATCCTGATTACCTTTTTCTGCTTCTGAGGAAATTTAATATTGTTTAATACAGAAATGTTCTTACAGTGTCTTCCACTTAGCCATACCCACCAGTCGTGAATCTAAGTAGATTGGTTTCCCACAAGGGCTGAACCATGTTAAAAGCCCATACAGGGATGACATTGATTCCTAAAGAGTAGCAGGATAGCATGAATAACCGAAGACTGCAGTGAAGGAAAGAGATGTTTTGCTTTTTTTTTTTTTCAAACAGGAGGTATTGCTATATAAAAAATAAAAGGTACACATCACTTTTTCTAAAACGTGTACTTAAATAAGTAATAAAATATGTTAGGTCAAGGATTGGGGCAGATCTACAAGATCCAATAGGAAAACAACAGAACTAAGAAACAGGAAGAATCGTACTTGAAGATTCTTCGGTAGTTAATGCTGCTCTGTTAGGATTATTTATGATTTTGCTACACGTTCATACTATTTTATAGCTTATAAATATGAAACATATGCACCACAGTGTCCAGGAAGATGGCATTTCTTACTTTTTGGGGGTGGTAAGGAGAGGAAGGGGTTTGATATTTTGTAAAAATGACACCTTTTTCCCCTGTCTATGCATTATTTCATACACCCGAATGATTGTCTGATAGAGAAAGGGATACAATATGCTACTCTTCACCAACCGATTCATGTCTTTTACATCCTCTATGTAACTAGCATCCATGAATGTCCTCTGCTGTACAATAAGAAGTCATGTCTCATCTGAGAAGAGTCTCATGCAGCTTCAAACAATGACTATAATATGGAAATATGACAAAAACATCACTGAGACAAGATTTCTATTAAACCCTTCCTTCTTCCTCTCCCACCCCCTGTCTTCATCCAGCATGTCACCTTCCAAATCTGTGTGGCAGTTACAGAATACACTCTCAGGCCGATACAGAATGGTGCGCTCTGCCAAGTGCACCATTTAGCCCCCATTTGGCCACACGTTTTAGACACGCTATTATTACCCCTTATACAGTAAGGGGTAATAGTGCGAGGAAAACACGTGGCCAACCCCCCCCCCCCCAGAAAAAAAAAAAAAAACTAATGGCGCTCATCACATGCAAATGCATGTGATGAGCGCCAATAGTTCGTCCATTCTTGTATGGAGTCTTGAATAAAAATATATCAGCCCAAATAGGTGAAAAAGCAATCATAGATGAATACATTTACCTACAATGCATTTCTTCAACCGTCAGAAATGCAAAAACTAATAAATGCTTTTAGCTGAATTCCCTAAATCTCTTTTAGCTTATTTTTGTGAAATACAGGGCATTCATTTTCCAAGCCACCAATATCTGAGCACAGATTGAAAAAAAAAACAAAAAAACACATGAACACAGAAAGGAACTTTCAGTTCTAGTGATTTTCAGTCAGAATCAACTAAAAATGTTGACACTGATAGGGGATTACACCATGTGGGTATCAAACTACGCACCTTAATGTCTATGCAGAAAACACCAGCGCTATTTACCTTTATTCCAACAAGTATCCAGTGCTTCATTTAAGCTTGTGTAAAGCTGCTTTGGATCACATTTTGGAAAGCTGAAGTGAGTTGCTGGCAGAATAAAGCATCCTCGGGCTTATTGGAAGGGATTGATAATAGAAGTCTCAGTGTGCTATACAATGGCACGTCCAAGAGTTAGTGTGCCGACAGGAGGCCTTTGCAAAGATTACGAGTTATTCTCACCATTATTATCCAGCTAGGGTCTCATTTAAAACTCAAACCATGAGCTTTGCAGCTCAGTTCAATAGAAGCTGCAGAGGGCACTGTTGCTGTGCACTTTACACACAGAAACATAACCTACAGTAGCAATGAGCTATCAGTGACGGAAAATATCTGGGTATTATCATATCCTAGGCTATACTGCAAATAACGCACGCTATACAATACAGAGAGCCTTCTGGCTATTTTATTGAGAAAGACTTGAGTGTGTCCAAGAGTCTATATATGTGTAACGTGTTTTCCTAAAGTACTGCTATTGATAACAGGAAAAATATATGGCTTTGATGCCGCCAATATCTGCTAGCACATATTTATGATGGGTACCAGGATAAGATTACCAGTTTTGGTAAGAAAGTCTTGACTGATTTTCATCTTTTAAATTTAAATCACATCCTAAGACTGAGGTAGACCCTATGGGGGTGGAGGGGAGAGAGAAGTCACAAAGAATGGGAGGAAGTCTGTGTAGAAACATATATTATGTTGTAGTATGTTCAAATAACGCATTAGATTTGCGATTTTTGCAAACACTTTGTGCATTGTTTGCAGGTGCAAACATCTGGCCCAGGGCAGGTAAAACAATAATCTGCAGCATGGACAAAGATATGCATGCGAAGGAGATCCTTCTCAATTTCAAGCCAGCTATTACAAAACGCTCACCTCAAGAGATGTAGCTACTCCCCCCCCCCCCCCCCCCCCCCCAGATAACATGCCTGGCAATGCTCTCAGGGATGGACTTTAAAGGGTACACAAAATCCCTGCAAATCCTGTGTTGCTTCTTTGTGGGGTCTAGCACACTTTTGTTATGCATTAAATAGAATTTTGAAAGGCCCCTTTAACTGCCTTCATTAAGAAGACCCACAGCCTTAATTCCCTAAGCCCCCTCTCCTTCCAGAATCCTGGGGTCAGCCGGCACCATTTGGAAAAACAGGACAGGTGGAGGGGTAGAAGCTCCTGCCCTCACTAGACCCCCAGGACCAAGTAAGCTTGGGAGGATTCTGGGGAACAGGTGGAGGTCCATGAGGGTTGGTGGGGAACGATGGGTTCCTTTAGACCCCCAAGGAGTTTTGCCACCTGGCAGAGGGAAGCTTTGCAGGGACCTTGCAACCCCTTTTAATAATTGCAGGCCCGGGATTTACCGTAGCCAGGAAGACATGAAACTCCAGGCTATGGCAAAATGAGAAAAATTATGTGAGATTTACGACAGTCAGTAAATCCTATAAAATGTTTCTCCATGGTAAACAGCTTTAGTAAATCGACCCCGTAAGAAAAATAAAAGCCAGAATAATTAATGTAAAACCTCACTTGTAGTATTTTCTAAAATATTTTGTTTGGCGGTAGAAGCAAACTAAAATAATTAGCCTTTCCTTTAGCACTTAAGGCGGTCATCGCATGACGGCCGTGGCGCCTTGTGTCTTTGGGGCTGGGAGCACTGCCTCGGTGGCATCTCCATGGAGGAGGGGGAGAGGGGGAGTGGAAGGACCTCAGCCAGAAACTGAGCTCAGGTTCTCCTCATGGCGCTAATGTTCAGCAGCACCACTGAGCCAGCAAGCCAGCCCCTATCTATGTCTTTTAACAAAGGAGGCAATTATTATTATTCCCACCACTTGATAAATATCTTTCTATGTGCAATTTTTCTACATTGTAAGCCTGCGTGTCAACCCCAAACTATATAGATCTGCATGAAGAAAATGATTATTTTCCATATGAAATGGAATCTGTGGCAAAGGTATTTAATGTATGGCGTTGTGAGGTCTCTTGATCTGTAGCAATTCTGTGTCCTCAGTCCAGCATGCTCACAACTAATGAAGCTCTTTTTTACACGGGTGTGGTGCAGATTTTATATTTCAAACAAGAAGAGTTTGGTTTTTTTATTCCAGTCTCATATAACTGACATAAAACAAGTGGGTCCTTGCCCAGCAGTAGTTGAACCCTTCTCTGCCCTGAAGGTGTACAGTCTGGCAAGCTGGAGGCCCCTTCATCGTGCCTGTTCCTGACTCTAGTTTAAAGGCCTTCTATCTATGCAGCCCAACGTGTGGTCTCTGTATCGTGGCTCTGTGGGGTCTGGTGGCCAGTCTGTGACATTCTGGTCTCTTTCCTTCTCTCTCTTGCTTTTTTCTGTGGGCGTTCTTATCCTGGAAAAGAACCCCTACCCCTAGTGAGTCTGCAAGTTTTTGTTTAACCAGAAGGTGGGCTGTAAGAATTCCCTCAGCTTCTCAGTCCCCTATATCCCAGTTTAAGGATAAATGGAAGATAATGAAAATAATGTGCAGGTGAGAAGACAGGACAGGGAGCAGACGGAGTGTCTGGATTTCAAGTTTCAAACCAGAGTAAGACAAGTTACTTCTGCATGTTATATAGTGAGGCAGGAATGAGACCCTGCGCTGTGTTATTAGTACAAAGGTGTCTTTAATATTAAAGTGATAATGTATTCTAATATACCAGAGGTGGCCAACTCCAGCCCTCAAGAGGCCACAAAGAAGCCAGGTTTTCAGGATATCCACAGTGAATATGCATGAACAGATCTGCATGCAGTGGAGGCATCTCATGCGAATCTCTCTCGTGCATATTCATTTTGGATATCTTGGGTGGGCCTGTTTTGCAACTCTCCGGGACAGGAGTTGGCCACCCCTGTAATATGCTATGAGGACCAAATTGCCTACAATGAAAGATATTTTCAATACTCACATCTAGGATTATAGGAGCAGTAAGTGCCCACATTTCTGCAAACCCCGCAGGTAGGCTATACACACAGGGTTGGCAGGAATAATGAGGGCATAGTTCCTCGAGTAGTTCTGTTTCGATTATTGCCCCATGATAAAGTATCCATACAAATGGGCACCTGTTTTCTGTGAGAGTACCTTTTCAAGGCAGAACTAAATGAATGGCTTTGATTATTAAAAGCTTCCCATGTAAGGGCCTCCCCTAACCAAACCCCACCCTGGGAATGCTTCCAAAGATATTACGGGTAAGAGTACCCTTGCTGCAAACATACACAGGGTGGTCAATAAACCCCCCCAAAAAAACCTTTCGCATGGTAAAACATCATGTTACCCGAGGAAATGACTTTGATTGTTGCACTCTCTGACAGAGAAACGTGCTTTAACAAAATTGCCCACCTGACACACTGGTGGTAAACGCATGCATATACGTCCTGTTCAAGCAACAGTAATCGGGACTGAGCAGAGGCATCCCCCGGGGGGCAGACCAGAGGAAGAGTTTGTGCAAGTTCCTTTGGATTTTGTAATGTATGCACGTAAAGATTCGATGGAAAACTTGTGCTGACGTTTTAACGGCCATAACCCTGTGTGGGTAGATTTGGTGGGATCATTTTCAAAGTGGACTTATGTGTGCAAGTCTGCCTTGAAAACTGGTGCAAATGAAGACTCTTTTCACTAACTTTCTTATGCGCAATGTTACAAAATTAGCACCTAGGGGAGTAATTTTCTGCCTGTGACAAGTCTGTCTGTACTTTCTACCTGCAGCTTCCATACTCATTTTCAGAGCAAATGTACGCACATACTTTCACTTTGAGAATTAACCCGTCAAAACGATACACACAGTTATACCATTTAATTGGTGCTCACTGTTTTGCTCAGAGAATTTATGTGCAAATATTTTTAAATGAAAACGTATGTGTGTGAAATCCCAACCCTGCCCAGATTCTGCCTCCTGTGTTTGCAAAAGCATGAGCAGCGTGTATGCATGCATTTTTACTCGTGTTTCGGTCATGCAATTCTCTAAAGGTAAAACACTACTTTACTCACAGAAATCCCTTTGAAAATTACCCAATGTATAATGCTGTACCTTTGGTCATCCAAATATAATTATGAAATAGTAGCATCAGCAAGAAAAAAAAAATAGTGATGTTATTAGCAGCCTTCTTTCTCTACTCTCTCTTTCAGAAAATTTGTGGGCAAACACTGAAATTATCACAGCTGTTTATAGAAGAAATGATTGAATATACAAAGTCAGAGTGCAACTGGAGATTTATTTTAGCTCCATGCCCAATCTTGCAAAAATATCCTTTAGAAAACTTGTAAAATGCAAAAGAAAATGTCCAGTGTTAATGATAGACAAAGGGGCAGATTTTCAAAGGGTTACGTGCGTATATTACGTGCGTAACCCCGAAAACCCGCTCCTGTGCGCGCCAAGCCTATTTTGCATAGGCCCAGCGACGTGCGCAAGCCCCAGGATGTGCGGATGTCCCGGGGCTTGAAAAGGGGGTGGGGCGTGGGCGGAGCAGGGCGTGAGCAGGACCAGAGCCTCCATGCACAGTGGCCATTTGCTGCTGTGCCCGGGATCGCGGGCCAGCCGTCGGCCGGCGCGCACAACCTACGCCTGCCCGGAGGCAGGCGCAACTTAAATAATAAAGGTAAGGGGGGGGGTTAGGTAGGGCTGGGGGGCGGGTTAGGTAGGGGAAGGGAGGGGAAGGTGGGGGTGGAGAGAAAGTTCCCTCTGAGGCCGCTCTGGCCTCAGAGGGAAAAGAGGAAGGCTGCGCGGCTCAGCACGCACAATTTCACAGTTGTGCACCCCCTTGCATGCACCGACCCTGGATTTTATAACATGCATGTGGCTGCGCGCATGTTGTAAAATCAAATTCTTAAAATCCGGCCCAATGAGAGCACTTAGCCTTGTCTATAAGTATATTAAATCAAAGAAAAATGGTTCAAATGCACCAACAAATAAGCATTTACAAAAAGATTAGAAAAGCTACTTAGTCATTCGTGCATACCTATAAATTCTGATTTATCATCAAGAGCATGAGCGATTTTCCTGAAACACAAATGCGGAAACATTCCTGTTAGCATTACTGGAAATTAAGGCAGTACTGTGGCTCACGAAGATAATGTGCCCCCTCATGTATCATTTGGCACAATTGTTAATTTCAAGCACCGCATTATTGATCTGCTCTAGATTTTAAAAGTTAATGGGGAGGGGAATTTCAGGCAGTCCGCATGAGTGAACGTCTGCTGGTACTTTCTGCCTGCAGACTTTAGCCAGAAGTTTCAAAGCGGATTTATGTGCATAAAACTGCTTTAAAAAACTGCAGGCATGTGTGGCACATGACATAGACACACAAAGTTACCTCCTGCTAGAGAGCAGCAGTAACTTTGGAGGTAATTTTCAAAAGAATTTACATGTGTATAACTGAGTTTTATGTGTATAAATGGACTTTATGCCCGTAAATGGGCTTTTGAAAACTGCTACTTTCATGCGCCTAACTCCTTTGAAAATTTACTGCAGAGGGATGGATTTTCAAAAGATTTTTATGCTCGGAAATGGACTTTTGAAAATTGCAACGATATATGTGCAGAACTCCTTTGAAAATTCATTGTTTTCTGCATGAGGATTTACATGATACATTGAAAGTATGCATGCGTAATGCCTGATTCCACTCCAACGCCCCAACTCCACCTCAGAATATCTGTTTAGTATGTACATCAAAGTATGCACAAAAGTGTTTTATAATGCGTAATTTTATGCACATACCTGAATTTTCAAAGTGCCACTTACACGCATAAAACAGGGTTTTATACTTGTAAATGCCTTTTAAAATTGCCTCCTATATGTCTTCTTACAAGCAGTGGCAAAGGTGTAGGAATCCTGAGGCTCTCGCCATCCCACAATAATCTTGGGATGACACCTTGGCTAAGCCTGAGTTACCCCTGACCTTCAGAGTTAGGGAAATTTTTTCATATTACATTGCTTTCTTTTAAATTATTTTTCCATTGAATATGTACTATTTAATGCTATATATTTAATACTAATCACAGTATATTAATAGTAAGATACTCTGTATAGGTGCTATATGAAAGCCAAAATTATTAAGCATTGGTTCTTTTATTGTTGTTGCTAGTCTCTTCTGTTGTGTACTATGGCCAGATAATCCATTTTGTCCCTTTGCAAATGTCATTCTCATCATCCACCGGCCTGCTAGTAACTGCCTCTATTTAGGAGCTGTCCTTCTTACTATCTGAGCTGCTAATTGGATCTTTACTTCTAAATACAACCTGGTCCTCTTTCATTGCTTCCAATTTTGTTCACTTCATGTTTATCCAGTCTTTCCGACTCACATCCTCTTGTATTCAGGTGCTAGAAGAGTCGGGTGACTGTCCAGGATGGTTATGTTTTCATGACAGATGATACAATTATTGGGGGTGGGGGGGGGGGGGGGGACACCGATGTGGGTGATGTTTATAATTGTGAGCTTGTAATGTTTAGATATCATTTTACTGCACTTTCCCTTGGGCTACTGACAGCAAATGTGATTAAATTCAAAATTAAATAAAAAAAATAAAAATAGATGAGATGGGTGCCCAAGTTCAGCCCCTTAATAGCAATTTCTGGCCCCTACAAAAATGGCAGCCGTGGCTTGAGCTGGTCTGAGTGCCCGTGGTGTATGTCAGGGGTCTCAACCAGACCTTGCCCCTAATGTGATGTTCAAGTGGTAGCAGTATCTAGGGAGGAGTGACCCCTCCTCCATGGGAGGCCTTTGAGAGTCAATAAAAGCTTCTGCAACCTTTGATGCAAGGGAGTAACATAAAGGACTTCTGGACTTGGAATCTGAAAGGGTTAGCCATCTCTTCACAGAGTGGCACCTTTGGGCCTGTGTCCCTCCACAGGGAAGGCCTGGAAAAGAAGATTCCGCCAGAAGAGGGATTTCTGGAAAGGAGTGACAGTCTGGACCAGGGAAAATGCTGGGGCCAAAGAGAGGTGCTCAGACCTTACTAGTCAGAGAAGAGTGGGATAAGAGGTTAGGAAGAATATTTCAGTTGTCCCAGTAGAGAGTTGAGGAAATTGTAACCTGACATTGTATGGTTTGCGGTGGGGAGTTCCTGAAGGTAAAGAAACTGCCCTGCTCAAGGAGAAAGAAACCTGTGAGGGGAGGAGTTTTCTACTAGAAATTCATCTAAGAGGACACAGTTGAGTGAAAAGAGAAGGTCATTCTGATTTCCCTATTGTATTTCCATAAGAAAAGTAAGACTACAACTCCCTGCATGCAATGGGATAAACCCAGACCTGGATCAACATTGTCAGGCAGATCTGGAGCTAGCTTGCAACTCTTGTTGGCACCCTGATGACTGGGAGGCCAAGCAAGGCTCCATCAGCAAGGGCTGCCTTTCCTCAGAGCAATGTCCTGTATGCATACCTTGGCACTTCTCTCTTCAGATATACAGTAAAAAAAAAAAAAAAGTAATGCTTTCAAATGTGCTTGTGCTTTTTACAGTACTGTATATTACTAAACTCTAGGTTATTTTGGTGAAAATAGGGTTTGGGCTTTGGTATAGAATTAATCATCCATTTAATATATTGCTTTTATGGGACAATTGATTTTGAGTTACAAAGTTTCAAAAGACATTGGTTTTCAGGAACCAGCATGCCAGCGAATCACTATTAGAATCTCGAAAACTGGTGCAGAAGTTTCTAACCGTAACCGCAGAATCTATCACTGAGCTGGAGCAGGGTGCCAGGGACCTAAACACATAAATTATGTGCCTTACTTGTGCCAATCTCTCCGACAGACAGCAATAAGTAACAGATAGGAAACTGGAGAGCTCAAAAGGTTTACATTAAGCAGTTGCTCTTTGTAGTGGGTAAGCGCAGAGCCACAATGCTGGCAGGGCAACCGGTAGATTTTTTTGTAGATTCATCGAGGCCCCAAACACTGCCATTGCCGGCCCTGTGTGCACTTCCTCCTGACTCCTTTACCCTTCTTACTGTGAATTACCTTCCCAGATCCTCTTCTCTCCAACTTATCGGGCTCTCTTGTCTCCTCGGACTTAAGAACCTCAGCGGCAGCTGAATAATAATTATTGATCTTCCTTCCAGCCCTTTTTCCAGCATGATGTTTCTTTAATTATCTCAACTCTAGGCTTGCAGAGCAGAGTTCTGAAAGTTCTCTCCCTGGCCTCTCTGAAAGTGTAACAATGGCAATCTATGAGCAAAACTGCACATAGGAAGAGGGTCCTCCTTACACATGTAACCCTCCCCCACCGCCCCTCGATCGGGTACCTAAAATGTTGGAATGGGACTTCCCTGTTGTGCAGTGGTCGTTTTTTACAAGTTTATTTTATGGATTCTTAAAACAGCCATGCAGACGGTGAAGCGGACCTTTACGGTGACAGCAGGGTAAAATATCGAACCTCTTCCTCTGCCCTTCGTTGACTGGAATCGGAGGACGCTCCTCGCTCCCTTTCATGAACCTCGAGCCCCTGCTTCACTCCCAAGGCTGGCTGATGAAATAACTGTGACAGAGAGAATTTGAGGCAAAGAATAAAATACATTACTGTTCAACTTATTTTGTGACAAATCAAGAAAACATGAGGGTACATTGTATTAATGTGTTTTCTTGATTTGTCACAAAATGTAATAAACTGATGGACATGTATTGAACAGTAATGTATTATTCTTTGCCACACATTCTCTCTGTTGGATTTTTCTGTATGTGTGTGTCGTTTATAGTGTGATGAAATAACTGTGATAGACCCCCACGTTCCAAAATACAAAAAAAAAAAAAACCTCTAAATTTTTTTCTGGAATAATCCAACCAACAAAACTATATACAGGGATGAATGCATCATCACAAGTGAACACTGAATAAATCAGAAATCGTGGGTATCCCAACAGTCAGCATTATACAACATATTCCTCTTGGCTGGGTGACAAAAGGGTACCCTCCTCCTGAATAATACACTTCCCACGCCCAAACCTTTTTTCCTGGACCAACCTTGGAGGCTGGTATAAAATCTCTACCACATCTCACATCGCCCTATATAATGAGGACTGCTAGAGACAAGTACCTCTTCCCTTACATACCCATCTCAAAACTGTCAACCACTGGAGCCAAACAAATAGTGGGTATGCATGGTTTACTCACTTATCCTCTGGTCTCCACTCTTCAAGGTCCTCCCAGTACAGGCTTCCCCAGACAGCTGCACTATCTTGACCCGCTGGAGCACTCCTCACTGAGGACTTACCCCCATCTCTGGACCCCTTGTCCCCAGACGCCTGGTTGCTTCCCCTGTGGGAGGGGAGGGGGGAGAAGAAACCCACACTTCCATGGCCAATGGCCTCTCTGCTTGCTCCTCTCCAGTTGACTCTTCTGAATGAAGATGACCTCCACTTCTTTCACGGCCTTAGGCCTCTCTCCTTGTGGGGGAAGAGCCCCTGCATGGTTCCACTCCTCTTGGAGTGGGCCTCCCAGGCCACATTCTGAGTACCCCAAGAAGGTCACATTTTCTGGAGATCCCTATTCCCCACCTCACATGGGAAAGGGCAGGGGAAGAAAAGGCAAAAACCCACCAAACCCCCACACTCTTATACCACCCACTTCAACCTTGGGCACCCAATTAGAGAGCCCCCAACACTTTAAGGGAACAGACACACGTTTCCCCATGAGCACATTATTACCTATTAATAAATGCCATGCAAAGGCCAACCACTTTTACTACATGCACAAACATTTAAACATTTTCCAAAATTCAGATACATTGATAGTTCCTGGGGTCTCTCCCATCCAGAGCCTTCTTTAAGCCCATCAGGCTCACAAAGGGTGCACCAATAATTAAGGGTCTCCCTACACACAATTGTTGTTGCTCAACATTATGCCCACTCATTCTCTGGACAAACACAGTGAACCATATTTAAGTGGTAAATTTGCATCTAGGGTATACACATAACTATGTGTATACCCTAGAGCAGAGCTTTCCAAAGTGTGTGTCGCGACACTTTACTGTGTCGCCTGAGGTGTGCCGGTGTGTCGCGCAAGCCCAGTGCACGTGACACACCGGCAAGTGCAGGGGCCGGGAACCCATGGCTCCGAGCCAGATATGGCTCTTTTGAGGGCTGCATCTGGCTCGCAGACAAGTGTTGCCACACTTTCCCGCTGACCCAGCTGCTCCCCGGTCCTCCTCCGCCCGGGCGGAACGCGGCAGGACAGCTGGAGTCAGCGGCACCGGCGTGCTCTCTTCTTCCCGCCCCCCCCCCCCCGGAAGAGGAAGTGGAGAGTATCGGGTGAGTGCGTGGCAAGAAGAGGCCACGCTAGTGCGCTCGGCATCGGCCCGAAGAAAAGAAGACTGCAGCGCGGCTCGGAGGAAAATGAAGAGGTTCAACCGCGGCCGATGGGACTCCGCCTCCGCGAGGGCTGAAAATGAAGAGGTTAGCGTTGGGAGGAGGCTGCTGCTCCGCGAGTTCCCGGGGTGGGAGTGAGAGAGAGTGAATCTGCTCGCTCATTCACTCTCTCTCTCCCCCACCCCCACCCCGGGAACTCGCGGCAGCAGCAGCCTCCTCCCAACGCTAACCTCTTCATTTTCAGCCCTCGCGGAGGCGGAGTCCCATCGGCCGCGGCTGAACCTCTTCATTTTCCTCCGAGCCGCGCTGCAGTCTTCTTTTCTTCGGGCCGATGCCGAGCGCACTAGCGTGGCCTCTTCTTGCCGCGCACTCACCCGATACTCTCCTCTTCCGGGCCACGGGGCCCTGTGTGTGTGTATGAGAGAGTGAGAGATTGCATGTATGTGAATGATTGAGAGCCTGTACATGTGAAAGAGAGTATGTCTGTGATTGAGAGCCTGCCTGTGAGAGAGAGAGAGCATGAATGTAAGTTTACCATTGGGAACCTGTATGTGTAAGTTTGTGATTGAAAACCTGTTTGTGTGAAAGAGTATGTGTGTATGATTGAAATCCTTTGTGTGTGAGAGAAATCATGTGTATGTATGATTAAGAGCCTGTGTTTAAATGAGAGAGAGAGACCATGTGTGTCTGTGTGTGATTGAGAGCTGGTTTAGGTGATGGAGCATGTGAGCATGTGATTGAGAGCCTGTGTTTAAATTAGAGAGAGACCATGTGTGTCTGTGTGTGATTGAGAACTGATTTAGGTGAGGGAGCATGTGAGTATGTGATTGAGAGCCTGTGTGTAAATGAGAGAAAGAGAGGACATGTTTGTAAGCATGTGAATGAGAGTCTGTGTGTGAGAGAAAAAGACAGCATGTATGTGTGTGATTGAAAGCCTGTGTGTGTGTAAGCGTGAAAAGATAGACAGCATGTATGTAAATGTGTAATTAAGAGCCTATATAAGTGAGAGAGAAAAAACGTGTATATGTGAGTACTGAGAGCATGTGTGTATAGGTGTGTCATTGAGAGCCAGTGTGAGAGAGAGCGCTGGTATGTGACTGAGAGAGGAGAAAGTTCCAAGCAAACCACCCCGCCTCCTGCTAATTCAGAACAATCTCAGGAGACCTGGATATCAAACGTTCCCAGGTATGCAGAGCAAAAAAATGTTTGTATCCTTATTATTTTTCATTACTGGGTCTTTGTGTCTGCTATTTTGAAATATTTTGTTGGTATCTGGAAATGTTTTATATGAGTTTTTAATTATTGGATATTCCACTCATCAGCTGTTTCGAAATATGTTCTTTTTGTTAGTACAGTTTTACTGCTGATGATTTTATATTTCTTGATTTGTTTTATAAGGATGGGTGATGTTTCTTTTTTCCTTTGTTACACTGCATACAACCTCTGGTTTGCTAGTAGACTGAATTACTGTGTCCCGAAATTATGTTTGTCTAAAAAGTGTGTCACCAACATGAAAAGTTTGGAAAGCTCTGCCCTAGAGAACAGGAGTGTCGGGGGGAGGGGTGCGGGGAAATATGATCTATCTATTCATATATTGTAACGGTATAAATAATGCACCTGCCAGAAACAAACCTTTTCCAGTGGACAGGATGTTCTGCAACCAAAAGGCCTAACGTAAGGTTCCAAGGGAGAAGTCTATATATTAAGATTAGAAAATACTATTTCACAGACGTGGATGCATGGAACTGCAGTCTGCAGGAAGTAATAAAGGCAATAACAGTTAAAACAGATAGGATATGTATGGAAAGACCTTAGAGGCAAAGAAGGAAAAAGAAAGCCCAAAATCAGCTGGAGTCTATGGAAATGCAATGGAAAGTAGTTTGGGCAGACTTAGGCTCTAGAGTCCTTAACTGCCATCACATGCTAAGCTTCTGGGTTTCATTTACAAAATTTATGAGTAATTAATGTAAAGGACTCAAACATTCCTTACCTGTGACACGTATGACAAGAGGGGAGAAGTAGGAGTTAAGATGTTTTGGGTACACTGCATTAAACAGTGTCCTTGAAAGAGAAATAACAAAAGCAGAGGCTCCGAATGTTTTGGGACTTTCTAAGGATTGTTCCAGTGGTTTCGGGAGCCAGCCTCTTGGTTAGTCGAGGATTAAGTTCCTGAAGCAGCCCATGAGGGAGCTGCAGGTGGAATTAGGAAAGGATTCCTGGAGAGAGGAAGTGCAGAACTTTCTCCAGGATGCGTTTTGGTCAAGACAGAGGGAAGAAAGAACTTTGCTTTGCTGCGTTTCAATGCGAGGAGAATCAGTTCTGTGGAGTCGAGGTGATACAGGTAACAAAGGGGTGGGCAGGGAGGCAAAGAATGGAGGATAGATCCCTGGAAAAGCTTAAAAGGGCAGCCAGAGGCACAGAAGAGTCCTGCATTTTCTTGATCTGTGCAAGTCATTTCTGTAACTGTGCTTTCCGGGTTAACACTGTGACAGCCCGCAGAAGAAAGTTGGCAAATTCATGCATAAGTAACATGAATTTTCAAAGTGAACTTACATGTGCGTGTTCATTTTGAAAATCTCCCCCATCAAAACTACCCGCACACAATTATACCTGCTAATTTGTGCATTTGAAAATTTCCTGGAAATTTACATGGACTTTTGAACATCCAAAAGCATGCTTGTAAATCCAAGCACCACGCCAGTTCCACCCCCAGGAGCACCTTTGCTCAGTCCAAGTAAACGTATATGCATACAGGACACACATGCCTTGAGTGTACCCACATATCAAGTCATTTCTACCCTTGGGAATAGCTTTGAAAATCACCTTTCTTATGGCTGTTACCAGAATGTTTTCCTCCACTTGTTATTTTCTTCCAAGTTTTTCACCAGTAAACTCTATGGGTCGGATTTTCAAAAGGTTACGCGCGCCGGGCCTATTTTCAAAAGGCGTGCATAAGTCCCGGGGCTTTGATAAATGGGCGGGGTGGGAAGGGATGGTCCGGGGGTGGGGCGGGGCATGGCCAGAGGCCTCTGCAGGGCCACTGGGCCAGGAGATTGCGCACTGGCAGTCAGCCGGCAGGCGTAACTTCTACAACAAAGGTACGAGGGGGGTTTCTTTAGGGCTGGGGGGGCGGGACAGGTAGGGGAAGGGAGGGGAAGGTCAGGGGTGGGGGGGGAAGAAAAGTTCGCTCCGAGGCCGCTCCGATTTCGGAGCGGCCTCGGAGGGAACAGGGAAAGCTAGCTGGTCTCTCCGAGGGCTCGGCGCGTGCAAGTTGCACTAGTGTTCATCCCCTTGCGCGCGCCGACCCCTGATTTTATAACATGCGCGCAGCTGCACGCGAATGTTATAAAATTGGGCGTACATTTGTGCGCGCCGCGTAGCGCGCACAAATGTAGGCCGCGCGCGTATGTTTTAAAATCTGCCCCATAGTTCCCTGTCTCTCGAGGGCTCATAGTCTAAGGGGCTTATTTACTAATGGTTTTTTTTTTTTTCCCCATTCTCTGTCGATGGGAAAAGGGCTTAGTCAGGCCTTAAGTTTGTACCTGAGGCAATGGAGAGTAAAAGTGACCTGCCCAAGGTCACAAGGGGCAAGAGTAGTGTTTGAACACTGGCATTTCTGGTTTACAGCCTGCTGCTCTAACCACAAGGCTAGTCCTCCTCATCCACACTGTCGGGAGTGACACAAGAGTCTTAAGGGCCCTGATTCATCACTTGTCCCCTGCCAGAAGAACTTTAGGGAGCTCCATGAGTTTCAGAATAGCAGCTCCTGGCTGTGTCCCCTTGTCCAGTGAGGATCTGGAGGCAAGTTACAATATAATTGTATGTGTTCTGGTTTGTAATAGCCTCAGTATTCCATTTTAAATATATACGAGGAAGGGCTTTAGGATTAGAAAAACCAAACAGTTATTAGTCATCCTGACTTTCCATGCCAAAGAGGCAACGTCAGCCAGCTCTAGCTGTCAGCGCTAGATTTGGTATTGACATTTTATGTTAATGCGTATGTCATTAAAGAAGCTTAAGCTGCTGAAGAGTTTTCAGCTGCAAAATGGCAATCCACCTTTAGCTTGTTCAGTTTTGTTCTTTACGTTCTACTCACGCTGCAAAAACACGAAGGCAAAGATTGAAGTGTTTCAAGGCGGCAGTGCTTCATTTTCCCTGCATACAATAAATAATTTCACAATGAATAGGAGGCAGAGCAAGAAATTGGAAATCAAAACTTTTCATTTTCCATTCATTTTTTTATTTATATTTTTAAAGGCGAGACCAGATAAGCAATTTACTAGACTCCAGGAAAATAATGGATGTCAGGCCAGTCCAGTCCTGGCTTTAACCCATTCCATGCTACCTAAGATCTCTGTTTTACAAGGGTGGTTCTTAAATTGCAGGAATAGCCAATAGCCCTCTTTGCAATCCAAATCTGGCCTTGATATCAAATATTGAGTGAAGTGGGGGGCAAGTCCTTTTATTTGTTCCTGTGTAAAGCAGACTGCTATCTGCTTAACCCCTTTGGGCATTGCAGACTGACAGAGCCACCTCAAGTTCTGCTTCTTATATATAGATTGGTTTATGTACAGAAACCAGATTTCTCACATAATTACCCAGTTAGATAAAGGGATCCCTCCCTCTCCTCAATTAAACTGGATGTGAGAGTGCACCCCTGGTGCTATCCTATGACTCTGTGCAGGACCAGGCTAGATGCCTGGTTCCCTTTAAATCCCCTAAGGGGAGAATGCTCCATGAAAGGGACCCGGCTGGACAGGAGGGGCTCAGAGGGCGTGACCGGCTTGAGGGGAATAAGAGCTGGGACCCAGGTGGGGATAGACAGGCCTCGTATGCCTCCAGGAGAAGGCAGCTCCTGCAATATTGCTGACCAACCCCAAGGTATTGAAAGTGCATGAAGATACTGCAAAAGGTAGGCAGTCTGTTGTATGCATGATTTTGTGTTGTAAATAAAGTGTCATTGCATGAAGATGGCTGGAGTCAGAGTGTTTCCTGACTCCTAGAGAGTGAAGTTTTGCTCACTCATCCTCACACCCCACCCATTTCCAAATCTCTACATCCTCTGACTACCTTTTCTCTTCCCTAGTGCTATGCAAGCGCTTTCTGGTACTTGCTTTCTTATTATCCATTCTACCTCCATGCCGACCTCCTTATACTTCCTTCCTAGTGTTAAATCAAATCACCCATTTATTTTATTCCATTCTCACCCCCTATCATCCCTTTTTCTGCCCTGCCCACTGCTCTGACTCAAAGCCTTTTATTGTTTTTTTTGTTGTGTATCTTGTCTGTCAGTCTCAACTAAACTGTAAGTTCCAAGGAGTAGGGACTGTCCATTATGTCTCTGTAGAGCGCTGCAATCATCTGGTACGTGCTATAAAACGTAATAATAAAAGGAGGACAAAGAATAAAAGCAGATGGCCTTGTAATTCTGATTTCCTTACATAAAGCAGGATTATATCTCCATGCATGCTACGGAGTAAAAGAGCAGGACTGGCTCAGTTTAGTCTTTGTCACGGGATTGCTGGCCAGCCTCACGGCAGGTGACAACATCTCTTGTTCCATCCCTGTACTGTCAAAGCCGGGCTATCAGCTGAGAACTTCTAAAGCAATACCAGCTTGGTAGCTTGGTTGCAGAGAAATGATGAAAGGGAACCAAAAACACTACAGCGGTTTTTCTAAGCCCCACTAGAATTCAATTTTTTACTTTATTTATTTGTTGGGTTTTTTTTTTTAAAGAAAGACACGTTTCCATTTCCCTGTCAGCACCAGCACCCCCACCCCCACAATGTTAATTTGTGAAACAAGACAGAGGCCCCACTGCTCGAAGAAAGGTCAGGATGGTAGTAGGATGCTGCATTTAATGGTCAGTTGATCAAACTGCATTAAGACGATGCATGTGCTTGTGGATTGCTAGCTGCCCCCACGGCATCCCCAGCTGAGCAGAAGACTCAACCCTGGAATCCAACCAGGAGCCTTCCACAGCATGAGCCACCAGCAACATGCACTAGTACAATTTGATAAATTGGCCCCTTAATTTCCATCTGTTTCTGTGATTAGAGGCTCTCTGTTTATCAAATAGAAATATTACATTTCATCAGTCTGGCTGAGGATATAAAAACAATACATTTGCATATATTTGCATGCATTATATAAATGAGAAATTGGAGGTGGAATTAATTGTGGATATAGATTTGTTGCAATATTTCAGTGCTGTATTTTTATTGTACAGTATGGGCTAATTTTGCAACAGACTGCACACATTTTAAATCAAACACTATGCATGCAAAACACCAGTTTTCAAAGGGAAATTATGTGCATTATTTTGCCTTTGAAAATGATCCCAACAAAACTATCCATACACAAATCTACCTGCAGACTTGTGTGCAAAGACTTTTAGAGGCAATTCATATACATACTTTTGAAAATGTGAAATTATGCATGGAGGTGGAAACCTCTCCCTGCCCCTTGCAATGCATCTACCCACATATCGGGCAAGCAGTTTCAAGACAGGCCATTTCTGTGGGTAAAGCACTGTTTTACCTGCAGAAATGCCTTGCACAATTACCCTCTCTATGTAATGAACAGCGTGAAAGGGAACTTGATTTTTTTGGGGAAAAAAATCAACATATCAGCTGGCCAACCAAACTCAACATGGCATTCAGTAAAAAGGCAATATCAGCCAATATTAGGTGTTATAGAACAAGATCTGTAACATTAAAATAGGTTTACTATTTGTAAATCTACTAGGTAGAGATAAATCAGTTTATGTTGCATTTGAATTTATTAAAATGTATTAACCACACTCGTCACAATAAGTTTGAGGTAGCATCCATATCAATACATACATAAAATCAATAAACAGAACACAAGATGAAACAAATAATACAAACATAGCCTACATCCAATCCTTATCTGCCAGCTCAGTCAGACATATAATATCGCCTGCATTTAGTCCTTACCTGACAAATCAATACCTAGACAAATCTCCCTTGAATAAATGCCAGCCTAAACGAATGTGTTTTCAGAGTCCTTATAAAAAATTTGCTCATTCAATCATCCAAATATGTTTTGGTAATGAATTCCAAAACAGTGATCCCATGACTGAAAAGCCTCTGTCCCTTGCGACGTCCAAGGGTGCCAGCTTCATAGATGGAACTTCAAGTAAGTTCTTCCCTTCAGATCTTTGCAATTGGGAAGGCTTGTAAACCTGCGGAACTGAATTGACTCAGCCATCGGAATTTCCATAAATTATTTTATGTATCAGAAAGGCAAACTGAAATTGAATTCTCCATTTATTTGGTAATCAATGATAATACAGGAGTTACATAATCCGCGCTTGTATACCCATCAAGATGTGTGCTACGGCGTTCTCTAGTAGTTTAATGGACTTGGCAGATTTGCCGGAAGCCCGGTATACACTCAGTGCATTGCAGTAATCCAACCTGTAACAAGTGTGGACCCTTGCTACTGTGGTGAGGTGGACGCAGCCTTTGGGGGTGAGCCCCAGAGACCCTCACCGAAAGCTGGCAGAGGTTCTCTGGTGGGAGACTGGTTTAGGGTTTCACCTCTACCAGTCCCTTTCCCTGCAGATTGAGCCCTTGGGTTCTAGAGACTAGCGGGACTTAGGCGAGAGTCTTTTGAGAATGGCGTAGAAGGTGATTCAGGGCCAGGCAAAGAGTCAGAGGCAGGCGGCAAGCAAGAAAAGTCAATGTCCAGGCAAAGAGTCAGAGGCAGGCGGCAGTCAAGAATAGTCAGAGTCCGGGCAATGGGTGAATGGCAGGCAGCAAACAGGTGAAGTCAGTGTCCAGGCAAGGGGGTCAATCCAGTGGTCAGTCCGAAAAGGAGACAAGGATGAGACAGGAGGGACTGTCACAGCAGATGAGCAGAGAGGCAAGAGGAGCTGTATATGACAAAGCAAGGCAAGCTAGAGAAACAAGGCAAAGCCGGGCTGGACGAGGCAGGGCAGGCTGGAGAGATGAAGCAAGGCTGGGCTGGACAAGGCAGGAATTAGCAACATGTTGCAGAGGCGATAGTGAGTTATCTGCAGAACCCATAAGTAGGGAGGGCTGGTGGATGTTATCAGAGGGTGCCACAGGGATTTTCCCACCTCAGGCCCTTTAAGAGAAGGTCCTGTGCACGTGTGCCTTAGGAGGAGCAGGAGAGGCGTGGTCTGGTGGCATTCCAGGCCGCTGCTGGTGGCAGTTGGTGACAGCCGGCATTCCAGGCCACGGAGAGACATGGGGGTGAGTGCAGTAGCTCACAGGAGCATCCCGCAAGCTGACAAACATAACACAACCCATACAGTATTAAAGCCTGTAGAATGGTGAGTAGGTCCTGCTACTCCAGAAGTGGCCGCAGTCTCTTAATCATATGCAATTTGAAAAAGGAAGATTTGACAACTGCTTCAATCTGTTCTACTAACGACAGACTGGGATCAATAATCACCCCCAAGTTACGCACCTGTTGACTAACTAGAATGCTGTGATTATCAAAATGAATCGATAACGCACAATGGAAATTTGCTAAGGATAGTTATTTCATTTTTTTTTGCAATGTTTAACATTAACTTACTGTGAAATAACCAACGATTGACACATTGTAGACATAAGGGCACCAACTTGAAAGTCTCAGACCTGGAAGATGAATACGGAACAAAAAACTGTTTATCGTCGGCATAGGCTCTGTAATTTATGTCAAGGCAAGCAGAGATCTTACAAATAGGAGCAAGATAAATGTAAAGTGTTGAGGACAGAACAGAGTTCTGTGGCATGCTGGTAATCACAGCATTCCAGTTCCAGCTAACATTGCCAAACCTAATTTGCTGGGTCCTATTGGACAAAAAAAATATATATATATATTTTCAAGAATTTATAGTCCTCCTTCTAACCAGAAAAACTGTTGAAAGCAGATAATTTTATAAACAGCAAAAAAAAAAAAAAAAAAAAAGAGGCAAGCCAGATATCCCAGATGATTTTAGATGGGCCAAACGTGTCTCATGATCAAGGGTATTGAAAGCGATGGAGATATCCAGAAAGACTAACGCATACTCAATACTGCTATTGAAACTTAAAACTAGACAAAAGAATATTTTCTGTACTATGTAACTTTCTGAAAGTGATCTGATATCGGTCCTGCATTTTTTTTTCAACGAAATCCGTTAGCCGAGCAATTGCAACAGTATCAGTTATTTTAGCTAGGCAAGGCAGAGGGGATATTGGCCTATAATTAGCCAAGATGACACGATCAGCAGTTGGGTTTTTTAAGACGGGGATGGACAGAGGCCTGTTTGAGCGAATTAGAGAGAATACCAGCTGATAAAGATAAATTCACAATGTGAGCCATTTATTCGCTGACATCATCTCTCAACAGTTATACAAATGCAATGGGGCAAAGGACAGGAGGATGAATTCATCCTGTTAACTGACTCCCTTACAAAAAGAAACAAGTTAAAAGCTTTTAAGTGAAAAAAGTGTGGTATGTATGTTCTGTATTATTCTGCAGTTTGAGTCCAGCTGGCAAAGTTCAGCCACTTAACCTTCTGCGCTCCAATGGCAGTCATAAATTGAGCAGGCTATGTCTTACCTGGTTAGGTTTAGGCCTTGATCTACCAAAGGCTTCTCATCCCCTCCCCCATTCTGTATGTACGGGGAAAAACTTTAGTAAATCAGAACTCTAAGTTCACTTTTGGCCAAACCCCATTAGTTTAAGATTTTCTGCTATATTTTTTTGCTACCTATCTAAGGTGCTCGGGGACCAGCTAAAAATCATCCTCCCAAGATACACCATGGATATGCAGCCTCATCCAAACCCAGCTGCAAAACTAAAGAATCCCTTTAGCTTGTTGAAATTTATTTCCTCTATGTGGTTGTCACAACATCAAAGCAGTATCATTAGGTAGCTTGCTTAGTAAGAATCATGTATCATGAAGTATATAGAAGTCCTTATAATTTTAGGTCTACATATTGAGTCAAATGACCTCTTTGTGGCTGGACATAAGAACATAAGAACCACCATACTGGGTCAGACTGAGGGTCCATCAAGCCCAGTATCATGTTTCCAACAGTGGCTAATCCAGGTCATAGCAGATAAATCCTATGCTGCTTACGCCCAGGGATAAACAATGGCATTCTCCATGTTTATCTGGTTAATAACTGGTTTTGGATTTTTCCTCTAAGAAATTGTTCCATCCTTCTTTAAATCCAGCTACACTAACTGCCTTTACTACAACCTCTTGCAATGAATTCCAGAGCTTAATTGTGCATTGAGTGAAAAATATTTTCTCTGATTTGTTTTAAATGTGCTACTTACTAACTTCATGGAGTGTCCCCTAGCCTTTCTATTTTGTGAACGAGTAAACAACCAATTTCCAATTACCCATTCCACTCCACACATGCTTTTATCGAACTGTTTCATATCTCCCTTAAGACATCTGTTCACCAAATTGAAGATTCCTAACCTCTTTAGGCTTCCTCATAGGGGAGTCATTCCATCTCCTTTATCAATTTGGTTACCCTTCTATGTAGCTTTTTCAGTTCAATATATCTTTTTTGAAATGTAGTGACCAGAATTGCACACAGTACTCTAGGTGAGGTCTTACCATGGAGTGATAAAGAGGCATTATAATATCCTTCATTTTATTTTCCATTCCTGTCCTAATAATTCCTAACATTTTGTTTGTTTTCTTGTCTGCCTCCACACACCAAGCTGAGGATTTCAAAGTATTATTCATGATAGTACCCAGATCCTTTTCCTGGGTGGTAATTTCTAATATGGAACCTAACATTGAGTAACTATAGTTTTCCCTATGTGCATCACTCTGCACTTGTCCACATTACATTTCAACTAGAAAGGAGGAAGATGCAAATAGCCAAAGAATTCAAATATTTGCTATTCAAAGCTGGAATAGATGCTGCATAGCACAATTAGGGACAAACAGAATGAAAAATGGTCATTTTCGGGATAATTTTAAAACCGCCCAAATTGGTGCATACTAGCCTGTGGGTTCTTTTAGCTTGTGGACTTTTCACTAAGACAGCAACTTTTAAACAGTCGCACGGGCGCACATGTATGTGCAGATGCCAGCTCACCTCCAGAGACACTTCCATTTTATAACATACCCACATATATGCACACATTATAAAATAGACTGAACATGTGCGCACAATTTTATATGGACATGCGCATGTGCATACAAATCCTGTGTCTACCACATAAGTTGGGGAAATTTTACAAAGGATGAGTTCTGACATCATACCCTGTTTTCTGAGTTTGTTCCCAGTTCTCCCAGTTTAAGGATAGGACTTGAACTCCCCCCCCCCCCCCCCCCATTAGCCCTGACCCTTAAAACACCACTGCTTGGCCTAAATGTTTTTATTTTAATACTTACATGTCCTCCATAGCAGAAGCAAATGTACGTGGCAGGGGACTCCGGCCTGCGCCTGTGCACATAAGTATTTGTGCGCACCCATTTTGACTAGGCCCCGACACACCCAGACCACACCTATGCTCTTCACTTGTGCACGCAGTGGGAGATATGCCTGTCCATGGGTGGCTTATAGAATCCGCTCGGCACGTGCCGGCTCAACTTGAGCGCGTATCTCTCGCTTTTGGCGCACAGACGGCTTTTAAAATTCACCTGTAATTATCCCCCAAAAAACTTTCCACATATATTGCACCTTCTTTATCTTTATCTTTCTTTATCAAAATTCCTTTATCGCCTAAGAATGTACTAAGCGATGTACATAATAAAACATGCAGAATGTAACTGCTAATTTGTACAGTTAGCTTTTCCAAGAAAAACTAAACACATACTTTCAAACATTCAAAAGTATGTGTGTACAAGCTAACCCCTTCCTAACCCAGCCCCCATGAATGCACACAGATGCCCTATTCACTTACAGGTCCATTTTAAAAGCATTCCTTGTGCAAAAATGCCCATATATGTATGTGGGCCATGCGTGAGCAATGCAGATTTTATAAATCTGCAAAATACACATGTATGTACCTGTGCCTGTGTAAGGAACAAGGGGCCAGAAAATGGCAGGGAATGGGCGTTCCAGGCCAGGGCCAGCTAAGGCTTATGCACATAGCTCCGAATTTTAAAATCAAAAACCTCAGAGCACATATGCTACAAATCTACATAACTTTACTGCTGCTCCTGATGAGCTGCCAGTCTGAAGATCTCGGGTTTTAGGGCTTATAGTACAGGATGAGGAGTCTGTGTCAACTGGGGAACATGCAGGATGAAGAACTAGACACCTAGCTATTAACTGGACAAACTGGTAGATTAATTGGAAAATTGGCAACGTGCCTTGCACGAGCAGGTTTTAAAATTGCTGACATAGGTGCGGAAAAGCCAACAAGATCCTATGGAAGAGAAATGCACTCTAGCTGTACTCAAGTAACCTCTTAAAATGAAGAACATGCACGGTTGGTGCATTTTAAAACATACGCTCGCAAGGGTGCACAGAATTAAAAATTACAGCGTGTCCTCACTTGCACACCAATATGCGTGGATATGGGCGCATGCGTGCTGATTTTAAAATCAACCTCTCAAACTTTTAAGAAGAATCTAAAAACATGGCTTTTTCAAAAAGCATTTATAACATGAGAAGAAGAATTAACACCTAATTCAACTTATTTATCTCTCTTTTTATTTCTCCTCTGTTTTATCATTTTCTGTTTTACTTTCTATTACAAAGTAATCTCTCTAATTTTTGTTACATGTGATGACTTTAGTTGCATGTCAGTATATAAAAAACAAACAAACAAACAAATAAATAGTATACTCACATTTAGGATGAGACATTTTCTAAAGGAACATTTTTGTGTGTAAAGCACCTCTTTTCTTTTATGGACATGGCTTTGAAAATGACTCTCTTAATGAGAGAAATCTGACCTACCTTTCTCCAAGCCATGAAATACACTAGTGGCCTCATTTTCCTAAGCATAAATCTGATTATATTTTTCTGACCTGCAAAGTCACTCATCGTATATTGGTCCCCTATAGAAAAAGATGAAGAAACTGATCTTAGTACATTCGGGACATTTACAATATAAGGGCAAGAAGGCAAAAAAATGCCTGCCCTCACACCTCTGCCCTCACCACCTAATCTGGATAATCTGTCCAACATTTATCTACACCAGTACCATACCAGTCAATGGGGGGGAAACCTCATTCACAGAAAAAAAAATACAATTATTAGTAATGCCTTAAGCTGCAGAGTGAGAAGAATGTTGGATACAAGGGTCAGCATGTGAGAAAGAAAACAAATTGTATTCGCATCTAAGCAATATTTATTTTAGATCCTTCATGCAGAACTGTGCTCTCCATAAGGGGATACTATTTAAAGGACACTAGCCACATGGCATGCAATTCTCAGCTCCTGTATTGCTGTCAAGGCCTCACAATTGTGCACACAGGCCAACAAGGCAAGGGACACTGGCTGCTGGATCCCTCGTCTGTCATCTCAGCATCACCTACTCTCTGAACTTAACAGTCATGCCAAAATGGAGGAGGTTCTACTTTCCTGCATCCCACTCCTGTAAGCACCCTGCCACTTCTCTAGGATAGGATAGGTCCTGCATACCTCCTGCAATTATTGCTCTGAACAGGGATACATGGCAGCATTCCCAGAAGAAACCATGCCTTTCCTGCAAATATACGGACATCTGGATGCAGCCAGTCATTCTCCTCTCTCCTTCTGTGAAAGCTGCTGTTTAGATTCGCTAGCCTAGTGGTTAGAGCAGTGGACTATAAACCATGAGACCAGGGTTCAAGTCCTGCTGTCACTCCTTGTGACCTTGGGCAAGTCACTTTACCCTCCATTGCCTCAGGTACAAAAAATTAGATTGTAAGCCCTCTGAATGTAAACC
The DNA here is from genome assembly GCF_901001135.1 of Rhinatrema bivittatum. NCBI lineage: Eukaryota > Metazoa > Chordata > Amphibia > Gymnophiona > Rhinatrematidae > Rhinatrema > Rhinatrema bivittatum. The sequence goes on from NC_042615.1 coordinate 344,663,923, forward strand.
GTTGCCATATAATGGCTGGGATAGTGCATTCCATACATTGTGTTCTTTCAAGCCTATTTTAGACCATCACGACTTCCATATGGCTGGGATAGTGCATTCCATACATTGTGTTCTTTCAAGCCTATTTTAGACCATCACGACTTCCGCACTCTGGCTCAATGTCTATTTCTTTTGGATTACTGCAATATCCTGTTCTCAGGCTTGCCTTCTTCCCATCTCCATTCTCTGCAACATCCAAAATTCTGCAGCTATTGAGGGCTTTCCTGGAAAGACTGGGGATAAATCCCCCTTAGGGAATTCCTGAAAAAGCCTCAAACCCCTCGCTCTGCGTTACTGCTTGCAATTGCACAAAAATACTTAAAAAAAAAAATACCAGAGACAGGTTGCAAGCCCACTTCTTAGCCTGATTGCTGTTCTGGTGGGCAGGTTGCTAAAGAGGCTAGTGTGCTGTCTTTCTCATCCTCTCTCCCTGCCCCAATGCCATTAACTTTCTCATGGCCTCACAGCTGTGAGAAAGGCAGCATGCCTTTGTGCACAGAGGGATACCAGCTTAGAAGCTCATTATCCCCTCCTCATTTAAGAAATTAGCATGTTCTTAATTTGATATGGAACTGCATAGCTGCAACAAATTTCCTGGTGCACCACCAACAAGCCATCAACGTATGCCCATGTGTATAGGGCCATCAAGCCATGTGTATAGGGCAGGTAGCAAACATATTTGTGAGAGTGCATGCGAGAAGGTGGGGGGAGTAGGAAGGGGGCCCAAGAGGGCACGTGTGTGAATAGTGTATTGAGAAGCTGGTGCAGTAGGTAGGGACTCTGTCAGTGCCACTTTTCAATAGATAAGTGGTGAGATATGCTGTAACCCTTGTGGCACTGCCTCTTTAAATGCAGCGAGAAGAAGCTCCAAACAGGGCTTTTTTCTTTTTTTTTTCATCATCATTTCATGCTACATTTTTCTGATTCCATTACAATACAATTGGATAAAGCTAAAGGGGAAAAAAGGGGTGCCATAGGCCAACTCCCTTGATTTTGTGTGGGAGGGAAATAAAAAAAATAAATTTCTTTGTTCCTGCCAAAGGAAGTAATGAGAGCTATGCAGGCGAAAGGGACATTGCTAGGCTTAGTCCTGCTCTGAGCTGGAGTCAATATTGTCAGGGGAGAGACCTTGGGCAGGCGGATAAAAGGCACACATCTAGGCAGGTGACTGGTGGATGAGAAGCATAACCCCTGATGAAAAGTAAAAGTATGCTAAACCTCCAGTACATTCTGAATATCCTTTCAGGCCCTTCCAAATGACTTTTTCAGTGTTTGAAAACACACCGAATATGACAACAGGGACCCAGGAAAGCCTGATATTTTCCCACTATTCATCTAGTGAAGGGCCAGACTTCAGGGAGCGGGCAGAGGAAGGGTGGACAGTGGATTGAGCCTGATATTTTTAGATAAATCAACTGGCAGCTTTTCCTTTTTTTTTTTTTTTTTAAATAACTTTATTTTTCTTTGCATTTTAAGCCAATACTTCAGGACAAGGTCTTGAAAAGAATATACAACGGTAACACAAAACAAAATGAAATATATAGGCAACAAGTGAAACAACAGGTGATGCATACATCACCTTCTGAAAAACGTGACCCCAATATATATATAAAAAAAATATGAGAAACCAATTCAAAAAAGAAAAACATCAGCTTAAAAATGCCAAAAAAGAAAATGTTTTATAAAGATTCACACACTAAGACTAGTAATACTATCACACAACACCAGAAATTGTCACTGGGGAAGAAGATACAGACAGAAGCACTCGCTACAGGAATTCCAGAACTATTCCACTTTTTTCTTTGAAAATGTTGTTTTGGGTCAAAAACAAACCAACAAAAAAAACCCTTATAATTGAATAGTATTCCTTGAACCTAATACACCATTTGCAGAGGTATTTTAATTCAGATTGAGCACCAAACTGACCTTGATGTGAGGAAGGACATTTTTTTTTTTAACGCAGAGTCTGAGCGACACAAGAGAAGTCAGGAAAAGCAGATACTTTTATGACTGCAAAAATATCTCTCCTACTAAAAAAAAATAAAAACCCAAACAAAACAAATTCTAGATCCAATTTTTGTTAGGCTTAAGAATAAAAGCTACTAACTCTGCAGTACATTTTAATTCTCCAATTCTAAAACCTGAGCTGCATCCCTAGAAACCTCCTTTTACAGTTGTTGCTAAGTTCTGTCTTTGAATTAAGGATTTTGACTTTGGTTCTGGCAAACAATATGCTTTTGACAGAGATGTCATAGATTCTTTAGGAATTAGAGAATTCCAGCCAGGCACAGATATGTGCTGAGCGCAGGGAACATTTATAAGATGAAGCTGTTCAGCCCTTGCTATTTATTCTAAAATTTCAACCATCCAATGGAGGATCAGAGTGTCCTTTACAATAACTGAATTTATGGACTGAAGTATTGACAACCTGATCCTCATTCTCCGTAAACTTTATAGCATGCCCTTCCAGAATTAAAGCCTTATTGGAAACTTTGGTGCTGACATCTTGAGACAAAGCAATTTAAAATCAATGACTGTGGAGCTTATCACTGCTTCCAGTTTGAGGACAGCGCTCCGTATTTCTTTCAAGGTGATTTTTGATGGCATTACAACGGCAGGCTAATGTGACTGCCAGGCCAAGTAGCACAGGGGCCTTCTTCTGCAGATGTAAACAATCAACTTTGCCGCAGGATGGGAGGATCACGGTGACCGAACTGCCTGCAGCCAAGACTCCGCTCCTGAGCAGCTCCCCAGGTAGAGGTGCTCCTCCTGCCCCCTGAGCTTAAGACATGTCCTCTCTGCAGGACGCGGCAGCCACTGCTTCCCACACTTCATTACTAGAAGAAAGCAGAAACCCTGCCAACACATCCCAGTCACTTCAATTGCTATGGGATCGGGGGGGGGGGGGGGGGGGCATTGAATCCTCTACTTCCAGGCAAAGTGTAACATCAGCAGTGCTTGATGGTGATGCACTTGGGCATTCAGCTGAATGCTCCGGTCCAGTCCCTGCTGCTGAGATCACTACAAATGCATCCATGGGTCCCCACTGCAATGGAAAGAGCACGAGTATCAACAGCAGGGTAAGCAGGTACGCAGAGCTGTCTCTTCACCTAGCCCAGGGGGGAATGAAAGCAGAAGGTGCAGCAGGAATCGGTCAAGGAGATTGATTACGAGAGACCAAACAGATCACCTGCTGGCCCCGTTACCATTCTAACTTCCCATATATTCAAACATATAATTTTTTTTTAATTTGGCTTCCTTTACTTAATTTAAATAAATCAAAGTGCTACTGTGCTCATCCTTTATCAGAGCAAAACAGTAATGTACAGCAGAGACAACTGAAGACTTGAACTGGAAAGAGATTTCACAAAAGAAGTTATGGACATATGAAAGGACTACAGCCTTTACTTCCAAAAATGCAAAAACAAAGTAAAAGACAATGATGAAAGGAAACGAGACCAAGGAACAGAAATGTGGGAAACATTCAAGACCAAAATTAAACCATGCAGATTTTTACACTGTTCCAAATTTGTCTGATCTTTCATCTAAAGTTTCCTAATGCAACAGGAGAAAACCTGACCAGATTCAATGCCGATTTGCCATGGATACACTGGTTCATGGGGATCTGTTTTAAGCCTGCCCACTGCAGACTCTGAATCAAGTGAAACTGTTCAAACTTACAGGCCGATGCAATAATCTGGGCACTAAGAAAATGTGTTCTGGTTTTTAGCACACATTTTTAATGCCCAGATTATTATTTCTTTAATCCCCAATGCAATAAACAAATGATATGCTAATGTATTGGGAGTTTAAAAATGCACAGGAAGAGGTGGGGGGGGGGGGGGGGGGGAGCAGTCCATGACGCCTGTGACCACCACTTAGATGGATAAATTTGGTATTTATTTGCCTATCTGGCAGCTGTTCCCTGCTGCCAGATAGATGGATAAATCAGTATTTACCCGGCACACATTGCTGCTCCTCAGATTAGGGCACCTACCGGCTCATCATCTGCCAGAGCGTGATAGCGAAGGAGTAGAACTCTGCCTTGGGCGTGACCTGCTCAGCACGCAGCAGGTCAGGGGCCTGGTTGGTGTAGGTGCCTCCCAGCTGGCAGCAGTGGGTGAGTGCGGGTCCTGCAGCCTTCACGAGCAGCCAAAGTCGTCGATCTTGCAGACGTCACCCTGGGCCAGCAGCAGGTAAGCGGGTGTCAGGTCAAGGTGCGTGATGCCAGCCGAGTGCAGGATGGCGGATCCCGCTGGCCACCTGGCAGGTGTAGCACAGGTAGCAGAGTGAACTGGGCGCCCACAGGCTCACCGTAGAGGGCTCAGTGCAGGCTGCTGCCCCCCATCCCCCTCCCAATATTCTCCATGATGATGGTGCCCAGTGTCTCACAGTCCTTGGGGCTGCTGGCAGCAGCAGTCAGCAGATGTGCCATGTGGCCATGGTACAGATGAGCCTTATTCAGCTCACCCCAGAAGCTCCAGCAGCAGGCCAGCTGGTCTGTACTTATCCGGCTATCTGGCACAGGTTACCTGGCACAGGTAGCAGAGTGAACTGGGCGCCCACATGCCCACAGGCTCACTGTAGAGGGCTCAGTGCAGGCTGCTGCCCCCTCCTTGCCAGACAGACAAATAAATACTGACTTATCTGGCTGTCTGGCAGCTGTTACCCTCTGCCAGGTAGACAAATAAATCAATACTTGTCTTCTTAAGTGCCAACAGCCGCTACTTAGCCAGATAAGTCTGTATATATCAGCAGACCGTTTAAAACATTTTTTAAACTTTTTTTTTGTTCACCTTTTTTAGGGGTTTTAAGTGCCAGCGCAATAGCGCTGGAAACGTAACTCTAGCTCTGACCTGGAGTTAAATTTCCAGCACTGAAAAATGTGTGCTGGCCCGATGCAGTCTCTCTGCATTGGGGATACTGCTTAACACCCTCATTTGCATGGAAGTGCCATGCGAGGGTGTTAAGCAATACTCCCGATTAGGAGCACACTTTTTCTGCACCTTTTTGCATCAGCCTGTCAGCTAGTTCATTTTTAACATTTCTAATCTAATCTGGCAAACTTCCTGCAATTGGTCCAGTTCACTAACTACATTCTTTTAAAACGTTTGCAGAACTCTGCCTAGGTATAAGAGGCATTAAAAGATGCATGAAAAAGACATGGTGATATGTTAATGCATCTACTTCTCATATTGCTAATCCTGTTCTGTTTCCCACATGAACTCATGCTTATACAAATAAAACGTTCTTTAATATCACAGTCACTCTTGTTTAAAACAAATCAACCAACATCTTTATTTAAATGCACAGGTCATAAAATAAAATGCATACAATAATTCACAGAAAGGCTGCACACAAACGCTGTTAGGTCCACTCATGCAAGCTGGTGGTCACTTGCCAATTTTGTGCTGTAATAAATAGTTAAAATCCAACTCAGCACAGACAAAGCCTTTTCTTTCTAATAGATGTAACACTATTTTTTCTCTCTCTCTCTCATGAACAATATGCCATAGGATCAAAGGATAAATGAGCAGTGTCAGTAGCAGATCATTGTCCTTCCTATCGTATCTCTCCTCTGAAGGCAGCAGACTTTTGGGCTCACTGCCAGTTTCTCCTGCCAAGGTCAAGGACAATGACATGCTCTGTGCTTCTGCGTCCAAGCCATGCCAAGTACTTGTAGCAGATGGCATCTCCCCCCACAGACCTTGCTGTCGCTGTACTACAGTCAGCAAACTGAAAAGATCACCCTCTTTGGGCAAAACTTGTTGTTTCTTCCGTTTTGGCAACCAGGTGGCTTTTTTAAGCATTCAAGTCCTATTTTCCATAATTACCTCTGAAAGAAGGCTTAAAAATCAGAGTTCTGCTTTGACCTTTACAATTACATACAGTTGGGGATTGGAGACAGCTTGTTCTACAATGCTTTGCTATTAAGTAGAACAAGCTCAGGAAAAGAAATTAACCAGGCTTTGTAGTTTCATCAATAAATTGACAATCCTTTTCACCCATATTTTGTCCATGCAACCAAGGACTAATTTGTTTTTTGTCACCCTCTAGGCCTGTTGGTGGTGTTGTGCCCACCCCCCACCAAGGATGGTCCTATCTCCCAGTCCCTCAGTCACTACTTTTTCTCCAAGGGGGAAGAGGTAGGTGGCAATGGCAGAGTGAATGAAGATGGGCAGGCGAAGTAGATGATGTTGGAACAATGGTTTTGTTTGGCCCTACAACAGGACACATCAGGCAGTGCAATGTGGGGGAGGGCAGATGGCAATAGTGAATATGGCTCTGGTGGCTCTGTTTGGATTGGACCAGGGATGGAGAGGTCTCCCCTTAGCTTGCTGCAGGCCCTATCAGGCAAGTAGCAGGCAGCTGTGGATTTTTTAGCTCCATATCTGCTGGGATGACAGCAGTTCTTCTTCAGCCATGACTAGGGATACCACATTTTTGCCAGTTAAATCTGAGTCACTTGTTCAGCCAACCAGAAGAGGGGAGGAGACCCTGATACTTGCAGCAGAGGATCTGTTCCATTCAGCCTAGAATGGCAATATCACTGCGAAGTTTCCATCAGAAAGGTTTTAACAACTAAGTATAAATACAATTTTCTGAAACCTATGAATTTTTCTTACCACAAAACATTATTGATGCAGTTTAGTCCATCTGAGATGTCCTTCACAGAAAAAAAATAGACACCAGAAAGAACCAAATCAGCCAATGAAATTCATCTCTTTTCAGAATATAAAATTTCTCTGGCTCTGGGACATACACGCAGATCATAATATTTATGGATTGGGTCCCAGGATTCTTTATACTGGTTAATTAAGATTTCAGAAAGTAAATGAGCGAGGGAAGGAAGAGCTGCAGCATTTGGTTGGAGAAACAGAAAGAGGGGGCAGCATTGGGTAGGAGAAAGGGAGAGGATGAGAGGCAGCGTTGAGGAAGAGAGGGAAGGGAGGGAAGGGAGGCAGGCAGCCTGGTAGGAGATAGGGAAGGGGGGCAGAGAAGCTGGGAAAGGAGACAAGAAGCATTTGGTAGGAGAAAGAGCAGGGAGCATTTGGTGAGGGGACAGAGTATTGAGCCCATAGCAGCACCGTGGGTCACACAGGCAGAAAACAGCATCATGCTGGAGGCAGCAACATGCAGTACTAGGATGGATCAGCTTTCTAACTCCCCCTCTCACTCCTCCTTAGTACTATCTGTCTCTGCTTGCTCTTTCACCAGCTCCTTCCATTCCCATCTGTCTCACTCTACCAGCTCTCCCCATCATGTCCTAACCCATCTCACATCCCCATCTCTATCTCCCACTCATACCCTCACTCATTCAATAAGTCCTTTCCTTCCCACCAATCCACCAAGTCCTCTATACTTTGATTCCCAATTCTCTGCTCTTCCCCTTCCCCACCCAATTCGCCAGGCCTTGCACATACTCCTGACCCAATCGCTGTTCTCCTCCCACCAATCCCTGGGCCCGACCACAAATTCTTGTGCTCCTGAGTCCCCACTGTTACCTGCATCCCTGAATCTTCCCTTTCCCATGTCCCCACTTACCCTGCCCTTGTCCTCATATCCTCATATCTGCACTCCTCTCCCAAGCTCCCACTCAATCCCCCCACTCCACCCCCACCCCCCCCCACCCCCACCCCCAGTTCCGGCTTTCTGTCTGCTCTCCAGTTTGGAAACTGCTTACTCCTCCTTTTGTCCTAGCCAGTTAAAGATTGTGGAAAGGGGTGGGGTTGGGCAAGCATCAGTAGCTGAGTAGCGGCTGCTTTTCAGCATGGGGCAGGCCACACTGAGGAAGGCAGTGGCTGCAGCAGTGACATTTCTTCCCCTTGGGCTGCTGTAGTCCTCCTTGGGAACAGCTTTTCTTTTTTAGCCTGGTATATACGTGTGTATGTTATAAAATGGATGCATCTCTACTGCGGGCCACTGAATGCGCCTACATAAAAGTTACCAACTTAGGGCTAGATTTATCAATCTACTGTAAATATTGTATGCAATAGGAAAAGGAGTGTGTTTTATGGTAATAGCCTAATTATTACAATGTGTGCTTTGCATAGGTATTACTGTAAAGCATGTTAACTTTTCACGCTGCATGCATTTTCCTACCTGCAAAATTCTCATTTCACCACTGGGGGGGGGGGGGGGGGGGGGGGGGGGGGGGAAGAGAGAGAAGCTGAGAAAGAGAGAGACTATCTACAAGGTCCTTGTAGTAGTTAGCTATTTACATCTCTATAGGAGGCCTACCTAAGAACTCGAGGTGAGGTTTAGGTAGTAGTGTAGAGGTTAGGGGCCACTTTTTACATGCAGAGTGAGACATACGAACAGAACAGTGCACTCTTGTGAAGGTTTGATGTCCTTCAGAGTGAGGGAACTCGCACAACGATGAGAATTGTCCAATGTTCTCTCAACCTAGCTTGATGGACTCTCTACCTGGGTAACATCAAGCTAGGTTGAGAGAACATTGTACAAATCCAATAAATCCAATATTAAATAAAATGGGCCAGGTCAGAATTAGTTGACAGCAGTAATAGCAGCTGGAGAACTATTTTGTAAAAACTTTTCTAACTGGATTGGGTCATAGAGCAAGTAACTATTTCTTTGTAGTCTAACAAGATACTAGCAAGGGAATTTCAATTCAAAGTTGCCCCTAAAGCTAAAATTCTTGCTTGTGTCTCTTTGAACACATCTGGAAATATATTTGTCCTAAACCCAAAAAAATATTCTATTTAAAAAGAATTTCAAGGTCCACTGTTTATCATACTCTCTAGCAAATACCAATAACAAAGTTGCTCTATCCTGAATTGTAGAATCAGATTCTTCAAGAAAGTTAGCTAAATCCAAAAGATTTTCTTTTGATTTACTCACTATATTTTCCACCTTCTGTGACTCATAACCTTTTATCCCTGATATGTAATACACCTTAAAAATCTCAGGAATTGCCTCTTTGGAGATTTTCAATCCAAATAAAACTTTCTGAGCATCTCCATAGGAAAAATCAAAGAATACAGTGGGAAATTTAAACTTCTAGAATAACTCAAATTAAAACATTTGGAATAATTACTCATGCTTTCTATTTTCCTGTGAAGCAATTGCTTATGTTTTATCAATGAGGCATATACATCACACAAATTAGAATATATATCAGACATTTTGGCAATTTACTCAGTATGGGCCGGATTTTAAAAATTGTGCGCGGGCGTAGATTTGTGCGCACAACCTGGCGCACACAAATCTACATTCAATTTTATAACATGTGTGCGCAGCTGCACACACGTTTTAAAATCCAGGGTCGGCACGCGCAAGGGGGTGCACAATTGTGCAACTTGTGCGCGCCGAGCCGCACAGACTTCCTCCGTTCCCTCTGAGGACGCTCCGAAATCAGAGCGGCCTCGGAGGGAACTTTCCTTCTGCCCCCACCTTCCCCTCCCTTCCCTACCTAACCCCCCCCCTGTTACCTTTAACTGCTAAGTAGGCAGGCGTAGGTTGCGCACCGCTGTGCCTGGAGGCTCCTGCCCCACCCCCACCCTTCCCCCGGACCGTCCCGCCCAAACCCCGCCCCCTTTTTCAAGCCCCGGGACATACATGCGTCCCGGGGCTTGGCGCGCACAGGAGCGGGTTTTTGGGGTTACGCGCGTAACCCTTTGAAAATCCGCCCCATGTTCTGAAGTTATCTGTGACTGAATATTGGATTGATCTATTGCCCACCTGGAACACTCCAAAAAGATTGCTCACCTCTAACCTAAATCTTCACTAAAGCATTCCCAACCCCAGAATCAACTAATCGTAGGGGACTTTAACCTACATGTAGACAGCATACCTAAATCTACAGCATGTGAAAACTTCCTAGATATTATGGAAGCCATGGGCTGGTCACAATTTGTATGCAACCCGACTCATAAAGCAGGGCATATCCTTGACCTAATTTTCGCTAATCACAATAACTACACAATCAATTCTTTTCACTACATATTGCCCTGGTCTGATCACCAATTAATAAAAGCAGAAGTAACTCTCCTCACCACATAACAAACTCACTTAATAATCAATCTTTCGCATATAGAAAAAATATAGAACTGAAATTCTTGAAGAAACAATTAAAAATAAAATCACTGAGTTTGATCACAATAATGCTTCCTCATCATTTCACTCCTGGGATAAAATCATCAATGAAATAGCAGATACCCTATGCCCAATCAAAAAAAAAAAATAACATTCCAAATGAAGGCAACACAACCAAACAAAAGAAACCATGGTATGGTGAAGAATTAAGGTACATTAAACAGCCCCTTAGAAAATTTGAAAAACAATGGCAGAAATACCAATCTATGGAATCCGTTGAAAAATAGAAATCACTATTACAAAATACTGTGAACAAATCAATAAAGCAAAAAAAAAAAAGACTACTACACAAAACAGATTCCTGGTGTAATACTTAATTCCAAATTGCTCTTTGAAACAGTTGAAAACCTAATCAATGACCCACCCTCCATCTCAAATAACTATGACTTTTCAAAGAACTCATGCAATGAATATGCTATTTCACTGTTAAACAAAATCAATGCACTAAAAACACAATTCTTCACCTCCTACCAACAAAAGAGCCTGAAAATTTGGGCCAAGTAAAATTGAACACATTCGACCCAGTTTCTAAATTTGAAAAAAATCATCACAAAAATGAAGCTACTGGATCCTATCCCTGCAAGTACCCTAAAAATGTAAACAGCGTAATAACTACGATATTCAAAACCATAATAAATCACTTGCTAGCAGAAGGATTGATCCCCAATAGGGCAAAACAAGCTGTGATTAAACCAATCCCAAAAAATAAAACTGGCGGAATCGATGATTGGGACAATTATCGACCAATATCCAATTTGCCTTTCATCACCAAAGTCCTAGAAAAAGCAGTGTTAACTCAATTAGAGAACCACCTAGAAGACAATAATATACTATATCCAAACCAATTTGGATTCAGAAAAAATCACTCAACGGAAACCTTAATTTTTTGGCTCACCCTGTTCCTACAGGGGTTTGACAACAATGAATCATATATATCCTTGTACTAATTGACCTAAAAGCAGCATTTGACACAGTTGACCATATCCTGCTATGCTACTAGCTGAGAGAAATTGGAATTGACAGAAATGTTAACAAATGGTTCTCTTCCTTCTTAAAAGATAGGACATTCCAAGTCAAACTGGGCAATCAAATTTTTGACACCTTCCCAATCGATAAAGGTGTTCCCCAAGATTCAGCACTCTCGGCCACACTATTCAACATTTATTTACTGCCCATATGCGCATTACTAGCAAATCTAGGAATCAACTTCTTCCTTTATGCAGACAACATACAATTCCATATCCCAAGTTTCGACAAAACATTTGAAAAAATGGAGTCGTCTCTGTCAACATACATGAATGCTATACAACAAGGTTAGGACTGTTCAGCTGAGCTTGAAGAAGAGACGGCTGAGGGGGGATATGATAGAGGTCTTTAAGATCATGAGAGGTCTTGAATGAGTAGATGTGACTCAGTTATTTACATTTTCAAATAATAGAAGGACTGGGGGGCATTCCATGAAGTTAGCAAGTAGCACATTTAAGAATAATTGGAGAAAATTATTTTTCACTCAACGCACAATAAAACTCTGGAATTTGTTGCCAGAGGATGTGGTTAGTGCAGTTAGTGTAGCTGGGTTCAAAAAAGGTTTGGATAAGTTCTTCGAGGAGAAGTCCATTAACGGCTATTAATCAAGTTTACTTAGGGAATAGCCACTGCTATTAATTGCATCAGTAGCATGGGATCTTCTTAGTATTTGGATAATTGTCAGGTTCTTGTGGCCTGGTTTCGCCTCTGTTGGAAACAGGATACTGGGCTTTATGGACCCTTGGTCTGACCCTGCATGGCAATTTCTTATGTTCTTATGTTCTCTTTCAACTGAAACTAATTCTAAACCCAAACCCCCCCCCCCCCCCCCTGAAATAGTGTTGTTAAGGAGAGACACCACAATAATCAAACCACCAACCATAGACCTAGGAATTATTAGTATCACTCCCTCAGATCAAATAAGAGGCCTAGTAATACAAATCGATGAGAACTTCACTATGAAGAAGTATATAAGCAAATTAATCAAAACAGGATACTCCAAGCTGAGAATATTACATTGGCTGAAACCCTCATTAACAACACAGGATTTCTGCAGTGTCTTACAAGTACTAATATTTTCAAATGTAGACTACTGCAACTCCCTATTACTAGGCCTACCCTCAGGACTACTAAAACCACTTTAACTACTCCAAAATGCCTCTGCTAGACTCTTACTAGGGACAAGGAAATGTGACCACATCACCCCCCTCACTGATAGCACTGCACTGGCTTCCTGTACAATCCAGAATTCATTATAAAGTAGAAATGTGAATCGGAATCGGTTCCGGTTCCGATTTCATATTGTTAATTTTTTTTTTGTGCGGCCTGATTGCGGTTTTGTTTATCGGCTGCACCTGAGCCGATAAACAAAAAACCCACCCCGACCCTTTAAAATTGATCTCTTAGCTTCCCCCACCCTCCCGAACCCCTCCCCCCAAAAAAAACTTTTTGCAAGTACCTGGTTGTCCAGTGGAAGTCCCGGGAGCGATCTCCCGCTCTCAGGCCATCGGCTGCCACTAATCAAAATGGCGCCGATGGCCCTTTGCCCTTACCATGTGACAGGGTATCCGTGCCATTGGCCGGCCCCTGTCACATGGTAGGAGCACTGGATGGCCCATGCCATTTTTAAAGATACCTGAACAAGCGATACCAACTATTGCAAAAATTTATTATATCTTTAAAAAATCCTCTATAAGCGAAGAACAACCAGAGCAATCCATTGATATATCAGATGTCTTAGAAACTACTTTAGACACTGTTATAACTTCTAGGGAAACTCTTTTTGTCTCCTTTACATTTCCACAAGAAAGAGATACAATATTACGTTTATTTCTACGTAATAGATTGTTAAATTTCCATGGTCAACAGATCTGGATTTATCCAGATCTATCTAGACCAACTCAGGTAAGGAGACAAGAGTTTCTTAAATTGAAGTCTGCCACCCTGGCCAGGGGTGCCAGATTTCTTTTAAGATACCCTTGCAAGTGTGAAATTTGGTTTAAAGATCAAAAGTATGTTTATTTTGAAGTTGCAGCATTACAGGCTTTCCTGGACTCACACCCCCAAAGTGCAGAAAATGGTTGAGAGCAAAAAAAAATTATTTAAATTGTTGTTTTCTCTTATTGCCTAGTATTATGGGTGAAACCATATTTACCTTATATTTTTCGCTCTGTTTAATTTTTCAACGGTCCACTTTTGCTTTAAATATTACTATTATCTGATTATATGGGTAAAGATTGAGATTTAGTTTCCATAGGAAATGTATAAGTATATTATATGTATTGTATCCATTTGCCTGTTATAATTAAGAAAAGTAAAATAAAGAATTGAAAGAAATGGCGCCGGCGCTACCTTTGCCCTGTCATATGACAGTATTGCAAAATGGCGCCGGCCGTATGGCCATTTTGCATTATGGCAACACGATTCGAGTGCAGGAGGTCATTCCTGGACCCCCGCTGGACTTTTGGCAAGTCTTGTGGGGGTCAGGAGGCCCCCCCAAGCTGGCCAAAAGTCCCTGGGGGTCCAGCGGGGGTCCGGGAGCGATCTCCTACGCTCGTGACATCGGGGGACAGGAACCAAAATGGCGCCGGCGCCATTCCTATCAATGCACCCGTGGCCTGAGAGTGGAACATCACACCGGGACCCCCCACTGGACCCCAGGTAATTTAAGACATTTTGGGGGGGGGGGTTCGGGAGGGTGGGGGATTTATTTTAAAGGGTCGGGTGGGTTTTAGGGTTGTTTTAGTGTGCCCGAGAGTGGAAGATCACACTGGGACCCCCCTCTAGACCCCAGGTAATTTAAGACATTTTGGGGGGGTTCGGGAGGGTGGGGGATTTATTTTAAAGGGTTGGGGTGGGTTTTAGGGTTGTTTTAGTGTGCCGGTTTTCCCGCCCTCCCCCGATTTACGATTTACACGATATTTAAAAAAACAAAACTGCGACGATCCGATTCCCTCCCCCCCCCAGCCGAAATCGATCGTTAAGACGATCGATCACACGATTCACATCTCTACTGACTAACCCGATTACCCCTTTTTGGTTGTGAGGGTTTCTCACCACATTTTCTTCTCTTTCTCCAAAATTAGCCCCTTAATTACTCAATTGCTAACTTCACTATCAAACATTCCTTCTCCATTACTTGAGTAGTTTTTCTACCCGGGGAACAATTTTCCACTCAGATAAATCAATGTTCGCATCTCTACTTTCATCTTCTGTGAAAGAACTGCTCCTAAGCTCCCTCAAAGCTATCTGTTTTTACAATGAACTTGCAGTGAAAGTGTATGCTATATAATATTGGTTCTTGACATAACGTTTTGAGTTCTACAAAGGCCCTTACAGATTTACTTGACTTGGTTCAGAACTGTCTTTTCCATCAAGTCGGTGAGGAGAAGGTTCAAATATCTGCAAAGATGGAGATAAATTTCCTATAATATTCTGTCATGATGATTGTATTTATTTCTTCTTTGGGGGCAGTCTGGACCTTTGAAATTACTATTTTGTTTTGTTAATGTTCTACAATGTAACTCAAATACTGGGTTTCTTTCTTGACTATGAAATACCTAGCAGGATTGGCTGTCAAGTACACCCTCAAAAAGGACTCAAAGACTACTGTCACTCAACAGATGTGTCTTCCAGTCTCAAGCACGGGTAATCACATTGTTTATGTACATCCACATATTATTGGAGTGGGTACAGCACTTCATGAGGTAGAGTTCAGAATTAAGGCAGACCCTTGGGAATTCCAAAGGATGTATTTTTTCTTGTATATTTCATCAAGGATGATCTGCCAGTAACCCTTAGGTTTAAGGTGGTAATACACTTGTTTTTGCCCAATTAGCCCAGCTGCTCATTGACTCAAGCCAATGAATATTCAACAAACTATAATATAGCATTGATATGTCAAAAATCTATGAAAAATCTGCTCATGCCATCTCTCTTCTATATGGGCTGGACCAGGCATTTTCTTGGATCCTCTCAAATTTTTCATCTAATTGTCACTGGACTTCTATCTTTTTCACCTTTGGTAGCCAGGAGTGCCTCTTAGGTACTTCCTGTCCAAGTTTCATTCTTAATGAATGTGAGTTGAGAGACATCCTTGCAGGTATCAATTAGAGCACCTCTGAATAGTGCTGGAACAACACTAACACTGGTTGCTTTTCTTGCATAGAGAAGTATTCCTCTATGTACATCTCCTTGTTTATAGGCATCTTTGGGCTCTAGCCCTATGTCCAACTCCTCCTCTTCCGCTGTGGCCAGTAAGGTATTGATACAAATCTAAGTTTCAGCAAATTCATATATTATACTATCATATTCCAGTGATCTGTCTTGTATATCATATAATTTACCAGGCCTAACCAACACCAAACTTTATAGAAGTTGCTCTATTTCATGATTAATTTATACAAGCTGGTAGGGAGTAAAACCAAAACCTTGTCTCTTGGGGGCATATTTGCACAATGGGTTGTTTCAGTTGTAACTCATCCCTTGCCTGCCCCAGGCTTTCTTCAGTCAGTTCTTGGAGGAGAAGTCTATTACCTGCTATTAATTAAGTTGACTTAGAAAATAGCCACTGCTATTACCAGCAACGGTAACATGGAATAGGCTTAGTTTTTGGGTACTTGCCAGGTTCTTATGGCCTGGATTGGCCACTGTTGGAGACAGGACGCTGGGCTTGATGGACCCTTGGTCTGACCCAGTATGGCATGTTCTTATATTCTTAAGCCCCCAAACTAGTTGGATATTCCAACTTAGCCTTTGATAAAGCTATAGTACATAGTCTAGGATGTTACCCTCCTCAGGATCTAGCAGACCACCTGTAGCAAACCTAGGGCTGCTAACCATAGAGGAGCTTGAAGGGGAAAAGACTGTCAAGGCCTGGGGAAATTCCCTGGTGATGAAGATCAGAAAAGTCAGCAACGTATCCCATTCATGAGCATCTGTGATGAATTTCCACATCATTGTTTTCCACATCTGATTAAAACATATTATCAGCATGTTAGTCTAAGAATGGTAGGCCATTATTTGGATCAACTAGATGCCTAATAAATCATAAACCACCTTGAGTAGTTGTGACAAAAAATGACTGTCTCGATCCATGAGGATCTTGCTAGGGATCCCTACGTAGCTAAATAAGTTCAGTAGTTGAATTGTAATCACCCTCACCAAAGTAGAGTGGAGTGAGATAGCCCAGGGAAGCATAATTCACCACCACTAACATATACCCAAACTTGGCTGCACTCTTATCAAAAGGACTTATCATATCCATTCCTTTCATAAAATGAGTACTGATAACTGGAATGGGAATCAATAGGGGTTTTCTAGTTAGTGAGACAAACTGGCATTCAGGGCATGAAGTGAAAAAGTCTTTAACTTGCATGTATATGCCTGGCCAGAAGAATCTGGTTAATAGATGTGTCAGGGTGTTCATTTACCTGAATGCATGGTGAAGGAAGTTGTAATGATTCTGCCTGCAGGGGCCCTCAGTGGGCTGTAGTCTGAGGAGTGCAGGCTTGCCTTGAATGCACAAGAGGCAGTCCTGCTGCACCTTAAAAGTCTGCCTCACTCACAGCCCACTGCCTCATCATCAAGTTTTCCTTGCTCCTTGTTGTGGCCATACTTGCCTTTATTCTGCCTTGTCCTTGTTCCTGTTTTCAGTGTGGCCCATGTTTCCTGTGTGGCCAGGCCTACCAGTGATCCTCTTGCCTGTTTTCTATCTTTGTTTATCTGATCCTTGTCTTGCCCTGCATTCTGTTTCTGCTTTGCCCTTCCCTGGCCCTGCCCTCTGCCTGTCTAGCCCTGTCCCTGCCCCTGCCTTGGTGTCTTCCTTGCCCTGCACTTGTTTTGCCTTGTCCTCTCTGGAGTCTTGTCTGTCTGGGTCCCTGTCTTGCCTTGCACCATGCACTCTTCCCTGGTTCTTGCCTGCCCTTCTTTTAATCTGCCATGGACTGACTTCTCGTTGCTAACATAGACCTGCCCTTTAATGCTGCTTCACTTGCTGCCTGCCCTGACCTCAATCTGCCTCATTTCTGCTTGTACCCCCCTTGCTCCAAGGGCACTGCCAGTGAACTGCCGGCCACCAGAACCTGCGGGCTTAACCCAAGGGAGATGTGGCTGGTCAGGCAGAAGATCCTGCACTGCTCAGTTCTTGTGTTCTGCGCTGCTTCTGCCTGGGGTCTTAACCAGCCTGTGCAGCCGGGACAGGGGTCTTATGGTCTATATTTATGATTTCCTTCTGGAAGACCTGGGGCAGCAATATCTGTACCTCTTCCCCCTCCCTTCATGAATCTCAGCTTACCTAATTACAAAAGCCATCTTTTAAGCTGATATAAGGACTGCTTAAATAAAGGACACTCTTTATTTACCACTCATCAATATTTACTTTCCTATACAAAGCCTGCAGGATTGGGTTGACTTTCTTTTCTCTTTCGACTGTGGGGAAACTTCCATATTACCTCAAGACACAACAACCCGGTGATTCCTCTGTTACACTGAAGAAATGTTGCAAGCACACAGAGGTCTTCACCACAGACACTCCAGTTACACC
Source organism: Rhinatrema bivittatum (assembly GCF_901001135.1). Taxonomy (NCBI): domain Eukaryota; kingdom Metazoa; phylum Chordata; class Amphibia; order Gymnophiona; family Rhinatrematidae; genus Rhinatrema; species Rhinatrema bivittatum. The sequence continues at coordinate 344,681,648 of NC_042615.1, forward strand.
CTCCACTCTGCCCACAACTATCCATTTACCTATTTACATGACTTGGATATATGTCTTGCAATTCTTATACACAAAGAGGCTGAAATTCAAATAAAGCTGAGTCCCTACATTTAGGAATCTAAGGGGGTCATTTATCAAAGTGCTATATGGCGTTTTCACATGCAAAAAACACCTTTAACACATGTGAAAGCACCATGCAAATGAGAGGAATGTTTGGCCAAGTGGGCTCACAGCTTTGTTAAGCTGTGTGATAGGGTTTTATTGTGCATTGTTGTGTGAGAGAGAGAGAGAGAGAGAGAGAGAGAGAGCCTAGCCATGATGCCCCCCATTAGAGGGGTATTTATATCTCTATGGGAGGCCCACCTAGTCGCTTGAGGTGAGGTTTAGGTATTAATGTAGGGGTTAGGGGCCACTTTGACATTCAAAGTGAGACGTACGAACAGAACAGTGCTCTCTTGTGAAGATTTGATGACCTTCAGAGTGAGGAAACTCACCCAAAGATGAGATTAGTGCAATATTCTCTCAACTTAGTTTGATGGACTCTCTACGTGGGTAATAGCTATTGCAATTTGCACTAAGATTTAGATTTCTATTGGATCTATTTACTAAGGTGCTGGAGGAGAAAATAGACTATTTTAGGATTCACGTTGTTTTGGTTTTTTTTTTAGCTGGATAAACCAATATTATGGGATCAAACTAAAGACTGTATTGGTGGTATCATATGACATTGAATTTATTAAGACTATTTAAGAGAAAAGGCTGCCAATTCATGATTAGTATAACAATAGCTACATAAATAACTACACAAAGTTGTACTATTGTAAATAATGAAACTACTTTTCTAAAGGAACATTTTTCATGTTCAGCTAGTATAATGTATATGTTCCAGTCCAACTCTTACTCCCAGTTTCTTTTCCATACCGACACAAGTATTAAATTAATCTATTTTGACACGCTTACCATTCCAAATATAATTCTGGTTATTTTTACCTCAAATCAAGGCAAAATATATGATGTTATAAGCTATGCAGTAATTTTTCACATTATGGTAGCATGGCGATTCTGCTTTAAATTGTTCCATATACTTAGGAGTTTTATTTGATAAATATATATCCATCTAAGAAAGGATAGACAAATTTAATTTGTAAAGAAACCATGTCTTTAACCCCTACACACTCAGTGCACTCAATGCATGTCTAGGGCAGAATTCATATTTGTACATTTGGGGCAAAAGTCAAGATTGCAAACACAGTAGTGTCTTGAACAGAAAGCCAGTGCTCCGCTAAAGTGCCAAATTAGCCTGCAGAGGTGAGGAAGAGGAGCCAGAAGGAGAGGGGGCAGGCAGGATCACACCGTAGGTGGTATGATTAAGCATCGTGCGGGGGAGGGAGAGAGTAAATGGAGTTTGAAGACACAAGGGCAGGCAGAAAAAGTAAAACTAGAAAAGAATAAAGAAAAGAAGTTAAGAATATTAAACTACAAAATAGAACTGTCAGAAGAATAAATAAAGGAAGGCAGGAAGAAGTGTGGGGAAAAGGTTAGGAACTGAGATAAGAAGGTAACAGGAAGGATGATAGGTACAGGGCACTGAGGAGCTCAGGAGTGGGGTATGCAGAAGGAGGTAGGTACGGAGAAGTGGGAGATGTAAAGGGAAGATGAGATCATGCTCACAGAAAGATCAAGGAAAAACAGGGGAAAAGAGCAAGGACAGAAAAGTGGGAAGTAAATGGTAAAGGAATGAAAAAAAAAAGTATACATTCATTTATACTATAGATAAATAATCATAGGCAGAAGTCAATGGTAGAGATGTGAATCGTGTCCTCGATCGTCTTAACGATCGATTTCGGCTGGGAGGGGGAGGGAATCGTATTGTTGCCGTTTGGGGGGGTAAAATATCGTGATATATCGTTAAAATCGTTAAAACCCGCTGAAACCCACCCCCGCCCCTTTAAATTAAATCCCCCACCCTCCCGAACCCCCCCCCCCCCAAATGACTTAAATTACCTGGTGGTCCAGCGGCGGTCCGGAACGGCAGCGGTCCAGAACGGGCTCCTGCTACTGAATCTTGTTGTCTTCGGCCGGCGCCATTTTCCAAAATGGCGCCGAAAAATGGCGGCGGCCATAGACCAACAGGATTCAACGGCAGGAGGTCCTTCCGGACCCCCGCTGGACTTTTGGCAAGTCTTGTGGGGGTCAGGAGGCCCCCCCAAGCTGGCCAAAAGTTCCTGGAGGTCCAGCGGGGGTCAGGGAGCGATTTCCCACCGCGAATCGTTTTCCGTACGGAAAATGGCGCCGGCAGGAGATCGACTGCAGGAGGTCGTTCAACGAGGCGCCGGAACCCTCGCTGAACGACCTCCTGCAGTCGATCTCCTGCCGGCGCCATTTTCCTTATGGAAAATGGCGCCGGCCATACGCGTATGGCCGGCGCCATTTTCCGTACGGAAAACGATTCGCGGCGGGAAATCGCTCCCTGACCCCCGCTGGACCTCCAGGAACTTTTGGCCAGCTTGGGGGGGGCCTCCTGACCCCCACAAGACTTGCCAAAAGTCCAGCGGGGGTCCGGAAGGACCTCCTGCCGTTGAATCCTGTTGGTCTATGGCCGCCGCCATTTTTCGGCGCCATTTTGGAAAATGGCGCCGGCCGAAGACAACAAGATTCAGTAGCAGGAGCCCGTTCCGGACCGCTGCCGTTCCGGACCCCCAGGTAATTTAAGTCATTTGGGGGGGGGGGGGATTGAAGGAGGTAGGATTTGGCAAGGAAATGTTTAAGTTATTTGGGGGGGGTTCGGGAGGGTGGGGGATTTAATTTAAAGGGTCGGGGATGGGTTTTAGCGGGTTTTAGTGTGCCGGCTCATGATTCTAACGATTTATAACGATAAATCGTTAGAATCTCTATTGTATTGTGTTCCATAATGGTTTAAGACGATATTAAAATTATCGGACGATAATTTTAATCGTCCTAAAACGATTCACATCCCTAGTCAATGGAAACACTGAGGGGTAGATTTTATAATTTTGCACGAGCCGCCCGTATCTTATAAAATCTGTGCGTATCTTATAAAATCCGGGGTCGGCACACACAAGGGGGTGCACATTTGTGCAACCAGCGCGCGCCGAGCCCAGCGTGCGCTGCCTGTTCCTTCCGAGGCCGCTCCGATTTCGGAGCGGCCTCGGAGGGAACTTTCCTTCGCCCTCCCTTCCCCTACCTAACCCACCCCCCCCTTACCTTTGTTGCATGATTTATGCCTGCTAAAAGCAGACGTAAATCTGCGCGCGCCAGCAGGCTGCTGGCGCGCCATCACCCAACCCAGGGGCTGGTCCGGAGGCCTCGACCACACTGCCGGGCCGGTGCCATGCCCCCGGGCCCACCCCCGGAATGCCGCGTCACGCCCCCGAAACGCCGCGTCATTTAGGACACGCCCCTTTTAGAAAGCCCCGGGACTTACGCACGTCCCGGGGCTCTGCGCGCTGGCGGCCTATGCAAAATAGGCCGCCAGCGCGCGAGGGCCCTGCGCATGTAAATCCGGCTGGATTTACGCGCGCAGGGCATTTAAAATTCGGCCCTGACTGTAAGCACTTGCTCACTAAAATAGACTTTTTTTTTCTAGGATCTCAGTGAAATGAACCAAACACGTCATTGTTTTACTGCTATTTGACATGTGGTCCCAATTCTGTATCTATGGGAAAAAAAACCTTAGTAACAAGGAGCCATGCTCCAGGTGATGCCATTTAAAACCTGAGTAATAAAAGTTGCTGATCCCCCCTTTCCTTCTTCCTTCCATGGAGCAAATGTCTATGTAGTTCACTATTACTCCATGATGATGAGAATGCTGATAATACACTGCAGCACTCATCATATTGTAGTTCACTGTACTCCATGATGATGAGAATGCTGATAATACACAGCAGCACTCATCATATTGTAGTTCACTATTACTCCATGATGATGAGAATGCTGATAATACACTGCAGCACTCATCATATTGTAGTTCACTATTACTCCATGATGATGAGAATGCTGATAATACACTGCAGCACTCATCATATTGTAGTTCACTATACTCCATGATGATGAGAATGCTGATAATACACTGCAGTACTCATCATATTGTAGTTCACTATTACTCCATGATGATGAGAATGCTGATAATACACTGCAGCACTCATCATATTGTAGTTCACTATTACTCCATGATGATGAGAATGTTGATAATACACTGCAGCACTCATCATATTGTAGTTCACTATACTCCATGATGATGAGAATGCTGATAATACACTGCAGTACTCATCATATTGTAGTTCACTATTACTCCATGATGATGAGAATGCTGATAATACACTGCAGCACTCATCATATTGTAGTTCACTATTACTCCATGATGATGAGAATGCTGATAATACACTGCAGCACTCATCATATTGTAGTTCACTATTACTCCATGATGATGAGAATGCTGATAATACACTGCAGCACTCATCATATTGTAGTTCACTATACTCCATGATGATGAGAATGCTGATAATACACTGCAGTACTCATCATATTGTAGTTCACTATACTCCATGATGATAGAATGTTGATAATACACTGCAGTACTCATCATATTGTAGTTCACTATACTCCATGATGATGAGAATGTTGATAATACACTGCAGCACTCATCATATTGTAGTTCACTATACTCCATGATGATGAGAATGTTGATAATACACTGCAGCACTCATCATATTGTAGTTCACTATACTCCATGATGATGAGAATGTTGATAATACACTGCAGCACTCATCATATTGTAGTTCACTATTACTCCATGATGATGAGAATGCTGATAATACACTGCAGCACTCATCATATTGTAGTTCACTATTACTCCATGATGATGAGAATGCTGATAATACACTGCAGCACTCATCATATTGTAGTTCACTATACTCCATGATGATGAGAATGCTGATAATACACTGCAGTACTCATCATATTGTAGTTCACTATACTCCATGATGATGAGAATGTTGATAATACACTGCAGCACTCATCATATTGTAGTTCACTATACTCCATGATGATGAGAATGTTGATAATACACTGCAGCACTCATCATATTGTAGTTCACTATACTCCATGATGATGAGAATGCTGATAATACACTGCAGCACTCATCATATTGTCTCATTTCAGATCATTTTAGTTGCAGATTGATGCCTTCCTGTTCAGTCACTCTTTTAACTGGAAGTTTGAAAATAAAAACTAATTTCAAAGCAAATTGAGACCTACCCCCTGTAAATGTTATGAAAGTAGGATCTGAACAATAAATAAATCTTCCAGGAGGTATATTTTCTAAAAATAGACCACAGTAATATAAGAGAAAGATGCAAGAAGGAAACATCCTCACCCAAAGGATCCTATAAAGATTTCTTCCATTCTGGGGGTCATTTTGTATCCACCTGCATAAGACAGTTGGCAAATAGGCACATAAGTTACACGAATGTCAATGTGAACTTCCGCCTGGATGTTTGCTTTAAAAATTATCCCAATTGAAAAAAGGAAGAGGATCCTTGTACTCAAACTTTTAGTGATATCATATCTCATACATCGCAGCCATCGTATATGGTTGTCAGTATAATTATATAATCAGTATTTTTTAGTCTTTTTCGCTTGATGTGTAACACAAAAGTCACTCTTGAAATGCTCACACAAATGTGCAGTTTGTCAAGTTTACACAATTATGCATCCCACCAGCTGTTCATGGTGCTCCCTTCCTGAGAATAAGAGAAACAAACCATGACTTAACTCAAAGCTTTGCAAATCACTGATGACACGCCACATGCAATGATGATGACACTAAAAAGAGAACAGCGCCCCAACTCTGCCAGTGCTTCAATGGGAATCCATCTTTATCAGGGGGCCAATGGCGTGATTTAGAGACACAGCTTCTTCTCAGATATAGACATAGCCATTTACATCCTTGCACAATTTACACCGGCCAATTTGTGTGCAGGAAATTTTCAAGGAATTTTACACAAACACTTTTCAAAATCCAAAATTCAACCCTGCCCCCCCCCTCGGGAATACCTGAGATCAATCTGGGTAAACTTAAGTGCATACATAAGTTTACCCACCTAGGGGCGGATTTTCAGAGCCCTGCTCGCCGGTGCGCCTATGTTCAATAGGCCTACCGGCACGCGCAGACCCCGGGACTCGCGTAAGTCCCGGGGTTTTCCGAGGGGGGCGTGTCGGGGGCATGTCGGGGGGCGGGCCCGAGCCACGCGGCGTTTAGAGGGTGTGTCGGCAGCGTTTTGGGGGCGGGCCTGGGGGCGTGGTTACAGCCCGGGGCGGTCCGGGGGCATGGCCGCGCCCTCCGAACCCGCCCCCAGGTCGCGTCCCGGCGCGCTAGCGGCCCGCTGGCGCGCGGGGATTTACGCCTCCCTCTGGGAGGCGTAAATCCCCCGACAAAGGTAAGGAGGGGGTTTAGACAGGGCCAGGCGGGTGGGTTAGGTAGAGGAAGGGAGGGGAAGGTGAGGGGAGGGCGTTAGAGGATTCCCTCCGAGGCCGCTCCGATTTCGGAGCGGCCTCGGAGGGAACGGGGGTAGGCTGCGTGGCTCGGCGCGCGCCGGCTATACAGAATCGATAGCCTTGCGCGCGCCGATCCAGGATTTTAGCGGATACGTGCGGCTACGCGCGTATCTACTAAAATCCCGCGCGGTCTGAAAATCTACCCCATACTGTATTGGGCTGACAATTTTATAACAAGCTATTACTATGGGTAAAACACTTTTTTTTCCCCATCAGAAATGTCTTTGAAAATTACCCTTCCTGTGTCTATGACAACAACGCATCGAGGGGATTTTTCAAAAGGATTTACACGTGTAAATGTAATTACTATTGTAGATATTTTCAAAATTCATTACCTGTGTAAAGTGCATTTCCGTGGGTAAATCTTATGGACAATTCAATGGCATATACTATAGCAATTTTTAAAAGCTCACTTATATAGGTAATGTGCATTTACTGTGTAAAACACATTTTTAGCATGTAAATGCTTTTGAAAATCAAGCCCTTAGTATACAGGACTCAAAGTGTTATTACCCATAACTCCTTGCATTTCTCTATCACCTCATATAGATTCCAAAAATATGTCTGTGTCCTCTATTGTCTCTGTTCCAATGATTTTTCTATATCCTGTGTTATCTCTGTACCGATTTTCTATATCTTGTGTTATCTCTGAGGTGATAGAGAAATGCATGGGGACTCTACACAACACTTCTGTGTAATATTCACAAAGTATCTTTTTCTTGTGGACTTTTGAATGAAGGTGCCTTTCATGTGATTTTCTGCTATTCACAAAGTAACTTTTTGAAGTCTAGCCTTATTGAAATTGTTTCATTGAAACAACTTGTATATACTTTGGCAATGCTGGTTTTTATATTCCTTGTCAACATGTCTGGATTTTAGGATATCCTGCCATAAATTAGGAGGTAGGTATTCAGAAACTATTCAGGAAGGGAAGATAGCCGGATAAACTTACCCAGCTACTTATCTGAGATAGTCGGAGATATTATGTGGTGTGACCATGCCGTTGCATATATCCTGATAACTTTTTAGTTAGCTGGATAAGTTTATCCAGCTAACTTCAGCCCTGCTCAATAGCAGGTATGCCTTATCCAGCTAACCTTCAGGGAGATGCATCAAGCCATGGTAGGGCTATAATGCACGTTAAACAGTGTATATTGTGTGATAAATGCTGTATATCACGTGGAATAGCCCTATTGTGGTGATAGCATGCGATATTCATAATAATTTGCATAAAAAGTACTAGATTCTCTCCCCTATGCCAATGAACTGTTTTGCATCACATTTGCATGCATGAATTTTGCAAATCCATGCAAAGCAGCTCATGCATAAGTAATTTAATGTAAGTAAAATAATGTAGCTGACTGAGAAATGTCAGTTATGTTATTTTACCCACAGATTTCTGAAAAATGTTACTCCATCATGGGAGGATTGAGACCCTAACATGAGTCCCAATGCTCCCACATTTAGAATTAAAAGGCCATGTGACCCAAGAACTGATCTCCTTGAAATAGACAAACAAAGAATTGGGTGCCTTTGAGGCCCCCTCGGCCCATGTGACAGGGGGCAAGGTCAGGTCAGTGCCATTTTGGATTATGGTCCTGGCCAGGCCCTGGACATATTAGCAGATTCCCAGTCACACCTAATTTTCTTTAAGAGGTTCGTTATGAATTGTGCAGACAGGGCATGGTAGCAGTAGATAAGGCATTTGAAAAATAAAAAAGCAGAAAGATCCATATCAACATGTGGATGAATGGACAGAGCACTGATTGTACTGTATCTGCACTGCTGTCTAGGCATCTTTTGCATCTGTGGAAACCATTAGCAGCAGCAGCTTCAGAAAGAACACCACCAATACCAGCAATATGGGCCCAGGGAAGTCATTTTTGTTGACTATGGACTCTGCATGTAGAATTTTGAGTAGACAAGGCACGAGGCAGTTTGACAAGTTGCATGGTGTTATTGATCCATATCTCTCTTTTGTTTTTGGTTTTATGTCAGCAGATAACAGTTCCAATATCATAACTGCTCTGGAACAGGGAAACAAAGTACATTTTCCTTGTTTGACTTACATAATTAATTTGGCAATGAATCACAGTCTGTCAGAATTGGATAACGTGAAAGAAATGCTATAAACAGTTCACAGGAAATGGTTTCACTTTGGCTGTTCTCACAGTGCTTTGTACAAGCTGCAGGATCAAAACTTCTTGGCCTATCAACAGATGAAAATAGAGGTTCTAGCACATTGGAGTTCCAGATATATATTGTATATACTGTACACACACACACACACACATATATATATATATGTCTTTGGGTATATCATAGTATAATCAAAGGTTTATACTATGACATATGCAAAGGAGATAATTTTCAAAAGGCTCTGTGAGTGTAAATGGGCTTTTGGAAACTGCTACTTTTACGTGTCCAACTGTTTTGAAAATTCACTCCAGTGACTTTAAAGGGGGCTTTCTTTTTGTCCAGAGAGTAGCATCTAATGAGATATGTGTAATGTATTTGTCCTATCAAAAAGGCAACGTGCAGTATCTGGTCAGCTTTGATGATGCAGATCTCAGTGAAACCCTTCTGTTGATATACTTGATGATGACAAAGTTGGAGAGCATACAAATGGAACGTGAGACTACTGATGACACTGACATCTGAAACTTGATTGACAGCATGCCAGAGGGGCTGGTGTATGGACCCTCAAGTAATGGACATAAACCAAATGAGGAACATGTAATTATCTTTTTCTTGGAGCCTCATTTTAAGGAGAGGGTAGCAGAATTTGTGGCAGGAGAGGAAACTGTGAAAAGATGCAGTGAGCTCCCTGCAGATATGGTTAATCAGAACATTGAGTGATAAGGCTGTACACAGGCATTGCTTTCATTTTGCTTTTCATTTTATTCATTTTTTCTCTCTATTTGTTTCTTTTCATTTATTTACAACAAAAAAAGCAAACAAAAAAAAAACACGAAATGTTAAAAATAAATAAATAAATAAACAATAGCAAAGTAAAAATAAATGTTGGCCTCATGCCCCCACCCCCCCCCCCAAAAAAAATAACTCCCAGGCCTTCTTCCTAATTCCCCCGTCTCCCTCTTCCCTGAAATCCATATGTTGTGTAGTTTTATGTAAGTTCTGCACAGATAACTTACTGTGCAGATTAAAGAATGTGCCACTTTAAATTTCTCCTATACAAACTAGTTCTTCTGGCAGACTAAGGCCAAGGCCATGTTTAATTCTGCTGTACAAAATGGCACCAGCCAGGCTGAAGTCCAGGCTGCCACCATTATGTATGGAGGAAATTTAAAATGGCACCAACCTTGTTCACCCAGCACCATTTTTAATCGCAGTACCATTAGGGCAGGAGTGCCAAGGGTTCACTCCTGCCTCGTGCTGAACATAAACTTGGTTAAAGGGTTCAGATGGGGAATTCAAATGATGACCTAGGACTGAAAATGTCATTAAAATTTCATGTTTGAAACAAATGTACATCCCTATTGAATAATATGAATAGGTCAAAAAGATAAATATGAGCAAGAGGATAACAATTTTGGCATCCACTATTTCAGGAAACTGATTCATCGACATCAGTATATGTTAGTCTTGGGAACTTGAACCCCAAATGATTCCAAGTCAGAATGATAGTAATGGTTTATCACCAAATCATAATGCAAATGTCAGCACTCATTATGGCAATGGCAGTTTACTATGAGATTTGCTTCTACACAAAGGAATAAATAGTTTGTTAGACAACAATGTAAGTCAGCATCGTAGCCCGGGCAGAGAAGATAGTCTACATCAGTATTTCCCAATCTTCTCCTAGAAGTATAACTATCCAGACAGATTTTCAAATTTGCCACAATGAATATGCATGAGATCGATTGGTGTACACTGGGTCTCCAATATATGCAAATTGATCTCATGCACATTCATTACAGATATCCTGAGAACTCATCTGTGCCTCCTTGAGAGGGTTGGGAAACATTGTTCTAGATGCATACAGGACACGTGCATTTAATCCACAAATACGGACTCTTTAGAGTACTGGAAAACTAACAGGGGTGTGTGGTCAGCACTTCTACATGTTATTGTGAAATCAAAGCCAGCAGTCTTACTAAGTGTGTGTTTAGTACTACCAGGTCTGTGATAACAGACCTGGGGACACAACTGACTTCTCTAATGTAGAGCAACATTCATCAAAATGAGCAACTGTTTAGTCTCATCCAAGTGCTTCTTCCAGGTGCCTGGCACCAAACAAGAGATAACAAAAAATGATGGTCTGACAATGAAAACAGGAAATGTGGTGGCTCTTAAAGTGGCTAGAACCATTGTCAAAAATACTTCCTTTTCTTTTACTAATTTCCTTGCATTGATTTTGTAAGGCTCATACATACCAACAGACCATACTATTTTATCAATGGTTTGGGTCAGAGAGCTGTATTTAACACCTTATAACAATAAATACAGGGCTTCCGAAACTTTGGGGTTGGGACCACAAATGGGGTCACAAAACCTTTAGCTGGGGACACAAGTACCTCAAATGCAGCACTCTTTAGGCACCAGCTACAGGAGCATTAATAGTGGAAGCCAGCATAGGGCCTGTGAACCAGCAAGCTCTCACTGGCCTGTGCTGTGACCCTGCAATTGCATGAGTTTCTGTGGTAACAGGAAGCCCTGCACAGAGATCGGGATCACTGCAGGGCCCTGTGATCTTGCACTGACACACAGGCCCCCATGCTTTCATTACTGATCCTGCCGCTGCTTGCAGATCACCATCAGGCATGACCAGTACCAGCCATGAGGGGTGGGGAGAGCCGAGTGTGCATGTGCCAGTGGAAATTGCCACGGCTCCTTTCTCCACACCTACCACTGAATCTACCCAAGAAAAAAGTTGCTTCTGTCATCAGCCTGCCCTCTCCTCTCACCACTTGTCATCCATCCTTGGCTTAGTGCCCAAAGGAAAATGTTGCCACTGACCCTTGTCAGAGGGATGTTAAGAGAAAGGGATTTTGAAGGGGGGGGGGGGGGGGTTGAAGGTTGAATCAGTTGGAAAGGAATTGGTTGCGGAAGGTAAGAGACAAAGAATGAAAGATTGACTGGGAATGTGAGAGAAGGGATGGAAGGGTGGGGATGAGGCTGGGAAGTGAGAGAGGAGGGATGGAGATTAAGAGCAAGAAGGGAATAGGGAATGGAGTGAGAGGGAGGGATTGACAGGCTCATTTGGGGATTATAAAATGGGCTTGGATGTGAGAGGGAAAGGTGACAGAATTAGTCGGGCATCACAAGAAAGGCTTAGGTGTGAGAGAGAGGGAGTGGGAGGAGCTGGAGAATGAAAGATGGTATCAGTTGGAGGGGTGGAAGTTGAGGGAGGGGGTATATTGAAAGGAAAAAGTTAAGAGAGGAGATCCTCTTGTGGATGAAGAGAGTGAGAATCAACCAGAGAGGGTGGAGGTTGAGAGGCGGGATCAGCTGGACTGCACTGAGGGTGAGAGTTGAGTGACTGTTAGAAGAAGACATCACTTCTGCTAATTTTGTTTTGGTTTTCCTCCAGGGTCACATGAATTTAAATGTTAGAATGGGGTTGCATTGGTTAAAAGTTTGGAAAGCCCTGATATAATAAATCTACTAATACAAAAACATTATGTACAATAGTATAATAATCTAACCCAGGGGTAGCCAACTCTGGTCCTTAAGAGCCACAAACAGGCCTGGTTTTAAGGAAATCCATAATGAATATGCATGAGGTATATTTGCATACTATGGAAGCATGGTATGCAAATCTCTCACAGAAGGAGCATGAAATAACTAGAGATGTGCATCGAGTGACTGATCATTTCCGCTTTCGTTTCATGTAGCCACGGGAAAAGTTTGTATTCCTGCGGATCGGCATTTTTTTTTCATATAGAATCGTTTTCGGTTTAGCGCGCATTAACAGGAGTTAGTGCATGCTAGCTCCCATTAGTGTGCGCTAATACAAACCAGTTAGCACGTACCCTGATCCTTCATATTTAATTATTTAAAATCCCCCACCCTCCCGACCCCCCCAAAACTTGCCTAAAGTCCATGGTGGTCCAGCGGGGGTCCCGGGAGCGATCTCCCGCTCTCTGGCCGTCAGCTGCCAGTAAACAAAATGGCGCCAGTGGCCCTTTCCCCTTACCATGTGACAGGGGCTATCGGTGCCATTGGCTGTCCCCTTTCACATGGAAGGAGCAATGGATGGCCGGCGCCATCTTAAAAATTGGTGCGGGCCATCCATTGCTCCTACCATGTGATGGGGGCCGGCCAATGGCACCGAGGGGGACATCGCTCCTGGGACCCCCGCTGGACCACCAAGGACTTTAGGCAAGTTTTTTTTTTTTGGGGGGGAGGGGTCGGAAAGGTGGGGGATTGTAAATAATTAGATCTGAAAGGTTAGGGTAGGTAATTGGCTTTTGAATATTGCTACACTAGTAGTTATATTTACACGTGTAAATCCTTTTCAAAATTACCCCCTATGTGCAGTTTAACTAGGGCACATACTGCCTCTTATAGGAGAATAGAAGATCCAATTAGGATGTTCACCTTGGATAATTTTTCTTTTTTTTTCCCTGCTTCTTTTTATGCTTCCTATTTTACTTGTGATAATAGCAGGAACATTACCTGCTACAAGTTAACAGATACCTAAAAATGGCCATAGACCCAGCCTTTCATTCCTCCAGTGAAATCAGTGTGTACACAATAAGGCATCCTGCCACTTCTTATGCTTTTTATTTTGATGTATCTTATTGTTTTAGAATGTAATTTATTGTTTTAGAATGTAAACCGGTATGATTTCTTTTAAATACCAGTATATAAATTGAAATATATACCACAAAAAACCCTTAAAACAAACAAACAAATAAAAAAAAATATATATATTTGTTTATTTATTTATTGATTGATTGATTGATTGAAACTAGACAAAAGAGGGTTTCAGGAAAAAGTATCAATTCTTTAATTTGCAAATATATTTTTACCAATGATTCTCCATTGAACTAGATCATAATTACTGAAAAGTATTATAATTCATTACTTTTATATTGGTTCAAGAGGGATTTGGGGCAAGAGAATTTTAAGAAGAAAAGATATGTTTCCTCTATTCCCAAAACCCATATGCTGCGTAGTTTTGGAACATATAAAATTATGCACAGATACCTTTCCTTGTGGACACTGAATTCCTAGAACCAAAAGAAGGTGGGTAATAGGCTATGTCACTGTGTTTTGTTATCCACTATTTCTCTTATGAAAACAGTGTCTATACAATAAATCATCCTGCCACAAGTTATATTTGCTGAAACTAGACAAAAGGAGTTTCAGAATGAATTACTGCTCCTTCCCTTACAATCTTATGTTACTTACAACATCACCTCTCGTTCCACCTAGGACTGGAATATCATTACTGAAAAATAATTTAGCGCCACCAATTAGTCATAGTTGGAGAGGGACTTGAGGTAAATAGGCCGTGCTTTGCTTGAATGGAAAATCCTTAATGTGCAGAAAAAATAATTATAGTTTCCCTAAGTAAACACAATACAGTTCCAAATTATCACTGGTTGAAAGTTATTCCAAAAAAACCACAAGATTTCTTTGGCTGGGTTAGCCCAATGTTTTAGAAGAAGCGCTACACACTGCCATGCATGTTTCTGAGTTCAGTTTCTGCTTCTTGGATTGCCTGGTGGTGGGGATGCTACAGAGGCAGCAGTCACCCCTCCAGAGGAGGTGTAGTAGGTTGAGTCAGCAGATATCAACCAAGATTTATTATGTACACTAGCACCCACTTAGGAGGGAGCTGCACAGTCAGAAAAAAAAAAAAAAAGACAGAAACAATAACCAAGAGAATGTCTGGCATGGAACCTGAACATTCCATACAACTAGAGCACACCCTACTGCGTTCATAACACCCCTCTGCTCTAGACCAGTGGTCCCCAACCCTGTCCTGGGGCCCACCAGCCAGTCGGGTTTTCAGGATATCCACAATGAAAATGCAGGAGAGAAAATTTGCATGTTATGGAGGCAGGGCATGCAAATTTTCTCTCCTGCATATTCATTGTGGATATCCTGAAAACCCAACTGGCTGGTGGGCCCCCAGGGCAGGGTTGGGGACCACTGCTCTAGATGATATAATTCTCCAGTCAAGGGGCCGCCCACAATTGCACCGGTCTCTGTTAGGGTTGTGCATTAATTTTGAATGAATATAAAAAAAACACAACAAATCAGGTCATTTTTGGTTAGTATGAATGATATGAATTAAAAATATGCCTTGGATGAATATATACAAAAGTATTTACTTAAAAAAAAACAAAAAAAACCCAGGCCTCCAGTGAGATCAGCCCTAAGCCTAGTCCCGTCCCTTGCCAAATGCTTGGGCCTAATCTATACTGGGTCTTGGTTGCCGAGACCCAGACCTAAGGTCTAGACCTAGGCCAGGGTTCAAAGTCAAGGCCTGGCTGAGGCTGGGTCCCCATTGCTGCAGCCCAGGCCTAAGCCCAGTTCAATGCTGGGGTAATGTTGAGGCTAAGTGCCAGTTGCTGAGGCCCGGGCCTGATGCCAGAACCTGGCTGAGGCGAGTTCCCAGTTACTGAGGCCTGGACATAGGGCCTAGGCCTTGGTCAGGGCCTAAAAACTAAGGCATGGGCTTAAGTCCTTGATCCAGCATCTACAAATGACATCTTCGGCCCCGAAGATGCGCCACAGTGATATTACTGCAACACCTTCCTCCAAAGCAGACAGTGCCATTTTATTTTATAGCCATACAACCAAATTGCATCATCCACCTTGGAGGAAGGAGCTATGGTAATGTCACTGCAGTATGTCCTCCAGATGAAGAAAAGAAGATCTAGGTCTCAAGCCCTGGCATTGGGACACGGACTCAACTAGGCCCCAGCATCAGGTCTGGTTCTAAGCCAGGGCCTAGGCCCAGGACTTGTTGATGGAATCCACTTTGGTCGGGCCCCAGCATTGGGCCCAGGCCTAAGCTTGGGCCTTTGTGGCCAGGACATGGCTTCAGGCCAGGCTTTTGCATTGGATCTAGGCTTACACCCAGGCTTGGGCTTTAGCAACTCCTGGGCTCTGGCATCAGACCAAGGCTTAGTCCAACTACTGGGACCCAGCCTCAGCTAGGCCCCAACATCAGACCCGGGCATAGGCTTTGGGCCTTAGCCTCAGGCCTAGGCCTGGGTCTTTGTAACTGAGATCTGGCCTTAGGGCAGCCTCCATCATTGGACCTGACAACTGGGACCCAGCCTCAGCCATGTCCTGGTGTCAGGCCTTGTCTTAAACTCAGGCCCAGGTCTTGGCAACCAGGACCTGGCCTTTTATCAGGCCCTGGCAGCAGACCTGGACTTAGGCCTTTGACCCAGGTCTAGGCTTTGGGGAATCAGACCTGGGGTTAGGCCTTTTCCTAGGCCCAGGTCCAGACCTCAGCAACAGTGTCTGGTCCTGGCAATGGGATCCAGTCTCAGGCCTGATCTCGTCATCAGACCTGGGTCCTGTCCTGTTTTTTTCCTTTATCCGCCAAAATTCACATAATCTTTTGGTACAAATATAGCGATGGTGCAATTAAGTCTCGCTCATAAATAACAAGGACCTGTTATTTATGAGCGGAGACTTAATCGCACCATCATTATATTTGTACCAAAAGATTATGTGAATTTTGGCGCACTAAGGTTAAGCACATTTTCTGGCTCATTTAGTGTTCATCTATATACAGCCCCTGAGGCAGCCCCTGTTGGAGCAAAACTCAGCCTGAGTCAGGCACACGCACAAAATATACGTCTCCTCTCAAATAAAAGTTAAACTTGGACAATTCTTGGCGTCTAATCTACATTGTTGCCTAAACGGCCTTCTTAGATAGCCTACCCTCTTGCTTTATTGGTCTGTTTTTTTCTTTTACAGAGACATCACTAATTTCAATAAAAAATTAAAAACTAATATTTGTTTTATTCTAAAACAAATGAAAAGTATTAAGGTGCCCATGAAATGAACCAATGTACTGAAATAAAGTTTTTAAGGCTGCACACTCCTAGTCTATGCAAACTTCTACCCTCAATCGGTGGTTCTAAAGGCTTTACTGCATACTCAGTCCATGATAAGCCAAGAGCATTAGCTTCACATAGTGGTGGTGCTGGGAAGGTGAGCATCTAGGAGTAATCATTGGCACTGGAATGACAGTGTGCTGAGCATTAGGGACTTCCATACTCTCGTGAAGCACTCCAGTGTTTGAGGATGAGGGATCCCTCAGTTGATCAATGTGACAATACCAGATCTCTCGATCAGTGGTCTTGATCTTGTAGGACACTGGTTCAATGATCTTGATGATGGCAGCAGGGACCCATTTAGTTTCAGTCCCATAATTACAACTCTCTGGGGTCACAATTTTGATGACCCCAGAGAGTTATAATTCCACAGTGAGGTCAGGATTGAGATGATCTATGTATGTCTTTTGGCAGTGCCCCATAAACAACTGGAAAAGGTATGACAAGTTGAAATATGAGGAATCAGGCAAGCCTGATAGGCAAATGTTCTTCAATGATGTTCTTTAATGCATCTTTTGTTGCACCATCTATTCTGGTGTGGTGCAATTGAGATAGGCCTAATGAGGTTTCTTTGCAAAAAGTCTTTGAAGTCATCAGATGTTAAAATTGACCCATTGTCTGACACAATCATGTTCGGTAGCCTTTGAGTTGCAAACAGCTGTGAAAGTGCTCTAATTGTAGCAGATGGTTTTGAGGATACTTCAATCACCTGAAAGCATCTCAAAAAAGAATCTACCACAACAAGGAAGTTCTCCCTTTGAAATGGACCTGCCAAGTCAATGTGAACCTTGACCATGGTTTATTAGTCACCTCCCAAGGCAAAGTGGGGCTTTTCAAGGGTTGCATCTAAATATCTGATGTGTCACATTCCTTGAAAACCCTTTCTATGACAGCATCTATCCCAGGACACCACACATACCTGTAGGCCAGTGTTTTCATGTACCCAACACCAGGATATGTGGCATGTAACATGGCTAAAATGATGTGATCATCTTTCCCTGGAATAACAGCATAATTTCCCCAAAGTAGATATCCCATATGGGTTAATTGTTCAAGCTTCCTATTTGACAATGGTCTGAATTCCTCAGGCAGTTTATTACTTGATCATACCCTCCACATCTAGTTCAAGGTATGAGTCAGGAGAGGATCTTTTGCAGTCAGCCCAGCTAGCTGAGCAGCCTGGAAAGGAGCATAAGAAAGGGTTTCTAGTTTCAAAACTGTGACCAGAGGTGAAATACCAAAGTCTGGTTCCCATAGCAGCAGGCAGCTTAAGGCATCAGTATCAGTATGGATAATTGCTTTGACAGGCTTGTACACCAATGTACAGTCATAGGCACTTAGCATGATACGTCAACATAGGTGACATGACAAGGGCTGTAGGCTTGTCTTTGGAAAATATGCTCAACAGAAACTTGTGGTCAGTATGGATTTCAAAAGTCTGTCATACATGCAGTTGCAGAACTTTTCAACCACAGCTACCAAAGAGAGCACCTCTCTATCAATCTGAATATATTTCTATTTAGATGACAAGAAGGATCTAGAATAGTAGGCAATCAGTGCTCTGTGACATCTGGCAAAACATGACTCAGCACAGCCACATCACCCTATGATGAGGCATCACAAGTGACTTTGACAGGCTTCTTTTCTTCATTGTGAATAAGCACAAGAGTCTGATGTCAGAAATTTCGTAATGTTCTGGAAAGTGTTAGCATGTTGGCAGATCTACTTCAATGGAACCCCTTTATGGAGAAAGCTGTGTTCAGCCAGTGTTGTCTTTTGCAGAAGAAACATATTATTAGAAATTGAGCATTCCTAAAAATCTCCATTAGGTGGTTTCCTGAAGTATCAATTGCAATAACACAAAAATGTTCCATTGATAGTCCCAATTTCACATTTATGTTTCTTCACTAAAATGACTGACTCTTCAAATTGGTGTAGGGTTTCCATAATTTTCCCTTAGAGTTCATTCTCTGAAAGGTGCAACACCTGGAATTCCAGCCATCAATGTTTCTGGGAAGCACTGAAAAACACCTGGTACAACAGAAATTCCAATTTGGAGAAGTTTAACTCAGAAAGCTCCTCAATGAGAAACGATTATTTGGGCATCAGCAACTTCTTCATCCAGAATCAGTTGTTGGTAGACTTGTGCAAGGTCAAGACTTGCAAAAATCTTCCCGCCAAATGAGTGTAGTGAGTAATTGGTTCATATTAGGTACAGGAAGAGGGCGATCTTTAAGTGCCTTGTTAATGGTGCACTTATCAACTCTGCAGAACTGCACATCTCTATTTTGTTTTAGCATTGGTATAATGAGTGTGGTCATTTTGTGTGTTGAACTGATTCTAGGACACCATGTGCTATGATATGCATGAACTCTGTCACAGTCTTAGGGTGTAGTGCAAAAGGCATATTCCTGGCCTTCAGGTGAGTGGGTATAATGGCTGGGTCCAAATGGAAACACACTGCTAGCCCCTTGTAAGTTCTCAGCTCCTCAGAAAACATCTAAGATAATGCATCCATGATGTCCTTGAGATGCCCATCAGTAATGACATGGACATTCGTTCAATTCATTTTCAGAGATCTATGCATGTAAATTATTTATGCACATAAAATTTTATTGTATGCAGTTAAATAGAGCTTACATGCATAAAGTCTAATTTCATGCATATAAATGGTTTTTATGTGCATAACTTCCAAAAACAAATTGAAACAAATGTTTTTTTTCCTAACAAAAATTCCAAAAACTGGCCAAAATGAAAACAAGCCAAACCAAACATCTTTTTTGGTTGCACATCTCTAACAGGGACCTGTTGGATACTGATTCCTAAAGATGCGAATCACTGCTTTCCGAGGATGCACTTGAGCGGCAGCATCCTCTAAAAAGTCCTGTAGCAAACATTTACAACATAGCTTCCTGCAAATTTCACGTTCTATCCATTGTAACTGCAGAGGGTGCACTGTGGGGTAGGCGAATCGGGAAGACTGTGAGTAGGAAACAACTCTTGAGAGTGTCCAGACCCAGAGTCAACTTTCATTTCACATTCACAGCCATTCATACGCACTGTTTTTAATACTTCTGAATTAGGTGACTCCATGTTGTGTACAATCTGGATGTAATATAGTTTACCAGCCTCATCACTCATTGCTATGTCAAGCATATTTATTTGTGAATCCGAGTCCTTGCTGTTCCCCCTACGCCTCTCACCGAGATTTGATCTGCAAACTCATTCAGTGTCGCCTTTCTTTTTGACTCCCCGACCTTTTAAATCTGCATACAGAGCGTCAGTGTGGTCCTCCACAGCTAAAACACAAGTTCGGAAGCACAGTTTGGTTTTCTGCTGAGTGATTTTCTTCTTATGGCTGACAATATCCACATCAGCCATTGTGACCCGATGTCTTTCGTGTGTTGCAGCATTATCTCAGCTGCCAAAGCTTTTTTTTTTTTTTTTCCTATGCTGTTGTAAGGGATAGATTTGGCTCAACAAGGAGACAGCACCGACACGCTTCATTCTGGACCCCACAGACTAGACGGTCACTAGGTTTAAGAATTCACTGAATTTGCAATGCTCTGCCATTCTGCGCAGTTCAGCCATATAAGTGTCAACGCTCTCATTACAACCTTGATTTCTCTTATGCAACTGAAACTTTTGTACTATGATGGATGGCCTAGGTGAAAAATGGACCTTTTGCAGTGCTATGGTCTCCTCATATATCTTAATGTTTGGCAAGGGTGGAGAGACCAGCGAATGTATGATGCTGTATGTTTTGTCCACACACACAGTCAAGAGAATAGCTCATTTCTTTTCACAGATCTCAATCTTATTTGCTTCCAAATAGAATGACAATCTCTCTGCATAAGAGCTCCAGGCATTGAACCGTCCCACATCAAATTGTAGAATGTGTCCACCAGCGGCCTTAGCTGCAGGTGAATGTGTTGATTTGATTTCTCAGCATGGCCCTGCCCTCTGAGTGCTGACTGACCGTGCTAGATTCACTGACATCTGTGCACATAAACAGCAACAGGATCACATCTTTGTCACCAGAAAATGGATGTACAATATTAGGTGGAGCCAGCAAATATTGACCAACTTTTAGTATGTAAACTAGAACCCATTTAGGTGAGAACTGCACAGTCAGTAAAGATGAGACAGGAACAAGAACTCCGAGAGTGTCTAGCATAGAAACCAAACGTTCCAGACATTACAAGGAGGCAGTCCTAGCCATCACAGGGTGACACTTAGTACATGCACACTGGATTCTGTGGACTCTCGCTGAGGGCTGTTGCTGTGATGACTGAGCTAGATGGGAGAGGGTTAATAATGGGCATAAATTCCTGGTAGTTGTAAATGAAAGCTCATGAAGGTCAAAGGAGTATCCCCTTTGGAGCTTTGCTTTGCTTAATGTATATGTGTGTGTGTGTGTGTGGGGGGGGGGGGGGGGGGTGGGGGAGACAGTGATCAGCATTCCTAGAGATGTGGAAGATAGACAGGGACTTTTGATTTCAGTTTTTATTTTAGTTTACCTGGGAATTTCAAAGTTCTAAATAAATAATCAGTGAAAAGATGACTGATATAGCACACAGGAGAAAAATCAACAGAAAAGTCTTTTTTCCACTAATTTTGTTCTGTTAATCATTATAACAATGACATTTCCAGGCAAAATAAAATAAAAACTGATGGATCATCAGTAATTACATTTCTATGAAGCTGCCAACCCTGCTACACTCCCAAAAACCTACTACTTGCCTCCCCATATTCTACCTCCTGGGGGAATGGGAGATGGGTGAATGGTGGGAGTGGGGTTGTGGTGCACCCTATCCTACTCACACAACTAGCATATAATTTTTCCTCTCTCTTTTACTCCTCTTTTCCCCTATTTATCTCCCTTTTCCCCTCTTTTCCTCTCACTCTCCTCTCCTACCCCACTCACATCCCCTTCTCCTTTCCTTGCTTTCTTCCCCTCTCACTCACAACTCCCTTCCCATTTCCTTCCCGCTCCTCTCACTCACACCACCTTCCCATTTACTTTACTCCCTCCTCTCTCCCTCACATCCCTTTCCCTTTCATCCTCTTGTTCACAAACTCCTTATTTTTTCCTTCTCTCTCCTCTCACTCCCTTTTCCCTTCCCTCCCCTGTCACTCACACCCCAACACTTCTGACTTCTCACAGCCTTTTTTCCCCCCACTATTCATTGCACTGCAGTGTGGATCTTCTTCCTGCCAAAGAAGGGTGGGAACCTTGCTGGCATGTCACCCACTCCACCATTGAATGGTTCCTTTTCCTGCCAGCAGGGTGTGGTAACAACACCGAGCATCACTTATTGTGCATCCTCATGGGTCTTCTTCCTTGCTGCCAGTGGCGGATTGGCCTATCAGGGAATTGGGCATTCCCTGGTGAGCTGGTGGCACTGGTCACTTGGTAGGCTGAGAGGGGCCATTGCAGAAGAAGGTCTCGGTGGGGCCGTGACTGAGCTCCACCTGCTGCAGCTTGATGAAGGGCTTAGTGGGGTCGTGACAGAGTTCAACCAGCCACAGTTCAATGAAGGGCTCTGCGGGGCCACGATGGAGCTCTAACTACTCTGGCTCAAAGAGAAAGGCCTTCAGGGCTGAAAGAAAGACACATCTGGCAGTTGCAGGGTCACAAGAAGCACTGACCTCCTTTCACCTTCCCTACGGCAGTAAATAAGGAGCAGTGCCAGTGTGGCCAAGGCCCAAAACAAAGGAGGAGGCCTAAGGTATGTGTGTATGACAGAGAGCATCAGCAATCAGCATGATTGTGTGTATGAAAGAAAGAGCCTGTGTGTGTGTATATGAGAGAGCCTGAATGTGTGCATGCGTGAAGGAGAGTGCCTATGTGTGGATGAGAGAGAGGGAGAACCTGCATGTGTGTATGAGAGACAGAGAGAGCCTGCATGAGTATATGAGATAGAGAACACTTGCATGTGTATATGAGAGAAAGAGCCAGAAGATGTGCATGAGAGAGAATGCCTGCATGTGTGTTGAGAGACAGAGAACACCTGCATGAGAGTTTGAGAAACAGCATCTGCATGAGTGTTATGAGACAGAGAGAGCCTGTGTGTGGGTCTGAGTGTATGTATGAGAGAGAGAGAGAGAGAGAGAGAGAGAGCACCTGCATGTTTATATGAGAGAAAGCCTGCATGTATATGAGAGAGAGAGCCTGCATGAGTGTATGAGAGAGTGAGCACCTGCATGTGTATGAGAGCATGCCTATATGTATGAAGGGGCAAAAGACAGAGGATAAAGATTGTGTGGGCCCCCCCCCCCCCCAAATCCACAACAATCTCTGGGTGAGTGGAGATCAAAAGATCCCTGGTATTTATTTATTTATTTTATGGTATCGTGAGCTGGAGATTTTTTAATCCTATTATTTTAAATTTGGGGTATTTTATGTGTCTGCTCTTTTGAAATATTTTAGTGGTATTTGGAAAATATTAGAACAAATGTATGTGAACTTTTAAAATTATTAGATGTTTGTGACCTGTTTTAACATGAGAAAGTCAGATTCCCTGTGGGCCGGTTTTGAAAAAAATGCCCCTGTGCCACCCCCATAAATTTGCAGCCTTAGGTGACCGTCCCTGACTACAGTCCAATAAAGACAAGTTCCTATTAACCAGAACATCTCAGTGGAGCAAGAGGAAAGTACCAGGTCATAAAAAATAAATATATTAAATGAAAACTCCATTGATTAAGGGGTACCAAACCCCCTGGTAATAAAATGGTTAATAAAGAAATAATTGTTACTCCATTTCTACACTGTACAGTAAGTTGTTTTTACTTTTCAGCAATTACATGAGAGATCTCACTTCAAGATGCATTTAATTTTGTAAACTGTTTTATTTCTCTTGGGATGAATTAGACAGCACAAAGGCTGCCGTATATTCACACAGAATCACCCATCTCCTTAATGAGAAAGCAATAAAAATCAGCCTTCAGTCAAGCAAGCAATGCTGAATGGCTATACTCACTTCCATGCCACCTGAATGGATTTTGCACCAAGTAAAATGCAGCAAACTAATACAACATCAATATTCCCTGATCCTAGTTTCCAATAAAGTGAGAATCAGTTCAATTAGGGCAGGCTTCGTGCTGGCTGAGGTATCACACGTGCAATTAATCCAGCTGGCAGTGTCACGGATGCCCTTGGGGGTTTGCGCTCCCCCGGACTAATGAAGAAGCACTGCTAGCTGTCATCGTGAACATGGACAGTATTCATCTCGGTGACAGCAGCAATTAAATCCACCACGGGGTCCCAGGTTCAAATCCAACTGCACAGAAAGCAGTAGAGGAGGGTGATGCATGAGACTGCAGGGTTCAACACTTTGTCTCCAGTCTTTAGCACTGGAGGGATTGAGAGAAAAACCTGGGGGGGGGGGGGGGCTATTTCCATCCCACAATCTCTTATATCACTACCTTTTAGGTCCAGGGACTCAACATGCGATTGTGGAATAAAATAAGGCTGGTTAATAAGACTGTTATTTTCTTAAATTCTTGTTTAATTGTCTTTAGCCTTTCGGCTCAGGAACAGTTACTTGGTCTTAAATAAAGGTAAGACAGAAATTCTGCATGTAGGTAATGCTAGTGAGATGTCATTGACTATAATAGGGGAGGCCACATCTACATAACATAACATAAGATTTATAAATCATCAAAAATACTCCAAAAAAGTGAGAGTGGAAAATAAATCAATGAGAGAAAAAAAACTCTCAAACACTTAAAGTTAAAAAATTCGGCAATGCACAAAACTAGATGCAACCAAAATTTAATTCATTGAAGGGCCACCATAACACTGGAAGAACCGGAAGAACGGTCACATGTAATCATAGGTCCAGGGGTCTTTTTTTTTTTTAATTGCTTATTCAAAACTACAAACAAACAAAAAAAAAAAGACCCCTGGACCTATGATTATATATGACCGTTCTTATGCGTAGATTACAAATTCCCCTCTCCTCCCCGTGCGTGAGTCGCGGGTCGCAGCCATCGGATTTTATAACGTGCCTGCCAGCACGCGCACGTTGTAAAATTGGCGCATCCACGTGCGCGCGACGGGAACCACGTGCACATTGATGCGCGCGCGGACTTTTTAAATCCGACCCCATTTAGGGGCGGATTTTAAAAAGCATTTACATGTGTAAATCTGGGTTTTACGCATGTAAATGCACTTTACTCGAGTAAGTGGGCTTTTGAAAATTGCTACAATATATGCCATTGAATTGTCCATAGGATTTATTCGCATAAGTGCACTTTACGTGAGTAAATGGCTTTTGAAAATTGCTACAATAGTAGTTACATTTATGCGCGTAACTCCTTTGAAAATTACCCCCATAGTGTTTTGTTCTGTGAGGATTCATGGTTCCCAATATTTGCAGGAGAAATTGGTTTGGTACAGGCTTGGTCATATGTTTAGGTCTTCTCACGCCTTAGTCCAAAAACTGTGTCTTAAGTGACATTTTGATCAGGCTTTTCAACTATGGCTCTTGGAATGAATTGCCGTTGTTGGTTATATCAGAACTAATCTAAAGACTTGTAAGCAAGTTAAGGTATGGTTATTCCCTAAGGTGAGGCGATTCCATGGTGCATGAGCCTTCCCTGGTAGGGATCTTCTCTCAGTAGGAGCACTGGTAACATTTTATGTCTTCTTTTTATTTTTTTTTCTTGGCTAATTGTAGTTAAATGTATAGACTGTGTGTGTGATGGGGCTTTAAGCTAGACCTTGTGTCTCTTTAGTATGTCCCTGGAGAGATTCGGGGGTGGGGGGGGGGAGTCACCCCCCCTGCCCCCAGAATCCTATGACCTCTTTCCTGAGGTTCTTGCAAACGATTGATCATGTTTCTGAATGTTTGATTAAAAAGTTAAGCTTCATGGAATAGGACTGATAACACAGTTACCTTGAACAACCAATAGATGGCAGAGTATATGGGAGAAGAACATGATGTATACTAACTAACAAGAGGTTTATCATTGGAATTTATATTGAGTATTCTTACAGTGGTATAAATAGTAACGTTACATATTGGCCTCTCTCTCTCTCTCTCTCTCTAAAATGCAGGCACAACACACAGAAAAAGGTTGTTGTGCATTACTCTATTGCATTTGACATTAACTCCACCCAAAGTCCTCCCACTAGCATAGCAAATACAAATTTGCATAATAGTGTGCATTGCACTATTTAACGCTCGTGTTATCGCATGCATTAGGGTCTTAATGCTAATGTTAAGGCCCTAACGCAAAATGATAAATGACTCTTTAAGTTAGAGACATTCTGGAGGCATAACTGGTGGTTAACTTAGCTAGCTAAGTTAACCACCTGACTCTGGCCTGGATTTATCAAAATGCACTAAATATCGCATGCAATAGGAAAAGGAGTGTGTTTTTTGGTAATAGGCAGTTTAGTGCAATTTGCGTTAATATCTATGTAAAGCGCTATCTTATTGCAAATTGCAATATTTTTTTTTTGCAGTAAGTGCCAGAATTGTTGTATTTCCTACATACAATCACTGGGGGGACCATGCTTAAGGAGAGAGAGAGAGAGAGAGAGAGAGAGAGAGAGTGTGAGACACTAATCGTAATATGCTCATGCTAGATAGGTATTTATATTTCTATGAGAGGCCCACCTAGTAACTCGAGGTGTATGAACAGAACAGGTCTCTTTGATGACCTTTATCTCATCTTTGGGTGAGTTTCCTCACTCCGAAGGTCATCAAATCTTCACAAGAGAGCACTGTTCTGTTCGTACGTCTCACTTTGAATGTCAAAGTGGCCCCTAACCCTTACACTAATACCTAAACCTCACCTCGAGTTACTAGGTGGGCCTCCCATAGAGATATAAATACCTATCTAACCCTAGGTTCTCTCTCTCTCTCTCAAAACAGCATGTGCAAAAAACATCCCAACCGCAATAAAGCCCTATCGCATGGCTTTACACAAATGAAAAAGGTGTAGTTAAAATTCGCATTAAAGCCATGCAATATGGTTTCACAGAACTGTGAACCCAGCCCACTTGGCCAAAATTCCCACCCCAATATCCTCTCATTTGCATCACACCAAACGTTATGGTGCTTTCGCATGCATTAAAGGCATTTTTTGCATGCAAAAATGCCATATAGCACTTTGATAAATGACCCCCTCTGATATTCAGAATTATTCGGATGACTTTGGCCAAGGTTCATCATTCCATGTGGAATGATGAACTCTGTGCTACAGGGGGCGGGGGATACGAGGTAGGGGGCGGTCGGGCAATAGCCTGCAGCGAGCCGCACCATGGCGGTGTGGTTTTGCCTGCCACGGTGCGGCTGGCTGAAGGCTATCGTGGGCATAGCGCCACCGTAAAAGGTGGTGCTATTCCCCGCGCTACTACCAGCGATAATGTTCGAAACTTTATCGCCAGCAGTGGTGGTGCCACCGCCGATTTCCATAATTCCCTCCCTAACTCCGCCCCGGTTCCTCCTCTCTCCCTAATTTAAATCTTACCACTGCGATAAGGGCCTATCGCGGCTTGGAAAATAACTCCGTTAGTTGGCTAAATCTGGTCAGGCTACATAGCTGTTCTAAAGTTAGTGGGCTAAC
This sequence comes from Rhinatrema bivittatum, assembly GCF_901001135.1. Taxonomy (NCBI): domain Eukaryota; kingdom Metazoa; phylum Chordata; class Amphibia; order Gymnophiona; family Rhinatrematidae; genus Rhinatrema; species Rhinatrema bivittatum. The sequence continues at coordinate 344,708,860 of NC_042615.1, forward strand.
TTAAAAATAGCCGGTTATATTCAATAGAGCGGCTGCACTATTGAACATTCTTCCAAAGTTGGTCAGATAAGTTTATCTGGCTAACTTTGCTATCTTGACTGTGTCTGAATATGGAGCTCCTAGCAAATACATAAATACTTTAATTAATGTAGAGAAGGCTCAGGGATAGGATTCACCAGGCAATCTTGCTGCCTTGCACGGATGCTTGCACAGATCCAGAGCAGCAATCAACTGGTCCATGGCTGAGTAATCCATTGCTGATAACCTCCAGGCATGGCAAATGCAATATTATCCCAGTGAAAGTTGGGTATTTTTGTTTTTATGAGGTGGTGTTCTCTTCTGTCCAGAAGCACCTCTCTCCGATATGCTTTTAAAAATAAAACATCCTTTCATTGCCATTTTCAGAAACCTTTCAAAGGACACTCTTAGAGAAAGTCTTACCCGGTAAAATAAAAATAATGCAAAAACCCAAACTTGGTATTCTTCCAATATTATTTCTTATATCTCCAGATCACTTGCAATTTTTTTTTTTTAAAAAGCTTTAGCTATTCTTTTTTCCATATATCTATTTTTTTTTAATTGCAAGTGATCTGGAAACCATATGTAACTATCTATATATCTCTGTATATCAGAATGTGATGGAGCCTTGGTGTGCCACACCACAATAGCTGATATTGGTTTACAGTTCATCCTTGTTGAGAAATTGTGCCGCCCTCTGTCACTACTCTCTGGTCTTACTTTCACCAGCACACTGGCAGACACACAGCCATTAGTCTCCTTCCAACCACCTCTGCAGATCTCTGCCTTCCATTCAATAGACACTCTGCATGCTAATTAATTATCACTCTTGCCCCCAATTAATTGTTTGGAGCAGGGTATGAAAAAGAGTTAGAAATGTCTCTTTTCTCATATACAGCCTTATGAATATCCATGGACGCCTTGTAAAAAAAAAAAAAAGAATAAATTTGCATATAAAAAATGAATTTTTTGTGCACACAAATGTAAAAACAATATTGGAAATTAAAAATGTTTGTTATCTACAGAGATTTATGGTTTTACACAATAACGGCTCTCCCACTTACATTCTCAAAATAATTTACATGCATTACTAAACACAAAATAAAAGTGTTTTACTGCTGCCCACAGATGTGACAGACAAGAATAAGATTGTTAGCTGCATGGTGGCTTTTAGGAATCTATATAAAAAGACTTCAGTTCAATTTTGTTACATTTAAATGTGCACAATGGAAAGGAAGACAAGGCTAAAAGGGCAAATTTAAATGTTACATCAGTAAAATAGAGCAAGCTTGTGGCTTGTTCCTTATTACTTTAGAAAGCTGCTTCATATATAGTGGGTGATAGAAGCACATTTTTTTGTTGGCTAACTTTTCTTTAAAACATCTTTTTATTGATGCATGTCAGTACGCAATTCACATTGTATTACAGATCTTAGAGATTGCTAGCTACTGCCTGTATGGCTGCCATAACCAAGAAATATAAATGTGGTGCCATTTTTTCTCTTAAGTGCATTAGATATAACCTTAGACTTAAGTTTCTTTAATTTATTTCCTAACAGTTGAAAAGCAAATGTCTGGGAATTGATGACAATTAAAGCCCATGTCAAAGACCTCTCATAATAGGTGGCCAGAAATCAACCAATACAATTTTATTTAATATGGGATTAAGAAAAGCCTCTACCCAAGCTGACTCTTTGAATGTTTTGTAAACCAGTCCTATGTTTTATACAGAAAAGCGTTTAATAAAGTTTCTCCATTTTTAATTTCTGACAATCTCTGAATATTTCCATTCAGCACAGATTCATCTACAGATAAGAGTTCAGCTCACAAACTAGGATGTGAGGCACTCATTACAAAACATTCTTTTATTATTGCGAGTATACTGAAACATTAGAGTTTCTATTTTTTACATTTTTTCTCCATGATCGCCCCCTTGTATTTTCTTCCCCTTTTTCTTTCACCTTGTCTCTCCTCTGGATCCTGGAGCTTGTCGCCTCCGAGTGGTTTTAATTCCCCTCCATCCTCCATCCATATCCCATAGCTCTATATACTTGCATAAAGATGCTAGAAGCAAACACGTTCAGACTGCACTGGGAGAGATGTGCAGTTTCTCCTGCCTGACTATTGAATCAAAGTGTTTTTTCTTTCCCCATTACTACTGCTTCTTTTTTTACTTCCCTTGTGAGAGAGCCAGTGACAGGTTACCTTATCTCTGATGGCTCTTTTCTGTTTGTCTATAGTCAGTACTTCTGACATTTGTAATCTGCCTCCTGCTGTGCGTTATTTGTTTGTATGGTGCCTGGAGATATGAAGGCTCCCCCACATAGCTCCTTTCTAGACATGGGGGCTCCTATGGACCCTCCACTTCACTTCTTTTGAGGGCTACTCCCGCCCTGTCTCCCCCCACCCCACTGCACAATCCTATTTCAGCACATAGGAAGAGGTTGGGGTAGTAGTCACTTAAATGAAATGGACAGGGAATCAGCTTAAGTTACCTATTGCAGGATTGTTTTTATTTCTCTTTTCTCTCTATCCCAGTCACCCTCGTTGACTTAGGGATACATTTTAAAAGGTGCGCGCGGGAGTACATGTGTGTGCGCTACTCGGCGCGCACTCATGTATGCCCAATTTTATAACGTGCATGCTTATAAACAGGTGTAAGCCAGGTGGACTTGGGGAAAGCCAGCACAACACTTGGAGTAAACTGCAAGAAATATATCAACTATTGGGGATCTGCTGGGTACTTGTGACTCACTGGCCACTATCAAATTCAGAATGCTGGGCTTGATGGATCTTGGTTTAACCCAGCATTAAGACTGAAAATATTGGAAATTTTAGGAACAAAATCTATAAACATTTTTCAAATCCCATATTCAAGATATATGAACCAAAACCTTTCAAAACCCAGCAAACCCCCTCCCTAATGCATTTTTCAAGCCCTCTTTGTTGAACTGAGCAGAAAAGCAGAGAAAACAGAGCTATAATATTACGTTTCACATTTCAGACAAGATCTGCATTTACCTCACAGATTTAAGATGTTCATTAATTGGAGTCGAAGGGGGTCGATATTCATCTGCTGAGCAGCTAGTTAGGTTAGCCGGATATACCTGATGCCACAAAATATACCTGGCTAACTTAAAAGTTAGCCGGATAGATATATCTGGCTAACTTTAGACCTTCCCTACAGCATGGCCAGAGCTAGCTGGTTATCCTAACCAGTTAACCTAACTGGCTAACTCCTTCCTGGAATGCTTAGCACCCTCCCCAGGAAAGCTCCCAAATTATCCATCTAAATTCTAGCCTGATCAAGAGTTATTGGCTAGAATGTAGCCGGATAAGTCCTCTAAGAATAGTGGCTAAGCCATTTAGATGGATAACTTTTCAGTTATCCATCTAAATGGGTTTTAAATATTGGACCCCATAATTCTTGTGTAAAGACCCATAGGTCTTCAATAGCCAAATTGCCCCTAGCATTAAATTCTCAGCCAGGATTCAGTAGTTTGCAGACCATTCCTGCAGGTTCCCCCTTTTGGGTTCCTTGGATTAATCAGCAGTGTACTATAAAAGAGAACTGGTTTTGCTTTAGGGTTTTTGCTTTAGGATTTCAAGGTTTAGTTGCACATTGGATATTCCATTACCTTTAAGCCCCACAGCCTGATACAAGAGGTACAAGTGGGCTTTTCTACTTTTGTTGGAGCTTTAGAAAACTGAAGAAGAGAGGTATATTGGGGGGAGAGGAAGGCGAAAAAAATTTGTTTTATTTTTCTGTTCATTTTTGGGTAGGGGTAAGGTTCCCACATACATTTTTTTTTCATTTGTTTAATTTGTTTCTTTCATTTAAAAGAAAAAAAAAAAAAGAATGAAACATTTGAAAACAAATCAACCCAAAAAGGAAAAAAGGAAATGGCCTCCCAAGGCCTCCTGTCTTCACCACCTATACCTCCCATCTGGCAAAATGCCATGCCCAGGATCCCCCCAGACTCCTACTTACCTGGTTCGATGGGGATCTGCTGCAACCTCAGCCTAGGCTTTACGCAAGGCTGAAACTTGGAGGTCTGATCCTGATGCTTCAGCCTACACCTGATGCTGGGGGCCTAGACTGGGCACCAGGGCATTGACCTTGCCCAGATACCAACTGAGTCTCAGCCTGTGTCAGAGCGCGGGCCCAGGTCTGATGATGGAGCCTGAGCCAGAGACCTGTTCCTGATGATTGGGCCTCAGCCTAGGCACACGCCCAATGCTGAGGCTCAGACCAGAGGCCAGGTTCTGACACCTGGCCCTTGACCTAGACCAGAGCGCGAGCCCAGGCCTAATTCCGGGCATGATCCAAAGACTGAGTTCTGATGCCAGAGGCCAAATCCCAATGCCTAGGCCTTGATCTAGACCAGAGCCAGACGTTGGCCAGAAACTGGTGTCCCAGCACAAAGACTGGATCCCGATGTCAGGACCTTGGCCTAGACCCACGTCCAACACTGGGATCTGGTGTGGAGGCCAAGACCCAAGTCCGGGGCCTCAGCCCAAGCCAGGCCCAGGACTGGAGGTCAGAGCCCAAGCCTCGTAGAAGATATCAACTTTCTTCTTCAAATGACGTCATCCACTGGGAATGTGCTGGAGTAAACTAACTCTGGTGCATGCTCCTCAGCAGAAGGTGCCATTTTGCTGTAAAGCAGTAAATTTGAAGAAGAAAGAAGATGTCTTCTATATGACCTGGGCTCTGACTTCTGGGCCTGAGCCTGATCCTTGGCCAAGGCCCCAGCATCGGGTACTGGCCTCTGGGCTAGATCCCAGTATCAGGCCTGGTTCTGGGCCAAGGACCAGGCATCAAGACCCAGCCTCTGGGCTATGCTCCAGCATTAAGCTGGGGCCTGGTATGAGGTCTAAGCAAAGGCCTAGACGCTGGTACCCAGCCTCCAGGCCAAGCTCTGGCACTGAGCCTGGGTCCGGGCAGTGGTTTAAGCCTAAGCCCAGGCATCGGGACTCAGCCTGGCCATGGCCTCGGATCCCTGATGGATCAGATAAGTGGGGATTCAGAAATTTCCAGACTCTGAAAACATTTTTTGGGAGGCTTGGATCTTTGCTTGGATCTTTGCCGAGGCTCCAGGATTGGGCCCAGGCCTAGTCTGAGACCCTGGCACTGTGCTCGGGCATAGACCATGGTCCCTTCTTTGGGCCTCGGCCCATTCCCTTGGTGAAGCCCCAGTGTCGGGCATAGGGGTAAGGCCTGAGGGGAGATTCTTTTTAATCAAATGCAACAAATAGGATTTATTTAATTTTGGTGGCCCCTCAATTAATTTCATTAGCTCTCAGCAGGACCTCCAGGTTTCTACTGCAGATGTGCAAAATCAACCTCAGTTTACTAAAGTGCCAGCTCCCATGCTCTTGTATCATTGGCCTCTTTCACTTTGAGAGGGCATCACTCATTCGACTTGCATCTTTTGGAATGAATACATTTAATTATTTATGTTTTTATTTGGGCTTGATCACTTGCCAAATCAGAAATAAAGGTTTAAAAACCAAAAAAAAAGAAAAATATAAGGTGTTACTTTTTTTTTTTATTGCATTAACAATACATTTCATGACTAGGTTTCGGGAGCACATCAGAACAGAATGAGCAAAAGATGACATAACCAAAAAATAATTGAATCATAAAAGGCTAGAATGAAAGGGAAAGAGGGCAAGTGTGTGTGTGTGTGTGTGTGTGTGTGAGTGTGTGTGTGTGTGTATGTGTGTGAGTGTGTGTGTGTGTGTATGTGTGTGTGTGTGTGTGTGTGAGAGTGTGTGTGTGTGTGTGAGTGTGTGTGTGTGTGTGTGTGTGTGTGTGTGTGTATGTGTGTGTGTGAGTGTGTGTATGTGTGTGAGTGTGTGTGTGGGTGTGTATGTGTGTGAGTGTGTGTGTGTGTGGGGGGGGGGTTGATGGGTGATCAGAGGGTTCATAAATGATTTAAAATAGGTCTTTATTGAATCCTTTCTTGTCAGTTCTGAAGTGTCTGATCTTTTTAACTTTAAAAGCCTTATGTTCCTGGATTGTGTTAAATGTTCTTGTTTTTAACCTGATCATAAGGTAGTGATCCAGTTCCAAAGAGTGATCTCCCATGGGCAAGATACAAAATACAAGCATAGAATGTTGATAACAAAAACAAATAAAATAAGGAATAAAGTTATTCCAGCGATAATGCATAATTCAAAATGTAATTACTTACAGCTATTGTATCAGTCACTTTCCACCTTCATTTCAACCTCATTCATTTTATTGCATGACCAGAAAAAGTCTGTTCAAATAGCCAGGCTTTAACCATCTTTCTAAACCTCAGATAATGCTGTTCAGCTTGTGGATGTGAATTGAATAGATGCCAGGATAAGGCCCAGTCTGCCGAGTCAGGAACAACTTCGCTTCCGACAATGAAGGCACAGTCAAGAAAAGTTACTGAGAGGGCTGAAGTTCTCTCGTAGGATCATACCTAATCATTAACAGGCCGATACAATACAGTATGCTCCGGTGATTAGTAAGGGGTAATAGCGCGTCAAAAACATGTGTCCAACCCCCTCGAAACTAATAGCGCCCGCGTCATGCAAATGCATGTTGATGGCTCTATTAGTCATTCCCGCGTGATACAGAAAGCAAAATTTGTAGCAAAGCCGCACATTTTACTTTCAGAAATTAGCGCCTACCCAAAGGTAAGCGTTAATTTCTGCTGGCATCGGGCGATATCATGGCGATATTAAGTCGGAGGTCCCAAAAGTTTAAAATAATCTAAAAAAATTTTTAAATCGGCTAGCGGGTTTAAAACCGGATCCTCAATTTTGCCAGTGTCCAGTTTCCGAACCCGTGGCTGACAGCGGGTTTGAGAACCGACGCCGGCAAAATTGAGCATTGGCTGTCAAACTCGCTGACAGCCGCCGCTCCTGTCAAAAAAGAGGCTAGTGTCCCTAGCGCCTCTTTTTACTGTGAGCCCTAATTTGAATAATTTTTTTTACTGAATCTTGCGCACAGGAGAGTGGCCTATGCGCACGCCAGGAGAGCGGGCGCTCACCCGCTCTCCTGCGATTTTTACTGAATCAGCCTGTAAGTCAGTCAAAATTTTTGGGTGGCCTTGATATAAACATTTAATGATGAGAGATAAGACTTTAAACTGAATTCTAGTTCAGCTGAGAGCCAATGAAGACCATGTAAGACAGGAGAAACATGGCTGTATCTTTTGTCTCCTGACAAAATGCATGTTGCTGTATTTTGAAGCAGTTGGAGTCGTCTGAAACAAATGTCTAGAAACTCATCGTACAGTGAGTTACAGTAGTCCAACGTTCTTGTGATTAAATAATAAACTACCGTAGCAAGTTCATTAGTTGATAAATATGGGCGAAGCTGTCTAATAAATTTTAAACAGTAAAAAGCATGCACCACTGATGAAATGTGAGCCATCACAGCCAGTGCAGTAGTATCCAATTTCAAACCCTTTGCACGCAGTGGTATTGTCAGGACCGTAGGAAAGACAGTAAGTAGATGTGCAGATAAAAATGTTATGCTCAGGTTAACTTTTTTGTTTTGGTTGGGGTGGGGGTTGGGGGGGGGTTCTCTGTTGGTTTGTTTTAATGCTTATTTCAGCATGGTTTATTTGCTGAGCCAGATAACTTAAAAACCTAACTGGCGATGTTTGAATATAGTTGTTTCAATTTTTAAGTTATCCAGTCTGCTGTGGCTGGATAATTTGTTGCTTATCTGGGTACCTTCAAAAGATATCTGGGTAAGTAGTGCTTTTGGAGAAAAAAAAAGAACTAAAGGGGCCTATGGTCTGATTTCCTCTCTTCCCCCCATCAAACAATAAAGATGCCCTATCAGGTCTTGCAACCCCCTACCCCAAACATAACAAAAGGCTGTGAGCTGTCCCTCCCTCCCCCCCCCCCCACCATGATAAACTCCTTCCTCAGATTAAAACCTATAACAGAGGCCAGACGCTCCCATCCCCCCCCCCCCCCCCCCCATCTGCCATGCAAACTGGGACCCCATCATACCCCAACTTCCCAAGGCCTAAAAATACCTGCCGGGAGCGAGGTCCAGCGCTGCTTACCTCAAAGCTGAACTGGAAACACAAATTATATTCAGTTCATGCTTCCAGCGCAAGAAGGCTTCTTATTTCAGGTGCAGCCTTGCCCGGAACAGGAAAATGCAGACACCGCTCCCGGCAGGAATTTTAAGACCTCAGGAAATTGGGGGGAGTATCCAGGGGAGTTGGGGGTGAGGTGGGGGTCATAGTTTGCATTTGCAGAGGGGGAGGAGGGAGGGCCTGGCCTCTGTTACAGGTTTTAATTGAATAAGGGGTTTGTCAGGGGGGAGGAGTATGGGGAAGGGACGGCTTGCAGTGATCCCAGGATATTTTTTGTTATTATTACATGAGAGTGGGTGGATGCAAGGTCCAATAGGGCTTCTTTATTATTTGGTGGGGGGAGGGGGGAGAGAGAGAGAAGAAATCGGGCCATAGGCCCCTGTAATTCTTTATTTTATTTTTCTTTCAAAAAGTGCTATTTATCCAGATATTTTTTGAAGGTATCCGGATAAGTAACAAGTTATCCAGCCACACAAGGCTGAATAATTTTAGATCTGATCGGAATCAGGTCTAAGGTTATCTGGCTAGCTTAGCCAAATATATGCGATATTCAGCTAAGTTATCCAGATAACTCAAGCCCTCCCCGGAACACCCCTCGAATGCCCCTTTTTTATCAAGCTAAATTATAGCTGTAGAACTACCTATCTGGCTATAATTAGTGGCTGAATATGCCTATTTTGTTATCTAGACAAATAATGTTTGAGTTATCCATCTAAATATCCTTAGAATATGAACCTCAACTTTTTCACTATGAAAAACCATTCATTTTCTAACAAATGCACATCCTTAGTAAGCGGACTATTCTTCCAGCTTATCCAAAGTGCTTCACACTTTGATGGGTCGAGTTTAGCCTTTGGAGCTCTAACCAGCTCAACACAGCCTCAAGGCAAAGATCTATTTTAGTATTGTCTGTAACCTGGCAGTGACATGTGTCAGCAAAAAGGTATACATTGTCTGCGAAAATATGACAATCAAGACCAGAGTTATAAATAACATCTGCCAAAGCAACTAGGCACAAACTGAATAAGAGTGAAGCCAAGATAGGACCCTGAGACTCCACAAAGCAAAGAAATTCTTTTTTCACCCAGTGGACCCAGTAAGTCCTATCACTTAAAAATGATGAAAACTACATCAGTACCATTCCGTTGAGTCCCACTAAAGCAAGACGCTCAATACGTAGGCCATGGCCCGTTGTGCCATATGTGGTAGACAGGTCAACGGGAATCAATAAAGAATCACGTCTCCTGTCCACTCTTGCTCTAACATTGACTAGCAAGCTTAAAAACACTACCTCAGTACCACAACCCACACAGAATCCTGTCACAAATCAAAAACCTTTTCTTCAAGATACTTTAAAACTTCCTTGATTATAACATAATCCGTCAGATATTTTGCTCCTAAAAAGAAGGTTTGAAACCAGTTGATAATGTTCAATCTTGCTGGGACCCAAACCTTTTTTTTTTTATATACCACAAGCCTAGAAACTTCTCTTTTTAATGCACAAGGTAACTGGCCCTGTTGGAAAGATGAGTTTATGATCTGGACCAGATCATAATAAACATGATACACATCTTGTTTGTCCTCTGACCTTGGTAGATTATGCCACTGGCATGCAATAGGCAGAAAGGAGGAACTGACTCATACTTAAAATTGTCTTGGGGCCTCCAAAGCTTTAATTGAGTTCTGCAGTCTTGTACAGTAGCTTGCAAAGTGCTCAATTATTAATTGAAGTGCAGAAAGTAATTCAAAATATGATTTCCTTTCCTAGGAGGAAAGACCGTACTGAGCCTCAGTCTTCTTTTACTTTATAAGGGAAAGGGATCACTGGCAATCACAGCTTTATAAAGCCCTGAGAACAATGCGACAGATCCCATCCATAAAAAAAAGTTTCCCTAATAAAAATGCACTTCATTTCCAAATGCTGTCTTTACATCTGGAAAGCCATGAAAGTGGAAATAAAGGATTCATTAAGGAAAACTGGAGGCAGGCTTTCAATAATACTATCCCACTGGGAAAAGTCAAATGTAGCTGACTAACTTTTCTTCACTTCAGGTGCATTCTTGACATTTTGTAATGGATTCCAGAAGTTGGCCAGCTCAATTCAATGCTGCAGCTGCTGCCAGTGTCTAGAGTTTCTGACTCCATGCATCCAACGTACCTGGGAAAAAAGCTGCACTCAGCTGTAGTTAGGCTAGTTTTAGGCACAGGCCTATGACTCTACTGCCAAACATTCTCTGCAGCCTCAGCCCACGGCAAACACCTGCCCTTACTTGGCAAAACCATCTCTACCAGGACCCCATCTTTTCCCCATCCTCATAGCAGCCACCCAAACACTTGTGCATTGGCAATGAAAGTTGCTCTGCATAAGAATTCACAGAATGTTTGTTAGAGCCTTGCTGAAGAACAAAGAAGTTACTGATGATCCAGCACAAGTTAATGAACTAAACAGGCAGCACAGTAACCACATATCAAATGGCTATTATCAAAATTAATTCCTGTTTTATTTAAGCAATAAGATCCTAGCCCTGTATTCAGACCATTTGTGTTTTAATTCCATACAATAATTCTCTTCAATGTCCAGTGTACCATATATATGTGTTGCTAACTGTAACTAGGAAAAAATAGAAACAAAAGTATTAAAATAAACCTGGGCAAAAACAAAATACTATTTGCATAATCCTATGATTAAAAAGTAACCAACCAAATTAGTTTGTGTGCATGCCAGTAGACAATCCCTGATGAATCATTAACCATCAGCAGCCCTTCCCCAGTCTAAGTTAAACTAATCATTAATCGCAGGAGATAACAGTGGGAAAGATACACAAAATTTTCCTGGGACTTGCCTACCTGGGACAACTTCAAATAGAAATTTCCCTGGGCTGTCTTCATTGCAGGGATGTTCAACAACTCGGTTTCCAGGCAGGAATATGGTGCCCTAAATATAATAAAGGAAAATATGAATTAATAAGCATGATCAGAAAAAGCCTTTATTTTAACTTTTCTTTTTAGCTTAATTTTAGAACATTTTCTTTTTTGTGTGTGTTTGTGTGATGGAGCTTTAAGCTAGACCTTGTGTCTCTTTAGTATGTCCCTGGAGAGATTCGGGGGAGGGGGGGACGTCTCCCCCCCCCGCCCCCAGAATCCTATGACCTCTTTTCTGAGATTCTTGCAAACGATTGATCATGTTACCTTGAACAACCTTGAACAACCAATAGATGGCAGAGTATATGGGAGAAGAACATGATATACTAACTAACGAGAAGTTTATCAATGGAATTTCTATTGAGTGTTCTATTAGATATGGTGAAGAATATCCTCTAGAGGGAGTATTCTGAGAACTGTATAAGCTGGAGTCTAAAGTTGTGTTGGGAGGAGATTGAAGGAATCCACCAGAAGACTGGAGTTCTATAGTGACTCTCCAAAAGGAGAGGTTCTTTAGGGCGCATTGTCATTCAACAGGAAAGGCCCAAAGCTTAAGGCCCAAGGGGAAGCTACACAGGGATCAAGAATAAGGAAGAGAGCTGGGAGCTCCACAGGCTATGGAGAGCCTAGGAGCTGCAGTTCAGGAGTGCTTGAAGCTTAGGACATCCAGGCATCTCTAACTTATGGCTTCAATGATGTGATCCTATAACATCCCAGGAAAATACTGAGTAATTCCAGAGTTTATGAAGAGTTATGATTTCTGTAAAAGATTACTAATGATGTGACTGTGTTTTGAGGGAAAACCTTGAGAAGAATGTGCAGTAATCTAGTTTGCTGAAGGGGGGACATGGGATAAACTAATTTGATTTTTTTTTTTTTGCTGTAAACTATCTGTGGTACATATAGTATGTAGAGTTAAAAAGTTTGTTGTTATTGTGGGGTTGTTTTTTTTTTTTTGGCTGCTGCTGTTAAGTTTTGAGGCACCCCAAGCCATGCTCAGAAGAGCAAAAAAATGTATTTTTTTTGTGGTTCCTCCTACTTAATATTATTGTGATACTAAGCAGGAGGAACTACAGAATGTTGCAGCAGAAAACAAAAAATTTAAAAAAAACGGACAGTGGTCAGGTAAGGAAAAGGGAAGATCGATTTATGAGCATCCATTTTCCTAAACTGTGGCTGTACACGGGTTAGGGAAATGGATGCTCAGAAAATTGAGCCCCGTTTCCTTACCTGCACTTCTCCTGGGCATCTGATGGCATGGATGTGCTAGAAACGCACAAATTCCCCTTTTAGCATGCCAGCTCTAGAGAATATTAGATCGAGCGTCCAAAAGAGGGGATGTGTGTGTGCATTCAAAAAGCATACATCCAAGTTGGACACACATTTTTTGCACATACGATAGTTCATCAGCCCCTTTATGTGTCCCGTTAGGGAGTTCCATGTGGTTATCAGACTGAGGGAGGATAAAGGAGGAAGAAACATACAGTAAGTACTGCATAAAAAAATATAGTCAATCAGTGTTTATCCTGGATGGAGGTAAGGCTGCAATGAATTTCATTCTGTAAAATTCCAGAGGCGGAGGAGGATGAGGACAAACCATTCAGAGTGGGAGGCCTTTGTCTTAAGATGTTAGCAGTTGCAATAGGGATGTGCTTAGAAATAAGCTGTGAAACACCAAGTAACACAAAATTAACAGGTATCTAAATATGAGGGCCACTTTGAGCTTGAGGCCCAGGCCAAATAGTCCTACTGGTTCCCCACTGATTGGCCGTGTGGAAAGGTTTGGAGTTTTGCCAACATTCTAATGTCTGGTATCCCACCATTTTGCTCATGATCAGTCCAAGTTAAGCTAAAATAAGCATCATATTCAACCTTTACATGAGCAACTATTAAATAGACTTCCAAGTACTTCCCAAGAATTATCACACATTTAGTTTTCAAGGGGTAGATACTGTTCCAGCACTGGAGCACAGTGACTTCACAGAGCTGAGCCCATTGTTACAAACAAAACAATCATGCTTAGTAGGCACTTTTGGGCACCCTTCTTAATCTTTCTCAGCAGTTAAAACTTTGCAGGCTCCATCATTCACACCTATGAAAAAGTGAGACTGAAATGCAGCTACAGTGGAAGTCATCATTTAGTCTATGCAGATTAGTTTCATCTAATAAAGATTTACTGATATAGCAATAGCACGACATTGATGCTATAGCAAATATATTTAAGATAGTAATGTACCAATCATCAAGAACATTAATAAACAAGGCCTTATTTTTTGTGAAAGTATGGATACAGAATTTTGTGAATGCCACAAAATTGGCACAATGCCACAGAATGACTCTTTTTTAATGTTTTCATAGTAAGAACATTTATACATTCATAACTGAGTAAATAATGAAAATGATTAAAGATGGATAGCAATAACAAGTGTAGCTTTTGAAATAAAAAAGAAAATCAGCTATTTCATTTGCTGCCTTAGGCAGGAGGTAGTATGATAATTGATACTGGCTAATATTTTATATTTGTTACTTTCACCTTGATTTTTTTGTATAGTGCTATATTGTGCCTTGTGCACATGCATGGAAAGGTGTGAGCTAAATAAAGTATTATTGTTACTATTATTATTATTATTATGAATATAAACACATGGCATAGGCAGACCAATCATAATCATCATAGCAAGATACAAAATTCATTCTGCCTCGAGGAAAGAATTAGATGTTAAGAATAAATACCTGGAAGAAAGCCAATTAGGAGAAAAGAGTTTTTTTTAAAATGCATTGAATTATGTGTATTCTGCATGAGCACTGATCTTTTAACACTGGATGAATGTGGACGGGGAAGACAGTTTGCTCATATTAGGAATTTGCAATTAAATCATGTGATGCAAAATTTCCTTTTCTTCACAAAGGAGATTTAATCAAGAGCAACGTCACTATCTATAAATAATTAGATAACATTTTTCAATAGCTAATTAGTAAAAGAAAGATGTTCCCTTCCAGGTGCAGTGATTTCTCACTTTCTAAAAGGCACTATTACATAGGCATGTTTTCATTCAGACCTGCTATAGAATGGCTAAAGAATGTTATTGGTGTTTATTGAAAGCGCCATAGTTTCCATAGGTTTTGCCACTGATTCCAACACCCAGTCAGCCTCAGAGAACTATTGACCTTGATGGGCAATCAATGAAAAGTAATTCTGCTCTTGCTGCAATGTATGATCTTTTTTGACTTGCAAAAGTGCCAATATTTTATAGTGCACCAGCACCAGCTAAATCCTGCTTTCTGTATATATGACCCTCAAATGAAAAAAATGTTTGTGTTTCTGTGGTTAAGAACCTCCATGTAAATATTTCTTAAGGCTGTCCCTTGGGAGGTACAACACTGCAAAAATGTAGTTGTCACAAGCACATTCTTTTTTCACTAGAAATATCAGTGCAAATGAGTAGAAATCTCTAAACAATTCAAAGTCAAATGCAAACAAGGTGGATATCTGACTGTTTCGAGTTAGATGGAATTTTCACATTTTTTTTTCCACATCTGCTAGAGAAATTTGTTTGATTTTTACTAGTGAGTTTGAGGAAATCGTTGAAAGAAATTTGAAAACAATTTGCTTTGGGTTTTCAAAAAATGCAAAGTGAATCTGGGAAAAAGACAAAATCTGGAGCAAATGTTTTGATTCCTTTTTGGATTTCTTCAAAACAAGCCAATTCAAGAAAACTTTAAAAATGTTTCATGTTTCTCCAATGGCTTAATAAACCTATTTGAAGAAGTTTGCCTGTTTCTAAGAATGAGCAGGGCAATAGAGGGGTTAAAGTTTCCATTCACTGAGCTGGGACAAAGGGATGCAGCTCCAACACCTGTTAAAAGTGTTGCATGCCTGCCTAATCCTCCACAATGAAATAAAAATAACCCCCAGGCTTCAAACCAACACAATAAGAGATCCCAAAAGAAAAATGAGCATCTCACTTAGCACAAAATACATTTCATAATCTATTGCAGAGGTCCCCAAATCTAGTCCCTGACAGCCGCAAATAGGTCTGGTTTCCAGGATTTCGACAATGAATATAAATGAGATATCTGCACATATATTCATGCATATTCATTGTGGAAATGCTAAAAATCAAACTCATTTACAGCCTTCAAGGACCAGATATATTGGTCTCTGACTATGTTACTATTCTAATATGTTGTACCCACAGGAAGTGAATTTCTTTATCCAAATAAATAAATAGTACTGTACATTTTGAGGTCAATATTCAATGCTGGCCATTTAAGTAACTTAGGCCTAGATTTATCAAAATGCAGTAAATATAATAGGAAAGGGGAGGTGATTTATGGTAATAGTCTATTTATCAAGATGTGTATTACTGCAAATTGTGTTAACTTTTTGCTGAGAGAGAGAGAGAGAGAGAGAGAGAGAGAGAGAGAGAGAGAGAGAGAGAGAGAGACTATCTACAAGGCCCTTGTGGTAGATAGCTTTTTAAGCTACTATAGGAGGCCCACCTACTAACTCGAGGTGAGGTTTAGGTAGTAGTGTAGGGGCTAGGGGCCACTTTTACATGCAAAGTGAGATGTATGAATAGAACTGTGCACTCTTGCAAAGATTTAATTTGTCCTTTGGAGTGAGGAAACACACAATGATGACATTAGTACAATATTCTCTCAACCTAGCTTGATGGACTCTCTACCTGGGTAACATCAAGCTAGGTTGAGAGAACATTCTACAAATGTCATTGTTGTGTGAGTTTCCTCATTCCGAAGGACATCAAATCTTCACAAGAGTGTAGGGATGTGAATCGTTTTAGGACGATTAAAATTATTGTCCGATAATTTTAATATCGTCTTAAACCGTTATGGAACACAATACAATAGAGATTCTAACGATTTATCATTATAAATCGTTAGAATCGTGAGCCGGCACACTAAAACCCCCTAAAACCCACCCCCGACCCTTTAAATTAAATCCCCCCCCCTCCCGAACCCCCCCCCCCCCCCAATGACTTAAATAACCTGCGGGTCCAGCGGCGGTCCGGAACGGCAGCGGTCCGGAACGGGCTCCTGCTCCTGAATCTTGTTGTCTTCAGCCGGCGCCATTTTCCAAAATGGCGCCGAAAAATGGCGGCGGCCATAGACGAACACGATTGGACGGCAGGAGGTCCTTCCGGACCCCCGCTGGACTTTTGGCAAGTCTCGTGGGGGTCAGGAGGCCCCCCACAAGCTGGCCAAAAGTTCCTGGAGGTCCAGCGGGGGTCAGGGAGCGCTTTCCCGCCGCGAATCGTTTTCGTACGGAAAATGGCGCCGGCAGGAGATCGACTGCAGGAGGTTGTTCAGCGAGGCGCCGGAACCCTCGCTGAACGACCTCCTGCAGTCGATCTCCTGCCGGCGCCATTTTCCGTACGAAAACAATTCGCGGCGGGAAATCGCTCCCTGACCCCCGCTGAACCTCCAGGAACTTTTGCCCAGCTTGTGGGGGGCCTCCTGACCCCCACGAGACTTGCCAAAAGTCCAGCGGGGGTCCGGAAGGACCTCCTGCCGTCCAATCGTGTTCGTCTATGGCCGCCGCCATTTTTCGGCGCCATTTTGGAAAATGGCTCCGGCTGAAGACAACAAGATTCAGGAGCAGGAGCCCGTTCTGGACCGCTGCCGTTCCGGACCGCCGCTGGACCCGCAGGTTATTTAAGTCATTTGGGGGGGGTTCGGGAGGGTGGGGGATTTAATTTAAAGGGTTGGGGTGGGTTTTAGGGGGTTTTAATGTGCCGGTTTTGCGATTTTTCGATTTTTCGATTTTTTCACGATTTTTCACGATATTTTACCCCCCCAAACGGCAACAATACGATTCCCTCCCCCTCCCAGCCGAAATCGATCGTTAAGACGATCGAGGACACGATTCACATCCCTACAAGAGTGCACTGTTCTGTTCGTACGTTTCACTCTGCATGTAAAAGTGGTCCCTAACTCCTACACTACTACCTAAACCTCACCTTGAGTTACTAGGTGGGCCTCCTATAGTAGCATAAATAGCTGCTTACTATGGTGCTCCCCTCAGAGGCTCATTCTCTCTCTCTGCCTCTTCCCCCCCCCCCCCTTCACCCCTCCCTAGCCCAAAAATGCTCAAAACAGAATTTGTGAAAAAATTGCAAATTGGACAACTTAAAGCAATTGAAAAAGGTGAAGTTATTTTTTAAGCGTTAAAACTGTGCAATATCATGTGTTATGGCTTTGTGAAGCCAGCCACTTTTATAAACATCCCACCCCAACTCCACCCCAATCCCTCTCCTTTTAAAAATTTGCATTGCACCGTTTATTATGGTGCTTATCGCATGCGTTAAGGCATTTTTCGCATGCAAAAACGCCATAATGCATGCGAAAACACCTTAACGCTATTGGATAAATGACCCTGTAAGCCGGATGTAACTAAGCCGCTGAATACACGAATAAATATGTGTGTTAGTCATATAAGGAATAACTGGCTAAGTTAGACCTGCTCTATAGCCAGTTAATTTATGTAGCTAAGACTGAATATCGCTACTTAGCCACTTAAGTTATGTGGCTAAGTTGTTCCGCCCTGATCCTCCCATTATACGCCCACAATTTATGCGACTAATGTTTTAGCCATATAAGTGACTTATGTGGCTAAGTAGCGGCCGCTGAATATAGATGCATATTCAGCAGCTGCTACTTAGCCAGATAAGTTAGATTTATGCAACTAAATAGAGCTGAAAGCACTTTGAATATTCACCTCTGAAACTAAAATATTTGAACATCTGCATATGACAGTAACATTCATGAGGTATTTCAATTACACATAGGGGTGGATTTTAAAAGGTCCGCACCTGCCGGTGCGCCTATTTTGCATAGGCCGCCGGCGCGCGTAAAGCCCCGGGACGCGCGTAAGTCCCGGGGCTTTCGAAAAGGGGCGGGAGGGGGCGTTTCAGGGGGCATTCCCGAAATGACGTGGCGTTTCGGGGGCGTGCCGTGGCATTTTGGGGGCGGCCCCGGGGGCGTGGCGCCGGCCTGGGGGCGTGGCCGAGGCCTCCGGACCAGCCCCCGGGACCGGAGTATTGAGCGGGGCTGCCAGCCGACGCGCGCAAAGTTACGCCTGCTTTTAGCAGGCGTAACTTTGCCGACAAAGGTTGGGGGGGGGTTAGATAGGGCCGGGGGGGGGGGGGTGGGTTATGGAGGGGGAAGGGAGGGGAAGGTGGGGGGAGGGCAAGGGAACAGGCAGCTCGCGCTGGGCTCGGCGCGCGCAGGTTGCACAAATGTGCACCCCCTTGCGCGCGCCGACCCCGGATTTTATAAGCTACGCGCGTATCTTATAAAATCCAGTGTACTTTTGTTCGCGCCTGGTGCGCGAACAAAAGTACGCGATCGTGTATTTTTTGAAGATCTACTCCATAGAATTTAATTACAAATAGTATTTATTACTTAACAGCACTACTATATGTTTGTAAGGACCTATAAAGGGGATCAGAGTTATATAAAACTGTTGAGATGAACAATAACAGACAGCATAGAAAGGAGGAGGCCTGCTCTG
This sequence comes from Rhinatrema bivittatum, assembly GCF_901001135.1. Taxonomy (NCBI): domain Eukaryota; kingdom Metazoa; phylum Chordata; class Amphibia; order Gymnophiona; family Rhinatrematidae; genus Rhinatrema; species Rhinatrema bivittatum. Next base: position 344,727,432 of record NC_042615.1, read on the forward strand.
CCTCAAAAGAGCTTACTATCTCAAAAGCCTATGTTTTAACCAGTCTTAAAAACAGCATGATAGCTCTAGTTATTTGATGGATTTAATGTCAGTGTTACATTGGACTTAACACCAAATGTACAACCTAATGATATGCAGAATGCAACACAACAGCATTACCATGGCAACAATAAAGGCAAGTATCCAAAAAAAGGAAAAAAACGCCAAACAACTTTCTCTCGTTCAGCACCACTCAAACCCTCAGAAATCTCATAAGAATATATCTTTACCACATCAGCAAGCCTGTCGACGTGCTTCCTTATGCATTTTGTAAAGGGAAGCCGCCTGGTCTTTTAATCATCTGCGGTCCAAGTCCGTTACAATTCTAATTTTTCTTTTTCAAATACAATATTTTTCAATTTTTATATGTATATATTTTTAACTCTCTGTGGTCCCAATCTAGGGGAAGGAAAGTGAACAGCCCGACACCCAGCCGATATTTCCCTGTGCCGCTTCTTCAGGAGCTGTAGATATTCAACCTTTCCCACCAATATTTAAAGGGCACTCCACTTCAAACAATTCACGCTTACATTCAATATCCGCTTTACAGTGTCCTTCTTACAGGACGATTCTTGTCTCAACAGCATGTTCCCGTTGGATTCAATGCTGTTGAGACGAGGCCAACCACGTGATGCCCAATATCTGTCATTGCTCTGGGCAGGGGGTGGAGATTTCTGGGGCTAGGCCTGAGACACATCATTATTACTGGGAGAGGAAATATTGAGGATTCCAGGGCTGCTGAGATCAGAGGATATGGGAGCAGGGGATTGTGAGACTAGAGGCTTGATAGTGAAGCAGAGCCATATGGAGCTTGCGGGGATTGTGAAGCAGAGGAATGGGTGGGGAATCCATTGACACATTAACATAGGCTACCTGCAGGACATTTAACCTCACATCCTGAGATTAACTTTCCTGCATGAATTTACTTAGGTGCTATCCAGTGTTAATATCTAATGAGTTTATCAGCATAATATTTTTCTCATATGCAGCTCATTTGTATATGCATTACATTTCCACCCGATGTGCTAACATGCTTGCAAATAACACATGTTATAGTGGGCATTAGATAATGGTTATTAATAGAGATGTGCATCGCCCGAACCTTTTGGTTTGGGCTTTGTTTTCAGCCCGCCGCAGGAAATTTCATTTTTCCCATGGTTTGGGTTTTTGTTTTTTGTGGGACCTGAAATTTCGGGTTAGTGCGCGCTAACTTCAGTCAGTGCTTGCTAACATTTTAATGTTAGCGCGCACTAAACCGAAAACCAAATTTTTCCGAAATTTCAGGAAACAATCCTTTGGTTTTCAGGGTCCCCGAACCAGGACAAATTAGGCAATTTTGTTGAAATTTCCTAATTCGTCCAAAACGATTGCACATCCCTAGTTATTAACATGCCTTAATTGTGGGTGTTAACACTAATGACCTTTAATATATAGGCTCCTAGGAGGAACAGTTCTGAAGCCACTGCACCTCTCATCTCAAAATCAATGCATGCTATGAGTAGGTCGAAAGCTCTTAAAGCACCATGAAGCATCTCTTTCTGACAAGTTCTCACTCAAGAAATAATGCAGTTTTATTTAAAATAATTTAGAAGTAAGACATTGGACTTTAAGCCTTTGGTCTTCCTCATTCCACTTCTTGTCTTGTAATTCTGCCTATAGCCACCTCAAAACAGAAACAATGCAAGCTACTATAATTTTCTGATATTCTTCTTCAGTGCCCCATGCCAAAGTGTTCTAGTAAAGTGCAGTACTTCCTGTTTGAATGTTCCACCATTTTCTCACACTGGTGAAAACATGTTGTAGATAATGGAACGGGCTCTACTTTTGTGATGACCTCAGATAATTGCTTAAACCATACTAGTGTCCTGAAAAAAACAAACCAAAAAACAACACACCTCGAGAATCCTGTAGAAGCCTTACAGCTGATCCAGTTAGTGGTCCTGATGAACTAGCACTGCTTAACATGTGAGTGAAGAGCGAGCTCAGCAGGCAGGCAGTACAGAAATGTCAAACAAAAGGAGAGCAATGGGGGAACAATGTGGTCTGAAGTGAGGCTGCATTGTGTGGTGATTTGTGGGGACTAATGGCTTCTTTTGTGCCTGGAGTGCTAATGTCAACGAGTTTTCTAAAATAAGTTGGCAGAATAAATCCAAAGCTGAGCACCTTTACGGCACTGCAGAGGTTTTGAACTGGTGGCAAAGCACTGCACAAATCAAGTCATAAAATTCTCTGGTTTCAATGTCTTTTGCAGTGGTAAAGATGCCATAATTGAATCATTTCCATTTCCAGAAAGAAGAGGAAAGGGAACAGAATAATCCTTTTGTTAAATACAAGCTCCAGTGAGTTTAGGCAGAGATTCTGAGAATCAAAGACACTTATTACTGCTTGGGCCTAAGACGGTTACCAGCCGAGCACATTCATTGCACCCTTATAGCTTACGATGTAACTGTTCACTGTTCATGCAATTCATCCTGGAACAAGGGATAAAACACTTTTAAACATTATCATGTATTAGGTCCTTTGAGGAAAAAAACAAAGGAACCAAAAAATACAGTCCTATTAGACCGGATTAGACCGGACGGTTTGCTGTATGCACTGCCTTTGTCAGGCTTGCTGATGCGGTTCTTTCATAAATTTATTCTAGATCATATTGTGTCACAGTGTTGAAAACTCATTGAACAGTGTCCTTTTGTTGTTTTTTGGGGGGTTTTTAGGTCCTTTGTGTAGCCAATGAAATAAGTGCATCAAATGAATTGTGTAGCCAGTGAAATAAGTGCATCAAATGAAATAAAAGATGATTACTCAGTAATCTGGCCTATCTGTTGAATTTAAGCCTGTTCTTGCCCTGCTTCACCTGGAAGGGAAAAAATGAACACCTTGTTCTAGCATCTCCTACTATGCTATTTTATTTGGCCAGCTATTTTTAAATCTTTGCAAAAATATTTAAAATCTACAGCAAGTGCTAAATAAAATCCAGAACAACCTCTTTACCAAAGCGTTCAGACAGATGACCAAATAATATGCAAAGGATATGATCAGGAGCGGCAGGAGGAGAAGGACCTTTGAGCTTTTCCTCCTGCCCCCCCCCCCCCCCCTCAGCTCCAGCAGACCAAAAAAGGAGGAAAGGAACCCAAGCCATACCGAACCTCCATCATCAATCTTTTAGTTAGGAACTGGCTGAGGCTATTCATGTTCTTTTCCTCTCTGAACATCTAGCAGATGTGGTCAGTTTCAGTTGTGTATGACCTGTGTAACCCACCCCCCCCCCCCCCTCTCTGGTGAAGGACCCCGGGTGCAGAAGCTACAGCAAAGGCCCAGGGCTGTCTCCCAGACCTCTAACACACCCATGCACCAAGCTTCAGCCCTAGAGGCCGGGGTTCTCTGGCGAGGAGGAGGCCTGAGCCTCTGCAGGGCCCTAGGTGCTGTGGTGGGGTAACCAGACTGCACACAGTCACTCTCCCTCCTTGCTCAATACACATAGTAAAGTGGCTGTTCAGTCCAAAAGGGCACACTTGAATGAAGAGGGCTCAGAGTGCAAAAGTGGTGTTCAAATCATAAAAATGTTTATTTAAGCTGAAAAATGAATATCCAAGCTATGATCCCAAAAGTCATAAATGAGAGAAATACATATCAAAAAGAAGTAGGTTTCTTTGTCCATAATGCCTCTTCTGATGACTCTCTTTCTCTCTACTATGTCCTGGTCCAAAAATGCCCATCCCAATAAGGGTAGATAAGCTCTCCTCCATGACCAATATACACCAGAGGTGATGGCAAAAACTTCCCTCAGATTCAAAACTAGATAAATTCTCCACAACACTTCCCCAAACTCTCAGAAAAACCCCCAATCTGTCTTCCACTCAGCTGTTAACTAAATGTAAGGTGCTAACAAAGTAATCCAGCCCTTCCTTCCAGGGGTCCTCTCTCTCAGACAGGAACTGAACCAAAATAGCAAAATCACTCTCCAACCTTCTAAAACAAAAATACCCAAATTACTTCTCAACTAGATCTTAAGGACCTACTCAAAACTCTTCTCCTACAACATTTCTCTACACTGTGAGATCTTGGATTGATATCATCACTGCATCACTAGCCCGTTCAATGTCTCCCAACCCTTCTCCATCCCTTTGACTCTCTACACGTACTCAGTGGCAATTTATACCCCAGGAGACCCATCCCCAAAAAAGAGAATAGCCCAGCAGTTGGGGCGACTCAGAAAATGCAAAAGGCCACATCAAAAATCTCAAGATGATCACTGGATAAAATACCTGTGTGGGTTCTAATCCCCGCTACACCTGCTGTGTGTTGTACTGTATATGACAAAAAAAAAAAAGACATAAATGCTGAACTGTAAGTAGCGTAGTGCCAACAAGAAGCGTGAGTTGCATATGGTTCTTTTCACTTGCATACTTGAGAATGGATTGCATGTAGTAGCAATGTTTACTTCCATATGTGTGGACCTTCTTTAAAAGAGGCTTGTAAACATTTCAAACATCCTGGGAAAAATCCCAAAGCTTTGTTTAATTGGTTGGAAGAAACCTTTAAAGGAAAAGCACCTGTCCCCCAAATAACAGCATTCTCCCTTCTGTCCTCCCACCATTACTGTGAAGGCCCAGCGTCCCAGGACTAGGAAGCACTGGGGATCATTGTCCTCCCAATTTCCACATGGTGTCCCCCCTCCTGGCTCTTGTTGGGCTGTGTAGCCGTGATTGGACAGCACTGTTGCCAAGTTCTTTCAGGAAGAGCAGTGTATGGAGTCAATCGGGTACTTACAGCACATGAAAGGTTATGAGGGTTTTAAAGCAGAGAGAAAAGACGAGAAATTCCTCAACTTTTATAGTCTCTCCCTTTCCCGAGAGGACATTATCCTTCCTCCCTAAGACTTGGCAATAGAGCAGAACTGCAAGTTACCAGACCAGGATCCTGTCAGAGCCACAGACACAAAGCCAGCCAAACCATTTAAAAAATGGAAAAAAGTATATAGTTATTAATTATTATTATCATCAATTTTCTGACTTGTTCATTTACCAAAAAAGTTACTGATCAAGGAACAACAAAAACAATTCTACACAAATGCATAAGTAATGTTTATATATAAAATATAAAACAGAAAAATAAGCAGAAAAACCATACTTGATGTAGCTGCTTATTTGTATGCACAATATATGCTGGCGGTTCTTAGAGTCTATGTCTGGCTGTCAGGACCTGAGGTACTGTTCAGAGTGGTTGTACTGGATGGATCCATTACTCTGAGCCAGCTATACCTTCTTGCCAAGAAAGGAAATGATCCAGACTTTTGAGAGTTAGTTCTCAGCCTTTACCATTTTTAAATGCAAATACACTAATAGCTTTCACTACATCCTTCGGAATTCATTGGTGAAAGCTATGGGGTAGATTTTAAAAAAGGGCGCCCTCGCGTACTTTTGTAGGCGCATCAGGCGCAAACAAAAGTACGCTGGATTTTAGTAGATACGCGCGTAGCCGCGTGTATCTGCTAAAATCCTGGATCGGCGCGCGCAAGGCTGCCGATTTCGTGTAGCCGGCGCGCGCCAAGCCGCGCAGCCTACCTCCGTTCCCTCCGAGGCCGCTCCAAAATCGGAGCGGCCTCGGAGGGAATTCGCTTTCGCCCTCCCCTCACCTTCCCCTCCCTTCTCTACCTAACCCACCCCCCCGGCCCTGTCTAAACCCCCCCTACCTTTGTCGGGGGATTTACACCTCCCAGAGGGAGAAGTAAATCCCCGCGCGCCAGCGGCCCGCTGGCACGCCTAGACGCAACCCGGGGGCAGTTCCGGAGGGCGCGGCCATGCCCCCGGACCGCCCCGGGCCGAAACCACGCCCCCGGGCCCGCCCCTGAAACGCCGCGTCCCACCCCGAAACGCCGCGCCGATCGGCCCCGCCCCCGACACGCCCCCCCTCGAGAAACCCCAGGACTTACGCGAGTCCTGGGGCTCTGCGCGCGCCGGCAGGCCTATGTAAAATAGGCCTGCCAGCGCGCAAGGCCCTGCTAGCGTAAATCCGGGCGGATTTACGCGAGCAGGGCTCTTAAAATCCGCCCTTATTAGTGTAGCTGTGTTTAGAAATGGTTTGGACAAGATCCTGGAGGAAAAGACCATAAACCATTATTAAGATCAGTGGCAGATTTCCGAGGAAGACCGGCCCGTGGATTCGCCGCCCAGGCCGGCCCAGGATGCATCATGTGGTCTGCCGAGTTTGGCTCCGTCACGGCCGTGCACGGCAGACCATGTGACTGGAGCGACCGGCCCACTGGGGGATGCCCAATCCCCCGATAGGCCAATCCGCCTCTGATTAAGATGGAGTTGCACATATCCACTGTTTATTCTTAGAATAAGCAGCTTGAAATCTATCTACCCCTTGGGATCCTGCCAGGTACTTGTGACCTGGCCAATCCAACATAAGATATGCCATACTGGGTCAGACCAAGGGTCTATCAAACCCAGTATCCTGTCTCCAGCAGTGGCCAGTCCAAGTCACAAGTACCTGGCAAGTACCGTAACATTAAATAGATCCCATGCTACTAATGCGGCAACAAGCAGTGGCTATTCCCCATTTATTAACAGCAGTTTATGGACTTCTCCTCCAGGAATTTATTCAAACCTTTTTTAAACCGAGCTATACTAGCTGTCTTAACCACATCATTTGGCAACGAATTCCAGAGCTTAATTTTGTGTTGAGTGAAAAATAATTTTCTCTGATTTGTTTTAAATGTGCTACTTGATAACTTCATGAAGTGCCCCCTAGTCCTTGCATTATCTGAAAGAGTAGATAACTTTCACATTTACCCGTTCAAGTCCTTTCATGATTTTGTAAACCTCTGTCATATCCCACCTCAGCCATCTCCTCTCCAAGTTGAACAGCCCTAATGTTTTTAGCCTTTCCTCATAGGGGAACTGTTCCATGCCCTTTATTATTTTGGTCGCCCTTCTCTGTACTTTCTCCAGTACTTTCTACAAAAACTTATAGCATCTGATAGTGAACCCAAGCAACTATTCAAGCTAATCTATCAATTTGCAACAAGACAGAAGGAGGTCCAATTAGATGTTCCTCCTTTTACAGCTGCAAAGTTTGCTACTTACAGTATTTGAATGACAAAATTCAGGCCATCTGCAAAGAGCCCTAGCCGTTTTGTCTGCATTCCTCAGAGCCACCAGTAGAATATCTCAGTTATGTTCATATGTCAATTCCCTCACTTTTTGAAATATTAATTATGACTTCTAAACAATTTTATATATGTTTCACATACTGTTCCCCTGGTGTCTTATAACACAACAGTTCCCCATTTTTTGATTGTCTTGCAAATGCTCCTATAGATCCTGTTAAAATGCTTATACTAGGTGACTTCAACCTGTGTGTTAACCTTGAAAAACAGTCTCCTGCATGCACTACCTTATTTACGCCTCATCCCACAAAGCAGGAAATACAGGAGATTAAATTTTCTTAAATTCAACATATTTCAAGTTACCAGAACAAAATGTACAAATGCACAAGGCACCATGTTCTGACCACTATTTATATAAATGTCAATATCATATCACCTGCACTACCTCACAACCCACCTCAGGCACAATCATCATTTCTTAGACATCCCTTTATTGACCTCACACAATTCAAAGATCAACTACAATCTGCACTGCCCTCCTTCTCAGAGGACTCTCTGGACAACATGGTGCTAAACTGGCATGATACAATCCAATCTGTCACAGTGCAGTTAGTGCCATCCAAACTTTATATTAACATGTGAACAACGAGAGCTAAAGGGGGCACACAATCCCTCATACTTCAAAAGCAATCCCTGAGAAGGGTAGAAGTAGGTTGGAGATGTAATCCAACTTCAGAAAATTTAAAATCCTACCACAATTTACTTGATCAATACAGAAGAGCTATCAATTTAGCTAAAAAAATCTTTTTTCTCAAAATGTCTTAAAGATGCCATGCAAAGCCCTCGATAGCTTTTTCATATTGTTCATAATTTGACCAAGTCTCTATAATCCTTTAACATCCCACAATTTTCAGAATCTCCTGTAAATTCATGCAATGGTTTTATCTCATTTCTCTCAGACAAGATAGCTAATATTTGTGCTACTTTTCCAACATGTGTACACCCATACAAACAACAAGAAACCTATTCTCTGGGCCGAATTTGAACTAGTCACTACAACTGAAGTATTACAAACCATTAATAAGCTTAACTCATCATCATCCCCATTAAGCCCTTGTTCAACAGCACTATTAAAACTCTCCAGTCATAATTTTGGATTCAATAACACAAATCATTGACCATTCTCTATCTTCAGGTTACATGCCTTCACATCTTACAAAAGCAATTGTTAGTCCTTTACCCAAGCAAAACATCTCCAATTTCAATCATCCAGCTAACTTTCGTCCAATATCCTCACTTTGCTTTCTTACAAAGTTAATGTTATTTCAGCTAACAGAGTTTCTTGACAAAAATTCAGTCATCGATCAGTATCAATTTGGTTTCCGCCGTTATCACAATATATCCATCTCTTATCCAGCACTGATACCATGCTTGGAGGATTCGACACCAGTGCTTGCTACATGTTAATTCTACTAAGTTCAGCATTTGATACAATAAATCATAGCAGCCTCCTAACCCATTTGGCGGATGCCAGAATATCTTATCTTTCTGAATGGTCTTACTAAGTGCACATAGCCTCCTTTTTCTCTTCTTGGCGCCCCATTTTTACAGGTGTACCACAAGGCTCTGCTCTCTCCACTGCTCTTTTTAACATTTACATAGATCCTTTCTGTGCTCTCCTTTCAATTCTTGGCCTTATATACAAAATCTACGCAGACGACATCCTGATCTTTTTCCCCCTTGAAAACTTCATGGGCTGCTACTGTTGACTTTGCCACACTGTCTTTCTTTTTTTTTTTTAAATCATATTTTTATTGTGAAGTAAAAAGGTGCAGAACAATCAGCGTTGCATTAAAATAAAACATGAACAATATTGTCACCATGTGTTACACAGAATACAAGTAATCAAACCCCTGAAGAGTAGTCATGCAACAAGTAGTGGTGAACAGGCCATACATACAATAGTTAAACCAGCTAGTACTTCACATTTGGGTTTTCCTCCCTTACTAGCCCCCTATAACCAAACAAGAGCCAAGCAACACTCAACCTTTTCCCTCCCCATGTACCCTCCCCCCAAGTGCAAAGAATTTGGGGTCCCTTTTTCTCAAACCTGAGGCCAAATACCTCTGGCCAAAGAACCTCTACGTCCTGTCAAACTAGTACGGTCTAAGTGGCTTTTCCTGCTATTTCCTCTCTTTATGGTTTAGCAATTTACTAACGATTCATACCACTAGCAGTCTGTCCTGCTCCACGAGGCACTTAGCCACACTGTCTTTCAAGCATTAAAAGGTGGTTATCTCGTAACTGGCTAGCATTCAACCTTAAAATAAACTGAAGTTCTCATTCTCGGTTGCTGCATTAAACACGAGATCCTGGACTCTTTTCCATATATCTAAGAAGATACAGAACTTAGGGGTCACTTTCGATTCATCTATATCTATAAAACCTCATATCTCACACATTACAAAAACTTCAAATCTGAAATTAAAGATGCTACAGCACATTAAACCATATTTAGATCAGAATGATTTCAGAACTCTTCCACAATCCTTCATTTTTCATTAATAGATTACTGTAACTCACTCTTCATTGGTCTACCAGAAAACACTCTTTGCGCTTTACAGATTATGCAAAATGCAGCAGCATAACTATTGAGCAGTTCCAATATATGCGACCATATCACACCAGTTCTGATCTCAGTCCACTGGCTCCCAGTGACATGGAGAATTCAATATAAACTGGCTACCATTAGCCATAGTCTAATGTATAACATCACTTCCCACTGGACACAAGCAACACTTAGGGGTAGATTTTAAAAGAAGCGCGATCAGCCTACTTTTGCTTGCGCATCAGACTCAAGCAAAAGTACGCTGGATTTTAGTAGATACGCGCGGAGCCGCGCGTATCCACTAAAATCCTGGATCGGCGCGCGCAAGGCTATCGATTTTGTATAGCCTGCGCGCGCCGAGCCGCGCTGCCTCCCCCCGTTCCCTCCAAGGCCGCTCCGAAATCGGAGCGGCCTTGGAGGGAACTTTCCTTTGCCCTCCCCTCACCTTCCCCTCCCTTCCCCTACCTAACCCACCCGCCCGGCCCTGTCTAGACCCCCCCCTTACCTTTGTCGGGGGATTTACGCCTCCCGGAGGGAGACGTAAATCCCCGCGCGCCAGCGGGCCTGCTGCGCGCCGGGCCGCGACCTGGGGGCGGGTACGGAGGGCGCGGCCACGCCCCCGGGCCATAGCCACGCCCCGTACCCGCCCCCCAAAACGCTGCCGACACGCCCCCGGAACGCCGCGACGACCGGGCCCGCCCCCCGACACGCCCCCCTCCGAGAACCCCGGGACTTACGCGAGTCCCGGGGCTCTGCGCGCGCCGGGAGGCCTATGTAAAATAGGCTTCCCGGCGCGCAGGGCCCTGCTCGCCTAAATCCGCCCGGTTTTGGGCGGATTTAGGCGAGCAGGGCTCTGAAAATCTACCCCTTAAGTTATATACCCCTAGCAGAACATTATGTTCATCACCACATCATGCCCATCTTCATTTGCTGGTCCAAAATTGTGCAACTCCCTACCCCTCCACCTAGCATGATGGACACTCTACCTGGGCAACAACAAGCTAGGTGGAGAGAACGTAGCCCAAATCTCCTCTTGGAGTGAGTTTCCTCACTCCGACGGCCAGCAAATCTTCACTAGAGACCACTGTTCTTTCCGTAGGTCTCATGTGGAATGCGAAAGTGGCCCCCAACCCCCGACGCTCATACCTAATCCCCACCCCGAGTTAGTAGGTGGCCCTCCCATAGGGGTTAAAATACCTGTCTAGGGCATAGGCATTATAGTAAGGTTCTCTCTCTCTCTCTCTCTCTCTCTCTCTCTCTCTCTCTCTCTCTCTCTCTCTCTCTCTCTCTCTCTCTCTCTCGCTGTGGACTGCGATGATTCGATGGCAAATATCGTGCACTGCGATGAAACACCCAAAGACTCATCGCACACTGGGAAAACATCGTGAATTGCGCTACTGTTTTCGTGAATGGCGAAAACATCGCCGCACGCGATGTTTTCCCACTGCACGAAAGAAGCCTCATTTGCATTGGTAACGCCCCCTAATGCGTTACCAATGCGATATTGGAAAATGAGGCCCATAGAGTTATATTGCACTGGCTTTGAAAGAGTCCAGGGTACAACCCTTCTTAAAGAAATAGTTATTAGATCTTAAAGAGATCAAACATTACTGACCTTTCTCTAATTTGTCATTTGCAATGAATGCCATTGAAAAAGCTGCGATGACACAACTGGAAGATTTCTTGGAAAAGACTAATGTCTTACACCTGAGGCAGTCAGGATTCTGAGAAGGATTTAGTATGGAATCAGCTTTGACAGCACTAACAAATGAAATAAGAATAAACGCAGATGAAGGCAAAGAAGCACTCATGGTCACGATTGAACTGAGTGCTGTCTTTGACATGGTTGATCATATTTGCTTTCACAAACTCTGGTAGATTTAGGGTTAGAAGGGGTTGCCCTATCTTGGTTTTAGTCGTTCCTAAGGGATAATGCATCTAGTGTAAACTGGGGGATCAGAGATATCCAAGGTTAAAGAAGTTACATGTGGAATTCTTCAAGGTTCAATTTCTTTGCCAGTATTATTCAATTTGTTTGGCACTGTTAGACATGCTCCAAGACCTGAGGTACAGCTGCTTTCTATATGCTGATGATGTCCATGTCCTTGCTTACTTCAATTCTTATCCGTTAGAAGAGATTACTAAATTTAATCAAAGTCTGACCAAGATGTCGAAATGGCTTGATGCTTTTAAACTAAAAAAACCCCACAAAAGCCAGAGGCTGTCACGGTAAGTGCGATCTGGGAAAACCATCTCAGGAGCGGTGCAGGACTGCAAGGCAGGACACTGGGCTAGATAAGTGCCTGTCTTCCACCTAGCCATCCCCCTCCCCCACAGGCTCAGCCCTTGGATTCTGGGGGCCAGGAGATATTTGTGGTGGCAGTACATCATAGTGAATCCAGGCAGGCTGAAGCTAGGCTTGATAAGGCAATGTTTGGACATCCTGAATGAGGCAAGGCTTGGCACAGTGGACAGAGACAGGCTGCCGGAGCAGGGTTGGACTGGATACTGGATCTGGACACAGGACAAGGGCTGGGGCTGAGTACAGGCACAGAATGGGCAAGGATACTGGGCATGAATTGGGGCTGGGTTAAGGCAAGGCAGGGATAGGATAGGCTGGGCAGGAAAAGACAAGACCAAACAAACAGGGTCATTCATCAAAATGCATTATGGTGTTAACACCTGCGATAGCTTAACGCACAAGATAATTGCAGTACCGTGAGAAGCAAATGCAAATTTTTCTGAAGGGTGGGACTGAGGAGGGGTTTGGCCGGGATTAATGAAAATGAGGGTCAATATCACACTGTGCGATAGCATAACACATGCTATTGCATGTTTTTAACACCAGAAATAACTACACCTTTTTTCCTGTTGTTAAGCTGTATGATATGCCAGAAATGGCCATAATGCAATGAAATTTGTTATAAAGATTGAAAATTGCATTTTGGCCATTTCTGGGCTTGGGGAGGGGAGGGGAGAGGGTAGAGGGAGAGAGAGAGCCTCTGGGGAGGCTGTCACAGTATTCAACTATTTATATCACTATAGAAGGGCCAGCTAATAATAACTCGAGGTGAGGTTTTGGTGGTGGTTTTGGGGCCCATTTGACATGCAGAGTGAGACGTACGAACAGCACAGTACATCTCAGTGAAGATTTGACATCATTTAGAGTGAGGAACGTCTCACAAAGAGGACGTTTTCTTCCTCACTCCAAATGATGTCAAATCTTCACTGAAATGCACTGTGCTGTTCGTACGTCTCACTCTGCATGTCAAACTAGTCCCCAAATCACAGACCACCACAAAAACCTCACCTTGGGTGGAGGGTAAGCTCTCTGAGGACCCCTGGTGGAGCAGAGGCTGTACAACAGGTTGGATCAGATGGCCAGTGAGGAGATGGGGCAGGTACCTAGGCTCACTGGAGGCCTCTGCTGGCAGAGAGGTGTCATAATAGGCCAGATCAGGGTACAGTGAGGCTGCATGGCAGGCAAAACCATGACAAAGGCTATATGGATAAGCAAGACAAATTCAGTTTCAAAACAAACCTCTATGTTGGATTGTATCAACATTTCTCTGAAGGAGGCGGTACTAAGAATGAAACTGGACAGCATTCTTACTATGTCAAGTCAAATCTCAACAATGACAAAAATCACTTTGTATTAACTTAGGTTTATTCACCATTTGAAATCATATATGAAGAAATCTGACCTAGTGATTTTGGTTTAAGCATTTGCTCTGACACAACTGATTATTGTAACTCACTGTATGCATTGTCTGACCTCATTAAGATGCTTATAACTCTTGCAAACCATGGCAGCCAGGGTGGTGTTTGGATTATCTAAATACACCTTTATTGAAAGAACCATACTGGCTCCCTGTAGGGTCCAGAATCCAATTTAAAATTGTATACCTGATATTGAAACTGGGTATAGAGGCTTACTACAATAAAAGGCAGGCTTACTGGTTCCTTATAAACCAGAGAGAGCCTTTTGGTCAATCCCAACAGGAAATTCAAAGGTCACTCTCACCATCAAATATTAGACTTGAAGGGACCAAATGCGCGACCTTTGCCTGTGAAGCCCCATCTCTAAGGAATGTCCTTCCATTATAAATTTGTCACAAAGTCAATTAAGGGATGTGTAGAAAGTAAATTAAGATGTGGCTTTTTAATCAAGTTTTTTAAATGAAGAGATTTATAAGTGGTTCCCCTCCCCCTTGGTCCAGACTAGGAATTACCCCTACGCTTGGGGTGGGGAGTACCACATGAGAAATTATATTTACTAATATGATTTATCTTCGGGTTTGTAGGCTGAGTGGGGGATGAGACAGGGTCCCAGTCACCTCGATACCACAATTCTCTGCCCTTCCCAAACAACCTCTCACTTGTAGTACCACAGACCAGATAAAATAGAGTAGACATTAGACAGTAAATACAACCAGAGCATTAAATGGGAAAAGTACATTAGTGAAGTATAATATAAACTTGCAGTTTTCTTATTTTAAATCAAGCAATGCAAAATTAACACTGGGTATAGCTTGTTACACATACTTATATGGGCAGTAAAAACATAAGGAACGCCTTGAAAGCTATGACCAGGGTTTTGAATATGGTAGTGTAGGGTTTATAAGAGAGGGGTGATCCGGTCAAACTTGCTGATATTTAATAGATATTGTGCCCCTGAATTTTGTACAAATGTTAAAGATCCAATGTACTCCATGGTCACTTGAGGTCTAAGGCGGTCTCTGTCCCGGCACTTTGGAGAATAATTTGAGACCTGGCGTCCTTGAAGAAAAGGTTGTTACACCAACAAAGTTAAGTATTATCTACATGTACAAATAATATTATAGAGTCTGATAGCCTTTTCCTTGCTTACACTGTGAGAGGAAGGATAGCTTCAAGGGGCTTTTACATTAACCAAAGTACAAAGCCCTCTTTCCAATCCCTATAGACAGCATTGACAATCTCCATGGTCTACTACAGCAACAATCACACTGAGATACAATTTTGTTTCCAACTCCTTTACTGATGGTTGATAAATTGGCTGAAAATTCAATACAGAACTTAGCTTTTAAATAAAGTTGAACAATAATGAAGAATAAAGATTAATACATTTGTGACCGCACTCTTCCAATAGTCTTTGAATTTATTGAAACCAATTCATTAACAATTTATCTCTTCCTCCTTTCAATTACTCAGATTGAAGAAAATGTAGTCTTTCTTCCAAATGTAGTCCCCATTACTTATCAGAGCCCAACAAGTCTAAAATCTCACACCTTTCCTGCAGTCTTTATTGGATATTTTAGATCTTCTTCTGGAAATACCAGATTGACACTTTCCTCCCAAATGTAGGACACTTGGGTCAGCAAACTCTTGCACACTACATTCATTTCCTTCCCCCTGGTACTGGATGGAAATCCATTCCTCAGAGATGAAATGTTTTGTGCACACAGTGGGAGATATGCGCATTTCTGGATGGCTTTTAAGTCATCCAGTCTGAAAAAGAACAAAAATAGACTCTGTCTCAAAAAAGAGGAAAGAACAAAGAAGAGTCAGGAAGGGTGGGAAAAAACTCCCTTGTCTCCAATTGGGAAGATGATCACTAAGAAAAAAAACAATTCACAAAGGAATTCCTCTGCATTAGATCACTGACTGATATATCCACTTGACGTGAGATAGAGAACTGTAGAACTTCCCTACCCCTCAGTCTAATCTTATACAGGGACTCCCCAAATCCTCTATGAAGGGGTACCAAGGCTCTCACAGGGAAGAGTTCCAAAAAATGGATCAAAGAGAGTAAATAAGCAAAAATAGGTCAGACAAAGGGCTGAGCCATAAGAAAGCAATTCAGGAGAAACCTCTTAAATAAGTTAAAAATAATTAACAGGAGGCAGGGATAGCTGTCCTTCTGAAAGACTAACCAAAACTCAACAACAACAACAAAAAAAAACCCCACACCCTAAGATGGTAACAGGGGTTTATATAGTGCTAGAACACACCATCTGCAGCTCCCATATGGGGGAGTCAAACTCAACCTCTCTTCATTAAATGCCTCTGAATCTTCTCAGTTAAAGGTGAATTTTAAAAGCCCGGCATGTGCCAAAATTAGGGGATGCGTGAATATGTCAGGCAGGTGCACACCGAGTCGATTTTAAAAGCCATCCAGAAATGCGCATATCTCCCACTGTGCGCACAAAACTTTTTTCCCCAAAAGGGGTGGGTAATGAGTATGCATGAGCTAGATTTCCATACAATGGAGGCAGTGTATGCAAATCTATCTTGTGAATATTCATTGTGCATATCCTGAAAACCAGGCCTGTTTGTGACTCTCAAGGACTGGAATTGGCCACCTGTGCTCTATGTGAATCTCTTCTTCTTTTCTGCATTCTTCATTCGTGCATGCAGGTCTAAGTACTTCCCCATTTCTTTGTTGCACTTCCTTTAGATATTCTTCTTTTGATCCCTGTCTTCTTTTCCTTCCCCTGTCAGATGTGACTGAGTTAGGAGCACTGGTCTAGCCTCCAATATTGTTTTATTTGGCAAGAGGTGGAGATGGAAGTTGGGGGATCAGTCTGCTTTCCATTTTTTCCCATTTTTACTGAACCAGCTATATGCTGAATATAGCCGGTTAAAGTTCAAGTTATCCAGATTTATTCACAATATAACCAGCTAAGTTTAAAGTTATCCAAGTACACTTTTACCTGAATACATTTAGTGGGAAACATGTGCCCCTGAATGTACTTCCTTATGAATGTCACTATTTAGGGTTTTTACTCTGCCCTCTAGGGGTCAAAATAATTCCGGTGACTTAAGCCCAGAGTAAATAAGATATTCTGCATCTAATGCACACATAGGTGAATTTTAAAAGCACAGTGCGCACCAAAAATGGGGGGTATGCGCAGAAGTCGGGCCAGAGCTTGCTACACGGATATTAAAAGGCGCTCGCTTATGTGCGGATCTCCCAGTACATGCACAAAAAAGACTTTCTGAAAAAAGGGGCAGGGTGTGGGCATGGTCTGGGTGGGACATGAGCATTTCAGGATTTATGAATGAACCTAGCACGTAAATATTTATGCGCACAATCACGCAGCGGGATCCCCTACCATGTTTATCTTTACTTCTGCTATGGATGGCGTGTAAGTCCTAAAACAAAAAAAACTAGGTTAGTCAGTGGGATTTTAAGGGTAGGGCCTAATAGGATAAAAGGGAGGCTAATTAACTAGATGGGTTAGGAAGTCCTATCCTTTACCTGAGTGATCTGGGAATGAACTGGGGAAACCGGTAATTGCATCAGTGTGCATCTACTAAAATCCCACTATTTACACAGTAGAGGCAGCATTTGTGTGCATATCCGCACAGCCATATAAAATTATTGCCACATCTGTGCATACAGCCGATTTTATACCATGCGTGCATATACGCGCATATGTTATAATATGGCCACCTCCTCCTTTGGAGCAAGCTGACATACGCATGTACATGTGTGCCCATGTAGCTGTTTCAAATTTACCGCCCCCATGTATAAAACATCAAATATAAAAATAAGAGCCCAGGAATGTATGGGGAGGGAAAATTTCAAAGGGTTTTAGATTGTGCTGCAATGAAAACTGACTCCTTCACAGCATCTAAAAGTATGTGAGCTTTCACAATACAGGTCCTTATAACCAGATTAAAAAGAGTCTCTGGGGGGGGGACTGTTTAGGTCAGGGGCATAAAAAATAGATGCACAAGCTTTATTTCCATTACAGCATCCACAGAAACAGCAGGTACAGAACACACAAGCACTTTATACCCACAGACCTCATGGGCAGTTTTCAAAGGGAAAGTACCTGGATAGTTAATTACAAGATCTGTGGGTGCAGAGTACCTGTGTACTTTGCAACAATGTGGGCTAATGAAAATTGCCCTTTATGAACTCTTCTGCTTACCTGTATATCCTCTCTTTATTTAGCCAAGTGTTTTTGCAAAGTATTTTTTTGTCTGGTTCTGCCTGCACAAAATGTGATTTTCCTTTTCTTTGTTACAATATTTGATAATTTTTATGAGAAAAATGTTATCTGAATGATAATACATAATGCATTAGAAGGAGCCAGTGATCCATGAAACAAGGGTATTTTATGTAGTTACAGCAAATTTTCTTACCACAAACAGTGTTTTCCATAGACAGCAGGATGAATTAGCCATAACAAGTAACAAGAAGGTGACATCATCCAGCTATGACAACTTCCGACTTAAACTCGATAATGTGAATGCTATCAACCAAAAGCAGTGCAATAAGTCCAGCAGACACCTAAGCTAGACTTACGTTAAAAATTGACTGAGGGGCTCATGAGGCAATTCCCTAGCAGGAATTCTCGAACATGCGCAGTAGAACATGGGAAGCCAAGAGATACGCAAGCGATATCCATAGCCTTGCAAACCCAGTGATCTTTGGTGATCTTGCGCTACTCTTCTAGGTTGTCTGGATAGCTGCTAGGAATGAAGGATGGTCAGAAACATGGCCCAGACTTAGCGTGATTTTGGTTGCAGCATTCATGTTGTCAAGAGTGAGTTGGAGAAGTTGTTCCTGTTTTGGAAGTAAATATGGCATCTGGTAGAGCTGGTATTGCTGGAAGGGTCATATCTTAAAATATGGTATTTTAAAGCATAGAATGGATGCCTTGCAGAAAACTGCTGTTCTATGGAGAGAGACTCCATCAGCATGTGCTGTTTCTTTATTTGAGTCACTGTTTCTCTAAGCTATTCTCCAAAGAGGTTATCACCAAGGCTGTGCATGTCTGCCAACATTTTGTGGACATCCGTGCATAGGGTGCAGGCTCCCAGCCAGGCCATGAGGTGAGCTGCAATGGAGTTCAATGAGGAATGTGAGGTGATATCGAGCGACTTGTAGAAAGATTGAAAAAGATGATACATACTCTTCTGCATCCAAAAGTGGCTATGGGAATGTGATTCTGCTGTAATTGGCTAGAAGAAATAGCTTGGACCATGTAGAAACAATGAACAGTGATCTGTGCATTAAGCATGGGCTTTGAAACATCTTTTTGCAGTGCATTTGAACATCTTCTTGTTTTCTTTGCTTTTTTAAGAGCTGATTCTACCACTTCTGATTGATGGGGTAATTGCACTATTCCAAAGCTTGAGGATTTTTTAACTCTGTACTTGAGGTCAAATTTCCTTGCTACTGTGGCACAGGAAATGGGATTTTACCACATCTTATTTGTAAATCTTGTAGAAAATGATGAACCAAAATTGCTGCTGGGTCCATTGGAGCTTCCAGAGCTTGAAGAAGGCCCAAGAAATCTGCACAAAGACATTTACTCTTATGTATATTCACTTCAATGACTTTTCATAATTTATCCAAAAAGTCTTCTGGGGAAACAAGTGTCCTGGATGTTCTGAAGGGGAGTTGGAGGGAATTCAAGTTGAATCCTCTTTGGAGCTTAAAGGTAAGTGAACACTGATCCAGGACTCCAATAATTAGACTGGTGACTGAGGAGGGATCTTCAGTTGCCTTGGAAGAGAGAACACCTAGGGGCGGATTTTAAGAGCCCTGCTCGCCTAAATCCGCCCAAATCCGGGCGGATTTAGGCGAGCAGGGCCCTGCGCGCCGGTGAGCCTATTTTACATAGGCCTACCGGCGCGCGCAGAGCCCCGGGACTCGCGTAAATCCCGGGGTTTTCAGAGGGGGCGTGTCGGGGGCGGGACCGAGTGCAGCGCCGTTTTGGGGGCGTGTCGGGAGCGTTTCGGGGGCGGGTCCAGGGGCATGGTTACGGCCCGGGGCGGTCCGGGGGCGTGGCCGTGCCCTCCGGACCCGCCCCCAGGTCGCGTCCCGGAGTGCTAGCGGCCCGCTGGCGCACGGGGATTTACGCCTCCCTCCGGGAGGCGTAAATCCCCCGACAAAGGTAAGGATGGGGTTTAGACAGGGCCGGGCGGGTGGGTTAGGTAGGGGAAGGGAGGGGAAGGTGAGGGAAGGGCAAAAGAAAGTTCCCTCCGAGGCCGCTCCGATTTTGGAGCGGCCTCGGAGGGAACGGAGGTAGGCTGCGCGGCTCGGCGCGCGCCGGCTATACAGAATCCATAGCCTTGCGCGCGCCGATCCCGGATTTTAGCGGATACGCGCGGCTCCGCGCGTATCTACTAAAATCCCGCGTACTTTTGCTGGAGCCTGATGCGCCAGAAGGCGTTTGACAAAGAGGCTTCTAAGAGGCTTCTAAGAAAACTAAAAAGTCATGGGATAGTAGGTGATGTTCTTTTGTGGATTACAATTTGGTTAAAAAACAAGGAACAGAGAGTAGGATTAAATGGTCAATTTTCTCAGTGGAAAAGAGTAAACAATAGAGTGCCTCAGGGACCTTAGTCTGTCTTTTTCCATATATTTATAAATGATCTAGAAAGGATTACTAAGAGTGAGGTAATCAAATTTGTAGTCGCTACAAAATTATTCAGAGTAGTTAAATCCCAAAATGATTGTGATAAATTGCAGCAGGATCTTGCAAGATTGGGCATCCAAATGGCAGATGAAATTTAATGTGGATAAGTGCAAGGTGATGTTGCGTCGGCCAGCCATGGAACTCACGACTGGCCTTCCTTACCTGGCCTACCGCCCTGCCAGGGGCAGGCCCCAGCCTCTCCACTACTCCTCTGGGCCCGGGATGCGGCAGTAACGCTGCCGACAGGCTCGCACCATGGTAGAGATGCTGCCGCCGTCTGCCTCTCCCATCTGGGTTCCCCAGGCTCGCGCGCACGCCTCTCTGATTGATTTAAAGAACCCATGGCATGCTAAGGCTGCTGGCCCTTCCCAGTGATGCCACGTGCCAGGACCTATTTAAGGCAAGCTCTGATATTCGGCAACATCACATGTCTTCTACATGTGATGTTGCCGATTACCACTGGAGTAAAACGCCTCCATGTGAATGTGTTTTTTGACGCACTGAACTGTTACTCCTTAATATGGGGTCATCTGTCCTGTAGTTGTTGGATGGTTTGATAACACGAATATAAGTAGTGTTCCAATACACAACAGGCTATTGGCCTGCCTTTGTTGTTTCTGAGATATCAGCCCTGCAGGCAATTTTCCAGCCTTGCTGAATTTGATTGCCCCTGAGGCAGCTCTATATGAAAGAGCGAAACTCGGCCAGAGTCGGGCACTATTTAATAAAGGGCTTCTTGTCAACATCTCTCCATGGTGAGACAGCACCTTGAATACTGTGTACAATTCTGGTCGCTGTATCTCAAAATAGATATAATTGCAATGGAGAAGGTACAGAGAAGGGCAACCAAAATGATGAAGGGGATGGAAAAAAAACCTCCCGAAAATGAACTGAATAACCAAAACTACATTTTTTTCTCTGCACATCCCTATTGCCACATGCGAATCCTCCTACTCCTGAATTGGTATTCAGCTTATGGGTAGTTAATGGTAATTAATGTGGCTTTGCTTCTTTTTCCATTCATACTATGGAACCTTTCCTGCATGTCTCTGTTTCTGTTCAAGCAAGAACTGAGTCACTGTTTTCCTAAACATAGAAAATGAGAGAAAAATATTTGTGACTCAGGCACTTAAATCTAGAAACTGACTTCAGAACTGCACTCCTGGAATAACTAATGCAAAAGTAAAACACACACCCCTAGACCAGTGCATTCATTCCAGGCTCACTGTTCTCTGTGCCTCTCTCCGCCCCCAGAAGAGAGTTCATCTTTAATCCCGGAGTAAATAATTCCACTCAGGGATGTGGTTTAACTCCAGGATTAGTTAAATCCCAGGAGTTGCTAGTGCTTGCCGGATTAAATGTTTGCGAACAGAGTTTTGGAGTGAACTCCAGAATGAAATTTGCTCAATGCCATGCATCCCTCATGGCAAGCCAGAGGCAAGATGGGGAGAAACTAGTAAATTGCTATCTTAAGTGTAATCATCATGAGTTCTTCCCAAAGGAATGCTTGAAAGTTCCGTGACACAATTACTTTAAAATATAATTCATGGACTTTTAAGCAGAGGGTGATTGAGGAGGTATAAGTGTTTTAAATAAATAAACACACATTTGGTTCTTCTGTGTTTTATACCATCTGACCATTTTCTTGGGAGGGAGGGGGATGGGGAAGGATCATAGTACCAGCTTTCCCGTGCAGCAGCCATCAGATGATGTCCGCTAACTCTGCTAACACTTTAAACCTCATCTTCTGCTTGTTTCTTTTTCTTACCCAATTAACGTTTGGTATGTCACTTATGACTTATCTCCTTCAACCCCAATTGCGTTGCCGATTTCTTACACATGAAGCCAAGGGTATATCATGCCGTGCAAGCATTGCTTTTGCTAGAGTACTTTCAAGACAAATATCTTGGAATGAACTAACTGGCAGATGAAGTGGGGATTTAAAAAAAAACAAAAACAAAAACAAAAAAAAACACAACAAAAAAAAAATCAAAAAACCTTTTGGGGGGGGATAATGATCCGCACCTGTGTGCCTGTCTTTAATGAGCATTCAGTCCCTCGTGCAATTAAAAATAATGAGTGCCCCTTGCTCTGCATTAAAACATTGGCTGAGCAGACTGGCACTGTTTTCAGCCAGAGAAAGCAAAGCTGTAATTACTAACCTGCTTACAATCCTAGCCAGCCTCTGGCAGGAAGGGTATTAGGGCGCTAGGCTAGGGCAGGGCACGTGTTTCTTTGGTCCTGTGTTTTCTAGAGCGACTTGCCATCATTTCTCATTCCCAGCACCTGCGTCCTACGAGGAAAGAATTCTCCTGTCTCATTTCACCGAGCATTTGCAATACAATCTTCTGTTTTCCAGAGCAATGGAACCAAATTCCTCTTTTACGAAGGGCATTGTTTGTTTTACATTGTACTCATTGAGTTTCAGCACCAAACGCAGGGCTGCCACGTGATGCAGTTCAAGGAGGTAGGCATTCGGCCAGTCCTGGTCCATGAACTTACCTCCCAAAGCACCGTGCTCTTTGCGGCCCCCTCCTTATATCAATTTGAAATCAATGCTGCAGGTACCATAATGGTTCAGGGTGGGATTGTCAGAAATCCAGTACTGGCTTTATATCACTTTCCTTGAATTGGGTCACGCAAAAGCTCTGCTAATAGCAATAGCAGTGACAGTGAGTCATGTCCTGTATTCTGCAGAGTGCAAAGCTGACCAAGCAAGAGTTTACTTTTTTAAAAACTACCTTAGAGCTAGCTCCGGGGTCAGGCTATAGCACTTCAGTTCAGGTCTGCTGTCTGTCAGTATCAGCTAGGGTCAGGCACACTACTGTGCTAGCCCCAGCTGGCCATAAAGAGCAGCAATGAAGGATTGCCTTGGAGGAGACATCTTTCCAGCCTTTGCACTTAGCATGGGCTCCTGGTAACCACCAGGGCAGGAAGAGTTTCAAAAAGGTTAAAAAATGTATCACAATTGATATCTTATTATCTACATCTTTCAACAACAGTTTTACCCTCATCCTCTCTCACAAGGGGGTCGATGCAATACAGTGCGCTTAGCCCAGCACGCTGTATATCCAGCAGTTTGAAGCGGCTTATATAGGCGCTAACTAATTCCCTTATGCAATAAGGGGATTAGCGCCTCTACAACGAGTGTCCAACGCCGAGTGAAACTAATAGCGCTCATCACATGCAAATGCATGTGAATGAGGCTATTAGCTATTCACTCCCAATGCAAAAAAAAAAAAAAAATGTGCGTCTAGGATGCACATTTTAGTGATTAGAAATGAATGCCTGCTCAGAGCAGGCGTTAATTGCTGAGCGCTACTAGAACTAGTACAGAAAAGCAGAAAAAAACTGCTTTTCTGTACTGCCTCCTACTTAATATTGTTGGGATATTAAGTGGGAGGAACAACTCTTTAAAATTATAATAATAAAAAAAAAAAGTTTAAAAAAAGCACTGGCAGGGGTTAGGAAAATGGACACTGATAAATTCAGCGTCCATTCTCCGAACCTGACTACCCGCACCAGAAGGAGTGTGTAAATCAATATTAAAGTGTCGAGCACTTAATATTCATTTATTCACTCCTTCACTTATTGCCCATTGGTCCTTTTCACTGACATTTGTCAGTGAAAGGACCAATCCCCTTTCAAGACAGCCTTCTGAAAGGTGATTGGTCCTTTCACTGACATGTGACAGTAAAGGGACCAATCGGCAATAAGTGAAGGAGTGAATAAATTAATACTAAGTGCCTGGCACTTTAATATTGACTTATACACTCCTTCTGGTGCCCACAGTCAGGTTGGGAGAATGGACGCTGAATTTATCAGCGTCCATTTTCCTAACCCCTGCATGTGCGCTGGTTAGGAAAACGGGACGCTGATAAATTCAGTGTCCGTTTTCTTAACCGGCGGACAGTCACTGACATGGACCTCTCCCTGGCTGGCGCTGTCAAGGAGGCGCTAGGGGCACACAATCGCCCCTAGCGCCTCCTCGACAGCGCGAGCCCTGATTTAAATATTGCTTCACGCCCCCCCCCCAGGAGAGGTGCCTGGGGGCGCATTATGAAAGCAGGTGCTGAATACACAGCGCCCACTTTCAGCGCAACTTTTTTGCATCGGCCCCAAGAGTAGGCAACTTCAGTCTTCAAGTACCACAAACAGGCAGGCATATTTGCATGAACTGCCTCCATTGTTTGCTAATATATCTCATGCATATTCATTGTGGATATCCTGAAAACCGGAAGTGCTTGTGACACTCGAGGATTGGAGTTGCCCAGTCCTGATCCACCATTTTCTCTCTGCGGACCGTAAGAGATCCCCAAGTTGCATCAGAGAAAAAAATGTGGCCCTCACAGGTTTCTTGCTACTGACCTAGGCAGACCTAGTGAAAGACCACAGGAAACCACACCTTCTTGGTAGAGAGTGCTGTAAAAACGTCTTGATGGAACGTGCCTCTAAATGCATCCTTGTAACAGGGAAGGTTGAGGCTTGTTACTGAAGCCAGGTTTTCCAGCCTGCATGCTGAAAAGCTGTCTATGACTGGAATGTATAAAGTCTTTCCCTCTGAAGCTAGGAGCAGATGACTTTCCAATTACAGTGTGGCTCCGGCTGCATAAGAACACTTGAGCTAGGAAGAAGGCCTAAAGTCTATTTTGCAAACGCATGTAAAATTATTTTTTATTTCTGTGGGCACATGACAGACAGCTGCCCTGATTGCAAACTTCAGGAGTATGTGCTGGAGAAGGAAGCCAGAGAAATGTGATCTCTGTTCCCTGGGAGAGATCCTGTCCCTGGAATCCCTGGAAGAGTCTGTGAGAGGCTGCAGCAGAAGCGATTACTGAAAAAGGAAGCAAGAGAGAAGCATTCCCTATCTCCTGGGAGATCTTGTCCCTAGGTTCCTCCCACTTCAGAGTCTGTGACAGACTCATCTTCAGATCACTCACTATTATTCTGTACCCAGGAGAGCTGCAGTCCCAAAACTGTATCTTGATTATTGAAGAGGGAGTTTTAATGAGAAATTTCCTGCTCACATGTTCCCAGGAGTGTTTCGTTATAGTTATCTTCTCTATAATCTGGGATATGGAAATTCTTTTTTTTTTTTTTTTTTTTTAGAGTTCCACACCTATTTATTTATTTATTTTTAAAATTTCTTGCCTGCCCATCATTGTTTCTACAGGTCTGTGGGTTCCCTTCTAGTCTTAATTCAAGTGGCAGTGCATTCCATAGCCCAGGTCCTGCTAGTGATAAAGCTCTCTCTCTTACTGAGTTGAGCTGTGCCAATTTAGGAGATGGGATTGTTAGGAGTCCCTTGCCTGCCTGTGGGGAAGATTTACTCTGACTGCTTGTATCCCATGAATTCTGAGTATTCACTGGTTATAATGTATGCCTATCCTAACTGTTTCTGTCCATAATGGCTAGATTAAAGCCAGAAATAAAGTTAAGAGTTAGTGTTTACTAAGAGTAATGCCTTAATGCTGTTAGCACGATGGGATAATTTATGGGCCAGAGTTTATGAAAGGGAGCATAATGGTAGCTCTCCCTGACCAGGCCAAAGATTTGCAAGCAACCCAACTGTCTCCATCCAGGCCTATTTCACCATCTGCAAGACCCATAAATTGGAACTCAGTAAATAAATTTAGGAGATGGAACCTTCCCTCAATAGGGTCACCCCCCCCCCCCCCGATCATTTTATATGCCCTAGGGTGGGGTTACATATATATATGTTGTTTATAACTTTTATATATACATATTTTTTACATATACATATATATGTATATGTACATATATACATATACATATAACATATACATATATACATATATAATATATACATAATATATACATATACATATATATATACATATACCATATAACATATACATATAACATATATACATATACATATATACATATACATATAACATATACGTATGTACATATATACATATACATATAACTTTTACATATATATATATGCTGTTTATAACTTTGTTATGTTAAACTTTGTTATGTTATTCCTATTCTTTTGCTCTCGGCTCTCCCCTCTATAAATCCCTGTTCATTGTAACTTTATCTTTCCAGTTAATTGGTTACCCCCTGTTTCGCTGTAAACCGGTATGATAAGACGCCAGTCTTGAGTATCGGTATATCAAAAGAATTTAAATAAATAAATAAATAAATAAATAAATAAATATAAATAAATATATATATATATTTATCTATCTATCTATATCTATATATATAGATATAGCTATATCTATCTATCTATATATGATGATACTTTTTTATTGGACTAAATACATTGCTTGACTTGCTTTTGAGAGCTAATACTTGCTTCCTCATTTGAATTCTGACCTTGAAAAAAAAAGTATTAGCTCTCAAAAGCTGGTCAAAAAATGTATGGTAAGTCTAATAAAAATATATCACCTTTGATATATTTTTTTTTGTTTTTATTTGAAAAACCTTTATTTCTGAGTAAACTTTTGCATATGATTTATAAGGAACATATTTGGATGGGCCAGAGTTTATGAAAGAAATAGGGAAAAACCTCTGCTTTTGTAGCATTTCATTGACTTTCGCAAACTAGTGCTCTTTTGTTAAAATAAAAACTGTAAAAAAAACCAAAAAACCTTTGAGTTCTGCAGGTTCCAAAATGTTTATGCAAAACTTTACTCATTAAGCTATATGGCAAATATTTCTGTGTGACCATCAAATCTTAGTGAATATTTATGAAAATATTTGAAAGAGGAAAAAAAATTCATTTTTTATTATCCTTATTTACACCATCATACTGTAAAGCAGGGCTTCCCAAACCTGTCCTGGAGGCACCAGAGTCTGTCGGGTTTGAAGGATATCCACAACGAATAGGCATGAGATAAATGTGAACAACATGGAGACTCAGTATATGCAAAAGTATCTCATGCCTATTCCTTGTGGATATCCTGAAAACCTGACCGGCTGGTGGTCCCCAGAACAGGTTTTGGGAAGCCCTGCTGTAACGCTTCTTTTTAATCCCTATAATTAACTCCCTTTAATTTGTCCACTACTTGAAATTTTCAAATCCTTTCATGCTGAATAAAACTGAAGCAAAATAAAAGTTACCTGGAGAATTTTAAAAGCCCAGTGTCCACATCGATTAGGGGATGTGCGAATACGTTGGGCTTGCGCGCACCGAGCGGATTTTTAAAAGCTGCCGAGATACTTGTGTATCTCCCAGAGCGTGCACATCTAGGAAGTTTTCAAAAAGAGGCGGGGAATGGGCCTTTCAGGGCGTGGACCTCAGATGTGGGCGAAAATACTTCTGAGATCTGGCATGCACCAAGGCCCACCGCCGCATAACTTTCCTTCTGCTGTGGATGACGTGTAGCTAAAAACTAAAGAAAAATAAGCAGATCTGTGGGGTTTTAAGGGTCGGGGCAAACTGGCGGAAGTAAAGGCTATCAAACAAGAGGGGTCTGAAGAACCTGTCTCTTAACTGGGTGAACTGGGGGCAAACTGGTAAAACTGGGAACAGCGGCAGCGCATGCCCCTTTCGAAATCCCCCAACTTATGAGGTAGAAGTGGCATTTGCATGCACATGTGCGGTCCCACTTACATTTTGGCGCACATGTGTATTTTATAAAATGGGCACACATAGGCGCACAAATAGCCGTGTCTGTGGGTGAAGGCCGATGCACATGCGTACGTGTGCTCCCGTGCCGGTTTAAAACAAAACCCTAAACTAAAACTCCTGGCGTTTTATCTTAAATCTTCCCATTGCACAGCCTTTTAGAACTGTATTATTACTCAAAAGAAGAGGCAACTTTCTTCAAACTAATTATATAAAATATACTGTCCTGTACTATTATATCGTTATCAGGCACTCTCCGTTTTTAGCTGATGCATAGAAGATGAATAGCAAAGATATCAACTGAGCCATCTTTGTTTGGGAACCATTGCTATTAGATAATGATGTGTCTGCAATGTTTGTAAAATATATATATATATACATACAGAATGGTATCATTCCTAAGATCAAACACATTTTTTATATGACTGCTTTAATGGTCAGTAGATAAGGCTGAAGCCTTGATTACTAGTGTAACAGCTTGACAAATTTCAAACTTTTGCTAAGTCAACCTGTGCATTTTAATAGGTTACAAATCTGCAGGGTGAAATTGGACCATATTTCTCATTCTTTAAACTAAATGTCACCAAGGTAAATAGCATTCGATACACAAGCTGTACGGGAATGAAATACGAAATGAAGCTGAGACAAAGAGTAACACTAGCTTCATTTTCCTTAAATCCTTCGGTAGAACAGAGAAGAGGCAAAGGGAGATGTGAGAAGGGATTAGGAGTGAGATCACCCAACTGCTGGGTCCCTCTGAGACTTCTCTGCCAGATCCCATCCCCGGCCACACCATCACTGCTGCAAAGCCCTGCCCCCTCCATGGGTGACATCACTGGTCTTTGCTAACTCCACCACTTCAAAGGGTCGCTTGGAGGTGATGTGCCACCAGCAGTGTGAAACCAAAGGGATCCACATCAGGAGCAACAAGAAGACAGTAAGAAAGACCTACAAAACCTGGCTGTACCCTGATTGCTGGGTCAGTAAAGCCCATTGAACCACAGGTGTTTCTCAAATATTCCCTCAAGCTCACATTATGGATATCAGCCCAGCAAAACATCTCTCCTGAACAGGCTCAATATGTGCCCTACAAACATGGGTGTTACATGCCCCACCCACGGACGTCCCATGTACGGGACCGCTCACCTTCAGGGTCACACAGTGGGTCCAGGACCTGTCTCCCTCGTGGCCCTTGCGGTCGCCAGGCCTTTGGTCGCACGCCAGGCCTCACGCCGGGCCTCGGCGTCTCAGCAGCTAGCCACTCCCTTATGCGTGCGCGGACCAGCCGCCCTGATGTAGGTTCCAGGGCGGGGCCTAGTTCCGCAGCACACCCTGATTGAACTCATGTTAAAAGGAACTTCCTGGCCTCACTTCCTTGCCTTGGCAATTGGGCCGGTTTGTTCCTGAGATTGCCCTTGCTTGTGTTCCTGCTTGCTTGTTCCTAGTCTCATTCCAGGATCTTTCTGTCCCAGTTCCATTCCTGCTTGTACCTGCTTCTTTGCCCTGCTTATTCCAGTGTTCATTGTTTGTCTCCCTGGTCTTACTCTGGACTGACTTACTGTTCCTGACCTGCCTGCCGCCTGCCCAAGACTTCAGCCTGCTCTTCGACCTTGCCTGACCTCTGGATCTTGACCCTTGCTTTGCTTTGTTGACCATTCCTTGGACTGATTCCTGGACTTTGACCTTGCTCGCCTGACATTGCTTGATTCTGGCTCTGTCCCTAGCCTTGTCCTCACCATCTCTATTCTGGTTCGCTCTCCTCCAACCTGTTTCCAGCCTTGAACCCGATAGAGCTCCTCTAGTGCCGGACTTAACTCTCCCAGGAGACCCTGCGAGGCCCACCTAAGTCCAAGTGGCCCAGGTCCCTACGGGCTCCTCCTGGGGGGACCTCGGGCTTCCAGTGGTGAAGATCTACACTGCCTCTGTCTCCTTCCGTGCTTCGCCTCCTGTGGATAGTCCCTGTACTGCCACAGGACAGGGGTCCACCCCCGAGTGCAACAATGGGTGCCCCATAGAATGGATCATCACCATAAGTCGGTGCTGTTCCCACCAAACCCCCGACTACATCCCAGTAATAATAAGCCAGGAAATAATTCTATACCTCTCATCCAAAAATACCGAAGTCCCCTGACCATGATATCTGGGCCATCCTCTTGTAGACCAGAACAAGATTAAATCATAACAGGAACAGAAAAACACCACTGCTTAATCAAATGTTTAGCTCACAGACATCATGTTCCTACTTCACTAATCTATTTTGCACAAATTATACCTCAATTTTACACTCACAAAACACTCAACTGTATCTACTTCAGCGCACACTCAGAGGTCAATAAAGCCATGGTGATCCATTACTTCATAAAAGATGAAAAACCAGAAATTATGGCATGAATTTTCAAAAGCATATATGTGCTAGGGATGTGCATTAATTTAAAATGAAACTGAAAAATGCGACAAATAAGGCTAATTCATTTTATTCAGGGGTCCCCAAACAGAATCGTGAGGCCAACGCCGGAGCCTTGTCCAGGAAGCCAGGTCCCGACACCTGGGCCTTGGCCCAGGGTCAGGCTCATGCCTTGATGTCCAGGCCTGGGAGCCTCACCTTGGTTCTCTTCATTCTTTGACACTTGCAAGTCAAATGATGTCCTCTGTAGGGCTCACGCCAGACAACTTTTTTCCCCTTTTGATACTCTTGAGATTATATTTTGGTTTCTTTTTGGATATTATATTATTCTTCACCAGTCTTTAGTGTTTTGGATTTATTTTCTTCTATGACAATGTAAGGAATTTCTTATAAATGATAGCAACTTTTCTTCCTCTTTTTGCTTTCCTGGGCTGGTATATGATAGTGTAATTTGGTAGGCATAGATGCAGGATTAAGGGCCCCTCTAATTTATCCTTAAATGTACTAAGCCACACAGGGGAGGTCCAACTATTGGGGGGGGGGGGGGGGTCCCAGCTGCGATAGTGGGGCCCCTCCCCTGAAAATGCTTTGCAACTGCATGGCACATTCTTTTATATTATGGCCAATCACCGAAGCACAAAAGAACATGGCGCGTGGCCCTATAACACAAAGGCGGTCCCAATCACAAATGGCAGCCCCAGGTTGAGACAGGAGTCAGTACCAATCCCGCTCAACCTACCCGTTTGACCGTTTGTTTATATTTTTATTTTTCTACCACTTTACATGTGCGCCAGGAGCCTTGGGACTTGCATAAACATAGAAACGACGGCAGAAAAAGACCAATCGGCCCATCCAGTCTGCCCAGCAAGCTCCCACACTTATTTTCCCATACTTATCTGTTTCACCGACCACCAAGTTCAGGGCCCTTGTTGGTAACTGTTTGATTCAAATTTCCTGCCACCTCCTGCCATTCATGCAGAGAGCAATATTGACATTGCATCAAAGGTGAGAATAAGGCCTAATGGTTAAGGGTAGTAACCGCCGCATCAAGCAAGTTACCCCAATGCTTGTTTACCCAGACTGCACACGTCAATGCCTTGTTAGATGTTGTCTGAATGTAAATCCTCGGTTTCACATTTCTCCCTGCCGTTGAAGCAGAGAGCAGAGCAATGCTGTATATGCATTCAAAGTGAAGTATCAGGCTTAATTGGTTTAGGGTAGTAACCGCCGCAATAAGCAAGCTACCCCCACGCTTATTTGTTTACCCAGACTGTGTAGTTCAGTCCTTGTTGGTTGTTGTCTGAATGTAAATCCTCTTTCCCACATTTCCCCTTGCCATTGAAGCAGAGAGCAATGTTGGAGTTGCATTAACCATGTGAAAGCTTATTGAGTAAGGGTAGTAATCACCAGGTAGTAGCCTCCATTCCAGCAAGTCACCCCCATGGCTCTTCTCTTCATTCCCATCCTCTAGCCTTTATGGATCCACAGTGTTTATCCCACGCCCCTTTGAAATCCTTCACAGTTGCATTAGGGTCCCGGGCCTCCTGCCACACATCTAATGCATTTCAAATAGGTGTAGATATTTTATCATGGCTGACCACCTCTTGGTGGGCTGCGATAAAATATTTACATAATACTGAGTAGTAATGATCTTCTTTGCATGCATTTGCATTTTTCATGCATGCAAATTGCATGCAAAGAAATTCATTGTAATAGGGGACTGTATCTGAGCGGGGAGAAGCAAGATTTAGGGGTAGATTTTCAATAGCGCGCATAGGCGTACTTTTGTTGGCGCTCCAGGCGCAAACAAAAGTATGCTGGATTTTAGTAGATACGCGCGGAGCTGCACGTATCCGCTAAAATCCGGGATCGGCGTGCGCAAGGCTATCGATTTTGTATAGCCGGCGCGCGCCGAGCCGCGCAGCCTACCCCCGTTCCCTCGGAGGCCGCTCCGAAATTGGAGCGGCCTCCGAGGGAATCCTCTAACGCCCTCCCCTCACCTTCCCCTCCCTTCCTCTACCTAACCCACCCGCCCGGCCCTGTCTACACCCCCCCCTTACCTTTCTCCGGGGATTTACGCCTCCTGGAGGGAGAAGTAAATCCCTGCGCGCCAGCGGGCCTGTTGCGCACCGGGACGTGACCTGGGGGCGGGTATGGAGGGCGCGGCCACGCCCCCGGACCGCCCCGGGCCGTAGCCACGCCCCCGTACCCGCCCCCAAAACGCTGCCGACATGCCCCCTAAATGCCCGCCCCGACACGCCCCGACACGCCCCCCTCGGAGAACCCCGGGACTTACGCGAGTCCCGGGGCTCTGCGCGCGCCGGTAGGCCTATGTAAAATAGGCTCACCGGCGCGCAGGGCCCTGCTCGCCTAAATCCGCCCGGTTTTGGGCGGATTTAGGTGAGCAGGGCTCTGAAAATCCGCCCCTTTGAGTATATTGCACAATTTAATGTGCATTAGCACAATTTAATGTGCATTAGCACAATTTAACGTGCATTATGCACATAAGTCCACATTTAAAAGTAGTTGGTATGTGCGAACTACTGAATGGCATACACACACACTGTTACTCCAAAGGAGCAGGTGTAAATGTTCATGCAGACATTTACATGCATGCTTTTGATTTTAGAAAGTGCTTGTGTAAATAGTTTCTCTGCCCTAACTGCGGCCCTGGAAATGCCTCTTTCAAGTGCACGTGAAAGTATGCATGAAATTCCTTCAATGCATACTTTAATGCTTACTTTCCTGGAGTAACTTTAAAAAGACCTATATATGCATGTTAAACAGCGTTCTATGAACCTACTAGAGATGTGCTGGAGAAAAAAAAAATCATTCTTGTTTTCAGGAGGTTTTGTTCCCATGAATTTCGGTGGTGGAAAAAAACGAATCAAACAATTTGATTCCCACAAAAATGGCCAAAAAATGAAAATGAGGCATCCTGGGGCCTGCCGCCCGCCTGCACGAAAACATGCCAGGACGGGATCACCTCCGCCCCCACTTATCCGGTCTGGTGGGGATCTGCCAGCTCTTCCCTAGGCCCAGACTGAAGCCTCAGCTTTGCATAGGCCAAGGGTAAAGTAGGTCGCTGTGACCTCAGCCTACACAAGACTGAGTCCCAATGGTAGGGCCTTGGCCTGGACCCAGGCCCAAAACCATGACCCGACTGGGAAGCCGGGTCTCGATGCCAGGTTCTTGGCCTAGGCTGGCCTGATGCCACGACCTAACCGGAGATCGGGTCCCGATGCTGGGGCCTCAGCTCGGACCCAGGTCCAATGCAGCAACCTGACCCAGAGGCTAAGTCTTGACACCAGGTCCTTGGCCTAGGTCCAATGCCACGAGTGCCGCGACGCAACCCAGAGGCTGTATCCAGATGGCAGGGCCTAGGCCTGGACCCAGGCCCCCAAGCAACTTTGTACACGATCCTGTAATCTTCAATCTCGAAATGCCCCCATTTGTTTGTCCTTTATTTTCAATGTTTTATTCTGAATGTTGTATAAATAAAAAATTGTAGGGATGTATAGAGGAAACATTTTCATTTGGTTCCTTCATTCATTTCATGGGGCACCTAGATTTGATTCACTAGTTTCAAACAGAAAACAATTTCATTTCATCAGCTCCATTTATTTTTTGTTTCCCATTAAATTCAATGGGGAAGACAACGCAAACTATTTTGGACTCCCAAATTGGGACTCTAATGAAACTGGTGGGCAGACATCATCAGAAGAGTGAAGGCATGCCAATGAATCAAGTCTATGTCAATGAGGCGCCAAAAGTGGCAAAGGGGTACCAGCAGTGACAGGAGTTCTACAAGGCACTGTCAGAGGAGCAATTAATTTAATTTAAATTCCACTTTTTCAGGCGCTTCAAAGCGGATTACATTCAGGTACTGTGGATACTTCTCTGTCTCCATAGGGTGCACAATCTAAGACTGTAACTTTCAAACTGACGCACGGGGCTCATAAGTCGGCCCGCACCCAGGCATGCGGCTATTTTATAACTTGTGCGTGTGTATGCACGCGTGTTATAAAATAGCATGGCTGCATGCACATGTGCGTCAAATCTTAAGTGGGCGTGTATGTGCGTGCAAATCCTGCTTCTACTACGTAAATCGTGGAATTTTAAAAGGGGCGTGCACCGACGCTATTCCCAGTTTTACCAGTTCGTCCCCAGTTCACCCCGTTAAGAGGTAGGTCTTCCAACCCCTCCCCCCCCCCCAGTTTGATAGACTTCACTCCTTCCAGTTAGTCCCGACCCTTAAAACCTTCAGATCTGCCTATTTTTCTGTAAATTTAAACTCACGTGGCATCCATAGCAGAAGTAAAGTCACGGGGCAGGGGGCCTTGGTGCGCGCCGGGTCATGTCAGTATTTACGTGCACATCTTAGGTTCATACCCTGAAATGCCCTTGCTCTGCCCAGACTATGCCAATGCCCTTTTTTGAAAACTTTCAATATGTGCGCGCGGCAGGAGATTCATTCGCATCTCCGCGGCTCTTGAAATCCGCTTGGCATGCGCAAGCCCAACTTCTTCGCGTGTCCCCAAATTAATGTGTCAGGCTTTTAAAATTCACCTCTAAGTTTGTACCCGAGGCAATGGAGGATGAAGTGACTTGCCCAGAGTCACAAAGAGTGGCAGCAGGATTTGAATCCTGGCCTACTTTATTCGCAACCCACTGTTCTAACCACTAGGTTGCTCCTCCGGGAAGAACACCCCAACATATCAAAAGATGGCACCAACAACAGGGGCATGAAGAAAGGCAGCATGAGAAGCAAAGTGGCACCAAGAGTGGCATCAGCACCCTGAAGGGGGAACAAAGCAGAAACGTTGGCAGGAAAATCCCCAAGGCACCAATAAAGGCACAAAGCAGCATAAAGAATGGCATCAACACACCAAGGCACAATAGAAACAGGACAGACCTGTCACCTTAGATCAGACTTGTTTTATTCGCACAAAACATTTTGTTTCTATCGCGCCTTCTGGCTTCGACAGACCAGCTTCCAGTTTGCTTTTTGGGATCAACACACCAAGGTACCATGAGAGGTGGAAAGCAGCCCCCTCCCCCCCCACACAATAGCAAGAGCACCCCAAGATGTAAAGTCTGAGGTATGACAACAAAACAAAGTGACAGAAAGACCCTCAAAGTACAAAGTCTGGATATGCTGACTGAAAAAAAGGTGTAGGATAAGAGGTATAGAAGCAAGGCAAAGTGGCATGGGAGATGTCATCTTCCTGTTGAAGCACTTGGACTTCATTTTCCATTTTTATTTTATTTTTTTCTACAGATTTCAATGAGATAAAAATCAGTGGGAAAATGACTTTTCCACTGACATTTTCCTATGTGTTATAACAAAGTCATTTTATTCCACTGATTTTTTTTTTATCACATTGAAATTCCCAGGAAAAAATTAAAAAAACTGAAAATGAAGGGCCCTGCAGATTTAGTACAAAAGAATGATCTGGCATCAGTATCCTTTTTGTGACATAAGCTTTTGTTGCAATCACTACCTGAAACTGATTTTGCTGCTGGGTGGAATTTAGGGTTACTTGTGAAATTTGCTTTCTGATTGAAACTTTTGTCACAGTCAGAACAGGTCGCTGAACGACCTCCTGCAGTCGATCTCCTGCCGGCGCCATTTTCCGTACGGAAAACGATTCGCGGCAAGAAATCGCTTCCTGAACCCCGCTGGACTCCCAGAAACTTTTGGCCAGCTTGGGGGGGCCTCCTGACCCCCACAAGACTTGCCAAAAGTCCAGCGGGGGTCCGGAACGACCTCCTGCGTCGAATCGTTTTTGTCTATGGCCGCCGCCATTTTGCGGCGGCCATTTTGCAAGATGGCGCCGGCTGAAGACAAAAGGATTCAATTGAGGGGGCCGTTCCGGACCGCCGCCATTCTGGACCACCGCTGGATCCCCAGGTAATTTAAAGCATTTGGGGGGGGGTTCGGGAGGGTGGGGGATTTAATTTAAAGGGTCGGGGGTGGGTTTTAGGGGGTTGGCTCACGATTTTAACGATTTTTCATGATAGTTTACACACCCAAACGGCAACAATACGATTCCCTCCCCCTCCCAGCCGAAATCGATCGTTAAGGCGATCGAGGACACGATTCACATCTCTACTTGACAGTATATTTTGATGACATTTCTTTTTTAGATATTATAAAAGAAAATAAAACAACCCAATAACTGAAAGTTTACTAGCTAAAATAGACTTGGTCATGGATGCAGGACTCCTCCTGACTTACTGTCTACCCAAAATACACAATTCAGGAATAGAGGAATGACTATCTCTGATTTGTCAGGTGCTCATTGAAATTCCCTGCTTAATGTTGTGAATGACTTCAATCTAAACTCTGATGATGTTTTGTCCACACTAGCCTTGCACCTTCTCTCAGGTGTGACATGCTAGATCCCGACCAACACAACTTTGTTGCAACCTATACCCATGGGCACATCATAGACTTATTTTTAGTCCCCATAAATGACAACAAACATGACCTAATTTCTAGAGTATCCACACAATCACTAATGGTCAGACCACTTCCAAATTGTTGCTTGTTTTGTAATTTGCTGAGGATAACAATGTTAAGATTAGAGGATTAATAATCAATTAATAAAAAATAAAAATATAATTCTGTATTCAACTATATATACCTCTTACAGCAGCAGAACAGGGTCTAAGTTCATCTCCGGAAGAAAAATTGACAAAGCTATATTCATAGCTACATTCTCATTAACTGAGCCCACAAAAGGGCCTCCTTCCACAGATGACCTCTTAAAAATGTAGAACTCCTGTGAAAATACACTCAGCTATTAAGGACTTCTGACTAAATACATAACTGGCTTGTTCTTTATTTCCTTAGATTTTTCTTTTTCCTTTATTATGTAAAAGTATTGCTGTAGCCATTATGTTTGCTAATCAAGTGAGTAATTTCTTGAATTTGTTATGGAAATTCATAAACAAAAAAAAAAAAAGAAAATACACTCAACTTAGTAGCCCCACTGAATCCTAGAAAGGCACATCATCCTGGTACACTAAGGAATTGAAAATCCTAAAAAATGTCTGCTGGCATCTAGAATATATCTGGTGAGGCTCAGATGCAGGAAATATTGAATTACATGGGCTCTAAAGT
Organism: Rhinatrema bivittatum; assembly: GCF_901001135.1. NCBI lineage: Eukaryota > Metazoa > Chordata > Amphibia > Gymnophiona > Rhinatrematidae > Rhinatrema > Rhinatrema bivittatum. The sequence continues at coordinate 344,764,753 of NC_042615.1, forward strand.
TTAAAATACATAGAAAAGAAGTGTTATACTTTGGACATTGAGGCGTGAGCCCTTGGTCGCTGCAAGAGACGGCATCTCCCACAGGGCAGAGCCCTGTTGGCACTCGCAGCGATAGGCTAGCTCCGAGCAGAGATGGACACAGAGAAGTATAGTTTTTATTATACTGCAATGTAGATGGTGACCCGAGGAATGGGTAGTGATCCCAGCCAGAAGAGAAGATGTCTGATGGCAATGTTCCATTCTGAGGAAGTCAAAGCGGTTGAAAAACAATGACCACTTCACTTGTCAATGATTAAGACACTGGGCATGTCGAAGGTATTCCAAAATTTTATGATCGGTATATACCGCTATTTGGTGCTGCACACCTTCCAGCCAAGGGCGACACTCCTCAAAGGCCAATTTTATAGCTAACAATTCTTTATCTCCGAAACCATAATTCTTCTCAGTGGAAAAGAATCGTCATGAGAAGAAAGAGCAGGGATGGAGAACATTTGTATCGCTGTATTGGCTCAGTACTGCTCCCACGCCAACGTCAGAGGCGTCAACCTCGACGATGAAAGGATGCTGAGGATTAGGATGGTGAAGAAAAGGATTAGTTTGGAAGGCATCTTTGAGAGTTTGCAAGGCTGCTACAGCCTCAGCAGACCATCGGGATGGATCAGCCCCTTTTTCTGGTCATGGCTGTGAGTGGTGCTGTTAGGGTGGAGTAGTGCTTGTTGAAGGTATGGTAATAGTTAGTGAAGCCGAGGAAATGGCACAATGCTTTCAAGTGGGTTGAGGCAAGTCTTAGATGCTTTTCAACTTTTGAGGGTCCATCTGGAAGCCGTTCTTGGAAACAATGTACCCCAGAAAAGGCACTGACTCCTGGTGGAAAGCGCACTTCTCAAGCTTCGCATATAGACGATTGTCACGTAGCCTTTGAAGTACTTTTTTCACATCTGCCTGGTGTGTTTGAAGGTCCTGAGAGAAAATCAGGATGTCATCTAAATATACCACCATGCACTGGTACAGTAAATCTCGCAGAATATCATTCATCATATTCTGAAACACCGCTGGTGCATTGCACAGTCCAAAAGGCATGACTAAGTATTAAAAGTGTCCATCACAGATGTAAAAAGCTGTTTTCCATTCATCCCCGTGACGGATTCGGACCAAGTTGTATGCCCGTTTTAAGTCCAGCTTAGTAAACACCTTGGCCCCCTGAAGCCTGTCAAACAGCTCGGTTATCAACGGTAGAGGGTAGTGATCCTTGATGATTTCATTGAGTCCTCTGTAATCGATACAAGGACGAAGGGCTCCATCTTTTTTCCCAACAAAAAAGAACCCCTTCACCAGCTGGGGACTTAGAAGGTCTAATAAACCCTTCACTTGGGAGGCTTCGAGTTAGGCTTTAGGTTTTTCGCACAATCAAAGGTCCTGTGCGGAGGTAGTATGTCTGCTGCTTGCTTGGAGAAGATGTCCTGAAAAGACGCACATTGAGGTGGTAGACCAGGTAGTGAGGGAGTCGTTGTCATGCAGGGCAGCGGTGAAACTTTGGCTAGACAATGATCATGGCAACCAGGGCTCCATAGTGGTCCAGTTGAACTGAGGGGTGTGTTCCTGTAGCCACGGTAGGCTGAGCACCATGGGGTGAATGGCCTTCTCCAGAAGTAGGAAGGAGATGTTCTCAGTGTGTAAGGCCCCTGTGCGAAGGCATATGGGTTGCGTGGTCAGTGAGACCTTTCCTGGAAGTGGTTCTCCGTGTATAGAAGACAGCAGTAGAGGGGTAGCTATAGGTGGAGTAGCAATTCGCAGGTGGTCAGCAATTCTCTTCAGCATAAAATTTCCTCCAGCACCAGAGTCCACAACTGCAAGTATTAAGAATTCAAGGCCTCCAGAGATGAGAGAGATGGGGAGAGATAATGGAGGAGAAGGAGCAGTTAGTCCTAGGAGGAGTCCTCCTGCAGATCCTAGGTCTGGCCTTTTCCAGGACAGATAGGTCAGGTCTGGACAGCATGGCTGGATTGGCCACAGTACATACAGAGACCAGAGCGTCTGCGAAAACGTCTCTCTTTAGAGGTCAGGTGACTGCGTCCTAACTGCATAGGCTCTTCTTCCTTTTCTTGGGTGCAGAAGATTGGGCTGAAGTCGTGTGCATGCCTCGAAAGTGATTACTTCCCATAGGGTGCTTCTTGTGACTTTTTGCTTCTTGGGTCCAATCGCATATCCTGCGATCCACTCTCCCAGCTAAATCAATGAGAGATTCCAAGGTGTCTGGCAAGTCACGAGTCGCTAGTTCGTCTTTTATACGGGTGTTGAGGCCCTCTAAAAATATAGCATGTAGACATCTCGAGTTCCAATGGAGTTCAGAGGCTAGTGTCTTGAATTCAATAACATAGTCCGGTAAAGGCTTACTTCCTTGTTGAAGGTGAAGAAGAGTAGATCCTGCGATGGTCTGATGTGCTGGATCATCAAATACTGATTTAAACAGGTTCAAGAATTCAGTCAGATAATTTAAAACAGGGTCACTGCATTTCTAGAGAGGTGAAGCCCAGGCCAGGGCTCTTCCATCGAATAGTGTTAGGATATAGGTAGTCTTGGAAACAGCATTAGGAAAGTAGTTCAGTTGCAATGAGAAGTGCATACAGCACTGATTGATAAAACTCCAGCACATCCAGGCATCACCAGAGAAGCGTGTAGGAGCTGGAAGCGGTACAGTGGTGCAAACTGCAACCACTGGAGGAGAAGAATCTTTCTCTGGAACAGTCGGCGTATTCAGTCAGGCATTTAACTGGTTGAAAGCAGCGGCTAGTGTCTCCAGAGATTTCTGTTGCTATGTGATCCATTGGGCCAGGCCAGGAATGGCTTGTAAGGCTGCGAGCTCAGCCGGGTCCATAGAGTTAGCAATCTGTTGTACTTTGGACATTGAGGCGTGGGCCCTTGGTCGCTGCAAAAGATGACACCTCTCACAGGGTGGAGCCCTGTGGGGACTCGCAGCGAAAGGCTAGCTCTGAGCAGAGATGGACACAGAGAAGTATAGTTTTTATTATACTGCAATGTAGATGGTAACCCGAGGAACAGGTAGTGGTCCCAGCCAGAAGAGGAGATGTCTGATGGCACTGTTCTGTTCTGAGGGCTGCAAGGTGGAAAAGGCAGTTCCACAGTCTCACCAGGTCCTGTGAGGGTAGTGGTCCGCGAAGCAGGGTAGGTCGAGAACCCAGGCCTAGATGGAAAGGCCAGTGAGAGTAGATCTGGTAGTGGTCCACGTTGCGGGGTAGACCGAGGATCTGAGAAGAGAGATAAGACATTGCAGAGACAGAACTGGAGTGGTAGCACTCATTCTGATACTGGCACTTGTAGAAGAAGAGATCCTCCGAGGAGCGGAGGTCTGGGACAAAATAAGGCCCCGAGGAGCAGGTACCTTAAGCGTCCTTGAAGGTGGTAGGCAACCTTAGACAGTGTAGAGGAGTGAGGCAAGGCCCCCGAGGAGCGGGTACCTAAGTCATCCTGGAGCAAGAGTACACAGAGCGGAGGCGTCTGGTAGCAAGGAGAGATCAGCATGGAGGATTCCTTGCTAACTTGTATCTGTATTTGTGAACAGAGATTAAACACCAGAGCTAGTGACTTCATGCGGTGGGGTCACCCGCGAGGTTCCCACCATGATGCACGTAAAGGACAGGGCTGCGCATGCGTGCATGACCTAGGTGACTCCAGAAGAAAGATGGCGAAGCAATCACCCATGCCGGACTGGGAACGCTGAAGGAGTCGGCATGGAGAAGCAGAGGCAGCCATCTTTCCAAACTGAGCTGAATCAGGTAGAAAAAAGGTGAGCAATAGAGGACGAGCCGTCTGTGAGCAACGGGCACAACAAGAAGTCCAAGAGGCACAAAAATCTGTCTCTACCAAAGTCATCTACCAAAGTCATCAGGGTAGCTAAAAGCAGGTCAGAGAACCATCAAAATGATACATCCCAGTAAGCATGCCTAACTGCAAAGAACTGGCAGTCTTTGTTGTTAAAAAAGTATTTAATATCAGACAAGATCTAGCCAACTCAGTTATCACCATCTCTGAATATGTCTCAAACTAAATCAGAGTCTCTCCAGAACTTACAACAACATTGGAGAGTTTTAGAGAAATGATAGGTATCAACATCAAATACATGATGACCAAATTTAGTAAAAGTATATGTGACCTTGACTCATGCCAAACATAGCTTCTCAGAAAATCTAACACAATATTAACATGGCTAAACAACATTATCAACTCCTATTAAAAGGCTGGTTATTTTCCCACCTGCCCCAAATCAGTCACCCTCTATCCAATTTTAAAGTACTTCCCTGGATCTGTTAGGATGAAACCCATACAGGGACTTGAACCAGGGTCAGTTCTGGAGTTCAAGAAAGAAGTCCTTATCCTCAGACCAGCTGGGGACCTAAAGCAAGCAGAGAAGAAGAAGGCTAAAGTAGCTTCCCCCAATCTGGCCCCCAACAAGGCCATACCTATAGTCATCAGGGTTGGCTGAGGCTCAATTAAAAAAGATTGTAGGGGAACAGGAAGTTGTTCACAGCAACAGTAAGGCTAACTCGTTCTTTTGCTATTGGATTTGCTATATGCTGAACCTCAAATCTCCAGATTCTATGAGCCTAACTTTAAAATGTATTCAAAATACAGGATTTGCGTGTGTAGGTGGACGCATGTTTTGTCTTAATATTTTATAAACTGTACAGCAACCTACTGCTCAGTTTTATAAAATACTGCATACTTCAGCTCTAAAAGTACATGCATATGTTTCAGTGCACGTGATTATTTGCAATGTATTGAAAGTGCATACTTTCTCTACCTATTTTATAAACATACGTGCATATATTTTGCACATGAAAAAAATATAACATGTATGCATAAAATCCTGATTTATACTTGGAAGCAGGTTTATTTTAAAATTGGATGCATACCTGAAATAACCAGTTTGCCAATACCTCTGCCAGTTCACCCAGTCCATCTCCAGTTTACCAAGACTCTCCTACTTTCACCATGCATTCCTTCCAGTTCACCCAGACCTCTCATCCAAAAATAGCAGACAACAGACAAGTCTGATATCGATTGTGCTAGTTAATTAGCAGACGTAACATTTTGCAAATAAGTTGCTTAATGAATTCATGCTCTAATACAATAGCAACTTCCGTGCGTATCTATTGGGAACCAAACCAGAACACTCTAGACCATACCTTTTTTGCATGAAACTGAAAATACACGTATACTTTCGATGTTTATAAAATAGCATATTCACAAATACAGGCTACTTATATGCATATATGCTAATTTTCTGCGCATAACCCCTTTGATAATTTACTCATTTGTGCCAAAACTTTCATACTCATGCCAACGATAAGTCATTTATATCCTTGTTCCTTGATTATAACTTGTAACTTGTCAGATCGTCCCAGTCTTATTATCTACATTGAATGGGTTCTCAACCCTTGGAAAGGCGGGTTATTAATCTCAAATTAAATTAAAGATCTTCAGTTTAGTTGGCTTGCACAACAGATTGAAGTGTTCAGCATGGCTACATTAGGTGCATAACAAAAAATATTATATTTTGTGTATTACTATGCACCAGGAACTCAGTCTTCTCTTCCTGGTAGTGCTCTAATCCTCTCTTGGGATATCAAGGAGCCTACTGTCAATGAGTAGTTTTGTGATAAACTTAACTGGGGATTAGTAATCAGCCAGGTGTGCAACATCTGGAACTAGCCCCAAATTTACAAAGAAAATGAGAAAATAGCTGTATTAACAAGGGCTCATATTTATGTTTTAGGAAGATTATATTTTTCAAATGTATTCTTTTATTCATGTTAGAACACATCCTGAGGTCAATGCTAGAGGCTGTAATTGATACAGAATGCTAAAGAAACAATCTGGTTAAAATTCCAAGAAACAAAGAAGTCTAAATATTACAATAGCATCAAAATGATTTTAACTTTGCCCACGTGAAAGCAAAGACTAACATTTTCCAGGACTACTGCAAAACCAAGACATGAGTAAAGTCCTGAATTCTTTGCCATGAAAATATTTACCTGCATTAAAGTCACAAAGTGGTGACCTTTCTGACAACAAGGGGGGGAAAGTAAAATGAAAATATTAATCTAATGAGGATTTGTGTTAAGCACAAAATAGATCATTCAGTCATTGAACAGGTGGCAGGTTTTGGCAGCCTTGCTGTGTGTACACTGCAGACAGATTTATTATGGCTTCCATCTTAAAATATTTATGCAAAAATCACGTCAATGCGATAAATTATCCTGTTCACAAAAGCATCCTGTTGAAGGCAGCCATGATAGATGCATGATCAATCAAATTCAGTAGTAAAAATGTATCAGATTTACAATTATCCTCAATTATTTATCACATCACAGCCCTTTTAATTCGTTTCCTGCACTGAATGCTTCTAGACAGTTCACACCTGGCAGAGGAATATGACCTTGTAAAGATGATATTTAATGACATATTATTATCAAGTCACCTGCTTTCATTTCTGACAATTGTGTCCTGTAAAGCATTTAATTAGAATTGCAGGCAATTAGTACTTGTGCTCAATTGCTAAGTATTGTGACCAATGAAAAAGAACCAACATATAGTTCTCTATGCTTCAAATAAGGAGTATTTGTGGTGTACAAAGCAAATAATCTGCCAAATGGGATCTGCATTTCACAGGACCTCTCTATGGTTTCACTGGTATTATGATTTTTGGAATCGTCTATTTTGAATTTTCTCTGTTTAAAATCCCGCTTCTTTATACATTTTCAAAGAAATTACCAAACTAATGCAATCGCTTCTCATTCTATTTCAGACTAGCTGGGAACTCTTTTTAATTTCAAAAGGGAGTCTTTATAAATATTATACGGCTGATCAATTTTTTATTGCCAAAGTCCTCGAAAGCTTATGCCTCAATAAATTGGTTGGTCTATAAGGTGCCACCTGCCTCTTGTCATTTCTGCTACAGCAGACTAACATGGCTTTCTCTCTGAAGATTTATTGCCAAATTGAATCTTTATTGGAACTTCCACTTGCTAGATGCTAGGATGGCTCTCTGACATTCCACTGTGTTTTTAAGTTCTTATGTCTAGTCTAGGGGTTAACACTCTTATGTTGCTGTAGTGTCTGCTCTGCTTCATTTGACCCAACTGAGGTTTGTGTGTTGGGATGGCTGGGGCTGTGAATACTGAATTGGCACTCTTAACCTTTAGGAGACTGGAAGAAGAGAAAGAGAAAACTCTAAGGGCCTAATTTTCAAAAGCATCTATATGCATAAAACTGGGTTTTATATGCATAAATGCACTCTTCTGAAAATTACTACAATATATGCCATTGAATTGTCAATAGGTTTTACCTGCGTTACGTGCACTTAACACATGTAAATGGCTTTTGAAAATTGCTATGATAGTATGTTATATTTACATTCATAACTCCTTTGAAAATTCACCTGTTACTGTAACATTTTTAGCTAATTACAACAGCATTAAAAGTTGCTACGAAGTGATTGTTATCCTGTTTTTTTGCCCATATAAGAATCTATAATACTTGATCTAAGGTACCCTTTGTATAGTTTTGGAACAAATGTTAGATCACTGGAGGCCAGGTATGATAGCTGCTTGATGACAGCTGATTGGCAAGACCATAGGAAGACTAAGTAAATGTAGGTCAAATGGAAGTATTAGAAATTCAGATGTCTCTTTAACTTGCCCAAAATCTCTGTTCATTGTTTTGAAAGAAAAATTGCAACTAGGGTTGGAAGAGAAGATAGATCTAATGTTCTTTATGGTAAGCAGCATATTTTGCATTCTATTTATCACATTGGACCAAATTATAAGGTTGGTTCTAGAATGAATTTGTAATGCACAACAACAGTACAGGCAATCACCATGATGCTAACATTTCTGTCATACCTAGAAAGAACAGGAGGGCCTAGTCCATGCCTTATCTACCTATAAACATATTTTAATCAGAACATGAGTAACAATGAGTAAAAATGAGCATACATGGGTATACAAGAGACAGCCAACTTATTAATTTTGCAACTTATAGGCTTTCATCTTAACATATTTATGTTTAAATGTCTATTTATTTCTGTTTTAATTATTTTAAAATTAACTGTGCTGAATATTAGTTTTATGTTTTGCACCTCTGGTTTAATATATTATTATGAGTGTTAAATTCTAAACCGCCTAGTAACGTCGATAGATGGTATATAATATTTTAAATATATATACATATTATAAGACACACCACAGAGATTACCTCCTCTCCCTATCATCCACACTGAGATCTACCAGAAATACAAAGGGATAAAGTAATGCATTTGCTGGCAGAATATAGCAAAGCATGTGTAATACCAGAAAAGACTGTGCTATGAGTAATCAGAAATGCATTAACAGATGAGCATCTCATTGTGCCTGAAAAATAATAAATACAAGTTACATGAAATGACAAAAGTAACCTAGCTTTCATGTCTCTAAGGGATAAACTTTCTGGAAAAAAAAATGCCCATTGCCAAGCAAAGAGGGTCATTTACTAAGCCATGGTATTTTCTGTAGACGGGAAAATGCCAAATCGGATTCACTGAACTTCAGTATTTGGTACTGGAATTTAGTAACCCCATGGTGTTTTCCTCTGTGGAAAAATACAGCGGAGAAAAACATTGCAGGTTAGTTGGCCCCCAAAAGCCACATGATGGCAGCCCCTTTGGATGGGGCCACCATCTTTTTAAAAGTCCAGAGCAGCCAGAATGAAATGCCTCCCAATGTGAGAGCCCCCAATCCCACACCCCTACTGCTCCTAGATGCAGCCCAGTATCCAACATTTAAAAAAAATTAACAATAAATAGCTGCGATGCAGGGCCCTTCCCAACCTTACCACTCTGTAAAAAAATGACACCCACACCCCCAGCCCCAGAAATCTTCTATCTTAGTCTCAGGATCCCCTGAACCCGTTCCCCCCTCCCCCCGGTCATACCTTGAAAACCCAGTTGGCCTAGTGGGGCCCGGACCACCCCTTAGGCTCCAGGTTCTTTGACTTCTGAGGAAAAATTGTGCCTCCAGGCTGCATTTCAGTTTATGCCCCTATCACAGACCTAATCTGTATATGTGTAGATAGGGTCCTAACTAACACGATACTAAGACAGTCATTCTTAAAATAGGTTATCTGTAACACTGGTCTGATTGCCCAAATCTTTCTGCATCTTGTCACCAGCAAGACTAGGCCTGCTTTTCTATCTCTTATTCCAATACAATCTCTCCAAGCTGAGAGAATAATTCTCCTCTGTCATAAATCTGTCTCTTTATCCTCTCATCCCATTCCATTTTTTTTGCCCCCTCCTTATACCTCTGCACTCATTGCATGCCCTCCAGCAGCTCTGTCTGGTTTCCATGCCTGGGAACTCTCTGGATTTGGCCCGGAGACTCAGGGTTTAGCGTCCTAACTCTGGGTCTGCTGGAGAGCACCCAGGATCTCCGGGTCTTAAACATCTTCCCGGTTCCACGTAGCTGTCTTTTTCTGTAGCATAGGCCACAGAAATTGCTAGCATTAGGAGGCAGGCAGGAAGCCAGCAGGGAGAAGCCTCTCAGCCTGCAGCTGCTTCCCTGCCTCTCCCTTCTGATTGGCTCTGGGTAGCATAAGGAGCCAATCAGCAGTGAAAGGAGGAGAAACAAGGGCTGTACTTTGGTCCTCACAGTAACTAGGCTGCGTGAGGATAGTGAGAGGAGAGAACAAGAGAAGGAGGGGCCCAGAGTGTGTGTGTGTGTGTGTGTGAGAGAGAGGGGCAATCAAAAGTAAGGATGAGAAGAGAGGGGTGAGCAAAGGTAAGAAAAGAGCAAAAAGGGAGAGAGATGAGAGCAAGAGGGTGGAGGAAGGGGAGGAGGAAGATAAAGGGGAATGACAGGAACAAGAGTGACAGGAGAAGGAGAGGACCCTGGATTTGGGGGGGGAGGGGTGTCTGGGAGGGGGGAGGGGGAAATCCAGGAAGATAATGTAGGAGGGAAGGTAATAGGAATGGAAAAGCAAGCAAGGGAGAAAGAGGAGGTGAAATAGTGAAAGGAGAAAAGATAGGAAGAATAAGAAGAGGAAAAGGGGAAAAAATGAGGAAGAGGCTAGAAAAATGAAGAGAAAGTATTAAAATATCTGCAGCTAAAGGAAAGAGACAAGAAACAGAAATAACTGAAATAGAATAGAAAATAAAAGAGGACAAAAGAGAAAAAAAGAAAATAAAACAAGAGAAGCAGACATGGGCAGAGAATGAGAACATAAGAACATAAGAAACTGCCATACTGGGTCAGACCAAGGGTCCATCAAGCCCAGCATCCTGTTTCCAAGTTACAAGTACCTGGCAAGTATCCAAACATTAAATAAATCTCACACTACTATTGCTTATTAATTAACAAGCCGTTAAGCCCGTTAAAACGGGCTACATTACATTTTGTTTTCAGTCCATTTTCTAACACAGCACCCTTCTACACTTTTTCTCCCTCTCTCCCCCTTCCCCTCGTTCACTCCTCCCCTTTCCTCCACTCAGTCTTACTCACCCTCTGTCTCCCACTGCCTTCTTCCCCTCACTCTCACCTCCCTCCCCTTCCCTCAGTCACTCCCTCCTCTCTCCCCTTCCCTCAGTCACTCCCTACCCTCTCTCAATCCCATCCCTTCCCCCTCAGCCCTCCTCCACTCCCTTTTTCTCTGCTCCACAACTTCTTACCCTTCCACTTACTCACATCCCTGTCTCTCACCTCTCCCTCATTCTCCCTCTCCCCCCTTCCACTTACTCACATCCCTGTCTCTCACCTCTCCCTCATTCTCCCTCTCCCCCTTCCACTTACTCACATCCCTGTCTCTCACCTCTCCCTCATTCTCCCTCTCCCCTCACTGTTCCCCACCCCCTACCTCCCTCCCACACACTCACCCACTCCTCCCTCACTCTCACTCAGTCCCTCCCTCCCTCCCTCTCACTTAGTCCCTCCCTCCCAGTCCCTCCCCCTCACTCAGTCCCTCCCACTCAGTCCCTCCCTCTCACTCAGTCACTCCCTCCCACTCCCTCTCTCCGTCCCTCCCACTCCTTCCCTCCCTCTCACTCAGTCCGTCCCTCCCTCTCTCTCTCTCCTCCCTCCCTCGCTACTGGCCGCCGCCGCCCGCCGCCGCCGCCCGCCGCCGCCACTACCGCCGCTACCGCCGCCGCTGGTACCGCCGCCGCTACTGCCGCCGCCGTCCGCTGCCACCGCCACTACCGCCGCCGCCCGCTGCTGCCGCCGCTGCCACCCGCCCCCGCCGCCACCATGTTTTTTTTTCCCTGACGCTGCCTAAGACCGACGAGCTCGCCCGCACATGCGCAGTAGAGCTGCTCTCTACTGCGCATTTGCGGCACTTCGGTTAACCTTCATTTATTAGGTTGATAGCAGTTTATGGATTTTTCCTCTAGGAACTTATCCATATCTTTTTTAAACTCAGTTACACTAACTGCTGTAACCACATCCTCTGGCAACAAATCCAGAGCTTAATTGCATATTGAGTGAAAAAGATTGTTCGCTGATTACAATCCCATTGTAAAAACTGTAGCTCAAGTTCTACGATACCATGCATTCATAGAAACTCTCCCAACAAAGGATGCAGGGAAGAACAAGGACACTTCTCCTTACCGTTCACCATAGAAAAAATAATAATCAAATTCTGTTGTTACCTCAGTAACAGCAATACAAACTTGCAGACATAAACTAAACTGAGAACCCCAAGAAGCCAGACTCTGCATGCATTGTAAAAGTGGAAAAGTAGAAATATCACCAGTCCTCATTAAACATCAAATAATATAATCACGAAATATAAAATATAAATAGTAGTAAAACCATAGTAATAAAACGAATATTTCAAAACAACTGACATATACAACATCCAATAATTTAAAATTCATGTACATGTTTCCATTATGTCGTTTATTGTCAGGAATGGGAATCAGTAATTATATTTATGCAAATGATGTACAGTTTATAATCCCCATAGACATTTCAATTGAACATTCTTTAAAGATGCTTGAAATATATCTTTCTACCATTCATCAGTTGTTGAAATACATGAGATTAGTCTTGAATTCGCAAAAGACAGAAATCATGCTGCTAAATAGAAAGATTCCCATTATATCTCCAATTTCTGTCATTAATGATCTCATGAAAACAGAGTTGACGGATAAGGCTCCCAATGTTGGCATCCTGATGGATAATAATTTGTCGATGAAAAAACACATCTCATACAAAATAAGAAATGTTTACTATAAATTAAATATTTTAAAATGTGTAAAGCCTCTTCTTACACATGAAGATTTCAGGACAGTATTACAAACTCTTACTTTTACTGAATTTGACAATTGTAATACCCTAGTACTAGGTTTGCCAGCCAGTACAATTCAACCCTTGCAGTTACTCCAGAATGCCATTGCAAGAGTTTTATCAGGTAACAATAAATATGACCACATCACACCTGTTTTGAAAACACTGCATTGGCTACCAGTTAAATTTAGGATACAATACAAAGCTTTTCTAATCTTCATAACATGATTAACCATATCAATGCTGATTGGTTAAGCGCTTCACTGCACTTATATGTTCCACCACCAAACCTGAGGTCTGCTGATAAGGGTCTTTTACAAATTCCTTCCTTGCACTCTGCACACTTAAGTGAAGTGAGAGAGAGGGTGATCTCAGTTGCTGGTCCAAAACTGTGGAAAAGAGACAATGCCGGGCAATTTGCATATTCAGAAAGATACAAAGCAGTTTAGAAAGGTTTTCAAAATATGGCTATTCAGTGGCGCATATGCTAGTTAAGAAAAGAAAGGGTACAGTTGAGTCCTAATAAGGCTGGGGAGCAGTTATGTATTTTTATGTCTTCTTAATTTTAATTTATAATAATGACATTATGTGTTTTTGTTTGCAATTGAAATAGTTTTATTGCTGTTTTATTGTGAACTGCCATGATGTTTCTCCAGAACAACTATACTTTCATAAATAAATCTGAATATGAATGAATATTTTTAAATTTCCCAAGCAACAATAAAATATTTCAATACAGTCACATCAAATAACAGCCAACAAATAAAACTAATAAGTATTTAAAGATTCCCCATGCTCCATACCTGTGAAGTTTTAATTTCCAGTCACCCTGAGATTGCATGGATTAGTAGGGGTGGGGGTCACACAAACTTCTCCACTCTCTCATACACAGACACACATGCACACATTCATTCTCACTTGCACACGTATGCTCCTTCTCTCATACACACACGCTCATCACACACACAGACAGACACACTCTTCCTCTCTCTCATACACACACATGCTCTCTGTGGTGAGTTTCTGGATTTCAGGCTTGAGATCCTTAGTTAGGTTATGCTAATGGCCATCATAAGGACTGAGACTGAGCTCTTAGACCTAGCTTGAAACAGCTGAAGACAGAAGTACTGAAAAATAGCTACAGCTTGCTAGGAATAATATATTAATATAATCTTAAGTAGCAGAAAACTAATCATATATGGAGGAAATTAAAGTTGCTTACTCCAAAAAATAACATACGGAAAATGGCGCCGGCAGGAGATCGACTGCAGGAGGTCGTTCAGCGAGGCGCCGGAACCCTCGCTGAACGACCTCCTGCAGTCGATCTCCTGCCGGCGCCATTTTCCGTATGAAAACGATTCGCGGCGGGAAATCGCTCCCTGACCCCCGCTGGACCTCCAGGAACTTTTGGCCAGCTTGTGGGGGGCCTCCTGACCCCCACGAGACTTGCCAAAAGTCCAGCGGGGGTCCGGAAGGACCTCCTGCTGTCCAATCTTTTTCGTCTATGGCCGCCGCCATTTTTCGGCGCCATTTTGGAAAATGGCGCCGGCCGAAGACGACAAGATGCAGGAGCAGGAGCCCGTTCCGGACCGCTGCCGTTCCGGACCGCCGCTGGACCCGCAGGTTATTTAAGTTATTTGGGGGGGGTTCGGGAGGGTGGGGGATTTAATTTAAAGGGTCGGGGGTGGGTTTTAGGGGGTTTTAGTGTGCCGGCTCACGATTCTAACGATTTATAACGATAAATCGTTAGAATCTGTATTGTATTGTGTTCCATAACGGTTTAAGACGATATTAAAATTATCGGACGATAATTTTAATCGTCCTAAAACGATTCACATCCCTAGTGTATTAGCAGCCCCAAGGCCTCCTTTCTTCTGCAGCCGGTGAGATAGAGTGCACTGGTTGCATCTTGGTCCTTCTCTTTTGTGGCCGCCATGGGATGGGGTCTGTGGCAGCTTGTCAGGCCTCTTCTTGGTGCAGGCAGTTTGCAGAGACCATGTTAAGGTCTAGCAGACCCCTAGAGGTCTGAAGACCATAGGTTGATAAACACTGAAGTATATCAACCAGCTCACCTTTAGCCTCATGTTTATTTACACCCCCATAAAAATCTAGTAAATACTTCCCTTTGCAAAAAACGTGTTAACTCCTAACCTCACTAGGGAAGCACACCTCTAAAGTAGTGAGAGCCTCCTGAATGTACCATCAACAGATCCAGTAACTACGCTACTACTTCAGTCAGCACAACCTTGCATCGGTTATCCATGCACTAATCACTAGTTGTTTAGATTAATGTAACTCTCATGTGAACAGAACCTCCCAAACCCACTGGAAATGATTACAACCCCTGCAAAACACAGCGGCCAGAATCCTGGTAGGGGCCAAACCATCAGACCACATAACAGCCATCTTCTGCAGTGTACACTGGCTACCAAGTGAAACCAGGATTAAATTCAAAATCCTCTGCTTCGTCTTCAAATTTGTGAATAAACAGTCCCCAGAGTATCTCATCCATCTCCTTGCCTTCTACATCACAGCTAGAGCTCTGATCTTCCTAAAAGGCCCTTATTTCCTCCCCACCCCTGACTTCTGCCAAATTCAACTGCACAAGACTAAGAGTCTTCAGTTGTTGTGCACCCAAAATCTGGAACGAGGTTCCTTTGCTCATCCACCTAGAACCAAGCTACCTCGCTTTCTGGAAAAAAAGGTCAAGGCATGGCTATTCAACCAGGCCTTTCCCACATTGGCTCATTAGGAATACTGCAGTTTTTCCCCACACTTGATTCTTATGCTATACAATGGCACTCATTTCACCCAGGTAAGCGACAGGCCTTCCAAACCTCTCTGGTTTAATAGCCTTCACTCCCGCAGTTAGCCCCCAACTCTTAAAACCCTGCTGATCTGTTTATTTATCTTTATTTTATAACTTACTTGGCATCCAAAGCAGTCAAAGTTATGCGGCAGGGGTATCGGCACGCACCAGATCGCATAAATATTTATGCGCACATCTCCGGTTCATACCCTAAAACCCTCATGGCCCCGCCCCATCCCTTTTTGAAAACTTCTGAGACAGGCACGCTGCAGCATTTACTCGCATAATCCGGGCTGCTTTCAAAATCTGCTCAGCTCACATGAGCCCAACATATTCACGCATCTCCTAATTAATGCACGTCTGTCTTTTAAAATTTACCTTTAATTGCAGAACACCCTCAAGGGTCTACATGGTTCGGGTACATTGAATAACAGCTAGGATTTCCTACCATCTCTTCTGTTCAGTCGAGTGAAGGAGGTGGGGAGGGGGGTTTGGGTATATTGGGGGGGTTTTCTGGTTATTGTATGTAAAATGATCACTTTTATGTGTGGGCTTGTGAAGTGTCATGCATCCTCGCATACTGCATTATTGCATTGTATTGTTTATTGAATTTATTATAAAACATAAAAAAAATCAGTTGTAAAAACCTCATTTGTTCATATATGCCTTCGGAGATCAGTTCCTTAAGCTCATAATAAACACCATGTGAGCCATCTTTGCAAGTTCTTTAGTAACCCTGCAGACCTGTTGACACATTCAGCCTTGTTTTGTCTTTCGTAATCTCTGTTTTAAGAATGTACCATGTTTGTTTTTTATTTACTTTATTTTAATTATGTATGTATTTGGGTCTGCTTTCCAATTTTTGAATAATGCCCTTTTGGTTTTAATTGCCTCCTTCACCTCAGTATTAGAACATAAGAACATAAGAACATAAAAAATTGCCATGCTGGGTCAGACCAAGGGTCCATCAAGCCCAGCATCCTTTTTCCAACAGAAGCCAAACCAGGCCACAAGAACCTGGCAATTACCCAAACACTAAGAAGATCCCATGCTATTGATGCAATTAATAGCAGTGGCTAATCCCTAACTTAACTTGATTAATAGCCATTAATGGACTTCTCCTCCAAGAACTTATCCAAACCTTTTTTGAACCCAGCCTACTGCACTAACCACATCCTCTGGCAACAAATTCCAGAGCGTTATTGTACATTGAGTGAAAAAGAATTTTCTCCGATTAGTCTTAAATGTGCTACTTGCTAACTTCATGGAATGCCCCCTTGTCCTTCTGTTATTCGAAAGTGTAAATAACCGATTCACATCTACCCGTTCTAGTCCTCTCATGATCTTAAAGACCTCTATCATATCCCCCCTCAGCCATCTCTTCTCCAAGCTGAACAGCCCTAACCTCTTCAGCCTTTCCTCATAGGGGAGCTGTTCCATCCCCTTTAACATTTTGGTTGCCCTTCTCTGTACCTTTTCCATCACATCTTTTTTGAGATGTGGCAACCAGAATTGTACACAGTATTCAAGGTGCGGTCTCACCATGGAGCGATATAGAGGCATTATGACATTTTCCGTTTTATTAACCATTCCCTTCCTAATAATTCCTAACATTCTGTTTGCTTTTTTGACTGCTGCAGCACACTGAGCTGATGATTTTAAAATATTATCCATTATGATGCCTGGGTGGTAGCTCCTAATATGGAACCTAACATCGTGTAACTACAGCAAGGGTTATTTTTTCCTATTTGCAACACCTTGCACTTGTCCACATTAAATTTCATCTGCCATTTGGATGCCCAATCTTCCAGTCTTGCAAGGTCCTCCTGTAATCCGCTTGTGATTTAACTACTCTGAATAATTTTGTATCATCCGCAAATTTGATAACCTCACTCGTCGTATTCCTTTCCAGATCATTTATATATATATTGAAAAGCACCGGTCCAAGTTCAGATCCCTGAGGCACTCCACTGTTTACCCTATTAAATCACACTGGCAGTCCTTTGGTTTTCCTTCAGCCATTTTTAGTGAATGGAATACAATTTATCCAAGCGAATTGGATCCAACTGGAGGTCCAGATCCCACCCTCAGCATTTCAGATGACGGAGTCCAATATGCTTGTGGACCTCAGGAGGCTTTGGTTAATATATTGTGCCCCTGAGGAAGTTGGTTTCAGCGAAACATGTTGGGCCAATATTTTGAATGATGTTTACTATTGGTTTACACTCAATTTGTTGAAGATTGTCTCTTCCTTCATTTACGTGCGTGGTGAACAATTTGCCATGGAAATGGAATATTACTAAGAATTTACAAGAAAGGAAACTGTGGTTATAGAAGTTGGATAAAGAACAACAAGGAGAAAGTGGGAACATTATAAGATAGCTCTTTCATTTATTATAATATTGATAATCATTTTTGGATACATGACTAAGGGGACTCTAAATGCAGATTCTCTTTCATTATAAATTGGAAATTACGTGGTTTATGATATATGTAACGAGATTTGGTTGGGTGGGATCAGTAGGTTCTTCTGTATTTGATATATTGGAATGAAAGGTTGTAAAGTATAATTGGGAAATATTTTGATGGGCCCTTGTAGTGTGATTCCTTTATTGTTGATTATTTATAGGTATGGAAACTTAGGCCTGGATTTAGGTCGCAGACCTTAGAAAATCCGGTGGTAACGGGGGGTGGGGTGGCGAAGCAGGGGGCGAGCCTGCGAAAGCTGGCAGCGATCGCACCTCCGCGGTGTTATCGCTGCCGGCATTCGCACCCAATAGCGCCTTTGTAAAAGGTGGTGCTATTGGGCATGAAACTGGCGGTGAAAAGGGCCCTTACCTTTTTGCCATCAGCGACGTCTTCACGGCGTCCGCCCCGGTGCCACCCCGACTCCTCCCCTTCCACTGCCCAGAACCTGCCCCGATCTAGGTATTGTGCAAAAAGTCCCTTTTCGCATGTGATCCATTTTGAAAATGACCCCCTTAGGTAGCCAAAAATATTTTCTTGTTTAAAATAGTTTGCATATTTTTTAATTTTTGTTAGTATGGTTTTGTTTAGGATTTAAAATAAAATTATTGGAATTCTCTATTGAATATATTCTGTAACATACTTTGTTGTCTTTTTAGATATCATTTAATTATTATGTATGGACATTTTTTTTTCTTATATATCATTCTATATATAATTACACGCCTAAAATAAACACATGTATGTTTATAAAATAGGAATAGGTAGAGAAAGTAAGCATTTGCTGGCATTGTAAATATGCAAGTTTACTACAACATACGTGTGTACTTTTACAGCAGAAATATTCAGTATTTTATAAACTATCTGGCACCCACCATAGAGTTTATAAAATACTTGCATAAATCTCTGCATTGCCACTTATGTGTATATATTGAGGTCCATTTTCAGATAAAGTCTGAACAGGAAAGTTAGCCACATAAACTTATCTGGCTAACTTTGGAGGCATATTCAATAGTGCAGCCGCACCACTGAATATAGCTGGCTAACTTTAGGACTGGTTTTTTTGGACTGACCAGACTCTGCCCATTAGGTTACCCGGCTAACTCAACTCCTCCCAGTTACAGCCCCAGAACATCCCAGGGTGGAGGGGGTGATAGTGTGTGCACCCAGCCACATCGTGGCATTTTTACCCTGCTGCAGTTGCGGCCGTGCCAAACACTATCGCCCCCATACCGCCAATGGGAAAGTTGGTGTTATTTCCGGCGCTACTGCTGGTGATAATTGTCTAAAGCATTAATCGCCCACAGTAATAGGGGAATCAAAACATTTCTAACCCCGCCCAAACTCCGTGCTAACTCCTCCCCATTCCCTCATTTAAATCTTAACATCGCGATGAGGTAGTTATCGCATGCTTTAGGGCGGTATCTTATTAGTCAGCTAGAATTTATTAACTGTTAAATTGTTTATATGTTCAATGTAAACCGCCCTTCGAGGCGATAGTTAATTATTTTCCTTGTAAACCGGAGTGATATGTATATTATACAGGAACTTCCGGTATAGAAAAACCCAAAAATAAATAAATAAATAAATAGAATTTAGCTGGATAAGTGCCCAAATAATCATTTAGCCGGCTCACTTGTGACAGTCATAGGATGGCAACAATATACCAGTCATGCGGTTAGGTAATCCTGTAACCAAATTTTTTATTCAGACAGCTAAGCTGAGGGTTTGGGTAACATCTGCCACTTCAGCTGATGCTGAGCACATCCCTAATCTGGGTTATATGGGAAAGCTTCACTGAAACACATGCCCGAAGAGAAGTGTGAGGAGAGATGAGCATTACCAGCAGGAAAGGAAAAAAAACCCAAAACACTACTTTTCAGTTTTTTGGCTAAGATCAGAGGCAAGAGCTGAGGATATTCTATTCTTGACCTTTTGATGGACACTGAGAAGCTGTATAAGGTGGGAGTAGGGGTTAATGCTCTGCCATCTGATCCTCAATGCGGACGTAAATCTGCTCCAACACAACCAACTTGAAAGGATTAAATTCCTGTTTTATTTTAAAGACATTTAAAAACTACAAGTCATGCCTTTGGATTTTGTAAGGGCTTCATTTTTGCTAATATTAAAGAAAAACATTTTTGTATTACTTTAAAAATTGCCTTTCTATAAAACAATGAGAAGCTATGATTTATATGCTAGTAACTGTGCAATATTGAAAATACGAGAAAAGAGTAGCATGTCTTAGATTTGTCTGAACAAAGCTCGTTCGCATATTAGCTAAAAGTGATTTACCAGACTTGTAATCCTCTCTTTCCAGTGGCATTGATGAATATTTTGACCTTTTGGTCTCATAGTTAATCATGTCACTGAAACCACTTGACAGAATAATGACCTTGTAAGTCATGTCCGTAGCTGCCTCTGTTTTCGGTTTTTTTTTATCATACAGACTATAAAATGAAACCTCAGAGTCCCCCTGAATGTACCAATTAACTTAAGAACCAGAATTCCCTCATTTTCCTGTGTAGCCTTAAGGTAAAATAAAAGGTCCATGGTACAAATATTCCCTTACTGTGGCCTCACGGATGTACAAGGTCTCAGTTTTACCAATAAGATCATGCATAGTGTTACACTGCAGCAGAATCATCTTCATCCTTTGCAGTTTCTAGAATTATGTGGGTATGTATTTTCATAGAGCAGAATTATTTCTGATCTTCTCCTTGCCATGCCCTCTAGCAGCCCGAGCAGGGGCAGGGAGTGAAAGGCAGTCCTAGCAGCTTTCTACTTGCGTCAGCGGGGACGGCATATCCTGTTGTGTCGCAATTAACAGGCCTGACTGTATCAATTCTATGATGCAAGAGTCATCTGCGCTGCATTCCATGCTGCTAAGTTAGGCCTCAAACTGCACACAGAAAATCTATAAATGGTGACAGAGGTAGGGGGTAATTTAAAAAAGCCAGCGAAGTTGCAAATTATGCGGGCGTTTTTGTTTTTTTTTACGTGCCTGCTTTATGCAGATATTCAAAAAGAAACTACCCGTGTTGTTTCTCTCTGAAAATCTACAAGTGCAAAGCGCATGAGTTAAAATCTTCTGCAACCTTGCATCTGCTACCTGTGCGGGCAGCAGAGAGTAGGGAAGAAAATAGCAGGCGAACGTTTGAAAGTTGAATGCATACAGGCTCCATTCTTCCCGCAACCTAAAGTTGCCCCCAAGAATGCCTCTTTTTCTGGCAACTAAACATACCCATGCCAGGGAATATTTGAGGAAGGCAATTTTCGGCCAAGCCATTTCACCCAGGAAAATCCCGAGTATTTACCAACATAAATGACTTTCACACTTGCACTCATAATACTTTCTTTAGGGAGAATACGCATGAGGGACATTCTTTGGCTCAGTTGTAGCAGTATGCGCTGTGGCATGGGAAATTTGGGTTTACGATGCCTGCCCATTGTGGAGGTGATGTGCTTATTATGGAAGATGGCAACAGACAACTTTGGTGGCCCCCGACCAGCAGAAGAATAGAGCTGAAGCATTTGATCTTAGAAGAGACTTTCGCTTCAAAGCTTGGCCATTGAGAAGGCATGGGAAAGAAAAAAAGGTTTGCAGTAGATATGTGCAAATAATTAATATGCCCTAATCAGGATCTTACCTCTTTTCCCCAAGATTACACTGTCCTATTGAACAAAAGTGGGCTTAAAAGCTGCCTTATCGTGGCCTTAGCCTGAATACTGAATGCTTTTGATGCTGAAACATTATCAAATTTCACAGAAATTGTCACCAAGTTCCAATCATGAAATAAGATGAGGGACGGATTAAATCCCAACAGGAGCTGAGGGGTTGTGACTCTGTATTATTGAACTGAACCCTCACCCTCCCACCCCTGTCTGGGAATGAGGCCACATCTGATCAAAACCTTTAGGGAGGCATTCAAATTCAATTTTAGACTGCTCAAAGAGCTGTGAAATAAAGGCCATACAACCTGGAAGCACATAAACCTTATTTTACATAACGGCAGAGCATTTATGTACTGTCATGTCAGATGTTTAATGTGAAACTTGCTACAGGAGGATAATACAACCACAACCCCACTAGAAAAAAAAACTAACTGAAGCAGTAATAATGCACCTATCTTTTTAAATTTAGAAACAAGATACCACTTCTCTGTTGGCACTTCTCGTTTTCAGTATTACATTAATGGAAATATTGAACTCAAAGGAAGCAGCTTGTCTTATGAGACTTCCTAAAAACCCCAAAAAACAAACATGCACTGGGAAAGTTACTTATAGTGAGTATGTGTATTGCTGCTGCGGTACAATTTAAGCACTTATATCATCTTTTGATAATAACATAGGATATTGTTTTTTACTTTCTTGCCTTCTGCCCATAGGTTGCTTCCAATCACTTGGCTGAAGCTACTTTTAAGATCACATCACTCTCTTCTCTGTAACACTTGTAATCCTCTCACCCCCCTCCCCCCCCCAAAAAAAAAGAAATAGGTAAAATTAGCTTGATTAGTTTAAATCCAGTTATTGACTTAAAGAATTGAACAATAAGGTACATAATTGTTCATTTTACATAACACATTTAACCTAGCTGTAACACTGTCATTTAAACAAGTAACATTTCTCCACCTGTGGCGCCGTGAGTGGTCTGTGGCTGGCCAGAGAACAGACCCAGGCTAGACTCCGGCTTGTCTTTCATCAACTTTTATTAATAAACAACAGAAAAACAGCTCTGCTTACTGTAGCAGTTTTTTTTTTAACTAGAGAACAGCAAAGTAGATTGTAGTTTAGCAATCTGAGCCTTCCCTCCCTAGGTTCCTTCTCTTCCCAGGGCCTCCTCTACCCCGCTGGGCCTGGTTAGATATGCTTCTTTCCTGGAGACCTCTGCCCAGGACCAGAATTCCCTGCTCTATAGGGTTTAAGGAGCTGGTCCTTTAAGGTGGTCTAGTGTTTTCTCCTGCATACTCCTTCAAATACCTTCTCAGGTTGAGCACTTGTACTTAGTAGGAGTATACGCTTAAGAAAACAGATGTTCCTATTTTCCTTTCCCAACCTCTGCTGGGGTTATCTTATCTTCTTGGGTTTCTTCTTCTCCACCCAACGTAGGGTGTCAGTTAATAGTCCCTAGGGTGTCCACTGTTCATCTACTTTGTCTTCTTTAGCATTGGTTAACCCAGCGATAAGCCGGGTTCACGGAGTCATACATAAAGGGGCGGATTTTAAGAGCCCTGCTCACCTAAATCCGCCCAAATCCGGGCGGATTTAGGCGAGCAGGGCCCTGCGCGCCGGTGAGCCTATTTTACATAGGCCTACCGGCGCGCGCAGAACCCCGGGACTCGCGTAAGTCCCGGGGTTCTCTGAGGGGGGCGTGTCGGGGGCATGTCGGGGGCGTGCCCGAACCGCGCGGCGTTTTCGGGGCGTGTCGGGAGCATTCAGGGGCGGGGCCGGGGGCGTGGCTACGGCCCGGGGCGGTCCGGGGGCGTGGCTGCGCCCTCTGGACCCGCCCCCAGGTCGCGTCCCGGCGCGCTAGCGGCACGCTGGCGCGCGGGGATTTCCGTCTCCCTCCGGGAGGCGTAAATCCCCCAACAAAGGTAAGGGGGGGGTTTAGACAGGGCCGGGCGGGTGGGTTAGGTAGGGGAAGGGAGGGGAAGGTGAGGGGAGGGCAAAAGAAAGTTCCCTCCGAGGCCGCTTCGGAACGGCCTTGGAGGGAACGGGGGTAGGCTGCGCGGCTCGGCGCGCGCCGGCTATACGGAATTGATAGCCTTGCACGCGCCGATCCAGGATTTTAGCGGATACGCGCGGCTACGCGTGTATCTACTAAAATCCCGCGTACTTTTGCTGGCGCCTGATGCGCCAGCAAAAGTACGCCTATTCGCACGGTCTGAAAATCTACCCCAAAGTAGGGATACTCATGCCCCAGAAGCACTGGATAGAGGAGCTTGGGAATCACTCCCACCTCTACCCTGGCTTGCTCTGCCATAGTTGCCAGTATGACCTGACAGGTGGGGTATTGTTGCTGATCCCCATGTATACAAGCGAGTATCACCTTCTTCTTATAGGTGATGTACAGTCTCTGAGCTAACTCCTTCCTAATGAGTGTTTTCCCACACTCAGAATCTATCAAGGCTCATGCAGGGCAATCATCCAATTCAATTGGGATCATAAAAGTTTGAAAGTCCCCCATGTGGAACTATCTACTGCTTGCTATCCTGCCAGGTACTTGTGACCTGGATTGACCACTGTTGGAAACAGGATGGTACGCTTGATGACCCAGTATGGCAATCCTTCTGTTCTTATGTCTCCCGGGGAGACTGGAGGAAAAGGCCATAGAACATTATTAACCAGTTAGACTAAAGAAGGCTATTGCTATCCCAGGGAGAGAAACAGGAAATAGGTCTATTTCCTTGGATCTGCCAGATACTCATGATCCAGACTGGTCACTGCTGGAGACAGACTGCTGGGCTTCATGGACCTTGTTCTGACCCAGCATAGAATTTCTTAAGTTCTTATTGGTTTAAACATAAAAACAGAAGCCCTAAATACAGACAACAGAAATATCACACAGAAAATTCAACATATTCAAAACTTCTGGGAGATTAATTAGTTTGTATGAAATATGTTAACCAATAGGAAAACAAAAGGCTAGCAGCCAAGGAATAATAAAAAACAATTTCAAGTATTAGGTGGAAATAACCACATTATCAAAAAAAGGAGAAAAAAGCTGTGGCTGGCGGAACAGTAGCAAATACAACTCTTCTGTAGTCAAAAATACCGAACATCTGCTATGCTGGGTAAACCACATCAACAAATGCAAGGCCACAGCCTCTTAAAAGATTTTTTTTCAGATTTCCTTAGAATAGTTAGAAAACCCCCTATGTAAAGGCAAAAAAAAAAAAAAAAGGTAATACACAATTTAATAGGTGGCAACAAATTTTCAGGGTCATTCTTTATTGTGCCAATATCGCGAGCGGTAGGGCCTACCATGATAAGGCCCTACCGCACGTGATACCGGCCGCATCGCAGTGGTATTATTATTAAAATTAGGGGAAGGGCAGGAGTGTAGGCGGGGTTTGTGCGGAGTTATCTCCCGGCAGCGCTGCGGGCGACAGTGCTTTTCACACTATTGCCGGCAGCACCACGGGAAATAACGTCACCTTTTCCCATGATGCTATGGGGGCGATAGCATGAGATGTGGCCGGCTGCCCACTATCACACCACGCCCCTTTTTTTTTTGCGTAGCACGTCATTCTGCTATAAATATAGCTGAATGATGAATATAGGGGATAATTTGCCTAACAAGCAGTATCTTACAGACATGCATTCCTATTCATCATCCTTAGAAGTGCTGCATTAATGGACCTCCTTGTGACATATAAAGGGGCAAACTCTCAAAGAGCGATACACATAAAAATGGGCATATATGTGCATAAGCAGCATCTATTCACATGGTAGGAGCACAAGATGGCGTCATCCATTGTTCCTACCATGTGACAGGGGCTGACCAATGGCACCGGTAGCCCCTGTGACATAGTAAGGGCAAAGGCTATCGGCACCATTTTGATTACTAGCAGCCGACGGCCCGAGTGCAGGAGATCGCTCCCGGACCCCCGCTGGACCACCAGGGACTTTTGGCAAGTCTTGGGGGACCCTCCTGACCCCCACAAGACTTGACAAAATTCTTATTCGTTTCCTGGCTAAAATTAAATTAACTACAACCCCCCCCCCCCCCACCCTCCTGACCCCCCAAAACTTACCAAAACTCCCTGGTGGTCCAGCGGGGGGTCCGTGAGCCATGTCCTGCACTCACACCCTCAGCTGCTGGTATTCAAAATGGCGCCGATAGCCTTTGACCTACTATGTCACAGGGGCTACCGGTGCCATGAGCCATGAGCCAATGGCACCGGTAGCCCCTGTGACATAGTAGGTTAAAGGCTATCGGCGCCATTTTGAATACCGGCAGCCGAGGGTGTGAGTGCAGGACATGGCTCCCGGACCCCCCGCTGGACCACCAGGGAGTTTTGGTAAGTCTTGGGGGGGTCAGGAGGGTGGGGGGGGGTTTTGTAGTTAATTTAATTTTAGCCAGGAAACGAATAAGAATTAACGTATAAACATAGCGGGGGCCCCCCTTACTGAATGCAACATATCTTCCCCCCAACGAATACGATCCCGAATGCAACATATGGTGTCCCTCTGCACATCCCTAATAATCATTGGTCTGAAACTGTTTTTTTGGGTTTTTTTTAACTTCTCACTGCACATAAAACTGTTCCATCTTTGAAAAATAGGATCATGTACAATGTTCAATACTTATCGCAACAAATTTATATCTGTTGTAGCACAATCCCAGCATCAAAAAACCCCCGACACTGGCTGTTTTGCTAACTTCTTCAGTTGATTTGAATGCACAAGTTGGCATGCCCAATGGTCTCAGGATCCAATGTGTGCTTCAGCAGACGTGGACCAACTAGCTGTCAAGCCACCCGGAAGCCATAGTGCTAATCAGTGGCTCAAAGCTTGCATTTTGTTTCTCTTCAAGTTACTCAAAGGAACAAGCACATTTCAGAGAGGCAGAGACTCCAGACACATCACACCCAGACACAGATAGAAATGAAGTCAGAGAGAGACCAGACAAATGCAGACACACAAACTCCACACCCAGAAAGGCCACCTACCACAGACAAATGGTAAGGGGTAGAACATTTTTCAAAAAACTTGAATCCCAGCCAAAATCTTTAGGAGCTGGGAAAATCTCTAACCCAGCCTGTCCAACATGTTTTTTGCTATTTTTTTTAAATGTTTTAACGAATTGTTCCTATTTTTCTCTTTATATTTGAATTTTTTTTCTTTGTTTGTTTATGTTTTTTTAAATGTTTTGTTTTGCTTATTTATCTATTTTATGCATTTTACTTGTATTTCCCCTCTTTCTCGCCTCCCTGCCCATTCCACTCCCGTACCTCGTCACTTCTTGTTCCCCGGGGTGGATAGCAGCTGCGAGCTCTCGCCCTGAGTAGGAGCCCAGTGACAGCAGGAACACCTCCCAGGCTGGGGCCTGAGTGTGACAGCTCCTCCTGAGTTTTGGAATACCACAGTGGCTCCTTCCATGGCTAGGCCTGCCACAGTGGAAGCAGTTCTTCTCTTGGGCCTGCTAAAATGCATGATTACGATGATATCACTATGCTGACGCTCCCTCCCTCCTGAGCTTGCAGTGCCTCTACAGCACTAAGACTCAACAGCATAGCAATTATGTTCTTCCTTGACCCCTTCAGAATCATTCACATCCTTCCTGGGGGGCCTGTCTCTCCCCCCTCCCCCACCCCTATTTGTACACCCCTGACCTAGAAGAGCGAGAAACAGCAACAAGCTTATGCAGAACCTGATTATGGAAAACTCACCTTCCAAACTGAAGTTCTGCAGGTTCCACTGTCTAGTTTTGCTTTAATTCTCATATTTCTAGAAGTTTGCAAAACCAAAAGATAGAAAATGCATACTGTATATTAGGTTTATCAATTTAGTATCCACTGATATCTCCTCTGATAGAAAAATATTATGTTGGGTCATTTCTTGGTTTGCCATTGGCCTTGCCATTCTGATACATGCACTAAAGCTGGCCAAGCTCAACATATGCAACACGACTAAAGGTCACATCAAACCCTGCAGACAGTGGGACTGTGACCTGTCTATCTTGCAGGAAAACTGGCTAGTCTCGGGCAGCAGGATATTAAGGTAAATAAAAAAAGGGGGTATGTTTTCTTTTCTTTGAAAGGATCATACCCTGACTTCTTATTTTCTGTATTTTATAGATAATTATTCTTTGTTAGTTCTTTTCCATTTGCCAATTGGTGACTGTTATTTGTACCAAGCCTTGAGCACTGGTTTGGAAAGCTGTTTTAAACTCAATTAACATTTTTAAAAAATGATACAATTCCATTTCACTAAGTTAGTCTAATATGTTTTCCTTTCCATTTAGTAGGGATGTGCAGAGCAAAATTTTATGTTCATATTTTTTATGTCCGAAAGGGGGTCCCACTTGCGGCCAATATGGACATAAAAAAAATCCAATGAGTTGGGTATATGTACATATGTGCAAAAAAAAAAATTAAACCCCCTCACCCTCCTTAATCCCCCCCCCAGACTTACCACAACTCCCTGGTGATCGAGCGAGGAGTGAGGACGTCATTTCTGCAATCCTTGGCGAGAAGCATGTGACGTCGGTGGCACGTCGAGTGACGCGGCGTCACGTGATTCCCGGCTCGTTCGCGCCGGACGGCTCGTTCGGCCCAAAAAGAACTTTTGGCCAGCTTGGGGGGGCCTCCTGACCCCCTCAAGCTGGCCAAAAGTTCTTTTTGGGCCGAACGAGCCGTCCGGCGCGAACTTGCCGGGAATCACGTGACGTCGGCGTCACGTGATTCCCGGCTTGTTCGCGCCGAACGAGCCGTCCGGCGCGAACTTGCCGGGAATCACGTGACGTCGCGTCTGAGTGACGCGGCGCCACGTGATTCCCGGCTCGTTCGCGCCGGACGGCTCGTTCGGCCCAAAAATAACTTTTGGCCAGCTTGAGGGGGTCAGGAGGCCCCCCCAAGCTGGCCAAAAGTTCTTTTTGGGCCGAACGAGCCGTCCGGCGCGAACGAGCCGGGAATCACGTGACGCCGGCGTCACTCGACGTGCCGCCGACGTCACATGCTTCTCGCCAAGGATTGCAGAAAATGGCGTCCTCACTCCTCGCTCCATCACCAGGGAGTTGTGGTAAGTCGGGGGGGGGGGGATTAAGGAGGGTGAGGGGGTTTATATTTTTATTTTGGCTCAACAATCGCGATTTCCCACATATCGAACATATCTATGTTCGATATGTGGGAAATCCGATCATTTATGTCGAATCAATTTTTTAAGTAAAAAAAAAATATGAGTTGCGTTTTACTAATGCGGTCAATCCGAATGCACACCCCTACCATTTAGTAGATTTGCTTTAAGGTCCATGTTAGACAGGAAAAGAAGTTATTTATAGTATGTATTGAACAGAGAGAAAAATCTGAGCTTACTTGCTCATCCTTTTCAATTTCAGAAAAGTTGGCAAGAATTATATTCTTAATGAATTATACACACACACACATATATATACATGTTTTTTTAAATGTTTTGTTTTGCTTATTTATCTATTTTATGCATTTTACTTGTATTTCCCCTCTTTCTCGCCTCCCTGCCCATTCCACTCCCGTACCTCGTCACTTCTTTTTAGTAGATATAATGATATATGTGTGTATGTGTGATTTGAGAAAAAAAAGTATATACATATATATGGGACCAGAGACAAGATTCACATCCGTTTCTTAGGGTTAAATGCCATGTAACATTCTATATTAGGTAAACAAATGAAAAGGAGTAGCTAATATGCTAAAACAGCTACATTCTTTTTAAGCAAAGACGAATGACCACTTCTAGCAAGTCATGTCATTTTTTTTCCTGCTCTAGGAGCCATATGGCACTTTCAAGGGCTCCAAAGAAAATAAGAGTTTAAGAGTTAGCAAGTATCAATTGGCTCACATTAGTAGATATAATGATATAGTAATGTTATATGTGGCAGTATTTTAAACCTTAGAAGGAAGAATCCATGCAGTATGATTTGACTGATGGAGTTTCTGATCCAAACCAAATATCCCAGCATAATGGTATAGGTTGAACCCACCAACAGTGCTCATCCTTAGGTATCATTCCTTTCCACTTCGAGATTCCCTCCCCAGTTACATAAGAACATAAGATATGCCATACTGGGTCAGACCAATGGTCCATCAAGCCCAGT
The DNA here is from genome assembly GCF_901001135.1 of Rhinatrema bivittatum. NCBI lineage: Eukaryota > Metazoa > Chordata > Amphibia > Gymnophiona > Rhinatrematidae > Rhinatrema > Rhinatrema bivittatum. The sequence goes on from NC_042615.1 coordinate 344,794,160, forward strand.
ATCCTATTTCCAACAGTGGCCAATCCAAGTCACAAGTACCTGGCAAGTACCCAAACATTAAATAAATCTCAAGCTACTATTGCTTATTAATTAATAGCAGTTTATGGATTTTTAATTTAGGAACTTATCCAAACCATGTTTAAACCCAGTTTCATGTCCTCTGGCATTGAATTCCAGAGTGTAGCTACGCATTGAGGGGTAGATTTTTAAAAAATGCGCGTTCGCGTACTTTTGTTGGCGCACCAGTCGCAAACAAAAGTACGCTGGATTTTAGTAGATACGCGCGTAGCCGCGCGTATCTGCTAAAATCCAGGATCGGCGCGCGCAAGGCTACCGATTTTGGGCAGCCGGCGCGCGCCGAGCCGCGCAGCCTGCCTCCGTTCCCTCCGAGGCCGCTCTGAAATCGGAGCGGCCTCGGAGGGAACTCTCTTTCGCCCTCCTCTCACCTTCCCCTTCCTCTACCTAACCCACCCCCCCGGCCCTATCTAAAACCCCCCCCTACCTTTGTCCATGGATTTACGCCTCCCGGAGGGAGACGTAAATCCACGCGTGCCAGCGAGCCGCTGGCGCACCGAGACGCAACCTGGGGGCAGTTACGGAGGGCGCGGCCACGCCCCCAGACCACCCTGGGCCGAAACCACACCCCCGGGCCCGCCCCCGAAACGCCACATCCCGTCCCCAAAACGCAGCGTCGATTGGCCCCGCCCCTGACACGCCCCCGACAAAAAACCCCGGGGCTTACGCGAGTTCCGGGGCTCTGCGTGCACCGGCAGGCCTATGGAAAATAGGCGCGCCGGCACGCAAGGCCCTGCTCGTGTAAATCCGGGCGGATTTACGCGAGCAGGGCTTTTAAAATCTGCCCCTGGGTGAAAAAGAATTTTCTTCGATTTGTTTTAAATGAGCTACTTGCTAACTTCATGGAGTTCCCCCTAGTCCTTCTATTATCTGAGAAAGTAAATAACCGATTTACATTAACTTGTTCAAGTCCTTTCATGATTTTGAAGCCCTCTATCATGTCCCTCCTCACTCATCTCTTGTCCAGACTGAATAGCCCTAACCTGGCCAAGATGGTGAGACGGACAGTGAAAGGCTAAGAGAAATTAGGAAAGCTAACCAAATTGTTAGTGCAGTAATAATGGGAGATTTCAATTACCAATATTGACTGGGTAAATGTATATTAGGACATGCTAGAGAGATAAAGTTCCTGGATGGAATAAATGACAGTTTTATGGAGCAATTGATTCTAGAACCAATGAGAGAGAGAGCAATTTTAGATCTAATTCTTAGTGGAGCACAGGATTTGGTGAGAGAGGTAGCGGTGGTGGGGCAGCTTGTCAATAGTGATCATAATATGATCAAATTTGAATTGTCAGGAAGGGTGCAGTAAGTAAATCTACGGCTCTAGCACTAAACTTTCAAAAGGGAAACTTTGATAAAATGAGAAAAATAGTTAGGGAAAAACCTAAAGGAGCAGCCACAAAGGTAAAAAGTGTGCAAGAGGTGTGGACATTGTTAAAAAATACCATCTTACAAGCACAATCCAGTTGTATTCCACAGATTAAGAAAGGTGGAAGGAAGGCAAAACAATTGCCAGCATGGTTAAAAGGTGAGGTGAAAGAGGCTATTTTAGCCAAAAGATCTTCATTCAAAAATTGGAAGAAAGATCCAACAGAAGAAAATAGGATAAAGCATAAGCGCTGGCAAGTTAAATGTAAGACATTGATAAGACAGGCTAAGAGAGAATTTGAAAAGAAGTAAAAACTTTTTAAAATATATCCAAAGCAGAAAGCCTGTGAGGGAGTCAGTTGGACCTTAGATGATCGAGGGGTTAAAGGGGCACTTAGAGAAGATAAGGCCATCGTGGAAAGATTAAACAATTTCTTTGCTTTGGTGTTTACTAAAGAGGATGTTGGGGAGATACCCATTCTGGAGAAGGTTTTCATGTGTAATGATTCAGATGAACTGAACTAAATCACATTGAGGCTAGAAGATGTGGTAGGCCTGATTGATAACTGAAGAGCAGTAAATCACCTGGACTGGATGGTATACACCCCAGGGTTCTGAAGAAATTCAAAAATGAAATTTCAGATCTTTTAGTTAAAATTTGTAACCTATCATTAAAATCATCCATTGTACCTGAAGACTGAAGAGTGGGTAATGTAACCCCAATATTTAAAAAGGGCTCCAGGGGCAATCTGGGAAACTACAGTCCAGTTAGCCTGACGTCAGTGCCAAGAAAAATAGTGGAAAGTGTTCTAAAGATCAAAATCACAGAACATATAGAAAGACATGGTTTACTGGAACAAAGTCAGCATGACTTTACCCAAAAGGGCAAAGGTAGCGCCTGCGCCATTTTGAATATTGGCAATACGGCCCGAGTGCAGGAGGTCGCTCCCGGACCCCCGCTGGACTTTTGGCAAGTCTTGTGGGGGTCAGGAGGCCCCCCCCAAGCTGGCCAAAAGTCCCTGGGGGTCCAGCGGGGGTCCGGGAGCGATCTCCTGCACTCGTGATGTCGGATGACAGGAACCAAAATGGCGCTAGCACTACCTTTGCCCTGTCATATGGTAAGGGCAAAGGGCCACCGGCACCATTTCAATTAACGCAGCCGTGGCCCGAGAGCGGGAGATCGCGCCGGGCCCCCCCCCCACTGGACCCCCCAGGTAATTTAAAACATTTTGGGGGGATGAGGGAGGGTGAGGGATTTGTTTTAAAGGGTCGGGGTGGGTTTTAGGGTTGTTTTGGTGTGCCGGTTTTCCCGCCCTCCCCCCTCCCCCGATTTACGATTTTTTGACGATAAATCGGGGGAATTGCTATTGTATCGCGGCTCTAACGATTTTGACAATTTAAAATATATCTGACGATTGTTTTAAATCGTCAAAAAACGATTCACATCCCTAAAAATAACCTCTTTATCTCACTTTTTTAGCCATGCTGGCAATCGTTTGACCTTCCTTCCACCTTTCTTAATGCGTGGAATACATCTGGACTGTGCTTCTAAGATGGTATATTTTAACAATGTCCTCACCTGTTGCACACTTTTTATCTTTGTAGCTGGACCTTTCAGTTGTGTTTTTAACTATTTTTCTCATTTCATCAAAGTTTAACCTTTGAAAGTTTAGTGCTAGAGCTGTGGATTTACTTGCTGTCCCCCTTCCAGTCATTAATTCAAATTTGATCATATTATTATCACTATTGCCAAGTGGCCCCAACACCATTACCTCTCTAACCAAATCCTGCACTCCACTGATAATTAGATCTAAAATTGCTCTCTCGCTCGTCGGTTCCTGAACTGACGAGAGAGGGAGCAGAGAGTGGGAGCAGAGAGGAGGCTGTAAACTACAGGCCGGTTAGCCTCACCTCAGTGGTGGGAAAGGTAATGGAGTCGCTGCTGAAAGAAAGAATAGTGAACTATCTACAGTTGGGAGAATTGATGGACCAGAGGCAGCATGGATTCACCAGGGGAAGGTCCTGTCAGACAAATCTGATTGACTTTTTTGATTGGGTAACTAGGGAATTAGATAGAGGAAGAGCGCTCGATGTCATCTACTTGGATTTCAGCAAGGCTTTTGATACGGTCCCACACAGGAGGCTGGTGAATAAAATGAGAAGCTTAGGAGTGAGTGCCAAGATGGTGGCCTGGATTGCAAACTGGTTGAGGGACAGAAGACAATGTGTGATGGTAAATGAAACTTACTCTGAAGAGAGAGCGGTGTTAAGCGAGTGCCGCAAGGATCGGTGTTGGGACTGTTCCTGTTCAATATCTTTCTGAGCGACATTGCAGACGGGATAGAAGGTAAGATTTGTCTTTTTGCGGATGACACTAAGATCTGCAACAGAGTGGACACACCGGAAGGAGTGGAGAGAATGAGATGGGATTTAAGGAAACTGGAAGAGTGGTCGAAGATATGGCAGCTGAGATTCAATGCCAAGAAGTGCAAAGTCATGCATATGGGGAGTGGAAATCCGAATGAACTGTATTTGATGGTGGGGGGAAAGGCTGATGTGCACGGAGCAGGAGAGGGACCTAGGGGTTATAGTGTGTAAGGATATGAAGTCTGCGAAACAATGCGACAAGGCGATAGCAAAAGCCAGAAGAATGCTGGGATGCATAGAGAGAGAGAAATATTTATTTATTTATTTATTTATTTATTTAAGGTTTTTCCATACCGACATTCATTGTTGGACATCATATTGGTTTACAGGCAACAAGTATTCAGCAACAGAGCTTTGCAGTGTAACCAATATAACAGCTTTTAGAGCATAACTATAATAACAGTTTAACAGAAAAACAACTAAGCAGATTACAGGTGTTCAGTGCAGAAGTAACAGATTTACAATGTGACACTAGGGATTGCTAAACAGTGCAACAAGGTACATATATATATATAATTTTTTTTATTTTTTTTTTAATTTAACTAATATAATTAATGTCATAATATAGTTGGGTGTGTAAGAGAAAGGAAGTGATGATCCCCTTGTAGAGGGCCTTGGTGAGGCCCCACCTGGAGTACTGTGTTCAGTTCTGGAGACTGTATCTCCAAAGGGACAGAGACAGGATGGAGGCGGGACAGAGACAGGATGGAGGCGGTCCTGAGAAGGCCGACCAAAAAGGTGGATGGTCTTCATAAAATGACTTACGAGGAGAGATTAAAGAACCTAAATATGTACACCCTTGAGGAGAGGAGGAGCAGAGGCGTTATGATACAGACTTTCAGATACATGAAAGGTTTTAATGATTCATGGTCAACAACAAACCTTTTACAATGGAAAAAAATCAGTAGAACTAGGGGTCACGATTTGAACCTCCAGGGAGGAAGACTCCGAACCAATGTCAGGAAGTATTTCTTCATGGAGAGGGTGGTGGATAAAAAACAATGACCAACGAACTTGTCTGGGATTCAGGCATTGGGCTTGACATAAGAATTCCAAATTTTTGTGGTCCGTATATACTACAATTGGATGTTGGACTCCCTCCAGCCACCGATGCCACTCCTCAAAGGCCAACTTTATGGCTAAGAGTTCCTTGTCACCTATGCCGTAATTCTTCTCAGCAGCTGAGAACTTCCGGGAGAAGTATGAGCAAGGAAGAAGTTTGCCTTTGCTAGACAGTTGGCTGAGGACAGCCCCCACAGCTAGGTCTGATGCATCCACTTCCATAACGAAAGGGCATTGAGAGTCTGGGTAATGTAAGCAGGCGTCTAAGAGGAAAGCTTGTTTTAATTTTTCAAAAGCTTGCAATGCCGCTGGTGGCCAATCCTTGGCATTCACTCCCTTCTTAGTGAGGGCAGTGAGTGGAGCCACATTTTGCGAGTAGTGGGGTATGAATTGCCTGTAGAAGTTTGCAAATCCAAGGAAGCGTTGAAGAGCCTTGATCCCAATTGGACATGGCCAATCTTTGATGGCCGATACTTTCTCGAGGTTCATGTGGAATCCTGTGGAGGATATGATGTATCCCAAGAATGGTAGCGATGATGAGTAACGAGGTCTTTGGAGTATACAAGTACGTCATCTAGATAGATGATTACCAAGGAATGTAGCATATCACATAGGACCTCATTCATCAGGTTTTGAAAAACCACTGGGGCATTACACAACCCGAAGGGCTTGACAAGATACTCATAATGCCCATCTCGGGTATTGAAAGCGGTTTTTCACGTGTCATCTGGGCGGATTCGTACCAGGTTGTAAGCACCACGAAGATTGAGCTTGGTAAAGACCTTAGCCCCTTGTAGCCGGTCTAAGAGCTCCAGAATGAGTGGTAGGGGATACCTGTCCCTCTGGGTAATGGTGTTGAGACCACGGTAATCTATGCAGGGTCTGAGAGAGCCATCCTTTTTTGCAACAAAAAAGAACCCAGCTCCTGCTGGAGAGGTCGAAGGTTGAATAAAGCCACGATCCAAAGTTTCCTGAATATATTGAGACATGGCTTGTGTCTCTGGAAGGGACAGAGGGTAGACATGCCCCCTGGGAGGCATGGTGCCCGGTAGCAAGTCTATGGAACAATCAAAGGGGCAATGTTCCGGAAGGCGTTTAGCCATCTCCTTAAGAAAACATCCATGAATTCAGTGGTGGCAGAGACATTGGAGTGGAGTGGCAGGCAGAGGGATGTATGGCTGGGGTAATGCAGGCAAACATGAAGAGAAGCAAGACAGACCTCAAGCAGCAATCTGGAGAGTGTCCCACTTGATGACAGGCGAGTGCTTCTGGAGCCAGGGTAAGCCCAGAATTATGGGATAGATGGCCTTCCCCAGGACAAAAAAGGAGATCTCCTCGGTATGAAGCACTCCAGTGCAGAGGGTCACCGGAACCGTAGTGGCCGAGACACAGCCTGGAAGTGGTGTGCCGTGGATGGAAGATATCCGTAGCAGTGGCATGCAAGGCAGTATGGGAGCTGCAGCTGTTGCACAAGATCCACAAGGATAAAGTTTCCTCCTGCCCCAGAGTCAATAAAGGCCAGGGTGGAAAATGTCCCCCCAGGATATTCTAGGGTGACTGGACCAGTACATTGAGGAGCAGGATTAATGCAGTCTAGGGTCAGCTCCCCAGTGATGCCGAGGCTCTGGAGTTTTCCGGCCGCTCACTACATTGAGCCAGCAAGTGACTCTTGCCTCTGCAGTACAGGCAAAGGTCTAGAGAACGGCGGCATTTTCTCTCCTCTGGAGTACGTGGACTGCGACCCAGCTGCATGGGTTCCTCTGTTCGATTGGCTTGAGATTCAGAAAAGGAGACGAGAGGACAAGTAAAGGAAGGAGCCAGTGGAACCGGTCTCCGAGCAGGCTTGACTTCTTGGGCACATTGCTGAAGCTGGCGGTCAATCCACCCTGTGAGGTCTATTAGGGACTCGATGTCCTCCGGGAGGTCCCGAGCAGTGAGTTCATCCTTTATTCGGGGAGACAACCCCTCCAGGCAAATACTCCTCAAGCTGTCCTCTTGCCAACCCAGCTCCGATGCTAAGGTGCGGAATTTGACCGCGTAGTTGACTAGGGGGCGGGGCCCCTGATGAAGATGAAGAAGTTCTGTAGCTGCAGTAGACTGCCGGGCCGGCTCGTCGAATACCAGCTTGAAAGCATGAACAAACTGCTTCATATCCCCAAGCAAGAGGTCACCACGCTCCCATAATGGTGAAGCCCAGGCTAGGGCTTGACCATCCAAAAGAGACAATATGTATGTTGTCTTGATCTGGTCTGAAGGGCATGGTGCCAGCTGTAGGGCAAACCGCATAAAGCAGTGGTTCAAGAAGCCATGGCACTGCTTCAGATCCCCTGTGTAACGTGGTGGCGCAGGCAGGTGTAGTGATCCAGCAGGTCCTGGAGCAGGAACCAGAGCCAGAGGTGAAGTTGCTGCAGGAGGAGTAGCGTCCAGGCAGTTGACTAACCTCTCCATAGTAGCCGCCAAATCGTCCAGGCAGTGTTGTTGCTGTTGCAAGCGCTGGGCCATGCCTGGAATAGCCTGGAGGCCCGAAATGTCTGCCAGGTCCACAGCCTTGGCAAACTGTTATCAACGTGGACCCTTGGACCAGCTAGAGTGCTGCAAGGATCCTCTGGAGGAAGACCTACAGCGGGACTCATAGACGGCAGGTGGTACAGGACCAGGAGACAGAGCAGGATCTTCACCTATACCAGCCCTCGTTCCCCGCAGGTTGAGCACTTGGGTGCCGGGGCTGGCAAGACTTACGCGAGGGTCTCCTGGCAAAGAATAGTGCAAAGAACAGTCTGGGTCGAGGCAGGCAGAAGAGTGGGAGAGACGGAGACAGTCCAGAGGTCATGGCTGGCGGCAGCGATGCGAGATGGAGATCTAGGCCAGATGTCAAGGCAGGTTGAAGACAAGCAAAGTAGAAGGATGAGCCAAGGGTCACAATGGGCAGCAGACAGAGAACAGAAGCCAGGCCGAAGTCAAACCAGGGAAGCAAGCTGAAGAGGGAACAGAAGCTGGACCAGGAACTTGGGAGTGGAGCAAGGCAGGAACATGGAGGCAGGAACAGAACAGGAACATGGAGGACGCAGGAACTGGAACACAGGAACTGGAACCCAGGAACTGGAGAATGCAGCAACTACCCACTCAGTGAGTCAACCTGTTGCCAAGGCAGGGAACAGAGATCCAAGCTGGGTTTAAATACCCTGGGCATCCAGCGTCATCTTTGGGGGCTGGGCCGAGGTTTTCCACCACTGCCCCTTTAAATCCCGGCCCGTTGCACACGTATGCGCCTAAGGGGCAGCGTCTGGAGGAGGAGGTTGGCGGCGTCTCCCTCATGGGGAGAACGCTGCAGGAAGGCCCAGCCGCGGCCCGGAGCCACATGGAGACTGCCGCAGGGAAATCCTGAGATGTGCAGCAGGCAACGGGGGAACCCAGCCTTGGCCGCCCACGGCCGAGGTTCACAACACTTGCTACTTGTGAGATTTAATACAAGAGAATTATCTGTCATCAGTATTACCTTTGTGATATAAGCTGTTATTACATTCCCTACTTGAACTTGATCTTGCTGCTGAGTGGAATTTTGGGTTTCTTGTGAAATTTGCTTTCCAATTTAAACCTTTTTTTCACTGTTAGAACAAGGCAATGATCTCTCCTTAATGTGGCTTTCCTGGTAATTTGTGAGGTTTTCTCTATTAAGAAAGCTTTTCCCATATTATGTAGCTTATCACAGTCTCTTTCCCTTTGTTGATTTTCTGTTGTTGCATTAGTTCTCTCTTCCTATTGAAAACTTTACCACATTCAGAACAAGTAAAACATCTTTCCTGTGAATCTTTTCTATTGTGCCTAAATTCTTTCTTCTGACTTAGGGTTTCTGGATAGGAAATAGGAAGGGTGGGAGAACTAGGCTGGAATCATAGAAATATACAACAAAAAAGTAAGGTAGAAAAACTGAAATGAGATGGGATAATAAGAGAAACTTGTATTTTTTTTAATCAGATTGTTTTCTGGGGACATAACACACCAATATAAACAACAAGAAAAGAGGGTGGGAAACGTAGGCTGGGATTGTAGAGGGGTAGAACCAAACAAAGAACCAGAAAAAAAGAGGGGTAGAAGGAAAAACTTGTATTTTTTTTTCAATTTATTTCTGGGGATAAAACAGTCAAGCATAACCAACAACCAAAAAGGTTGTGAGAAATAGGTTGACATCCAAACAAAAAAAACAACAAGGAGGCATCAAAACTCTCAAGCTGGTATATAATAGGCATGGCAGGTAAGCATATTAACAGCATGACCTCAAGGGTGATAAATCAGGGGCAAGGCAGAAAGAGTAGAAGCAGCAAGACCCCTAAGATGGTATATCAGGGGCATGGAAGGTAGGAAGATCAGTAACAGCAATATCTCTACAATGGTATATAAGGGGAACAACAGGTAGGCATGTGGCAAAAAGATCCCTAAGGTGTTACATCTGGGGCATGGCAGGTTGGCAGATTGTTAGCAGCAATATCTCTAAGTTGGTATACCAGTGATATGGCAAGTAAGTAGAGCGGTAGTAGAAAGAACCCTAAGGTGCAAATGCAATCTGCGCAATGTCTCCCATCCTGATGCTCCCCCAACAAAGAGAAAAATCAACATCAGAAGCAATGCACTGCCTTTTTTTCTGGAACAGTGAGTGAGGCCACTACAGCACAGAGAAGATTAGAAGGAACTATTTACCATTCCCAAATCCATAAGTTGTGCATTTTTAAAACTCTGTGAGACCCACTCCTAGCACATCCTTCTCTGAGAACAGCTAGAAATGAAATACAGACTGCTTGTGGCACATGCTCATACTTTACAATGGGAGTGGATCAGCATCACTTGATCAAAATAGCTGCTATAGGCTATTTACAAAAATGTTGCACCTTGATTTGTCCTCTGGCTAGTCTCCTTGCCAACTTATCCTGCCTCAGCTCCAACAAGGCCTTGACAAGGCATTGAAGTCACTCAGACAAGAACTGATTGATATACTTACCAGTTTTCATTTCTTAGCAGTGTATAGCCATAGATTTCAAAGTGCCATAGAAATGAATGGGAAACATAAACAAACGAGATGAAAAATATGTTTCATTCATGGGACCCCCCTCCATTTGTTTTAGGGACCACGAATGCAGAAAATAATGGTTCTTTCATTATGCTTTATCTATTTGTTTCAAACAAATGCACATGCCTATGCCTCAGGTTGCTGTGGAAAGAAGAACAAAGTCAGATCATGGAGCAACAGTAGCCTTGCTTAAGGAACAGACAAAAAAAGAAGAAACAAAAGGGAGAGAGGAACAAAAAGTACTTAGATGGTAATTTTCAAAGCCATTTCCTTGGGTACAACTGTGCTTTACACATGGAAATGAGTTTTTATCAAACTGTCTGCATAATATGCAGGTAAGTACTATGGAAAATCCCTTAAATGGGACTTAGCTGTAAGGCCCCTTGGCTTGGCTTTGTGCATCTCTGTCTGTACCAATTTAAAAGCTTTAAAGAAAAATCTTTTATCTCTAAGAAAACAGAAGGCAATTAGCTTACTTCCTTATTTTATTATCTGATTGTGCATACAAAGACAAAATAATGCCACTAGCAGCTAACAGAAGATAATGAGAGCCCTAAGTGATGCAATAATATTTCACATCTTATATATGATCTTAGGACCATAATAACAAGTGATGGACAACTCAATGATCACTTTATCATACTCTAGATGAATATTTATGACATTATATCAATATTCATTATATTCATAAGAATCTTATGCATAATTCCATGTAACTAATACCAATGCATAAACTTATGTTTTTCCTAAGAAACATGTATAGTAGTTGATGTGAAAATATATATGTACTACTTTTTGTAACTTGTGTATTTATATGTTGTACTGAATAAATAAAATTGAATAATATTTAATAATGCGAAGTAATATGGCGTTAAATTAATGCATATTGGAGACATTGTTAGTATTGAGTATATAATTCTAAGAAAATAACTATTGTGATGTTCCCTATATATACATAAAGAGTTTCCTAAGAAATGACCATTAATTTTTGGAGTAAACAACTTTAACTTCCTCCATATATGGTTAGGCTTTTGCTACTAAAGATTATATAAATATATATTCTTAGCATGCTGTAGCACTAGCTACATCATTTTCAGTACTTATGCCTTTTAGCTTTTACTAGCTGGGCCTAAAAATACAGTCTTACCTTATGATGGCATTTAACATAACCTAACTGAGGATTTCAAGCCTGAAATCCAGAAATTCACCACAGTATACATGTAGAGCCTGTATGTGCATACATTTATCCACAGTGAGCAGAGGTGATCCTTGGGAGTAAGGTTGGGGAAGGTTGCCCTTACACACACATTTCTACATTTTCAAGAGTATACATATGTTTAACCCCCAAAAATCTCTGCATACATATTAGTAGGTATAAATGTGTGCAGATAATTTTAAGTGGGATAATTTTCAAAGGGAAAGTACATGCCTACTTTACCCAAAAACAAGCAAATACAAAATTACCCTCTAAATTAGTATAGTAATGTCAGAAATACCAATATTTTGTTTTACTGTTTGAAAACAGCAGTGCCTCCTTCGCTGTCAATTTTAATGCAAAGTCTGCGAGTCATTGATTCTGGGAAAAAAATGAATTGTTCATAGGCTTTGATAGAATTTAAGCTTAACCTGAAGATGTTGCAGGATTATGTCATCTTTGAAACATTTGTATTTATTTGGTGTATTAAAAGATATCAAAACAGACAAAGAATTCTGAAGTAAAATCTTAATGCAACATATCATGGTGAGCTTTGTACTTCCTCCTCAGTAATTCACCTAAATCGTTCACTCATAGGGTTTACAAAATTATATTTAAAAAAAAATAATTTGAAAATACTTTTTAAGGGTCCAATCTATATTTGAACTTGGATTTTAAATTCATTTCACAAATTCACAGCTCAAATTTGTCAATTTAGAGTTATGTCTCTCCTTTTATTATGGATTGTGAGTTTTTATTAGCTAAACCTTAAAGATTTGGAATAAAGAAATGAAGGTGAAGTATGTACTGGCAGAGAAAAATACATGGTAGCAGCAAACTGTGGTATGGCAGATTTTTTTTTTTTTTTTTAAAGCCTCTAGAATTAAAAACCACTCAAAAATCAATGGAAGGAAATATAAAAGAATCCTTTTGGAGGCAATGAAAACATTTTTGTAACATGTTGGCTAAGTTAATTGGAGGTAGTACCACTTTAAGTCATGACCTTGAGAAACCCTTCGACAGTGGAACAGAGATATATAAACTGGTTTGTACAAGCCCAGTAAACTGAATGCAGAGGAAAAAAGAGCTGCTTTAATCAGAGGCCTTTTAGGAAGACAAAGCTCTCCGTACAAGGGTTTTATAGTGCAGACACACTAGGAATATTTTATTAAAAATGCACATCAGCTCTTAGAGTCGAGCTGCTTTATTAGCTAGGGGCAAGGTGCACATGTGGCCACTTTTTATTGAGAGAGGCTGCCGACCCATGAGCCTATAAACTTGCAATATTTGTTTAAAAAATGTATTTTGGCACTGAACCAACTATATCTGTTAACTCTGAATATGGAAGTTAGTGAGCAGTTTATCTGGCTAACTTAACTCCACCCCACAATGCTTCCAATTTTTCTGGATACATTTTAACCAATTAATGATTTAGCTAGGTAAAATTTATCTGAAAATAGGGACCAGATATTCAAGCCTTGGGGTTTGTCCGGCTGACACACAAATGATCAGGGCAATGCCCTTTGAGTATTGATTTCTACGAGTACTGGCATGATACATACCTGTACCGAGAAATAAGACCAGCTCTTGTGCAGGGCATTCAGGCCTGTGTTGTAGAAGTTATGAGGGTGCTGGCAGGAGTGGAATGGATGAAGATAGCCCCCTGCCCTGTACTCTTACATAGGCGAGCTTATGCAATGATGGAGCCTTTGTGTGAGAGACTGAGGCTGCATTGGCCAGTTACTCTGACCTTCCTGATTTGTATAGAAAGAGGTTGGCAGGTAGTGAGTACATACCAGCAATGCTGGTTTTCAAGGATAGTTTAGTGTCTATAAGAGAAAGGTGTGTGCCTTATGTTTAGTGAAGGCTTTGGCTTATTTTTAACCTGCTTATTATTATTTTTAACCTGCTTATTATTAACCTGCCTTTTAGTTATTAACTGGTTAACCATATTATATACCTTTTCTCAAATTAACTATTTTATGTTTATTTATGTTTATTTATGTTTTCTCAAATTAACTATGTTCAATGTAAACCGCTAAATGTTCAATGTAAACCGCTAAATGAAGCGATAGTTACGGTTCCTTAGCGATAGTTTTGGTTCCTTGTAAACCGGGGTGATATGTATACTATACAGGAACCCCGGTATATAAATTCTTTAAATAAATAAATAAATAAATTTGAGAGGAGAGCTGTAATGAAAGGATGCAGAATAAAGATCATGTAAATCTGAACAAGTGTACTTATTGACTTTTCTACAATATTGATCTTGCCTGTCTGCAATTCCTCAAACCCTGCAGCTTGCTAAAGCACTGGCAGTTTCATTTCTGACTGAGGTCATTTTTTGATGTGTTTATGTGCTGATGCTTTCCCCATTCATTCCTATGGAACTGGGCTGAGTATGTAAATGAGGTAGCGTGGGAAATAAAATGTGAGCAGGCATTTTTGGCTTCTTGCACTTGGATGTGTTATCAAAGCTCATGCACACTCGGATCACTTTCTCAGCCTTGCTTTTTGTTGTACAATCTCACATGAGTGACTTTGCGTCAAATAAAGGGAGAATACTTTTTAATCATAAAGAAATGAGGCAGCTAATATATTCTGGGGCTTAGACACATTTCATATACAATACATTCCCAATTGATTAGGCCCTGCACTGGGAGTGTATTGGAAAAATGATTCTTCAAAGGCTGGCCCAAATAGCTAGTCACCTCTGGATGCTTGCTGGTGCCCAAATCGGCGAATCAAAACCAGAGAGGCTACTACAGTCACAACAGGTACACTTTCACAGCACTAAATTTCAGGATCAAATAAATCATTCTGTTATCGCTCTTTTTATATGTAGCTCATATTATCGACAGATAGAAAATTTGTTTTTTTATTAGAAGAATACTAGTTTTAATCTCTTAAACATTTCTAAGGGGAAAAAGAACTTGAGCCTTCCAATGCAGCATCTAACAATAATCACAATTATTGCAATATAATTCCAGTGTCTAATCCCCCTCACAGCACTTTTTAAAGCAAAGACTAAAGATACGTTTTGCATTGATTAGCCGCTTTGCTGCTCCAATAACAAGACTTCAGATAAGAAAATATAAACCTAGACTGAAGATAATTACCTTAGATACCCATCTGTCTCCTTCCTGACTAAATACAAATTATTCCCCTGGATAACAAAACAAAGAGGAGGCAACTTTGGAGATCTTTAGTAATAGAGTATATTGGCCACCATGACAACTTTATGAAAACTCAGTAATTTAGAAGCTTAGTTCCCATGGGGTTTTTTTCCCTGCTTCAAATCCATCCAATCTGAATTTGAAGATGTTGT